>NC_064930.1:11628962-12832462 GCF_023897955.1 Schistocerca gregaria | reverse complement strand
GACCAGTAGTAGTTGCCGATGCACATCTGGAGGCATTCGGTAGTCTGTGAACTATCAGAGTGTTGATGAAACACAGAAACTGCATCGGGATTGAATGCAACAGTCACCATGCGCACGTTCCTCCATGGGAGTAATGTCTCAAATAGTCTACAATTTGATCGTTCCCTGCAAGACCAGTAGTAGTTTCCGATGCACATCTGGAGGCATTCTGTAATCTGTGGACCTTCAAAGTGTTGATGAAACACAGAAATTGCCTCGGTATTGAATACAACAGTCACCATGCGCACTTTCCTCCATGGGAGTAATGTCTCAAATAGTCTACGCTTTGATCGTTCCCTGGAAGACCAGTAGTAGTTTCCGATGCACATCTGGAATCATTCTGTAATCTGTAAACTATCAGAGAGTTGTTCAAGCACATAAATTGCATCTGGATTGAATACAACAGTCACCATGCGCACTTTCCTCCATGGGAGTAATGTCTTAAACAGTCTACGCTTTGATCGTTCAATGGAAGACCAGTAGTAGTTTCCGATGCGCATCTGGAGGTATTCTGTAATCTGGGGACTATCAGAGTGTTGTTGAAACGCAGAAATTGCATCGGGATTGAATACAACAGACACCATGCTTACTTTCCTCCATGGGAGTAATGTCTCAAACAGTCTACGCTTTGATCGTTTCCTGGAAGACCAGTAGTAGCTTCCGATTCACATCTGGAGGCATTCTGTAATCTGTGGACCTTCAAAGGGTTGATGAAACACAGAAATTTCCTCGGGATTGAATACAACAGTCACCATGCGCACTTTCCTCCATGGGAGTAATGTCTCAAACAGTCTACGATTTGATCGTTCCCTGCAAGACCGTTAGTAGTTTCCGATGCACATCTGGAAGATTTCCGCAATCTGTCTACCTTCAAAGTGTTGATGAATCACAGAAATTGCCTCGGGATTGAATACAACAGTCACCATGCGCACTTTCCTCCATGGGAGTAATGTCTTAAACAGTCTACGCTTTAATCGTTCCCTGGAAGACCTGTAGTAGTTTCCGATGCATATCTGGAGTCATTCTGTAATCTGTGGACTATCAGAGTGTTGTTGAAACACAGAAATTGCATCGGGATTGAATACAACAGTCACCATGCTTACTTTCCTCCATGGGAGTAATGTCTCAAACAGTCTACGTTTTGATCGTTCCCTGGAAGACCAGTTGTAGTTTCTGATGCACATCTTTAGGAATTCTGTAATCTGTGGACCTTCAAAGTGTTGATGGAACACAGAAATTGCCTCGGGATTGAATACAACAGTCACCATGCGCACTTTCCTCCATGGGAGTAATGTCTCAAACAGTCTACGCTTTGATCGTTCCCTGGAAGACCAGTAGTAGTTGCCGATGCACATCTGGAGGCATTCTGTAGTCTGTGGACTATCAGAAAGTTGATGAAACACAGAAACTGCATCGGGATTGAATACAACAGTCTCAATGCGCACGTTCCTCCATGGGAGAAATTTCTCAAACAGTCTACACTTTGATCGTTCCCTGCATTACCGGTAGTAGTTTCCGATGCACATCTGGAGGCTTTCTGTAATCTGTGGACCTTCAAAGCGTTGACGAAACACAGAAATTGCCTTGCGATTGAATACAACAGTCACCATGCGCACTTTCCTCCATTGGAGTAATGTCTCAAATAGTCTACGCTTTGATCGTTCCCTGGAAGACCAGTAGTAGTATCGGATGCACATCTGGAAGCATTCCTTAATCTGTAAACTATCAGAGTGTTGTTCAAGCACCAAAATTGCATCGTGATTGAATACAACAGTCACCATGCGCACTTTCCTCCATGGGAGTAATGTCTCAAACAGTTTACGCTTTCATCGTTCCCTGGAAGACCAGTTGTAGTTTCCGATGCACATCTTTAGGAATTCTGTAATCTGTGGACCTTCAAAGTGTTGATGAAACACAGATATTGCATCGGGATTGAATACAACAGTCACCATTCGCACTTTCCTCCATGGGAGTAATGTCTCAAAGAGTCTACGCTTTGATCGTTCCCTGCAATACCAGTAGTAGATTCCGATGCACATCTGTAGGCATTTTGTAATCTGTGGACCTTCAAAGTGTTGATGAAACACAGAAATTGCCTCGGGATTGAATACAACAGTCATTATGCGCACTCTCATCCATGGGAGTAATGTCTTAAACAGTCTACGGTTTGATCGTTTCCTGGAAGACCAGTAGTAGTTTCCGATGCACATCTGGAAGCATTCTGTAATCTCTAAACTATCAGAGAGTTGTTCAAGCAATGAAATTGCATCGGAATGGAATACAACAGTCACCATGCGCACTTTCCTCCATGGGAGAATTGTCTCAAACAGTCTACACGTTGATCGTTCAATGCAAGACCGGTAGTAGTTTCCGATGAACATCTGGAGGCATTATGTAATCTGTGGACCTTCAAAGTGTTGATGAAACACAGAAATTGCCTCGGGATTGAATACAACCGTCACCATGCGCACTTTCCTCCATGGGAGTAATGTCTCAAATAGTCTACGCTTTGATCGTTCCCTGGAAGACCAGTAGTAGTTTCCGATGCACATCTGGAAGCATTCTGTAATCTGTAAACTATCAGAGAGTCGTTCAAGAACATAAATTGCATCGGGATTGAATACAAAAGTCAACATGCGCACTTCCCTCCATGGGGGTAATGTCTCAAACAGTTTACGCTTTCATCGTTCCCTGGAAGACCAGTAGTAGTTTCCGATGCACATCTGGAGGCATTCTGTAATGTGTGGACTATCAGAGTGTTGATGAAACGCAGAAATTGCATCGGGATTGAGTGCAACAGACACCATGCGCACGTTCGTCCATGGGAGTAATGTCTCAAACATTGTACGCTTTGATCGTTCCCTGGAAGACCAGTTGTAGTTTCCGATGCACATCTTTAGGAATTCTGTAATCTGTGGCCCTTCAAAGTGTTGATGAAACACAGAAATTGCCTCGGGATTGAATACAACAGTCACCATGCGCACTTTCCGCCATGGGAGTAATGTCTTAAACAGTCTACGCTTTGATCATTGAATGGAAGACCAGTAGTAGTTTCCGATGCACATCTGGAGGCATTCTGTAATCTGTGGAACTTCAAAGTGTTGATGAAACACAGAAATTGCCTCGGGATTGAATACAACAGTCACCATGCGCACATTCCTCCATGGGAGTAATGTCTCAAACAGTCTACGCTTTGATCGTTTCCTGGAAGACCAGTAGTAGTTGCCGATGCACATCTGGAGGCATTCTGTAGTCTGTCAACTATCAGAGTGTTGATGAAACACAGAAACTGCGTCGGGATTGAATGCAACAGTCACCATGCGCACGTTCCTCCATGGGAGTAATGTCTCAAATAGTCTACAATTTGATCGTTCCTTGCAAGACCAGTAGTAGTTTTCGATGCACATCTGGAGGCATTCTGTAATCTGTGGACCTTCAAGGTGTTGATGAAACACAGAAATTGCCTCGGGATTGAATACAACAGTCACCATGCGCACTTTCCTCCATGGGAGTAATGTCTTAAATGTCTACGCTTTAATCGTTCCCTGGAAGACCTGTAGTAGTTTCCGATGCACATCTGGAGTCATTCTGTAATCTGTGGACTATCAGAGTGTTGTTGAAACACAGATATTGCATCGGGATTGAATACAACAGTCACCATGCGCACTTTCCTCCATGGGAGTAATGTCTCAAACAGTCTACAATTTGATCGTTCCTTGCAAGACCAGTAGTAGTTTTCGATGCACATCTGGAGGCATTCTGTAATCTGTGGACCTTCAAAGTGTTGATGAAACACAGAAATTGCCTCGGGATTGAATACAACAGTCATTATGCGCACTCTCATCCATGGGAGTAATGTCTTAAACAGTCTACGGTTTGATCGTTTCCTGGAAGACCAGTAGTAGTTTCCGATGCACATCTGGAAGCATTCTGTAATCTCTAAACTATCAGAGAGTTGTTCAAGCAATGAAATTGCATCGGAATGGAATACAACAGTCACCATGCGCACTTTCCTCCATGGGAGAATTGTCTCAAACAGTCTACACGTTGATCGTTCAATGCAAGACCGGTAGTAGTTTCCGATGAACATCTGGAGGCATTATGTAATCTGTGGACCTTCAAAGTGTTGATGAAACACAGAAATTGCCTCGGGATTGAATACAACCGTCACCATGCGCACTTTCCTCCATGGGAGTAATGTCTCAAATAGTCTACGCTTTGATCGTTCCCTGGAAGACCAGTAGTAGTTTCCGATGCACATCTGGAAGCATTCTGTAATCTGTAAACTATCAGAGAGTCGTTCCAGCACATAAATTGCATCGGGATTGAATACAAAAGTCAACATGCGCACTTCCCTCCATGGGGGTAATGTCTCAAACAGTTTACGCTTTCATCGTTCCCTGGAAGACCAGTAGTAGTTTCCGATGCACATCTGGAGGCATTCTGTAATGTGTGGACTATCAGAGTGTTGATGAAACGCAGAAATTGCATCGGGATTGAATGCAACAGACACCATGCGCACGTTCGTCCATGGGAGTAATGTCTCAAACATTGTACGCTTTGATCGTTCCCTGGAAGACCAGTTGTAGTTTCCGATGCACATCTTTAGGAATTCTGTAATCTGTGGCCCTTCAAAGTGTTGATGAAACACAGAAATTGCCTCGGGATTGAATACAACAGTCACCATGCGCACTTTCCGCCATGGGAGTAATGTCTTAAACAGTCTACGCTTTGATCATTGAATGGAAGACCAGTAGTAGTTTCCGATGCACATCTGGAGGCATTCTGTAATCTGTGGAACTTCAAAGTGTTGATGAAACACAGAAATTGCCTCGGGATTGAATACAACAGTCACCATGCGCACATTCCTCCATGGGAGTAATGTCTCAAACAGTCTACGCTTTGATCGTTTCCTGGAAGACCAGTAGTAGTTGCCGATGCACATCTGGAGGCATTCTGTAGTCTGTCAACTATCAGAGTGTTGATGAAACACAGAAACTGCGTCGGGATTGAATGCAACAGTCACCATGCGCACGTTCCTCCATGGGAGTAATGTCTCAAATAGTCTACAATTTGATCGTTCCTTGCAAGACCAGTAGTAGTTTTCGATGCACATCTGGAGGCATTCTGTAATCTGTGGACCTTCAAGGTGTTGATGAAACACAGAAATTGCCTCGGGATTGAATACAACAGTCACCATGCGCACTTTCCTCCATGGGAGTAATGTCTTAAACAGTCTACGCTTTAATCGTTCCCTGGAAGACCTGTAGTAGTTTCCGATGCACATCTGGAGTCATTCTGTAATCTGTGGACTATCAGAGTGTTGTTGAAACACAGATATTGCATCGGGATTGAATACAACAGTCACCATGCGCACTTTCCTCCATGGGAGTAATGTCTCAAACAGTCTACGCTTTGATCGTTCCTTGGAAGACCAGTTGTAGTTTCCGATGCACACCCTTAGGAATTCTGTAATCTGTGGACCTTCAAAGTGTTGATGAAACACAGAAATTGCCTCGGGATTGAATACAACAGTCACCATGCGCACTTTCCTCCATGGGAGTAATGTCTTAAACAGTCTACGCTTTGATCGTTCAATGGAAGACCAGTAGTAGTTTCCGATCCACATCTGGAGGCATTCTGTAATCAGTGGAACTTCAAAGTGTTGATGAAACACAGAAATTGCCTCGGGATTGAATACAACAATCACCATGCGCACATTCCTCCATGGGAGTAATGTCTCAAACAGTCTACGCTTTGATCGTTCCCTGCAAGACCTGTAGTAGTTTCCGATGCACATCTGGAAGATTTCTATAATCTGTGGACCTTCAAAGTGTTGATGAAACACAGAAATTGCCTCGGGATTGAATACAACAGTCACCATGCGCACTTTCCTCCATGGGAGTAATGTCTTAAACAGTCTACGCTTTGATCGTTCCCTGGACGCCCTGTAGTAGTTTCCGATGCACATCTGGAGGCATTCTGTAATTTGTGGAATATCAGAGTGTTGATGAAACACAGAAACTGCATCGGGATTGAATACAACAGTCACCATGCGCACGTTCTTCCTTGGGAGTAATGTCTCAAACAGTCTACGCTTTGATCGTTCCTTGGAAGACCAGTTGTAGTTTCCGATGCACACCCTTAGGAATTCTGTAATCTGTGGACCTTCAAAGTGTTGATGAAACACAGAAATTGCCTCGGGATTGAATACAACAGTCACCATGCGCACTTTCCTCCATGGGAGTAATGTCTTAAACAGTCTACGCTTTGATCGTTCAATGGAAGACCAGTAGTAGTTTCCGATGCACATCTGGAGGCATTCTGTAATCTGTGGAACTTCAAAGTGTTGATGAAACACAGAAATTGCCTCGGGATTGAATACAACAGTCACCATGCGCACATTCCTCCATGGGAGTAATGTCTCAAACAGTCTACGCTTTGATCGTTCCCTGCAAGACCTGTAGTAGTTTCCGATGCACATCTGGAAGATTCCTATAATCTGTGGACCTTCAAAGTGTTGATGAAACACAGAAATTGCCTCGGGATTGAATACAACAGTCACCATGCGCACTTTCCTCCATGGGAGTAATGTCTTAAACAGTCTACGCTTTGATCGTTCCCTGGACGACCTGTAGTAGTTTCCGATGCACATCTGGAGGCATTCTGTAATCTGTGGACTATCAGAGTGTTGATGAAACACAGAAACTGCATCGGGATTGAATACAACAGTCAACATGCGCACGTTCCTCCATGGGAGTAATGTCTCAAACAGTCTACGCTTTGATCGTTCCTTGGAAGACCAGTTGTAGTTTCCGATGCACACCCTTAGGAATTCTGTAATCTGTGGACCTTCAAAGTGTTGATGAAACACAGAAATTGCCTCGGGATTAAATACAACAGTCACCATGCGCACTTTCCTCCATGGGAGTAATGTCTTAAACAGTCTACGCTTTGATCGTTCAATGGAAGACCAGTAGTAGTTTCCGATCCACATCTGGAGGCATTCTGTAATCAGTGGAACTTCAAAGTGTTGATGAAACACAGAAATTGCCTCGGGATTGAATACAACAATCACCATGCGCACATTCCTCCATGGGAGTAATGTCTCAAACAGTCTACGCTTTGATCGTTCCCTGCAAGACCTGTAGTAGTTTCCGATGCACATCTGGAAGATTTCTATAATCTGTGGACCTTCAAAGTGTTGATGAAACACAGAAATTGCCTCGGGATTGAATACAACAGTCACCATGCGCACTTTCCTCCATGGGAGTAATGTCTTAAACAGTCTACGCTTTGATCGTTCCCTGGACGCCCTGTAGTAGTTTCCGATGCACATCTGGAGGCATTCTGTAATTTGTGGAATACCAGAGTGTTGATGAAACACAGAAACTGCATCGGGATTGAATACAACAGTCACCATGCGCACGTTCTTCCTTGGGAGTAATGTCTCAAACAGTCTACGCTTTGATCGTTCCTTGGAAGACCAGTTGTAGTTTCCGATGCACACCCTTAGGAATTCTGTAAGCTGTGGACCTTCAAAGTGTTGATGAAACACAGAAATTGCCTCGGGATTGAATACAACAGTCACCATGCGCACTTTCCTCCATGGGAGTAATGTCTTAAACAGTCTACGCTTTGATCGTTCAATGGAAGACCAGTAGTAGTTTCCGATGCACATCTGGAGGCATTCTGTAATCTGTGGAACTTCAAAGTGTTGATGAAACACAGAAATTGCCTCGGGATTGAATACAACAGTCACCATGCGCACATTCCTCCATGGGAGTAATGTCTCAAACAGTCTACGCTTTGATCGTTCCCTGCAAGACCTGTAGTAGTTTCCGATGCACATCTGGAAGATTCCTATAATCTGTGGACCTTCAAAGTGTTGATGAAACACAGAAATTGCCTCGGGATTGAATACAACAGTCACCATGCGCACTTTCCTCCATGGGAGTAATGTCTTAAACAGTCTACGCTTTGATCGTTCCCTGGACGACCTGTAGTAGTTTCCGATGCACATCTGGAGGCATTCTGTAATCTGTGGACTATCAGAGTGTTGATGAAACACAGAAACTGCATCGGGATTGAATACAACAGTCAACATGCGCACGTTCCTCCATGGGAGTAATGTCTCAAACAGTCTACGCTTTGATCGTTCCTTGGAAGACCAGTTGTAGTTTCCGATGCACACCCTTAGGAATTCTGTAATCTGTGGACCTTCAAAGTGTTGATGAAACACAGAAATTGCCTCGGGATTAAATACAACAGTCACCATGCGCACTTTCCTCCATGGGAGTAATGTCTTAAACAGTCTACGCTTTGATCGTTCAATGGAAGACCAGTAGTAGTTTCCGATGCACATCTGGAGGCATTCTGTAATCTGTGGAACTTCAAAGTGTTGATGAAACACAGAAATTGCCTCGGGATTGAATACAACAGTCACCATGCGCACATTCCTCCATGGGAGTAATGTCTCAAACAGTCTACGCTTTGATCGTTCCCTGCAAGACCTGTAGTAGTTTCCGATGCACATCTGGAAGATTTCTGTAATCTGTGGACTATCAGAGTGTTGTTGAAACACAGAAATTGCATCGGGATTGAATACAACAGTCACCATGCTTACTTTCCGCCATGGGAGAAGGTCTCAAACAGTCTACGCTTTGATCGTTTCCTGGAAAACCAGTAGTAGTTTCCGATGCACATCTGGAGGCATTCTGTAATCTGTGGACTATCAGAGTGTTGATGAAACACAGAAACTGCATCGGGATTGAATACAAAAGTCACCATGCGCACGTTCCTCCATGGGAGTAGTGTCTCAAATACTCTACGCTTTGATCGTTCCCTGGAAGACCAGTAGTAGTTTCCGATGCACTTTTGGAGGCATTCTGTAATCTGTGGAGCTTCAAAGTGTTGATGAAACACAGATATTGCACCGGGATTGAATACAACAGTCACCATGCTCACTTTCCTCCATGGGAGTAATGTCTCAAACAGTCTACGCTTTGATCGCTCCCTGCAAGACCAGTAGTAGATTCCGATGCACATCTGGAGGCATTCTGTAATCTGTTGACCTTCAAAGTGTTGATGAAACACAGAAATTGCCTCGGGATTGAATACAACAGTCACCATGAGCACTTTCCTCCATGGGAGTAATATCTCAAACAGTTTACGCTTTCATCGTTCCCTGGAAGACCAGTTGTAGTTTCCGATGCACATCTTTAGAAATTCTGTAATCTGTGGACCTTCAAAGTGTTGATGAAACACAAAAATTGCATCGCGATTGAATACAACAGTCACCATGCGCACTCTCCTCCATGGGAGTAATGTCTCAAATAGTCTACGCTTTGATCGTTCCCTGGAAGACCAGTAGTAGTTTCCGATGCACATTTGGAGGCATTCTGTAATCTGTGGAGCTTCAAAGTGTTGATGAAACACAGATATTGCATCGGGATTGAATACAACAGTCACCATGCTCACTTTCCTCCATGGGAGTAATGTCTCAAACAGTCTACGCTTTGATCGTTCCCTGCAAGACCAGTAGTAGATTCCGATGCACATCTGGAGGCATTCTGTAATCTGTTGACCTTCAAAGTGTTGATGAAACATAGAAATTGCCTCGGGATTGAATACAACAGTCAACATGCGCACTTTCCTTCATGGGAGTAATGTCTCAAACAGTCTACGCTTTGATCGTTCCCTGCAAGACCTGTAGTAGTTTCCGATGCACATCCGGAGGATTTCTGTAATCTGTGGACCTTCAAAGTGTTGATGAAATACAGAAATTGCCTCGGGATTGAATACAACAGTCACCATGCGCACTTTCCTCCATGGGAGTATGTCTTAAACAGTCTACGCTTTGATCGTTCAATGGAAGACCAGTAGTAGTTTCCGATGCACATCTGGAGGCATTCTGTAATCTGTGGACTATCAGAGTGTTGTTGAAACACAGAAATTGCATCGGCATTGAATACAACAGTCACCATGCTTACTTTCTTCCTTGGGAGTAATGTCTCAAACAGTCTACGCTTTGATCGTTTCCTGGAAGACCAGTAGTAGTTTCCGATGCACATCTGGAGGCATTCTGTAATCTGTGGACCTTCAAAGTGTTGATGAAACACAGAAGTTTCATGGGATTGAATACAACAATCACCATGCGCACTTTCCTCCATGGGAGTAATGTCCCAAACAGTCTACGCTTTGATCGTTTCCTGGAAGACCAGTAGTAGTTTCCGATGCACATCTGGAGGCATTCTGTAGTCTGTGGACTATCAGAGTGTTGATGAAACACAGAAACTGCATCGGGATTGAATACAACAGTCACCATGCGCACTTTCCTCCATGGGAGTAATGTAACAAACAGTCTACGCTTTGATCGTCCCCTGCAAGACCAGTAGTAGTTTCCGATGCACATCTGGAGGCATTCTGTAATCTGTGGTCATTCAAAGTGTTGTGAAACACAGAAATTGCCTCGGGATTGAATACAACAGTCACCATGCGCACTTTCCTCCATGGGAGTATTGTCTCAATGAGTCTACGTTTTGATAGTTCCCTGGAAGACCAGTAGTAGTATCGGATGCACATATGGAAGCATTCCTTAATCTGTAAAGTATCAGAGTGTGGTTCAAGCACAGAAATTGCATCGGGATTGAATACAACAGTCACCATGCGCACTTTCCTCCATGGGAGTAATGTCTCAAACAGTTTACGCTTTCATCGTTCCCTGGAAGACCAGTAGTAGTTTCCGATGCACATCTGGGGGCATTCTGTAATGTGTGGACAATCAGAGTGTCGATGAAACACAGGAATTGCATCGGAATTGAATACAACAGTCACCAGGCGCACTTTCCTCCATGGGAGTAATGTCTCAAACAGTCTACGCTTTGATCGTTGCCTGCATGACCAGTAGTAGTTTCCGATGCACATCTGGAGGCATTCCGTAGTCTGTGGACTATCAGAGTGTTGATGAAACACAGAAACTGCATCGGGATTGAATACAACAGTCACCATGCACACGTTCCTTCATGGGAGTAATGTCTCAAATAGTCTACTCTCTGATCCTCCCCTGGAAGACCAGTAGTAGTATCGGATGCAAATCTGGAAGCATTCCTTAATCTGTAAACTATCAGAGTGTTGTTCAAGCACAGAAATTGCATCGGGATTGAATACAACAGTCACCATGCGCACTTTCCTCCATGGGAGTAATGTCTCAAACAGTTTACGCTTTAATCGTTCCTTGGAAGACCAGTTGTAGTTTCCGATGCACATCTTTAGTAATTCTGTAATCTGTGAACCTTCAAAGTATTGATGAAACACAGAAATTGCATCGGGATTGAATACAACAGTCACCATGCGCACTTTCCTCCATGGGAGTAACGTCTCAAACAGTCTACGCTTTGGTCGTTCCCTGCAAGACCAGTAGTAGTTTCCGATGCACATCTGGAGGCATTCTGTAATCTGTGGACCTACAAAGTGTTGATGAAACACAGAAATTGCTTCGGGATTGAATACAAAAGTCATTATGCGCACTTTCCTCCATGGGAGTAATGTCTTAAACAGTCTACGGTTTCATCGTTCCCTGGAAGACCAGTAGTAGTTTCCGATGCACATCTGGAGGCATTCTGTAATCTGTGGACTATCAGAGTGTTGTTGAAACACAGATAATGCATCGGGATTGAATACAACAGTCACCATACTTACTTTCCTCCATGGGAGTAATGTCTCACACAGTCTACGCTTTGATCGTTGCCTTGAAGACCAGTAGTAGTTTCCGATGCACATCTGGAAGCATTCTGTAATCTGTAAACTATCAGAGAGTTGTTCAAGCACAGAAATTGCATCGGAATTGAATACAGCAGTCAGCAGGCGCACTTTCCTCCATGGGAGTAATGTCTCAAACAGTCTACACTTTGATCGTTCAATGCAAGACCGGTAGTAGTTTCCGATGCACATCTGGAGGCATTCTGTAGTCTGCGGACCTTCAAAGTGTTAATGAAACACAGAAATTTCCTCGGGATTGAATACAACCGTCACCATGCGCACTTTCCTCCATGGGAGTAATGTCTCAAATAGTCTACGCTTTGATCGTTCCCTGGAAGACCAGTAGTAGTTTCCGATGGACATCTGGAAGCATTCTGTAATCTGTAAACTATCAGAGAGTTGTTCAAGCACATAAATTGCATCGGGATTGAATACAACCGTCACCATGCGCACTTTCCTCCATGGGAGTAATGTCTCAAACAGTCTACGCTTTGATCGCTGCCTGCAAGACCAGTAGTAGTTTCCGATGCACATCTGGAGGCATTCTGTAATCTGTGGAACTTCAAAGTGTTGATGAAACACAGAAATTGCCTCGGGATTGAATACAACAGTCACCATGCGCACTTTCCTCCATGGGAGTAATGTCTCAAACAGTCTACGGTTTGATCGTTCCCTGCAAGACCTGTAGTAGTTTCCGATGCACATCTGGAGGATTTCTGTTATCTGTGGACCTTCAAAGTGTTGATGAAACACAGAAATTGCCTCGGGATTTAATACAACAGTCACCATGCGCACTTTCCTCCATGGGAGTAATGTCTTAAACAGTCTACGCTTTCATCGTTCCCTGGAAAACCAGTAGTAGTTTTCGATGCACATCTGGAGGCATTCTGTAATCTGTGGACTATCAGAGTGTTGATGAAACACAGAAATTGCCTCGGGATTGAATACAACAGTCACCATGCGCACTTTCCTCCATGGGAGTATTGTCTCAATGAGTCTACGTTTTGATAGTTCCCTGGAAGACCAGTAGTAGTATCGGATGCACATCTGGAAGCATTCCTTAATCTGTAAACTATCTGAGTGTGGTTCAAGCACAGAAATTGCATCGGGATTGAATACAACAGTCACCATGCGCACTTTCCTCCATGGGAGTAATGTCTCAAACAGTCTACGCTTTGATCGCTGCCTGCAAGACCAGTAGTAGTTTCCGATGCACATCTGGAGGCATTCTGTAATCTGTGGAACTTCAAAGTGTTGATGAAAAACAGAAACTGCATCGGGATTGAATGCAACAGTCACCATGCGCACGTTCCTCCATGGGAGTAATGTCTCAAATAGTCTACAATTTGATCGTTCCCTGCAAGACCAGTAGTAGTTTCCGATGCACATCTGGAGGCATTCTGTAATCTGTGGACTATCAGAGTGTTGTTCAAACACATAAATTGCCTCGGGATTGAATACAACAGTCACCATTCCCACTTTCCTCCATGGCAGTAATGTCTCAAACAGTCTACGCTTAGATCGTTCTCCTGAAGACCAATAGTAGTTTCCGATGCACATCTGGAGTCATTTTGTAAACTGTGGACTATCAGAGTGTTGTTGAAACACAGATATTGCATTGGAATTGAATACAACAGTCACTACGCTTTCTTACCTTCATGGGAGTAATGTCTCAAACAGTCTACGCATTGATCGTTTCCTGAAAGACCAGTAGTAGTTTCCGATGCACATCAGGAGGCATTCTGTAATCTGTAGACCTTCAAAGTGTTGATGAAACACAGAAATTGCATCGGGATTGAATACAACAGTCACCATGCTTACTTTCCTCCATGGGAGTAATGTCTCAAACAGTCTACGTTTTGATCGTTTCCTGGAAGACCAGTTGTAGTTTTCGATGCACATCTGGAGGCATTCTGTAATCTGTGGACCTTCAAAGTGTTGATGAAACACAGAAATTGCCTCGGGATTGAATACAACCGTCACCATGCGCACTTTCCTCCATGGGAGTAATGTCTCAAACAGTCTACGCTTTGATCGTTCCCTGCAAGACCTGTAGTAGTTTCCGATGCACATCCGGAGGATTTCTGTAATCTGTGGACCTTCAAAGTGTTGATGAAATACAGAAATTGCCTCGGGATTGAATACAACAGTCACCATGCGCACTTTCCTCCATGGGAGTATGTCTTAAACAGTCTACGCTTTGATCGTTCAATGGAAGACCAGTAGTAGTTTCCGATGCACATCTGGAGGCATTCTGTAATCTGTGGACTATCAGAGTGTTGTTGAAACACAGAAATTGCATCGGCATTGAATACAACAGTCACCATGCTTACTTTCTTCCTTGGGAGTAATGTCTCAAACAGTCTACGCTTTGATCGTTTCCTGGAAGACCAGTAGTAGTTTCCGATGCACATCTGGAGGCATTCTGTAATCTGTGGACCTTCAAAGTGTTGATGAAACACAGAAGTTTCATGGGATTGAATACAACAATCACCATGCGCACTTTCCTCCATGGGAGTAATGTCCCAAACAGTCTACGCTTTGATCGTTTCCTGGAAGACCAGTAGTAGTTTCCGATGCACATCTGGAGGCATTCTGTAGTCTGTGGACTATCAGAGTGTTGATGAAACACAGAAACTGCATCGGGATTGAATACAACAGTCACCATGCGCACTTTCCTCCATGGGAGTAATGTAACAAACAGTCTACGCTTTGATCGTCCCCTGCAAGACCAGTAGTAGTTTCCGATGCACATCTGGAGGCATTCTGTAATCTGTGGTCATTCAAAGTGTTGTGAAACACAGAAATTGCCTCGGGATTGAATACAACAGTCACCATGCGCACTTTCCTCCATGGGAGTATTGTCTCAATGAGTCTACGTTTTGATAGTTCCCTGGAAGACCAGTAGTAGTATCGGATGCACATATGGAAGCATTCCTTAATCTGTAAAGTATCAGAGTGTGGTTCAAGCACAGAAATTGCATCGGGATTGAATACAACAGTCACCATGCGCACTTTCCTCCATGGGAGTAATGTCTCAAACAGTTTACGCTTTCATCGTTCCCTGGAAGACCAGTAGTAGTTTCCGATGCACATCTGGGGGCATTCTGTAATGTGTGGACAATCAGAGTGTCGATGAAACACAGGAATTGCATCGGAATTGAATACAACAGTCACCAGGCGCACTTTCCTCCATGGGAGTAATGTCTCAAACAGTCTACGCTTTGATCGTTGCCTGCATGACCAGTAGTAGTTTCCGATGCACATCTGGAGGCATTCCGTAGTCTGTGGACTATCAGAGTGTTGATGAAACACAGAAACTGCATCGGGATTGAATACAACAGTCACCATGCACACGTTCCTTCATGGGAGTAATGTCTCAAATAGTCTACTCTCTGATCCTCCCCTGGAAGACCAGTAGTAGTATCGGATGCAAATCTGGAAGCATTCCTTAATCTGTAAACTATCAGAGTGTTGTTCAAGCACAGAAATTGCATCGGGATTGAATACAACAGTCACCATGCGCACTTTCCTCCATGGGAGTAATGTCTCAAACAGTTTACGCTTTAATCGTTCCTTGGAAGACCAGTTGTAGTTTCCGATGCACATCTTTAGTAATTCTGTAATCTGTGAACCTTCAAAGTATTGATGAAACACAGAAATTGCATCGGGATTGAATACAACAGTCACCATGCGCACTTTCCTCCATGGGAGTAACGTCTCAAACAGTCTACGCTTTGGTCGTTCCCTGCAAGACCAGTAGTAGTTTCCGATGCACATCTGGAGGCATTCTGTAATCTGTGGACCTACAAAGTGTTGATGAAACACAGAAATTGCTTCGGGATTGAATACAAAAGTCATTATGCGCACTTTCCTCCATGGGAGTAATGTCTTAAACAGTCTACGGTTTCATCGTTCCCTGGAAGACCAGTAGTAGTTTCCGATGCACATCTGGAGGCATTCTGTAATCTGTGGACTATCAGAGTGTTGTTGAAACACAGATAATGCATCGGGATTGAATACAACAGTCACCATACTTACTTTCCTCCATGGGAGTAATGTCTCACACAGTCTACGCTTTGATCGTTGCCTTGAAGACCAGTAGTAGTTTCCGATGCACATCTGGAAGCATTCTGTAATCTGTAAACTATCAGAGAGTTGTTCAAGCACAGAAATTGCATCGGAATTGAATACAGCAGTCAGCAGGCGCACTTTCCTCCATGGGAGTAATGTCTCAAACAGTCTACACTTTGATCGTTCAATGCAAGACCGGTAGTAGTTTCCGATGCACATCTGGAGGCATTCTGTAGTCTGCGGACCTTCAAAGTGTTAATGAAACACAGAAATTTCCTCGGGATTGAATACAACCGTCACCATGCGCACTTTCCTCCATGGGAGTAATGTCTCAAATAGTCTACGCTTTGATCGTTCCCTGGAAGACCAGTAGTAGTTTCCGATGGACATCTGGAAGCATTCTGTAATCTGTAAACTATCAGAGAGTTGTTCAAGCACATAAATTGCATCGGGATTGAATACAACCGTCACCATGCGCACTTTCCTCCATGGGAGTAATGTCTCAAACAGTCTACGCTTTGATCGCTGCCTGCAAGACCAGTAGTAGTTTCCGATGCACATCTGGAGGCATTCTGTAATCTGTGGAACTTCAAAGTGTTGATGAAACACAGAAATTGCCTCGGGATTGAATACAACAGTCACCATGCGCACTTTCCTCCATGGGAGTAATGTCTCAAACAGTCTACGGTTTGATCGTTCCCTGCAAGACCTGTAGTAGTTTCCGATGCACATCTGGAGGATTTCTGTTATCTGTGGACCTTCAAAGTGTTGATGAAACACAGAAATTGCCTCGGGATTTAATACAACAGTCACCATGCGCACTTTCCTCCATGGGAGTAATGTCTTAAACAGTCTACGCTTTCATCGTTCCCTGGAAAACCAGTAGTAGTTTTCGATGCACATCTGGAGGCATTCTGTAATCTGTGGACTATCAGAGTGTTGATGAAACACAGAAATTGCCTCGGGATTGAATACAACAGTCACCATGCGCACTTTCCTCCATGGGAGTATTGTCTCAATGAGTCTACGTTTTGATAGTTCCCTGGAAGACCAGTAGTAGTATCGGATGCACATCTGGAAGCATTCCTTAATCTGTAAACTATCTGAGTGTGGTTCAAGCACAGAAATTGCATCGGGATTGAATACAACAGTCACCATGCGCACTTTCCTCCATGGGAGTAATGTCTCAAACAGTCTACGCTTTGATCGCTGCCTGCAAGACCAGTAGTAGTTTCCGATGCACATCTGGAGGCATTCTGTAATCTGTGGAACTTCAAAGTGTTGATGAAAAACAGAAACTGCATCGGGATTGAATGCAACAGTCACCATGCGCACGTTCCTCCATGGGAGTAATGTCTCAAATAGTCTACAATTTGATCGTTCCCTGCAAGACCAGTAGTAGTTTCCGATGCACATCTGGAGGCATTCTGTAATCTGTGGACTATCAGAGTGTTGTTCAAACACATAAATTGCCTCGGGATTGAATACAACAGTCACCATTCCCACTTTCCTCCATGGCAGTAATGTCTCAAACAGTCTACGCTTAGATCGTTCTCCTGAAGACCAATAGTAGTTTCCGATGCACATCTGGAGTCATTTTGTAAACTGTGGACTATCAGAGTGTTGTTGAAACACAGATATTGCATTGGAATTGAATACAACAGTCACTACGCTTTCTTACCTTCATGGGAGTAATGTCTCAAACAGTCTACGCATTGATCGTTTCCTGAAAGACCAGTAGTAGTTTCCGATGCACATCAGGAGGCATTCTGTAATCTGTAGACCTTCAAAGTGTTGATGAAACACAGAAATTGCATCGGGATTGAATACAACAGTCACCATGCTTACTTTCCTCCATGGGAGTAATGTCTCAAACAGTCTACGTTTTGATCGTTTCCTGGAAGACCAGTTGTAGTTTTCGATGCACATCTGGAGGCATTCTGTAATCTGTGGACCTTCAAAGTGTTGATGAAACACAGAAATTGCCTCGGGATTGAATACAACCGTCACCATGCGCACTTTCCTCCATGGGAGTAATGTCTCAAACAGTCTACGCTTTGATCGTTCCCTGGAAGACCAGTAGTAGTTTCCGATGCACATCTGGAGGCATTCCGTAGTCTGTGGACTATCAGAGTGTTGATGAAACACAGAAACTGCATCGGGATTGAATACAACAGTCACCATGCACACGTTCCTCCATGGGAGTAATGTCTCAAATAGTCTACACTTTGATTCTTCCCTGGAAGACCAGTAGTAGTATCGGATGCAAATCTGGAAGCATTCCTTAATCTGTAAACTATCAGAGTGTTGTTCAAGCACAGAAATTGCATCGGGATTGAATACCACAGTCACCATGCGCACTTTCCTCCATGGGAGTAATGTCTCAAACAGTTTACGCTTTAATCGTTCCTTGGAAGACCAGTTGTAGTTTCCGATGCACATCTTTAGGAATTCTGTAATCTGTGGACCTCCAAAGTATTGATGAAACACCGAAATTGCATCGGGATTGAATACAACAGTCACCATGCGCACTTTCCTCCATGGGAGTAACGTCTCAAACAGTCTACGCTTTGATCGTTCCCTGCAAGACCAGTAGTAGTTTCCGATGCACATCTGGAGGCATTCTGTAATCTGTGGACCTTCAAAGTGTTGATGAAACACAGAAATTGCTTCGGGATTGAATACAACAGTCATTATGCGCACTTTCCTCCATGGGAGTAATGTCTTAAACAGTCTACGGTTTCATCGTTCCCTGGAAGACCAGTAGTAGTTTCCGATGCACATCTGGAGGCATTCTGTAATCTGTGGACCTTCAAAGTGTTGATGAAACACAGAAATTGCATCGGGATTGAATACAACAGTCACCATGCGCACTTTCCTCCATGGGAGTAATGTAACAAACAGTCTACGCTTTGATCGTCCCCTGCAAGACCAGTAGTAGTTTCCGATGCATATCTGGAGGCATTCTGTAATCTGTGGACATTCAAAGTGTTGTGAAACACAGAAATTGCCTCCTGATTGAATACAACAGTCACCATGCGCACTTTCCTCCATGGGAGTAATGTCTCAATGAGTCTACGTTTTGATAGTTCCCTGGAAGACCAGTAGTAGTATCGGATGCACATCTGGAAGCATTCCTTAATCTGTAAACTATCAGAGTGTGGTTCAAGCACAGAAATTGCATCGGGATTGAATACAACAGTCACCATGCGCACTTTCCTCCATGGGAGTAATGTCTCAAACAGTTTACGCTTTCATCGTTCCCTGGAAGACCAGTAGTAGTTTCCGATGCACATCTGGGGGCATTCTGTAATGTGTGGACAATCAGAGTGTAGATGAAACACAGGAATTGCATCGGAATTGAATACAACAGTCACCAGGCGCACTTTCCTCCATGGGAGTAATGTCTCAAACAGTCTACGCTTTGATCGTTCCCTGCATGACCAGTAGTAGTTTCCGATGCACATCTGGAAGCATTCCTTAATCTGTAAACTATCAGAGTGTTGTTTAAGCACAGAAATTGCATCGGGATTGAATACATCAGTGACCATGCGCACTTTCCTCCATGGGAGTAATGTCTCAAACAATTTACGCTTTAATCGTTCCTTGGAAGACCAGTTGTAGTTTCCGATGCACATCTTTAGGAATTCTGTAATCTGTGGACCTTCAAAGTATTGATGAAACACAGAAATTGCATCGGGATTGAATACAACAGTCACCATGCGCACTTTCCTCCATGGGAGTAACGTCTCAAACAGTCTACGCTTTGATCCTTCCCTGCAAGACCAGTAGTAGTTTCCCATGCACATCTGGAGGCATTCTGTAATCAGTGGACCTTCAAAGTGTTGATGAAACACAGAAATTGCTTCGGGATTGAATACAAAAGTCATTATGCGCACTTTCCTCCATGGGGGTAATGTCTTAAACAGTCTACGGTTTCATCGTTCCCTGGAAGACCAGTAGTAGTTTCCGATGCACATCTGGAGGCATTCTGTAATCTGTGGACTATCAGAGTGTTGTTGAAACACAGATAATGCATCGGGATTGAATACAACAGTCACCATACTTACTTTCCTCCATGGGAGTAATGTCTCACACAGTCTACGCTTTGATCGTTCCCTTGAAGACCAGTAGTAGTTTCCGATGCACATCTGGAAGCATTCTGTAATCTGTAAACTATCAGGGAGTTGTTCAAGCACAGAAATTGCATCGGAGTTGAATACAACAGTCAGCAGGCGCACTTTCCTCCATGGGAGTAATGTCTCAAACAGTCTACACTTTGATCGTTCAATGCAAGACCGGTAGTAGTTTCCGATGCACATCTGGAGTCATTCTGTAATCTGTGGACTATCAGAGTGTTGTTGAAACACAGAAATTGCATCGGGATTGAATACAACAGTCACCATGCTTACTTTCCTCCATGGGAGTAATGTCTCAAACAGTCTACGCTTTGATCGTTCCTTGGAAGACCAGTTGTAGTTTCCGATGCACACCCTTAGGAATTCTGTAATCTGTGGACCTTCAAAGTGTTGATGAAACACAGAAATTGCCTCGGGATTGAATACAACAGTCACCATGCGCACTTTCCTCCATGGGAGTAATGTCTTAAACAGTCTACGATTTGATCGTTCAATGGAAGACCAGTAGTAGTTTCCGATGCACATCTGGAGGCATTCTGTACTCTGTGGAACTTCAAAGTGTTGATGAAACACAGAAATTGCATCGGGATTGAATACAACAGTCGCCATGCGCACTTTCCTCCATGGGAGTAATGTCTTAAACAGTCTACGCTTTGATCGTTCCCTGGACGACCTGTAGTAGTTTCCGATGCACATCTGGAGGCATTCTGTAATCTGTGGACAATCAGAGTGTTGATGAAACACAGAAACTGCATCGGGATTGAATACAACAGTCACCATGCGCACGTTCCTCCATGGGAGTAATGTCTCAAACAGTCTACGCTTTGATCGTTCCTTGGAAGACCAGTTGTAGTTTCCGATGCACACCCTTAGGAATTCTGTAATCTGTGGACCTTCAAAGTGTTGATGAAACACAGAAATTGCCTCGGGATTGAATACAACAGTCACCATGCGCACTTTCCTCCATGGGAGTAATGTCTTAAACAGTCTACGCTTTGATCGTTCAATGGAAGACCAGTAGTAGTTTCCGATGCACATCTGGAGGCATTCTGTAATCTGTGGAACTTCAAAGTGTTGATGAAACACAGAAATTGCCTCGGGATTGAATACAACAGTCACCATGCGCACATTCCTCCATGGGAGTAATGTCTCAAACAGTCTACGCTTTGATCGTTCCCTGCAAGACCTGTAGTAGTTTCCGATGCACATCTGGAAGATTTCTGTAATCTGTGGACTATCAGAGTGTTGTTGAAACACAGAAATTGCATCGGGATTGAATACAACAGTCACCATGCTTACTTTCCTCCATGGGAGAAGGTCTCAAACAGTCTACGCTTTGATCGTTTCCTGGAAAACCAGTAGTAGTTTCCGATGCACATCTGGAGGCATTCTGTAATCTGTGGACTATCAGAGTGTTGATGAAACACAGAACCTGCATCGGGATTGAATACAACAGTCACCATGCGCACGTTCCTCCATGGGAGTAGTGTCTCAAATACTCTACGCTTTGATCGTTCCCTGGAAGACCAGTAGTAGTTTCCGATGCACTTTTGGAGGCATTCTGTAATCTGTGGAGCTTCAAAGTGTTGATGAAACACAGATATTGCACCGGGATTGAATACAACAGTCACCATGCTCACTTTCCTCCATGGGAGTAATGTCTCAAACAGTCTACGCTTTGATCGCTCCCTGCAAGACCAGTAGTAGATTCCGATGCACATCTGGAGGCATTCTGTAATCTGTTGACCTTCAAAGTGTTGATGAAACACAGAAATTGCCTCGGGATTGAATACAACAGTCACCAGAGCACTTTCCTCCATGGGAGTAATATCTCAAACAGTTTACGCTTTCATCGTTCCCTGGAAGACCAGTTGTAGTTTCCGATGCACTTTTGGAGGCATTCTGTAATCTGTGGAGCTTCAAAGTGTTGATGAAACACAGATATTGCACCGGGATTGAATACAACAGTCACCATGCTCACTTTCCTCCATGGGAGTAATGTCTCAAACAGTCTACGCTTTGATCGCTCCCTGCAAGACCAGTAGTAGATTCCGATGCACATCTGGAGGCATTCTGTAATCTGTTGACCTTCAAAGTGTTGATGAAACACAGAAATTGCCTCGGGATTGAATACAACAGTCACCATGAGCACTTTCCTCCATGGGAGTAATATCTCAAACAGTTTACGCTTTCATCGTTCCCTGGAAGACCAGTTGTAGTTTCCGATGCACATCTTTAGAAATTCTGTAATCTGTGGACCTTCAAAGTGTTGATGAAACACAAAAATTGCATCGCGATTGAATACAACAGTCACCATGCGCACTCTCCTCCATGGGAGTAATGTCTCAAATAGTCTACGCTTTGATCGTTCCCTGGAAGACCAGTAGTAGTTTCCGATGCACATTTGGAGGCATTCTGTAATCTGTGGAGCTTCAAAGTGTTGATGAAACACTGATATTGCATCGGGATTGAATACAACAGTCACCATGCTCACTTTCCTCCATGGGAGTAATGTCTCAAACAGTCTACGCTTTGATCGTTCCCTGTAAGACCAGTAGTAGATTCCGATGAACATCTGGAGGCATTCTGTAATCTGTTGACCTTCAAAGTGTTGATGAAACACAGAAATTGCCTCGGGATTGAATACAACAGTCACCACGCGCACTTTCCTTCATGGGAGTAATGTCTCAAACAGTCTACGCTTTGATCGTTCCCTGCAAGACCTGTAGTAGTTTCCGATGCACATCCGGAGGATTTCTGTAATCTGTGGACCTTCAAAGTGTTGATGAAATACAGAAATTGCCTCGGGATTGAATACAACAGTCACCATGCGCAATTTCCTCCATGGGAGTATGTCTTAAACAGTCTACGCTTTGATCGTTCAATGGAAGACCAGTAGTAGTTTCCGATGCACATCTGGAGGCATTCTGTAATCTGTGGACTATCAGAGTGTTGTTGAAACACAGAAATTGCATCGGCATTGAATACAACAGTCACCATGCTTACTTTCTTCCTTGGGAGTAATGTCTCAAACAGTCTACGCTTTGATCGTTTCCTGGAAGACCAGTAGTAGTTTCCGATGCACATCTGGAGGCATTCTGTAATCTGTGGACCTTCAAAGTGTTGATGAAACACAGAAGTTTCATGGGATTGAATACAACAATCACCATGCGCACTTTCCTCCATGGGAGTAACGTCCCAAACAGTCTACGCTTCGATCGTTTCCTGGAAGACCAGTAGTAGTTTCCGATGCACATCTGGAGGCATTCTGTAGTCTGTGGACTATCAGAGTGTTGATGAAATACAGAAACTGCATCGGGATTGAATACAACAGTCACCATGCGCACTTTCCTCCATGGGAGTAATGTAACAAACAGTCTACGCTTTGATCGTCCCCTGCAAGACCAGTAGTAGTTTCCGATGCACATCTGGAGGCATTCTGTAATCTGTGGTCGTTCAAAGTGTTGTGAAACACAGAAATTGCCTCGGGATTGAATACAACAGTCACCATGCGCACTTTCCTCCATGGGAGTATTGTCTCAATGAGTCTACGTTTTGATAGTTCCCTGGAAGACCAGTAGTAGTATCGGATGCACATATGGAAGCATTCCTTAATCTGTAAAGTATCAGAGTGTGGTTCAAGCACAGAAATTGCATCGGGATTGAATACAACAGTCACCATGCGCACTTTCCTCCATGGGAGTAATGTCTCAAACAGTCTACGCTTTCATCGTTCCCTGGAAGACCAGTAGTAGTTTCCGATGCACATCTGGGGGCATTCTGTAATGTGTGGACAATCAGAGTGTCGATGAAACACAGGAATTGCATCGGAATTGAATACAACAGTCACCAGGCGCACTTTCCTCCATGGGAGTAATGTCTCAAACAGTCTACGCTTTGATCGTTGCCTGCATGACCAGTAGTAGTTTCCGATGCACATCTGGAGGCATTCCGTAGTCTGTGGACTATCAGAGTGTTGATGAAACACAGAAACTGCATCGGGATTGAATACAACAGTCACCATGCACACGTTCCTTCATGGGAGTAATGTCTCAAATAGTCTACTCTCTGATCCTCCCCTGGAAGACCAGTAGTAGTATCGGATGCAAATCTGGAAGCATTCCTTAATCTGTAAACTATCAGAGTGTTGTTCAAGCACAGAAATTGCATCGGGATTGAATACAACAGTCACCATGCGCACTTTCCTCCATGGGAGTAATGTCTCAAACAGTTTACGCTTTAATCGTTCCTTGGAAGACCAGTTGTAGTTTCCGATGCACATCTTTAGTAATTCTGTAATCTGTGAACCTTCAAAGTATTGATGAAACACAGAAATTGCATCGGGATTGAATACAACAGTCACCATGCGCACTTTCCTCCATGGGAGTAACATCTCAAACAGTCTACGCTTTGGTCGTTCCCTGCAAGACCAGTAGTAGTTTCCGATGCACATCTGGAGGCATTCTGTAATCTGTGGACCTACAAAGTGTTGATGAAACATAGAAATTGCTTCGGGATTGAATACAAAAGTCATTATGCGCACTTTCCTCCATGGGAGTAATGTCTTAAACAGTCTACGGTTTCATCGTTCCCTGGAAGACCAGTAGTAGTTTCCGATGCACATCTGGAGGCATTCTGTAATCTGTGGACTATCAGAGTGTTGTTGAAACACAGATAATGCATCGGGATTGAATACAACAGTCACCATACTTACTTTCCTCCATGGGAGTAATGTCTCACACAGTCTACGCTTTGATCGTTGCCTTGAAGACCAGTAGTAGTTTCCGATGCACATCTGGAAGCATTCTGTAATCTGTAAACTATCAGAGAGTTGTTCAAGCACAGAAATTGCATCGGAATTGAATACAACAGTCAGCAGGCGCACTTTCCTCCATGGGAGTAATGTCTCAAACAGTCTACACTTTGATCGTTCAATGCAAGACCGGTAGTAGTTTCCGATGCACATCTGGAGGCATTCTGTAGTCTGCGGACCTTCAAAGTGTTAATGAAACACAGAAATTTCCTCGGGATTGAATACAACCGTCACCATGCGCACTTTCCTCCATGGGAGTAATGTCTCAAATAGTCTACGCTTTGATCGTTCCCTGGAAGACCAGTAGTAGTTTCCGATGGACATCTGGAAGCATTCTGTAATCTGTAAACTATCAGAGAGTTGTTCAAGCACATAAATTGCATCGGGATTGAATACAAAAGTCACCATGCGCACTTTCCTCCATAGGAGTGATGTCTCAAACAGTTTACGCTTTCATCGTTCCCTGGAAGACCAGTAGTAGTTTCCGATGCACATCTGGGGGCATTCTGTAATGTGTGGACTATCAGAGTGTTGATGGAACACAGGAATTGCATCGGAAGTGAATACAACAGTCACCAGGCGCACTTTCCTCCATGGGAGTAATGTCTCAAACAGTCTACGCTTTGATCGCTGCCTGCAAGACCAGTAGTAGTTTCCGATGCACATCTGGAGGCATTCTGTAATCTGTGGAACTTCAAAGTGTTGATGAAACACAGAAATTGCCTCGGGATTGAATACAACAGTCACCATGCGCACTTTCCTCCATGGGAGTAATGTCTCAAACAGTCTACGGTTTGATCGTTCCCTGCAAGACCTGTAGTAGTTTCCGATGCACATCTGGAGGATTTCTGTTATCTGTGGACCTTCAAAGTGTTGATGAAACACAGAAATTGCCTCGGGATTGAATACAACAGTCACCATGCGCACTTTCCTCCATGGGAGTAATGTCTTAAACAGTCTACGCTTTCATCGTTCCCTGGAAGACCAGTAGTAGTTTTCGATGCACATCTGGAGGCATTCTGTAATCTGTGGACTATCAGAGCGTTGATGAAACACAGAAATTGCCTCGGGATTGAATACAACAGTCACCATGCGCACTTTCCTCCATGGGAGTATTGTCTCAATGAGTCTACGTTTTGATAGTTCCCTGGAAGACCAGTAGTAGTATCGGATGCACATCTGGAAGCATTCCTTAATCTGTAAACTATCTGAGTGTGGTTCAAGCACAGAAATTGCATCGGGATTGAATACAACAGTCATTATGCGCACTTCCATCCATGGGAGTAATGTCTTAAACAGTCTACGGTCTGATCGTTGCCTGCAAGACCAGTAGTAGTTTCCGATGCACATCTGGAGGATTTCTGTAATCTGTGGACCTTGAAAGTGTTGATGAAAAACAGAAATTGCCTCGGGATTTAATACAACAGTGACCATGCGCACTTTCCTCCATGGGAGTAATGTCTTAAACAGTCTACGCTTTCATCGCTCCCTGGACGACCATTAGTAGTTTTCGATGCACATCTGGAGGCATTCTGTAATCTGTGGACTATCAGAGTGTTGTTCAAACACATAAATTGCCTCGGGATTGAATACAACAGTCACCATTCCCACTTTCCTCCATGGCAGTAATGTCTCAAACAGTCTACGCTTAGATCGTTCTCCTGAAGACCAATAGTAGTTTCCGATGCACATCTGGAGTCATTTTGTAAACTGTGGACTATCAGAGTGTTGTTGAAACACAGATATTGCATTGGAATTGAATACAACAGTCACTACGCTTTCTTACCTCCATGGGTGTAATGTCTCAAACAGTCTACGCATTGATCGTTTCCTGGAAGACCAGTAGTAGTTTCCGATGCACATCAGGAGGCATTCTGTAATCTGTAGACCTTCAAAGTGTTGATGAAACACAGAAATTGCATCGGGATTGAATACAACAGTCACCATGCTTACTTTCCTCCATGGGAGTAATGTCTCAAACAGTCTACGTTTTGATCGTTTCCTGGAAGACCAGTTGTAGTTTTCGATGCACATCTGGAGGCATTCTGTAATCTGTGGACCTTCAAAGTGTTGATGAAACACAGAAATTGCCTCGGGATTGAATACAACCGTCATCATGCGCACTTTCCTCCATGGGAGTAATGTCTCAAACAGTCTACGCTTTGATCGTTCCCTGGAAGACTAGTAGTAGTTTCCGATGCACATCTGGAGGCATTCCGTAGTCTGTGGACTATCAGAGTGTTGATGAAACACAGAAACTGCATCGGGATTGAATACAACAGTCACCATGCACACGTTCCTCCATGGGAGTAATGTCTCAAATAGTCTACACTTTGATTCTTCCCTGGAAGACCAGTAGTAGTATCGGATGCAAATCTGGAAGCATTCCTTAATCTGTAAACTATCAGAGTGTTGTTCAAGCACAGAAATTGCATCGGGATTGAATACCACAGTCACCATGCGCACTTTCCTCCATGGGAGTAATGTCTCAAACAGTTTACGCTTTAATCGTTCCTTGGAAGACCAGTTGTAGTTTCCGATGCACATCTTTAGGAATTCTGTAATCTGTGGACCTCCAAAGTATTGATGAAACACCGAAATTGCATCGGGATTGAATACAACAGTCACCATGCGCACTTTCCTCCATGGGAGTAACGTCTCAAACAGTCTACGCTTTGATCGTTCCCTGCAAGACCAGTAGTAGTTTCCGATGCACATCTGGAGGCATTCTGTAATCTGTGGACCTTCAAAGTGTTGATGAAACACAGAAATTGCTTCGGGATTGAATACAACAGTCATTATGCGCACTTTCCTCCATGGGAGTAATGTCTTAAACAGTCTACGGTCTCATCGTTCCCTGGAAGACCAGTAGTAGTTTCCGATGCACATCTGGAGTCATTCTGTAATCTGTGGACCTTCAAAGTGTTGATGAAACACAGAAATTGCATCGGGATTGAATACAACAGTCACCATGCGCACTTTCCTCCATGGGAGTAATGTAACAAACAGTCTACGCTTTGATCGTCCCCTGCAAGACCAGTAGTAGTTTCCGATGCACATCTGGAGGCATTCTGTAATCTGTGGACATTCAATGTGTTGTGAAACACAGAAATTGCCTCGGGATTGAATACAACAGTGACCATGCGCACTTTCCTCCATGGGAGTAATGTCTTAAACAGTCCACGCTTTCATCGCTCCCTGGACGACCATTAGTAGTTTTCGATGCACATCTGGAGGCATTCTGTAATCTGTGGACTATCAGAGTGTTGTTCAAACACATAAATTGCCTCGGGATTGAATACAACAGTCACCATTCCCACTTTCCTCCATGGCAGTAATGTCTCAAACAGTCTACGCTTAGATCGTTCTCCTGAAGACCAATAGTAGTTTCCGATGCACATCTGGAGTCATTTTGTAAACTGTGGACTATCAGAGTGTTGTTGAAACACAGATATTGCATTGGAATTGAATACAACAGTCACTACGCTTTCTTACCTCCATGGGTGTAATGTCTCAAACAGTCTACGCATTGATCGTTTCCTGGAAGACCAGTAGTAGTTTCCGATGCACATCAGGAGGCATTCTGTAATCTGTAGACCTTCAAAGTGTTGATGAAACACAGAAATTGCATCGGGATTGAATACAACAGTCACCATGCTTACTTTCCTCCATGGGAGTAATGTCTCAAACAGTCTACGTTTTGATCGTTTCCTGGAAGACCAGTTGTAGTTTTCGATGCACATCTGGAGGCATTCTGTAATCTGTGGACCTTCAAAGTGTTGATGAAACACAGAAATTGCCTCGGGATTGAATACAACCGTCATCATGCGCACTTTCCTCCATGGGAGTAATGTCTCAAACAGTCTACGCTTTGATCGTTCCCTGGAAGACTAGTAGTAGTTTCCGATGCACATCTGGAGGCATTCCGTAGTCTGTGGACTATCAGAGTGTTGATGAAACACAGAAACTGCATCGGGATTGAATACAACAGTCACCATGCACACGTTCCTCCATGGGAGTAATGTCTCAAATAGTCTACACTTTGATTCTTCCCTGGAAGACCAGTAGTAGTATCGGATGCAAATCTGGAAGCATTCCTTAATCTGTAAACTATCAGAGTGTTGTTCAAGCACAGAAATTACATCGGGATTGAATACCACAGTCACCATGCGCACTTTCCTCCATGGGAGTAATGTCTCAAACAGTTTACGCTTTAATCGTTCCTTGGAAGACCAGTTGTAGTTTCCGATGCACATCTTTAGGAATTCTGTAATCTGTGGACCTCCAAAGTATTGATGAAACACCGAAATTGCATCGGGATTGAATACAACAGTCACCATGCGCACTTTCCTCCATGGGAGTAACGTCTCAAACAGTCTACGCTTTGATCGTTCCCTGCAAGACCAGTAGTAGTTTCCGATGCACATCTGGAGGCATTCTGTAATCTGTGGACCTTCAAAGTGTTGATGAAACACAGAAATTGCTTCGGGATTGAATACAACAGTCATTATGCGCACTTTCCTCCATGGGAGTAATGTCTTAAACAGTCTACGGTCTCATCGTTCCCTGGAAGACCAGTAGTAGTTTCCGATGCACATCTGGAGTCATTCTGTAATCTGTGGACCTTCAAAGTGTTGATGAAACACAGAAATTGCATCGGGATTGAATACAACAGTCACCATGCGCACTTTCCTCCATGGGAGTAATGTAACAAACAGTCTACGCTTTGATCGTCCCCTGCAAGACCAGTAGTAGTTTCCGATGCACATCTGGAGGCATTCTGTAATCTGTGGACATTCAATGTGTTGTGAAACACAGAAATTGCCTCGGGATTGAATACAACAGTCACCATGCGCACTTTCCTCCATGGGAGTAATGTCTCAATGAGTCTACGTTTTGATAGTTCCCTGGAAGACCATTAGTAGTATCGGATGCACATCTGGAAGCATTCCTTAATCTGTAAACTATCAGAGTGTGTTTCAAGCACAGAAATTGCATCGGGATTGAATACAACAGTCACCATGCGCACTTTCCTCCATGGGAGTAATGTCTCAAACAGTTTACGCTTTCATCGTTCCCTGGAAGACCAGTAGTAGTTTCCGATGCACATCTGGGGGCATTCTGTAATGTGTGGACAATCAGAGTGTAGATGAAACACAGGAATTGCATCGGAATTGAATACAACAGTCACCAGGCGCACTTTCCTCCATGGGAGTAATGTCTCAAACAGTCTACGCTTTGATCGTTCCCTGCATGACCAGTAGTAGTTTCCGATGCACATCTGGAAGCATTCCTTAATCTGTAAACTATCAGAGTGTTGTTCAAGCACAGAAATTGCATCGGGATTGAATACATCAGTGACCATGCGCACTTTCCTCCATGGGAGTAATGTCTCAAACAATTTACGCTTTAATCGTTCCTTGGAAGACCAGTTGTAGTTTCCGATGCACATCTTTAGGAATTCTGTAATCTGTGGACCTTCAAAGTATTGATGAAACACAGAAATTGCATCGGGATTGAATACAACAGTCACCATGCGCACTTTCCTCCATGGGAGTAACGTCTCAAACAGTCTACGATTTGATCCTTCCCTGCAAGACCAGTAGTAGTTTCCCATGCACATCTGGAGGCATTCTGTAATCAGTGGACCTTCAAAGTGTTGATGAAACACAGAAATTGCTTCGGGATTGAATACAAAAGTCATTATGCGCACTTTCCTCCATGGGGGTAATGTCTTAAACAGTCTACGGTTTCATCGTTCCCTGGAAGACCAGTAGTAGTTTCCGATGCACATCTGGAGGCCTTCTGTAATCTGTGGACTATCAGAGTGTTGTTGAAACACAGATAATGCATCGGGATTGAATACAACAGTCACCATACTTACTTTCCTCCATGGGAGTAATGTCTCACACAGTCTACGCTTTGATCGTTCCCTTGAAGACCAGTAGTAGTTTCCGATGCACATCTGGAAGCATTCTGTAATCTGTAAACTATCAGGGAGTTGTTCAAGCACAGAAATTGCATCGGAGTTGAATACAACAGTCAGCAGGCGCACTTTCCTCCATGGGAGTAATGTCTCAAACAGTCTACACTTTGATCGTTCAATGCAAGACCGGTAGTAGTTTCCGATGCACATCTGGAGTCATTCTGTAATCTGTGGACTATCAGAGTGTTGTTGAAACACAGAAATTGCATCGGGATTGAATACAACAGTCACCATGCTTACTTTCCTCCATGGGAGTAATGTCTCAAACAGTCTACGTTTTGATCGTTCCCTGGAAGACCAGTTGTAGTTTCTGATGCACATCTTTAGGAATTCTGTAATCTGTGGACCTTCAAAGTGTTGATGGAACACAGGAATTGCCTCGGGATTGAATACAACAGTCACCATGCGCACTTTCCTCCATGGGAGTAATGTCTCAAACAGTCTACGCTTTGATCGTTCCCTGGAAGACCAGTAGTAGTTGCCGATGCACATCTGGAGGCATTCTGTAGTCTGTGGACTATCAGAAAGTTGATGAAACACAGAAACTGCATCGGGATTGAATACAACAGTCTCAATGCGCACGTTCCTCCATGGGAGAAATTTCTCAAACAGTCTACACTTTGATCGTTCCCTGCATTACCAGTAGTAGTTTCCGATGCACATCTGGAGGCATTCTGTAATCTGTAGACCTTCAAAGTATTGATGAAACACAGTAATTGCATCGGGATTGAATACAACAGTCACCATGGGCCCTTTCCTCCATGGGAGTAATGTCTCAAACAGTCTACGCTTTGATCGTCCCCTGAAAGACCAGTAGTAGATTCCGATGCACATCTGGAGGCATTCTGTAATCTGTTGACCTTCAAAGTGTTGATGAAACACAGAAATTGCCTCGGGATTGAATACAACAGTCACCATGCTTACTTTCCTGCCTGGGAGTAATGTCTCACACAGTCTACGCTTTGATCGTTCCCTGGAAGACCAGTAGTAGTTTCCGATGCACATCTGGAGGCATTCCGTAGTCTGTGGACTATCAGAGTGTTGATGAAACACAGAAACTGCATCGGGATTGAATACAACAGTCACCATGCACACGTTCCTCCATGGGAGTAATGTCTCAAACAGTCTACGCTTTGATCGTTGCCTGCAAGACCAGTAGTAGTTTCCGATGCACATCTGGAGGATTTCTGTAATCTGTGGACCTTGAAAGTGTTGATGAAAAACAGAAATTGCCTCGGGATTTAATACAACAGTGATCATGCGCACTTTCCTCCATGGGAGTAATGTCTTAAACAGTCTACGCTTTCATCGCTCCCTGGACGACCATTAGTAGTTTTCGATGCACATCTGGAGGCATTCTGTAATCTGTGGACTATCAGAGTGTTGTTCAAACACATAAATTGCCTCGGGATTGAATACAACAGTCACCATTCCCACTTTCCTCCATGGCAGTAATGTCTCAAACAGTCTACGCTTAGATCGTTCTCCTGAAGACCAATAGTAGTTTCCGATGCACATCTGGAGTCATTTTGTAAACTGTGGACTATCAGAGTGTTGTTGAAACACAGATATTGCATTGGAATTGAATACAACAGTCACTACGCTTTCTTACCTCCATGGGTGTAATGTCTCAAACAGTCTACGCATTGATCGTTTCCTGGAAGACCAGTAGTAGTTTCCGATGCACATCAGGAGGCATTCTGTAATCTGTAGACCTTCAAAGTGTTGATGAAACACAGAAATTGCATCGGGATTGAATACAACAGTCACCATGCTTACTTTCCTCCATGGGAGTAATGTCTCAAACAGTCTACGTTTTGATCGTTTCCTGGAAGACCAGTTGTAGTTTTCGATGCACATCTGGAGGCATTCTGTAATCTGTGGACCTTCAAAGTGTTGATGAAACACAGAAATTGCCTCGGGATTGAATACAACCGTCATCATGCGCACTTTCCTCCATGGGAGTAATGTCTCAAACAGTCTACGCTTTGATCGTTCCCTGGAAGACTAGTAGTAGTTTCCGATGCACATCTGGAGGCATTCCGTAGTCTGTGGACTATCAGAGTGTTGATGAAACACAGAAACTGCATCGGGATTGAATACAACAGTCACCATGCACACGTTCCTCCATGGGAGTAATGTCTCAAATAGTCTACACTTTGATTCTTCCCTGGAAGACCAGTAGTAGTATCGGATGCAAATCTGGAAACATTCCTTAATCTGTAAACTATCAGAGTGTTGTTCAAGCACAGAAATTGCATCGGGATTGAATACCACAGTCACCATGCGCACTTTCCTCCATGGGAGTAATGTCTCAAACAGTTTACGCTTTAATCGTTCCTTGGAAGACCAGTTGTAGTTTCCGATGCACATCTTTAGGAATTCTGTAATCTGTGGACCTCCAAAGTATTGATGAAACACCGAAATTGCATCGGGATTGAATACAACAGTCACCATGCGCACTTTCCTCCATGGGAGTAACGTCTCAAACAGTCTACGCTTTGATCGTTCCCTGCAAGACCAGTAGTAGTTTCCGATGCACATCTGGAGGCATTCTGTAATCTGTGGACCTTCAAAGTGTTGATGAAACACAGAAATTGCTTCGGGATTGAATACAACAGTCATTATGCGCACTTTCCTCCATGGGAGTAATGTCTTAAACAGTCTACGGTCTCATCGTTCCCTGGAAGACCAGTAGTAGTTTCCGATGCACATCTGGAGTCATTCTGTAATCTGTGGACCTTCAAAGTGTTGATGAAACACAGAAATTGCATCGGGATTGAATACAACAGTCACCATGCGCACTTTCCTCCATGGGAGTAATGTAACAAACAGTCTACGCTTTGATCGTCCCCTGCAAGACCAGTAGTAGTTTCCGATGCACATCTGGAGGCATTCTGTAATCTGTGGACATTCAATGTGTTGTGAAACACAGAAATTGCCTCGGGATTGAATACAACAGTGACCATGCGCACTTTCCTCCATGGGAGTAATGTCTTAAACAGTCTACGCTTTCATCGCTCCCTGGACGACCATTAGTAGTTTTCGATGCACATCTGGAGGCATTCTGTAATCTGTGGACTATCAGAGTGTTGTTCAAACACATAAATTGCCTCGGGATTGAATACAACAGTCACCATTCCCACTTTCCTCCATGGCAGTAATGTCTCAAACAGTCTACGCTTAGATCGTTCTCCTGAAGACCAATAGTAGTTTCCGATGCACATCTGGAGTCATTTTGTAAACTGTGGACTATCAGAGTGTTGTTGAAACACAGATATTGCATTGGAATTGAATACAACAGTCACTACGCTTTCTTACCTCCATGGGTGTAATGTCTCAAACAGTCTACGCATTGATCGTTTCCTGGAAGACCAGTAGTAGTTTCCGATGCACATCAGGAGGCATTCTGTAATCTGTAGACCTTCAAAGTGTTGATGAAACACAGAAATTGCATCGGGATTGAATACAACAGTCACCATGCTTACTTTCCTCCATGGGAGTAATGTCTCAAACAGTCTACGTTTTGATCGTTTCCTGGAAGACCAGTTGTAGTTTTCGATGCACATCTGGAGGCATTCTGTAATCTGTGGACCTTCAAAGTGTTGATGAAACACAGAAATTGCCTCGGGATTGAATACAACCGTCATCATGCGCACTTTCCTCCATGGGAGTAATGTCTCAAACAGTCTACGCTTTGATCGTTCCCTGGAAGACTAGTAGTAGTTTCCGATGCACATCTGGAGGCATTCCGTAGTCTGTGGACTATCAGAGTGTTGATGAAACACAGAAACAGCATCGGGATTGAATACAACAGTCACCATGCACACGTTCCTCCATGGGAGTAATGTCTCAAATAGTCTACACTTTGATTCTTCCCTGGAAGACCAGTAGTAGTATCGGATGCAAATCTGGAAGCATTCCTTAATCTGTAAACTATCAGAGTGTTGTTCAAGCACAGAAATTACATCGGGATTGAATACCACAGTCACCATGCGCACTTTCCTCCATGGGAGTAATGTCTCAAACAGTTTACGCTTTAATCGTTCCTTGGAAGAAAAGTTGTAGTTTCCGATGCACATCTTTAGGAATTCTGTAATCTGTGGACCTCCAAAGTATTGATGAAACACCGAAATTGCATCGGGATTGAATACAACAGTCACCATGCGCACTTTCCTCCATGGGAGTAACGTCTCAAACAGTCTACGCTTTGATCGTTCCCTGCAAGACCAGTAGTAGTTTCCGATGCACATCTGGAGGCATTCTGTAATCTGTGGACCTTCAAAGTGTTGATGAAACACAGAAATTGCTTCGGGATTGAATACAACAGTCATTATGCGCACTTTCCTCCATGGGAGTAATGTCTTAAACAGTCTACGGTCTCATCGTTCCCTGGAAGACCAGTAGTAGTTTCCGATGCACATCTGGAGTCATTCTGTAATCTGTGGACCTTCAAAGTGTTGATGAAACACAGAAATTGCATCGGGATTGAATACAACAGTCACCATGCGCACTTTCCTCCATGGGAGTAATGTAACAAACAGTCTACGCTTTGATCGTCCCCTGCAAGACCAGTAGTAGTTTCCGATGCACATCTGGAGGCATTCTGTAATCTGTGGACATTCAATGTGTTGTGAAACACAGAAATTGCCTCGGGATTGAATACAACAGTCACCATGCGCACTTTCCTCCATGGGAGTAATGTCTCAATGAGTCTACGTTTTGATAGTTCCCTGGAAGACCATTAGTAGTATCGGATGCACATCTGGAAGCATTCCTTAATCTGTAAACTATCAGAGTGTGGTTCAAGCACAGAAAGTGCATCGGGATTGAATACAACAGTCACCATGCGCACTTTCCCCCATGGGAGTAATGTCTCAAACAGTTTACGCTTTCATCGTTCCCTGGAAGACCAGTAGTAGTTTCCGATGCACATCTGGGGGCAGTCTGTAATGTGTGGACAATCAGAGTGTAGATGAAACACAGGAATTGCATCGGAATTGAATACAACAGTCACCAGGCGCACTTTCCTCCATGGGAGTAATGTCTCAAACAGTCTACGCTTTGATCGTTCCCTGCATGACCAGTAGTAGTTTCCGATGCACATCTGGAAGCATTCCTTAATCTGTAAACTATCAGAGTGTTGTTCAAGCACAGAAATTGCATCGGGATTGAATACATCAGTGACCATGCGCACTTTCCTCCATGGGAGTAATGTCTCAAACAATTTACGCTTTAATCGTTCCTTGGAAGACCAGTTGTAGTTTCCGATGCACATCTTTAGGAATTCTGTAATCTGTGGACCTTCAAAGTATTGATGAAACACAGAAATTGCATCGGGATTGAATACAACAGTCACCATGCGCACTTTCCTCCATGGGAGTAACGTCTCAAACAGTCTACGCTTTGATCCTTCCCTGCAAGACCAGTAGTAGTTTCCCATGCACATCTGGAGGCATTCTGTAATCAGTGGACCTTCAAAGTGTTGATGAAACACAGAAATTGCTTCGGGATTGAATACAAAAGTCATTATGCGCACTTTCCTCCATGGGGGTAATGTCTTAAACAGTCTACGGTTTCATCGTTCCCTGGAAGACCAGTAGTAGTTTCCGATGCACATCTGGAGGCATTCTGTAATCTGTGGACTATCAGAGTGTTGTTGAAACACAGATAATGCATCGGGATTGAATACAACAGTCACCATACTTACTTTCCTCCATGGGAGTAATGTCTCACACAGTCTACGCTTTGATCGTTCCCTTGAAGACCAGTAGTAGTTTCCGATGCACATCTGGAAGCATTCTGTAATCTGTAAACTATCAGGGAGTTGTTCAAGCACAGAAATTGCATCGGAGTTGAATACAACAGTCAGCAGGCGCACTTTCCTCCATGGGAGTAATGTCTCAAACAGTCTACACTTTGATCGTTCAATGCAAGACCGGTAGTAGTTTCCGATGCACATCTGGAGTCATTCTGTAATCTGTGGACTATCAGAGTGTTGTTGAAACACAGAAATTGCATCGGGATTGAATACAACAGTCACCATGCTTACTTTCCTCCATGGGAGTAATGTCTCAAACAGTCTACGTTTTGATCGTTCCCTGGAAGACCAGTTGTAGTTTCTGATGCACATCTTTAGGAATTCTGTAATCTGTGGACCTTCAAAGTGTTGATGGAACACAGGAATTGCCTCGGGATTGAATACAACAGTCACCATGCGCACTTTCCTCCATGGGAGTAATGTCTCAAACAGTCTACGCTTTGATCGTTCCCTGGAAGACCAGTAGTAGTTGCCGATGCACATCTGGAGGCATTCTGTAGTCTGTGGACTATCAGAAAGTTGATGAAACACAGAAACTGCATCGGGATTGAATACAACAGTCTCAATGCGCACGTTCCTCCATGGGAGAAATTTCTCAAACAGTCTACACTTTGATCGTTCCCTGCATTACCAGTAGTAGTTTCCGATGCACATCTGGAGGCATTCTGTAATCTGTAGACCTTCAAAGTATTGATGAAACACAGTAATTGCATCGGGATTGAATACAACAGTCACCATGGGCCCTTTCCTCCATGGGAGTAATGTCTCAAACAGTCTACGCTTTGATCGTCCCCTGAAAGACCAGTAGTAGATTCCGATGCACATCTGGAGGCATTCTGTAATCTGTTGACCTTCAAAGTGTTGATGAAACACAAAAATTGCCTCGGGATTGAATACAACAGTCACCATGCTTACTTTCCTGCCTGGGAGTAATGTCTCACACAGTCTACGCTTTGATCGATCCCTGGAAGACCAGTAGTAGTTTCCGATGCACATCTGGAGGCATTCCGTAGTCTGTGGACTATCAGAGTGTTGATGAAACACAGAAACTGCATCGGGATTGAATACAACAGTCACCATGCACACGTTCCTCCATGGGAGTAATGTCTCAAATAGTCTACACTTTGATTCTTCCCTGGAAGACCAGTAGTTGTATCGGATGCAAATCTGGAAGCATTCCTTAATCTGTAAACTATCAGAGTGTTGTTCAAGCACAGAAATTGCATCGGGATTGAATACAACAGTCACCATGCGCACTTTCCTCCATGGGAGTAATGTCTCAAACAGTTTACGCTTTAATCGTTCCTTGGAAGACCAGTTGTAGTTTCCGATGCACATCTTTAGGAATTCTGTAATCTGTGGACCTTCAAAGTATTGATGAAACACAGAAATTGCATCGGGATTGAATACAACAGTCACCATGCGCACTTTCCTCCATGGGAGTAACGTCTCAAACAGTCTACGCTTTGATCGTTCCTGCAAGACCAGTAGTTGTTTCCGATGCACATCTGGAGGCATTCTGTAATCTGTGGACCTTCAAAGTGTTGATGAAACACAGAAATTGCTTCGGGATTGAATACAACAGTCATTATGCGCACTTTCCTCCATGGGAGTAATGTCTTAAACAGTCTACGGTTTCATCGTTCCCTGGAAGACCAGTAGTAGTTTCCGATGCACATCTGGAGGCATTCTGTAATCTGTGGAACTTCAAAGTGTTGATGAAACACAGAAATTGCATCGGGATTGAATACAACAGACACCATGCGCACTTTCCTCTATGGGAGTAATGTAACAAACAGTCTACGCTTTGATCGTCCCCTGCAAGACCAGTAGTAGTTTCCGATGCACATCTGGAGGCATTCCGTAGTCTGTGGACTATCAGAGTGTTGATGAAACACAGAAACTGCATCGGGATTGAATACAACAGTCACCATGCACACGTTCCTCCATGGGAGTAATGTCTCAAATAGTCTACACTTTGATTCTTCCCTGGAAGACCAGTAGTTGTATCGGATGCAAATCTGGAAGCATTCCTTAATCTGTAAACTATCAGAGTGTTGTTCAAGCACAGAAATTGCATCGGGATTGAATACAACAGTCACCATGCGCACTTTCCTCCATGGGAGTAATGTCTCAAACAGTTTACGCTTTAATCGTTCCTTGGAAGACCAGTTGTAGTTTCCGATGCACATCTTTAGGAATTCTGTAATCTGTGGACCTTCAAAGTATTGATGAAACACAGAAATTGCATCGGGATTGAATACAACAGTCACCATGCGCACTTTCCTCCATGGGAGTAACGTCTCAAACAGTCTACGCTTTGATCGTTCCCTGCAAGACCAGTAGTTGTTTCCGATGCACATCTGGAGGCATTCTGTAATCTGTGGACCTTCAAAGTGTTGATGAAACACAGAAATTGCTTCGGGATTGAATACAACAGTCATTATGCGCACTTTCCTCCATGGGAGTAATGTCTTAAACAGTCTACGGTTTCATCGTTCCCTGGAAGACCAGTAGTAGTTTCCGATGCACATCTGGAGGCATTCTGTAATCTGTGGACCATCAAAGTGTTGATGAAACACAGAAATTGCATCGGGATTGAATACAACAGACACCATGCGCACTTTCCTCTATGGGAGTAATGTAACAAACAGTCTACGCTTTGATCGTCCCCTGCAAGACCAGTAGTAGTTTCCGATGCACATCTGGAGGCATTCTGTAATCTGTGGACATTCAAAGTGTTGTGAAACACAGAAATTGCCTCGGGATTGAATACAACAGTCACCATGCGCACTTTCCTCCATGGGATTAATGTCTCAATGAGTCTACGTATGATAGTTCCTTGGAAGACCAGTAGTAGTATCGGATGCACATCTGGAAGCATTCCTTAATCTGTAAACTATCAGAGTGTGGTTCAAGCACAGAAATTGCATAGGGATTGAATACAACAGTCACCATGCGCACTTTCCTCCATGGGAGTAATGTCTTAAACAGTCTACGCTTTGATCGTTCCCTGGAAGACCATTAGTAGTTTTCGATGCACATCTGGAGGCATTCTGTAATCTGTGGAATATCAGAGTGTTGTTCAAACACATAAATTGCCTCGGGATTGAATACAACAGTCACCATGCGCACTTTCCTCCATGGCAGTAATGTCTCAAACAGTCTAGGCTTAGATCGTTCTCCTGAAGACCAATAGTAGTTTCCGATGCACATCTGGAGTCATTTTGTAAACTGTGGACTATCAGAGTGTTGTTGAAACACAGATATTGCATTGGAATTGAATACAACAGTCACCACGCTTTCTTTCCTCCATGGGAGTAATGTCTCAAACAGTCTACGCTTAGATCGTTCTCCTGAAGACCAATAGTAGTTTCCGATGCACATCTGGAGTCATTTTGTAAACTGTGGACTATCAGAGTGTTGTTGAAACACAGATATTGCATTGGAATTGAATACAACAGTCACCACGCTTTCTTTCCTCCATGGGAGTAATGTCTCAAACAGTCTACGCATTGATCGTTTCCTGGAAGACCAGTAGTAGTTTCCGATGCACATCTGGAGGCATTCTGTAATCTGTAGACCTTCAAAGTATTGATGAAACACAGTAATTGCATCGGGATTGAATACAACAGTCACCATGGGCACTTTCCTCCATGGGAGTAATGTCTCAAACAGTCTACGCTTTGATCGTTCCCTGAAAGACCAGTAGTAGATTCCGATGCACATCTGGAGGCATTCTGTAATCTGTTGACCTTCAAAGTGTTGATGAAACACAGAAATTGCCTCGGGATTGAATACAACAGTCATTATGCGCACTTCCATCCATGGGAGTAATGTCTTAAACAGTCTACGGTCTGATCGTTCCCTGCAAGACCAGTAGTAGTTTCCGATGCACATCTGGAGGCATTCTGTAATCTGTGGAACTTCAAAGTGTTGATGAAACACAGAAATTGCCTCGGGATTGAATACAACAGTCACCATGCATACTTTCCTGCCTGGGAGTAATGTCTCACACAGTCTACGCTTTGATCGTTCCCTGGAAGACCAGTAGTAGTTTCCGATGCACATCTGGAGGCATTCCGTAGTCTGTGGACTATCAGAGTGTTGATGAAACACAGAAACTGCATCGGGATTGAATACAACAGTCACCATGCACACGTTCCTCCATGGGAGTAATGTCTCAAATAGTCTACACTTTGATTCTTCCCTGGAAGACCAGTAGTAGTTTCCGATGCACATCTGGGGGCATTCTGTAATGTGTGGACTATCAGAGTGTTGCTGGAACACAGGAATTGCTTCGGAATTGAATACAACAGTCACCAGGCACACTTTCCTCCATTTCAGTTATGTCTCAAACAGTGTACGATTTGATCGTTGCCTGCAAGACCAGTAGTACTTTCCGATGCACATCTTTAGAAATTCTGTAATCTGTGGAACTTCAAAGTGTTGATGAAACACAGAATTTGCCTCGGGTTTGAATACAACAGTCACCATGCGCACTTTCCTCCATGGCAGTAATGTCTCAAACAGTCTACGGTTTGATCGTTCCCTGCAAGACCTGTAGTAGTTTCCGATGCACATCTGGAGGATTTCTGTAATCTGTGGACCTTCAAAGTGTTGATGAAACACAGAAATTGCCTCGGGATTGAATACAACAGTCACCATGCGCACTTTCCTCCATGGGAGTAATGTCTTAAACAGTCTACGCTTTGATCGTTCCCTGGAAGACCAGTAGTAGTTTTCGATGCACATCTGGAGGCATTCTGTAATCTGTGGACTATCAGAGTGTTGTTCAAACACAGAAATTGCATCGGGATTGAATTCAACAGTCACCATGCTTACATTCCTCCATGGGAGTAATGTCTCAAACAGTCTACGCTTTGATCGTTTCCTGGAAGACCAGTAGTAGTTTCCGATGCACATCTGGAGGCATTCTGTAGTCTGTGGACTATCAGAGTGTTGATGAAATACAGAAACTGCATTGGGATTGAATACAACAGTCACCACGCGCACGTTCCTCCATGGGAGAAATGTCTCAAATATTCTACAATTTGATCGTTCCCTGCAAGACCAGTAGTAGTTTCCGATGCACATCTGGAGGCATTCTGTAATCTGTGGACTTTCAAGGAGTTGATGAATTACAGAAATTGCCTCGGGATTGAATACAACAGTCACCACGCTTTCTTTCCTCCATGGGAGTAATGTCTCAAACAGTCTACGCATTGATCGTTTCCTGGAAGACCAGTAGTAGTTTCCGATGCACATCTGGAGGCATTCTGTAATCTGTAGACCTTCAAAGTGTTGATGAAACACAGATATTGCATCGGGATTGAATACAACAGTCACCATGCTTACTTTCCTCCATGGGAGTAATGACTCAAACAGTCTACGCTTTGATCTTTTTCTGGAAGACCAGTTGTAGTTTCCGATGCACATCTGGAGGCATTCTGTAATCTGTGGACCTTCAAAGTGTTGATGAAACACAGAAATTGCATCGGAATTGAAAACAACAGTCACCATGCGCACTTTCCTCCATGGGAGTAATGTGTCAAACAGTCTACACTTTGATCGATCATTGCAAGACCGGTAGTTGTTTCCGATGCACATCTGGAGGCATTCTGCAATCTGTGGACCTTCAAAGTGTTGATGAAACACAGAAATTGCCTCGGAATTGAATACAAAAGTCACCATGCCCACTTTCCTCCATGGGAGTAATGTCTCAAATACTCTACGCTTTGATCGTTCCCTGGAAGACCAGTAATAGTCTCCGATGCACATCTGGAAGCATTTTGTAATCTGTAAACTATCAGAGAGTGGTCAAGCACAGAAATTGCATCGGGATCAAATACAAAAGTCACCATGCGCACTTTCCTCCATGGGAGTAATGTCTCAAACAGTTTACGCTTTCATCGTTCGCTGTAAGACCAGTAGTAGTTTCCGATGCACATCTGGGGGCATTCTGTAATGTGTGGACTATCAGAGTGTTGATGAAACACAGAAACTGCATCGGGATTGAATACAACAGTCACCATGCACACGTTCCTCCATGGGAGTAATGTCTCAAATAGTCTACACTTTGATTCTTCCCTGGAAGACCAGTAGTAGTATCAGATGCATATCTGGAAGCATTCCTTAATCTGTAAACTATCAGAGTGTTGTTCAAGCACAGAAATTGCATCGGGATTGAATACAACAGTCACCATGCGCACTTTCCTCCATGGGAGTAATGTCTCAAACAGTTTACGCTTTAATCGTTCCTTGGAAGACCAGTTGTAGTTTCCGATGCACATCTGGAGGCATTCTGTAATCTGTGGACCTTCAAAGTGATGATGAAACACAGAAATTGCCTAGGTATTGAATACAACAGTCACCATGCGCACTTTTCTCCATGGGAGTAATGTCTCAAACAGTCTACGATTTGATCGTTTCCCGGAAGACCAGTTGTAGTTTCCGATGCACATCTTTAGGAATTCTGTAATCTGTGGACCTTCAAAGTATTGATGAAAGACAGAAATTGTTTCGGGATTGAATACAACAGTCATTATGCGCACTTTCCTCCATGGGAGTAATGTCTTAAACAGTCTACGGTTTCATCGTTCCCTGGAAGACCAGTAGTAGTTTCCGATGCACATCTGGAGGCATTCTGTAATCTGTGGACTATCAGAGTGTTGTTGAAACACAGAAATTGCATCGGGATTGAATACAACAGTCACCATGCTTACTTTCCTGCATGGGAGTAATGTCTCACACAGTCTACGCTTTGATCGTTCCCTTGAAGACCAGTAGTAGTTTCCGATGCATATCTGGAAGCATTCTGTATTCTGTAAACTATCAGAGAGTTGTTCAAGCACAGAAATTGCATCGGAATTGAATACAACAGTCACCAGGCGCACTTTCCTCCATGGGAGTAATGTCTCAAACAGTCTACAATTTGATCGTTCAATGCAAGACCGGTAGTAGTTTCCGATGCACATCTGGAGGCATTCTGTAATCTGCGGACCTTCAAAGTGTTTATGAAACACAGAAATTGCCTCGGGATTGAATACAACCGTCACCATGCTCACTTCCCTCCATGGGAGTAATGTCTCAAACAGTCTACGCTTTGATCGTTGCCTGCAAGACCAGTAGTAGTTTCCGATGCACATCTTTAGGAATTCTGTAATCTGTGGAACTTCAAAGTGTTGATGAAACACAGAATTTGCATCGGGACTGAATACAACAGTCACCATGCGCACTTTCCTCCATGGCAGTAATGTCTCAAACAGTCTACGGTTTGATCGTTCCCTGCAAGACCTGTAGTAGTTTCCGATGCACATCTGGAGGATTTCTGTAATCTGTGGACCTTCAAAGTGTTGATGAAACACAGAAATTGCCTCGGGATTGAATACAACAGTCACCATGCGCACGTTCCTCCATGGGAGTAATGTCTTAAACAGTCTACGCTTTGATCGTTCACTGGAAGACCAGTAGTAGTTTTCGATGCACATCTGGAGGCATTCTGTAATCTGTGGACTATCAGAGTGTTGTTCAAACACAGAAATTGCATCGGGATTGAATACAACAGTCACCATGCTTACTTTCCTCCATGGGAGTAATGTCTCAAACAGTCTACGCTTTGATCGTTTCCCGGAAGACCAGTAGTAGTTTCCGATGCACATCTGGAGGCATTCTGTAATCTGTGGACCTTCAAAGTGTTGATGAAACACAGAAATTGCATGGGGATTGAATACAACAGTCACCATGCGCACGTTCCTCCATGGGAGAAATGTCTCAAATAGTCTACAATTTGATCGTTCCCTGCAAGACCAGTAGTAGTTTCCGATGCACATCTGGAGGCATTCTGTAATCTGTGGACCTTCAAAGAGTTGATGAAACACAGAAATTGCCTCGGGATTGAATACAACAGTCACCACGCTTTCTTTCCTCCATGGGAGTAATGTCTCAAACAGTCTACGCATTGATCGTTTCCTGGAAGACCAGTAGTAGTTTCCGATGCACATCTGGAGGCATTCTGTAATCTGTAGACCTTCAAAGTGTTGATGAAACACAGATATTGCATCGGGATTGAATACAACAGTCACCATGCTTACTTTCCTCCATGGGAGTAATGACTCAAACAGTCTACGCTTTGATCTTTTCCTGGAAGACCAGTTGTAGTTTCCGATGCCCATCTGGAGGCATTCTGTAATCTGTGGACCTTCAAAGTGTTGATGAAACACAGAAATTGCATCGGAATTGAAGACAACAGTCACCATGCGCACTTTCCTCCATGGGAGTAATGTGTCAAACAGTCTACACTTTGATCGATCATTGCAAGACCGGTAGTAGTTTCCGATGCACATCTGGAGGCATTCTGCAATCTGTGGACCTTCAAAGTGTTGATGAAACACAGAAATTGCCTCGGGATTGAATACAACAGTCACCATGCCCACTTTCCTCCATGGGAGTAATGTCTCAAATACTCTACGCTTTGATCGTTCCCTGGAAGACCAGTTGTAGTTTCCGATGCACATCTTTAGGAATTCTGTAATCTGTGGACCTTCAAAGTGTTGATGAAACACAGAAATTGCATGGGGATTGAATACAACAGTCACCATGTGCACTTTCCTCCATGGGAGCAATGTCTCAAACAGTCTACGCTTTGATAGTTCCCTGAAAGACCAGTAGTAGATTCCGATGCACATCTGGAGGCATTCTGTAATCTGTGGAACTTCAAAGTGTTGATGAAACACAGAAATTGCCTCGGGATTGAATAAAACAGTCATTATGCGCACTTTCATCCATGGGAGTAATGTCTTAAACAGTCTACGGTCTGATCGTTCCCTGCAAGACCAGTAGTAGTTTCCGATGCACATCTGGAGGCATTCTGTAATCTGTAAACTATCAGAGAGTGGTCGAGCACAGAAATTGCATCGGGATCAAATACAAAAGTCACCATGCGCACTTTCCTCCATGGGAGTAATGTCTCAAACAGTTTACGCTTCCATCGTTCGCTGTAAGACCAGTAGTAGTTTCCGATGCACATCTGGGGGCATTCTGTAATGTGTGGACTATCAGAGTGTTGATGAAACACAGGAATTGCACCGGAATTGAATACAACGGTCACCATGCGCAATTTCCTCCATGGCAGTAATGTCTCAAACAGTCTATGCTTAGATCGTTCTCCTGAAGACCAATAGTAGTTTCCGATGCACATCTGGAGTCTTTTTGTAAACTGTGGACTATCAGAGTGTTGTTGAAACACAGAAATTGCATCGGAATTGAAAACAACAGTCACCATGCGCACTTTCCTCCGTGGGAGTAATGTCTCAAACAGTTTACGCTTTCATCGTTCCCTGGAAGACCAGTTGTAGTTTCCGATGCACATCTTTAGGAATTCTGTAATCTGTGGACCTTCAAAGTGTTGATGAAACACAGAAATTGCATGGGGATTGAATACAACAGTCACCATGTGCACTTTCCTCCATGGGAGCAATGTCTCAAACAGTCTACGCTTTGATAGTTCCCTGAAAGACCAGTAGTAGATTCCGATGCACATCTGGAGGCATTCTGTAATCTGTGGAACTTCAAAGTGTTGATGGAACACAGAAATTGCCTCGGGATTGAATAAAACAGTCATTATGCGCACTTTCATCCATGGGAGTAATGTCTTAAACAGTCTACGGTCTGATCGTTCCCTGCAAGACCAGTAGTAGTTTCCGATGCACATCTGGAGGCATTCTGTAATCTGTGGAACTTCAAAGTGTTGATGAAACACAGAAATTGCCTCGGGATTGAATACAACAGTCACCATGCTTACTTTCCTGCATGGGATTAATGTCTCACACAGTCTACGCTTTGATCGTTCCCTGGAAGACCAGTAGTAGTTTCCGATGCACATCTGGAGGCATTCCGTAGTCTGTGGACTATCAGAGTGTTGATGAAACACAGAAACTGCATCGGGATTGAATGCAACAGTCACCATGCACACGTTCCTCCATGGGAGTAATGTCTCAAATAGTCTACACTTTGAATCTTCCCTGGAAGACCAGTAGTAGTATCGGATGCAAATCTGGAAGCATTCCTTAATTTGTAAACTATCAGAGTGTTGTTCAAGCACAGAAATTGCATCGGGATTGAATACAACAGTCACCATGCGCACTTTCCTCCATGGGAGTAATGTCTCAAACAGTTTACGCTTTAATCGTTCCTTGGAAGACCAGTTGTAGTTTCCGATGCACATCTTTAGGAATTCTGTAATCTGTGGACGTTCAAAGTATTGATGAAACACAGAAATTGCATCGGGATTGAATACAACAGTCACCATGCGCACTTTCCTCCATGGGAGTAACGTCTCATACAGTCTACGCTTTGATCGTTCCCTGCAAGACCAGTAGTAGTTTCCGATGCACATCTGGAGGCATTCTGTAATCTGTGGACCTTCAAAGTGTTGATGAAACACAGAAATTGCTTCGGGATTGAATACAACAGTCATTATGCGCACTTTCCTCCATGGGAGTAATGTCTTAAACAGTCTACGGTTTCATCGTTCCCTGGAAGACCAGTAGTAGTTTCCGATGCACATCTGGAGGCATTCTGTAATCTGTGGACTATTAGAGTGTTGTTGAAACACAGAAATTGCATCGGGATTGAATACAACAGTCACCATGCTTACTTTCCAGCATGGGAGTAATGTCTCACACTGTCTACGCTTTGATCGTTCCCTTGAAGACCAGTAGTAGTTTCCGATGCATATCTGGAAGCATTCTGTATTCTGTAAACTATCAGAGAGTTATCCAAGCACAGAAATTGCATCGGAATTGAATACAACAGTCACCAGGCGCACTTTCCTCCATGGGAGTAATGTCTCAAACAGTCTACACTTTGATCGTTCAATGCAAGACCGGTAGTAGTTTCCGATGCACATCTGGAGGCATTCTGTAATCTGCGGACCTTCAAAGTGTTTATGAAACACAGAAATTGCCTCGGGATTGAATACAACCGTCACCATGCGCACTTTCCTCCATGGGAGTAATGTCTCAAATAGTCTACGCTTTGATCTTTCCCTTGAAGACCAGTAGTAGTTTCCGATGCACATCTGGAAACATTCTGTAATCTGTAAACTATCAGAGAGTTGTTCAAGCACAGAAATTGCATCGGAATTGAATACAAAAGTCACCATGCGCACTTCCCTCCATGGGAGTGATGTCTCAAACAGTTTACGCTTTCATCGTTCCCTGGAAACCCAGTAGTAGTTTCCGATGCACATCTGGGGGCATTCTGTAATGTGTGGACTATCAGAGTGTTGATGGAACACAGGAATTGCATCGGAATTGAATACAACAGTCACCAGGCGCACTTTCCTCCATGGGAGTAATGTCTCAAACAGTCTACACTTTGATCGTTCAATGCAAGACCGGTAGTAGTTTCCGATGCACATCTGGAGGCATTCTGTAATCTGCGGACCTTCAAAGTGTTTATGAAACACAGAAATTGCCTCGGGATTGAATACAACCGTCACCATGCGCACTTTCCTCCATGGGAGTAATGTCTCAAATAGTCTACGCTTTGATCTTTCCCTTGAAGACCAGTAGTAGTTTCCGATGCACATCTGGAAACATTCTGTAATCTGTAAACTATCAGAGAGTTGTTCAAGCACAGAAATTGCATCGGAATTGAATACAAAAGTCACCATGCGCACTTCCCTCCATGGGAGTGATGTCTCAAACAGTTTACGCTTTCATCGTTCCCTGGAAACCCAGTAGTAGTTTCCGATGCACATCTGGGGGCATTCTGTAATGTGTGGACTATCAGAGTGTTGATGGAACACAGGAATTGCATCGGAATTGAATACAACAGTCACCAGGCGCACTTTCCTCCATGGGAGTAATGTCTCAAACAGTCTACACTTTGATCGTTCAATGCAAGACCGGTAGTAGTTTCCGATGCACATCTGGAGGCATTCTGTAATCTGCGGACCTTCAAAGTGTTTATGAAACACAGAAATTGCCTCGGGATTGAATACAACCGTCACCATGCGCACTTTCCTCCATGGGAGTAATGTCTCAAATAGTCTACGCTTTGATCTTTCCCTTGAAGACCAGTAGTAGTTTCCGATGCACATCTGGAAACATTCTGTAATCTGTAAACTATCAGAGAGTTGTTCAAGCACAGAAATTGCATCGGAATTGAATACAAAAGTCACCATGCGCACTTCCCTCCATGGGAGTGATGTCTCAAACAGTTTACGCTTTCATCGTTCCCTGGAAACCCAGTAGTAGTTTCCGATGCACATCTGGGGGCATTCTGTAATGTGTGGACTATCAGAGTGTTGATGGAACACAGGAATTGCATCGGAATTGAATACAACAGTCACCAGGCGCACTTTCCTCCATGGGAGTAATGTCTCAAACAGTCTACGCTTTGATCGTTGCCTGCAAGACCAGTAGTAGTTTCCGATGCACATCTTTAGGAATTCTGTATTCTGTGGAACTTCAAAGTGTTGATGAAACACAGAATTAGACCCGGGATTGAATACAACAGTCACCATGCGCACTTTCCTCCATGGCAGTAATGTCTCAAACAGTCTACGGTTTGATCGTTCCCTGCAAGACCTGTAGTAGTTTCCGATGCACATCTGGAGGCATTCTGTAATCTGTGGACCTTCAAAGTGTTGATGAAACACAGAAATTGCATGGGGATTGAATACAACAGTCACCATGCGCACGTTCCTCCATGGGAGAAATGTCTCAAACAGTCTACGCTTTGATCGTTCCCTGAAAGACCAGTAGTAGATTCCGATGCACATCTGGAGGCATTCTGTAATCTGTTGACCTTCAAAGTGTTGATGAAACACAGAAATTGCCTCGGGATTGAATACAACAGTCATTATGCGCACTTTCATCCATGGGAGTAATGTCTTAAACAGTCTACGGTCTGATCGTTCCCTGCAAGACCAGTAGTAGTTTCCGATGCACATCTGGAGGCATTCTGTAATCTGTGGAACTTCAAAGTGTTGATGAAACACAGAAATTGCGTCGGGATTGAATACAACAGTCACCATGCTTACTTTCCTGCATGGGAGTAATGTCTCACACAGTCTACGCTTTGATCGCTCCCTGGAAGACCAGTAGTAGTTTCCGATGCACATCTGGAGGCATTCCGTAGTCTGTGGACTATCAGAGTGTTGATGAAACACAGAAATTGCATCGGGATTGAATACAACAGTCACCATGCACACGTTCCTCCATGGGAGTAATGTCTCAAATAGTCTACACTTTGATTCTTCCCTGGAAGACCAGTAGTAGTATCGGATGCAAATCTGGAAGCATTCCTTAATCTGTAAACTATCAGAGTGTTGTTCAAGCACAGAAATTGCATCGGGATTGAATACAACAGTCACCATGCGCACTTTCCTCCATGGGAGTAATGTCTCAAACAGTCTACGCATTGATCGTTTCCTGGAAGACCAGTAGTAGTTTCCGATGCACATCTGGAGGCATTCTGTAATCTGTAGACCTTCAAAGTGTTGATGAAACACAGATATTGCATCAGGATTGAATACAACAGTCACCATGCTTACTTTCCTCCATGGATGTAATGTCTCAAACAGTCTACGATTTGATCGTTTCCTGGAAGACCAGTTGTAGTTTCCGATGCACATCTTTAGGAATTCTGTAATATGTGGACCTTCAAAGTATTGATGAAACACAGAAATTGCATCGGGATTGAATACAACAGTCACCATGCGCACTTTCCTCCATGGGAGTACTGTCTTAAACAGTCTACGCTTTGATCGTTCCCTGGAAGACCAGTAGTAGTTTCCGATGCACATCTGGAGGCATTCTGTAATCTGTGGACCTTCAAAGTGTTGATGAAACACAGAAATTGCCTCGGGATTGAATACAACAGTCACCATGCGCACTTTCCTCCATGGGAGTACTGTCTTAAACAGTCTACGCTTTGATCGTTCCCTGGAAGACCAGTAGTAGTTTTCAATGCACATCTGGAGGCATTCTGTAATCTGTGGACTATCAGAGAGTTGTTCAAACACAGAAATTGCATCGGGATTGAATACAACAGTCACCATGCTTACTTTCCTCCATGGGAGTAATGTCTCAAACAGTCTACGCTTTGATCGTTTCCCGGAAGACCAGTAGTAGTTTCCGATGCACATCTGGAGGCATACTGTAATCTGTGGACCTTCAAAGTGTTGATGAAACACAGAAATTGCATGGGGATTGAATACAACAATCACCCTGCGCACTTTCCTCCATGGGAGTAATATCTCAAACAGTCTACGCTTTGATCGTTTCCTGGAAGACCAGTAGTAGTTTCCGATGCACATCTGGAGGCATTCTGTAATCTGTGGACCTTCAAAGAGTTGATGAAACACAGAAATTGCCTCGGGATTGAATACAACAGTCACCACGCTTTCTTTCCTCCATGGGAGTAATGTCTCAAACAGTCTACACTTTGATCGATCATTGCAAGACCGGTAGTAGTTTCCGATGCACATCTTTAGGAATTCTGTAATCTGTGGACCTTCAAAGTGTTGATGAAACACAGATATTGCATCGGGGTTGAATACAACAGTCACCATGGGCACTTTCCTCCATGGGAGCAATGTCTCAAACAGTCTACGCTTTGATCGTTCCCTGAAAGACCAGTAGTAGATTCCGATGCACATCTGGAGGCATTCTGTAATCTGTTGACCTTCAAAGTGTTGATGAAACACAGAAATTGCCTCGGGATTGAATACAACAGTCATTATGCGCACTTTCATCCATGGGAGTAATGTCTTAAACAGTCTACGGTCTGATCGTTCCCTGCAAGACCAGTAGTAGTTTCCGATGCACATCTGGAGGCATTCTGTAATCTGTGGAACTTCAAAGTGTTGATGAAACACAGAAATTGCCTCGGGATTGAATACAACAGTCACCATGCTTACTTTCCTGCATGGGAGTAATGTCTCACACAGTCTACGCTTTGATCGCTCCCTGGAAGACCAGTAGTAGTTTCCGATGCACATCTGGAGGCATTCCGTAGTCTGTGGACTATCAGAGTGTTGATGAAACACAGAAATTGCATCGGGATTGAATACAACAGTCACCATGCACACGTTCCTCCATGGGAGTAATGTCTCAAATAGTCTACACTTTGATTCTTCCCTGGAAGACCAGTAGTAGTATCGGATGCAAATCTGGAAGCATTCCTTAATCTGTAAACTATCAGAGTGTTGTTCAAGCACAGAAATTGCATCGGGATTGAATACAACAGTCACCATGCGCACTTTCCTCCATGGGAGTAATGTCTCAAACAGTCTACGCATTGATCGTTTCCTGGAAGACCAGTAGTAGTTTCCGATGCACATCTGGAGGCATTCTGTAATCTGTAGACCTTCAAAGTGTTGATGAAACACAGATATTGCATCAGGATTGAATACAACAGTCACCATGCTTACTTTCCTCCATGGATGTAATGTCTCAAACAGTCTACGATTTGATCGTTTCCTGGAAGACCAGTTGTACTTTCCGATGCACATCTTTAGGAATTTTGTAATATGTGGACCTTCAAAGTATTGATGAAACACAGAAATTGCATCGGGATTGAATACAACAGTCACCATGCGCACTTTCCTCCATGGGAGTACTGTCTTAAACAGTCTACGCTTTGATCGTTCCCTGGAAGACCAGTAGTAGTTTCCGATGCACATCTGGAGGCATTCTGTAATCTGTGGACCTTCAAAGTGTTGATGAAACACAGAAATTGCCTCGGGATTGAATACAACAGTCACCATGCGCACTTTCCTCCATGGGAGTACTGTCTTAAACAGTCTACGCTTTGATCGTTCCCTGGAAGATTAGTAGTAGTTTTCAATGCACATCTGGAGGCATTCTGTAATCTGTGGACTATCAGAGAGTTGTTCAAACACAGAAATTGCATCGGGATTGAATACAACAGTCACCATGCTTACTTTCCTCCATGGGAGTAATGTCTCAAACAGTCTACGCTTTGATCGTTTCCCGGAAGACCAGTAGTAGTTTCCGATGCACATCTGGAGGCATACTGTAATCTGTGGACCTTCAAAGTGTTGATGAAACACAGAAATTGCATGGGGATTGAATACAACAATCACCCTGCGCACTTTCCTCCACGGGAGTAATATCTCAAACAGTCTACGCTTTGATCGTTTCCTGGAAGACCAGTAGTAGTTTCCGATGCACATCTGGAGGCATTCTGTAGTCTGTGGACCATCAGAGTGTTGATGAAATACAGAAACTGCATCGGGATTGAATAAAACTGTCACCATGCGCACGTTCCTCTATGGGAGAAATGTCTCAAATAGTCTACAATTTGATCGTTCCCTGCAAGACCAGTAGTAGTTTCCGATGCACATCTGGAGGCATTCTGTAATCTGTGGACCTTCAAAGAGTTGATGAAACACAGAAATTGCATCGGGATTGAATACAACAGTCACCATGCGCACTTTCCTCCATGGCAGTAATGTCTCAAACAGTCTACGCTTAGATCGTTTTCCTGAAGACCAATAGTAGTTTCCGATGCACATCTGGAGTCATTTTGTAAACTGTGGACTATCAGAGTGTAGTTGAAACACAGATATTGCATTGGAATTGAATACAACAGTCACCACGCTTTCTTTCCTCCATGGGAGTAATGTCTCAAACAGTCTACGCATTGATCGTTTCCTCGAAGACCAGTAGTAGTTTCCGATGCACATCTGGAGGCATTCTGTAATCTGTAGACCTTCAAAGTGTTGATGAAACACAGAAATTGCATCGGGATTGAATACAACAGTCACCATGCTTACTTTCCTCCATGGGAGTAATGTCTCAAACAGTCTACGATTTGATCGTTTCCTGGAAGACCAGTTGTAGTTTCCGATGCACATCTGGAGGCATTCTGTAATCTGTGGACCTTCAAAGTGTTGATGAAACACAGAAATTCCATCGGAATTGAAAACAACAGTCACCATGCGCACTTTCCTCCATGGGAGTAATGTCACAAACAGTTTACGCATTGATCGTCCCCTGCAAGACCTGTAGTAGTTTCCGATGCACATCTGGATGCTTTCTGTAATCTGTGGACCGTCAAAGTGTTGATGAAACACAGAAATTGCCTCGGGATTGAATACAACAGTCACCATGCGCACTTTCCTCCATGGGAGTAATGTCTTAAACAGTCTACGCTTTGATCGTTCCCTGGAAGACCAGTAGTAGTTTTCGATGCACATCTGGAGGCATTCTGTAATCTGTGGACTATCAGAGTTTTGTTCAAACACAGAAATTGCATCGGGATTGAATACAACAGTCACCATGCTTACTTTCCTCCATGGGAGTAATGTCTCAAACAGTCTACGCTTTGATCGTTTCCCGGAAGACCAGTAGTAGTTTCCGATGCACATCTGGAGGCATTCTGCAATCTGTGGACCTTCAAAGTGTTGATGAAACACAGAAATTGCATGGGGATTGAATACAACAATCACCCTGCGAACTTTCCACCATGGGAGTAATATCTCAAACAGTCTACGCTTTGATCGTTTCCTGGAAGACCAGTAGTAGTTTCCGATGCACATCTGGAGGCATTCTGTAGTCTGTAGACAATCAGAGTGTTGATGAAATACAGAAACTGCATCGAGATTGAATACAACAGTCACCATACGCACGTTCCTCCATGGGAGAAATGTCTCAAATAGTCTACAATTTGATCGTTCCCTGCAAAACCAGTAGTAGTTTCCGATGCACAACTGGAGGCATTCTGTAATCTGTGAACCTTCAAAGTGTTGATGAAACACAGAAATTGCCTCGGGATTGAATACAACAGTCACCACGCTTTCTTTCCTCCATGGGAGTAATGTCTCAAACAGTCTACGCATTGATCGTTTCCTGGAAGACCAGTAGTAGTTTCCGATGCACATCTGGAGGCATTCTGTAATCTGTAGACCTTCATAGTGTTGATGAAACACAGATATTGCATCGGGATTGAATACAACAGTCACCATGCTTACTTTCCTCCATGGGAGTAATGACTCAAACAGTCTTCGCTTTGATCGTTTCCTGGAGGACCAGTTGTAGTTTCCGATGCACATCTGGAGGCATTCTGTAATCTGTGGACCTTCAAAGTGTTGATGAAACACAGAAATTGCATCGGGATTGAATACAACAGTCACCATGCGCACTTTCCTCCATGGGAGTAATGTGTCAAACAGTCTACACTTTGATCGATCATTGCAAGACCGGTAGTAGTTTCCGATGCACATCTGGAGGCATTCTGCAATCTGTGGACCTTCAAAGTGTTGATGAAACACAGAAATTGGCTCGGGATTGAATACAACAGTCATTATGCCCACTTTCCTCCATGGGAGTAATGTCTCAAATACTCTACGCTTTGATCGTTCCCTGGAAGACCAGTAATAGTTTCCGATGCACATCTGGAAGCGTCTGTAATCTGTAAACTATCAGAGAGTGGTTCAAGCACAGAAATTGCATCGGGATCAAATACAAAAGTCACCATACGCACTTTCCTCCATGGGAGTAATGTCTCAAACAGTTTACGCTTTCATCGTTCGCTGTAAGACCAGTAGTAGTTTCCGATGCACATCTGGGGGCATTCTGTAATGTGTGGATTATCAGAGTGTTGATGAAACACAGGAATTGCATCGGAATTGAATACAACAGTCACCAGGCGCACTTTCCTCTATGGGAGTAATGTCTCAAACAGTCTACGCTTTGATCGTTCCCTGCAAGACCAGTAGTAGTTTCCGATGGACATCTGGAGGCATTCTGTAATCTGTGGACCTTCAAAATGTTGATGAAACACAGAAATTGCTTCGGGATTGAATACAACAGTCATTATGCGCACTTTCCTCCATGGGAGTAATGTCTTAAACAGTCTACGGTTTCATCGTTCCCTGGAAGACCAGTAGTAGTTTCCGATGCACATCTGGAGGCATTCTGTAATCTGTGGACTATCAGAGTGTTGTTGAAACACAGAAATTGCATCGGGATTGAATACAACAGTCACCATGCTTACTTTCCTGCATGGGAGTAATGTCTCACACAGTCTACGCTTTGATCGTTCCCTTGAAGACCAGTAGTAGTTTCCTATGCATATCTGGAAGCATTCTGTATTCTGTAAACTATCAGAGAGTTGTTCAAGCACAGAAATTGCATCGGAATTGAATACAACAGTCACCAGGCGCACTTTCCTCCATGGGAGTAATGTCTCAAACAATCTACACTTTGATCGTTCAATGCAAGACCGGTAGTAGTTTCCGATGCACATCTGGAGGCATTCTGTAAGCTGCGGACCTTCAAAGTGTTGATGAAACACAGAAATTGCCTCGGGATTGAATACAACCGTCACCATGCGCACTTTCCTCCATGGGAGTAATGTCTCAAATAGTCTACGCTTTGATCGTTCCCTGGAGACCAGTAGTAGTTTCCGATGCACATCTGAAAGCATTCTGTAATCTGTAAACTATCAGAGGGTTGTTCAAGCACATAAATTGCATCGGGATGGAATACAAAAGTCACCATGCTTACTTTCCTCCATGGGAGTAATGTCTCAAACAGTCTACACTTTGATCGTTTCCCGGAAGACCAGTAGTAGTTTCCGATACACATCTGGGGGCATTCTGTAATGTGTGGACTATCAGAGTGTTGATGGAACACAGGAATTGCATCGGAATTGAATACAACAGTCACCAGGCGCACTTTCCTCCATGGGAGTAATGTCTCAAACAGTCTACGCTTTGATCGTTGCCTGCAAGACCAGTAGTAGTTTCCGATGCACATCTTTAGGAATTCTGTAATCTGTGGAACTTCAAAGTGTTGATGAAACACAGAATTTGCCTCGGGATTGAATACAACAGTCACCATGCGCACTTTCCTCCATGGCAGTAATGTCTCAAACAGTCTACGGTTTGATCGTTCCCTGCAAGACCTGTAGTAGTTTCCGATGCACATCTGGAGGATTTCTGTAATCTGTCGGCCTTCAAAGTGTTGATGAGACACAGAAATTGCCTCGGGATTGAATACAACAGTCACCATGCGCACTTTCCTCCATGGGAGTAATGTCTTAAACAGTCTATGCTTTGATCGTTCCCTGGAAGACCAGTAGTAGTTTTCGATGCACATCTGGAGGCATTCTGTAATCTGTGGACTATCAGAGTGTTGTTCAAACACAGAAATTGCATCGGGATTGAATACAAAAGTCACCATGCTTACTTTCCTCCATGGGAGTAATGTCTCAAACAGTCTATACTTTGATCGTTTCCCGGAAGACCAGTAGTAGTTTCCGATGCACATCTGGAGGCATTCTGTAATCTGTGGACCTTCAAAGTGTTGATGAAACACAGAAATTGCATGGGGATTGAATACAACAATCACCCTGCGCACTTTCCTCCATGGGAGTAATATCTCAAACAGTCTACGATTTGATCGTTTCCTGGAAGACCAGTAGTAGTTTCCGATGCACATCTGGAGGCATTCTGTAGTCTGTGGACTATCAGAGTGTTGATGAAATACAGATACTGCATCGGGATTGATTACAACAGTCACCATGCGCACGTTCCTCCATGGGAGAAATGTCTCAAATAGTCTACAATTTGATCGTTCCCTGCAAGACCAGTAGTAGTTTCCGATGCACATCTGGAGGCATTCTGTAATCTGTGGACCTTCAAAGAGTTGATAAAACTCAGAAATTGCCTCGGGATTGAATACAACAGTCACCACGCTTTCTTTCCTCCATGGGAGTAATGTCTCAAACAGTCTACGCATTGATCGTTTCCTGGAAGACCAGTAGTAGTTTCCGATGCACATCTGGAGGCATTCTGTAATCTGTAGACCTTCAAAGTGTTGATGAAACACAGATATTGCATCGGGATTGAATACAACAGTCACCATGCTTACTTTCCTCCATGGGAGTAATGACTCAAACAGTCTACGCTTTGATCTTTTCCTGGAAGACCAGTTGTAGTTTCCGATGCACATCTGGAGGCATTCTGTAATCTGTGGACCTTCAAAGTGTTGATGAAACACAGAAATTGCATCGGAATTGAAAACAACAGTCACCATGCGCACATTCCTCCATGGGAGTAATGTGTCAAACACTCTACACTTTGATCGATCATTGCAAGGCCGGTAGTAGTTTCCGATGCACATCTGGAGGCATTCTGCAATCTGTGGACCTTCAAAGTGTTGATGAAACACAGAAATTGCCTCGGGATTGAATAGAACAGTCACCATGCCCACTTTCCTCCATGGGAGTAATGTCTCAAATACTCTACGCTTTGATCGTTCCCTGGAAGACCAGTAATAGTTTCCGATGCACATCTGGAAGCATTCTGTAATCTGTACACTATCAGAGAGTGGTTCAAGCACAGAAATTGCATCGGGATCAAATACAAAAGTCACCATGCGCACTTTCCTCCATGGGAGTAATGTCTCAAACAGTTTACGCTTTCATCGTTCGCTGTAAGACCAGTAGTAGTTTCCGATGCACATCTGGGGGCATTCTGTAATGTGTGGACTATCAGAGTGTTGATGAAACACAGGAATTGCATCGGAATTGAATACAACTGTCACCAGGCGCACTTTCCTCCATGGGAGTAATGTCTCAAACAGTCTACACTTTGATCGTTCCCTGCAAGACCAGTAGTAGTTTCCGATGCACATCTGGAGGCATTCTGTAATCTGTCTACGTGTTGATGAAACACAGAAATTGCCTCGGGATTGAATACAACAGTCACCATGCGCACTTTCCTTCATGGGAATAATGTCTTAAACAGTCTACGCTTTGATTGTTCAATTGAAGACCAGTAGTAGTTTCCGATGCACATCTGGAGGCATTCTGTAATCTGTGGACTATCAGAGTGTTCTTGAAACACAGAAATTGCATCGGTATTGAATACAACAGTCACCATGCTTACTTTCCTCCATGGGAGTAATGTCTCAAACAGTCTACGCTTTGATCGTTTCCTGGAAGACCAGTAGTAGTTTCCGATGCATATCTGGAGGCATTCTGTAATCTGTGGACCTTCAAAGTGTTGATGAAACACAGAAATTGCCTCGGGATTGAATACAACAGTCACCATGAGCACTTTCCTCCATGGGAGTAATGTATCAAACAGTCTACGCTTTGATCGTTGACCTGAAGACCAGTAGTAGTTTCTGATGCACATCTGGAGGCATTCTGTAATCTGTGGACTATCAGAGTGTTGTTGAAACACAGATATTGCATCGGGATTGAATACAATAGTCACCATGCTTACTTTCCTCCATGTCTCAAAGAGTCTACGCTTTGATCGTCGCTGGAAGACCAGTTGTAGTTTACGATGCACATCTGGAGGAATTCTGTAACCTGTGGAGCTTCAAAGTGTTGATGAAACACAGAAATTGCATCGGGATTGAATACAACAGTCACCATGCGCACTTTCCTCCATGGGAGTAATGTCACAAACAGTTTACGCTTTGATCGTCCCCTGCAAGACCTGTAGTAGTTTCCGATGCACATCTGGTTGCTTTCTGTAATCTGTGGACCTTCAAAGTGTTGATGAAACACAGAAATTGCCTCGGGATTGAATACAACAGTCACCATGCGCACTTTCCTCCATGGGAGTAATGTCTTAAACAGTCTACGCTTTGATCGTTTCCTGGAAGACCAGTAGTAGTTTCCGATGCACATCTGGAGGCATTCTGTAGTCTGTGGACTATCAGAGTGTTGATGAAATACAGAAACTGCATCGGGATTGAATACAACAGTTACCATGCGCACGTTCCTCCATGGGAGAAATGTCTCAAACAGTCTACAATTTGATCGTTCCCTGCAAGACCAGTAGTAGTTTCCGATGCACATCTGGAGGCATTCTGTAATCTGTGGACCTTCAAAGTGTTGATGAAACACAGAAATTGCCTCGGGATTGAATACAACAGTCACCACGCTTTCTTTCCTCCATGGGAGTAATGTCTCAAACAGTCTACGCATTGATCGTTTCCTGGAAGACCAGTAGTAGTTTCCGATGCACATCTGGAGGTATTCTGTAATCTGTAGACCTTCAAAGTGTTGATGAAACACAGATATTGCATCGGGATTGAATACAACAGTCATCATGCTTACTTTCCTCCATGGGAGTAATGACTCAAACAGTCTACCCTTTGATCGTTTCCTGGAAGACCAGTTGTAGTTTCCGATGCACATCTGTAGGCATTCAGTAATCTGTGGACCTTCAAAGTATTGATGAAACACAGAAATTGCATCGGAATTGAAAACAACAGTCACCATGCGCACTTTCCTCCATGGGAGTAATGTGTCAAACAGTCTACACTTTGATCGACCATTGCAAGACCGGTAGTAGTTTCCGATGCACATCTGGCGGCATTCTGCAATCTGTGGATCTTCAAAGTGTTGATGAAACACAGAATCTGCCTCGGGATTGAATACAACAGTCACCATGCCCACTTTCCTCCATGGGAGTAATGTCTCAAATACTCTACGCTTTGATCGTTCCCTGGAAGACCAGTAATAGCTTCCGATGCACATCTGGAAGCATTCTGTAATCTGTAAACTATCAGAGAGTGGTTCAAGCACAGAAATTGCATCGGAATCAAATACAAAAGTCAACATGCGCACTTTCCTCCATTTGAGTAATGTCTCCAACAGTTTACGCTTTCATCGTTCGCTGTAAGACCAGTAGTAGTTTCCGATGCACATCTGGGGGCATTCTGTAATGTATGGACTATCAGAGTGTTGATGAAACACAGGAATTGCATCGGAATTGAATACAACAGTCACCAGGCGCACTTTCCTCCATGGGAGTAATGTCTCAAACAGTCTACGCTTTGATCGTTCCCTGCAAGACCAGAAGTAGTTTCCGATGCACATCCGGATTCATTCTGTAATCTGTGGACCTTCAAAGTGTTGATGAAACACAGAAATTGCATCGGAATTGAAAACAACAGTCACCATGCGCACTTTCCTCAATGGGAGTAATGTGTCAAACAGTCTACACTTTGATCGATCATTGCAAGACCGGTAGTAGTTGCCGATGCACATCTGGAGGCATTCTGCAATCTGTGGACCTTCAAAGTGTTGATGAAACACAGAATCTGCCTCGGGATTGAATACAACAGTCACCATGCCCACTTTCCTCCATGGGAGTAATGTCTCAAATACTCTACGCTTTGATCGTTCCCAGGAAGACCAGTAATAGTTTCCGATGCACATCTGGAAGCATTCTGTAATCTGTAAACTATCAGAGAGTGGTTCAAGCACAGAAATTGCATCGGAATCAAATACAAAAGTCAACATGCGCACTTTCCTCCATGGGAGTAATGTCTCAAACAGTCTACGCTTTGATCGTTGTCCTGAAGACCAGTAGTAGTTTCTGATGCACATCTGGAGGCATTCTGTAATCTGTGGACTATCAGAGTGTTGTTGAAACACAGATATTGCATCGGGATTGAATACAATAGTCACCATGCTTACTTTCCTCCATGGGAGTAATGTCTCAAAGAGTCTACGCTTTGATCGTCGCTGGAAGACCAGTTGTAGTTTACGATGCACATCTGGAGGAATTCTGTAATCTGTGGACCTTCAAAGTGTTGATGAAACACAGAAATTGCATCGGGATTGAATACAACAGTCACCATGCGCACTTTCCTCCATGGGAGTAATGTCAAAAACAGTTTACGCTTTGATCGTCCCCTGCAAGACCTGTAGTAGTTTCCGATGCACATCTGGATGCTTTCTGTAATCTGTGGACCTTCAAAGTGTTGATGAAACACAGAAATTGCCTCGGGATTGAATACAACAGTCACCATGCGCAGTTTCCTCCATGGGAGTAATGTCTTAAACAGTCTACGCTTTGATCGTTCCCTGGAAGACCAGTAGTAGTTTTCGATGCACATCTGGAGGCATTCTGTAATCTGTGGACTATCAGAGTGTTGATGAAACACAGAAATTGCATGGGGATTGAATACAACAATCACCCTGCGCACTTTCCAACATGGGAGTAATATCTCAAACAGTCTACGGTTTGATCGTTTCCTGGAAGACCAGTAGTAGTTTCCGATGCACATCTGGAGGCATTCTGTAGTCTGTGGACTATCAGAGTGTTGATGAAATACAGAAACTGCATCGGGATTGAATACAACAGTCACCATGCACACGTTCCTCCATGGGAGAAATGTCTCAAATAGTCTACAATTTGATCGTTCCCTGCAAGACCAGTAGTAGTTTCCGATGCACATCTGGAGGCATTCTGTAGTCTGTGGACCTTCAAAGTGTTGATGAAACACAGAAATTGCCTCGGGATTGAATACAACAGTCACCACGCTTTCTTTCCTCCATGGGAGTAATGTCTCAAACAGTCTACGCATTGATCGTTTCCTGGAAGACCAGTAGTAGTTTCCGATGCACATCTGGAGGCATTCTGTAATCTGTAGACCTTCAAAGTGTTGATGAAACACAGATATTGCATCGGGATTGAATACAACATTCACCATGCTTACTTTCCTCCATGGGAGTAATGACTCAAACAATCTACGCTTTGATCGTTTCCTGGAAGACCAGTTGTAGTTTCCGATGCACATCTGGAGGCATTCTGTAATCTGTGGACCTTCAAAGTGTTGATGAAACACAGAGTCTGCCTCGGGATTGAATACAACAGTCACCATGCCCACTTTCCTCCATGGGAGTAATGTCTCAAATACTCTACGCTTTGATCGTTCCCTGGAAGACCAGTAATAGTTTCCGATGCACATCCGGAAGCATTCTGTAATCTGTAAACTATCAGAGAGTGGTTCAAGCACAGAAATTGCATCGGAATCAAATACAAAAGTCAACATGCGCACTTTCCTCCATGGGAGTAATGTCTCAAACAGTTTACGCTTTCATCGTTCGCTGTAAGACCAGTAGTAGTTTCCGATGCACATCTGGGGGCATTCTGTAATGTGTGGACTACCAGAGTGTTGATGAAACACAGGAATTGCCTCGGGATTGAATACAACAGTCATTATGCGCACTTTCATCCATGGGAGTAATGTCTTAAACAGTCTACGGTCTGATCGTTCCCTGCAAGACCAGTAGTAGTTTCCGATGCACATCTGGAGGCATTCTGTAATCTGTGGAACTTCAAAGTGTTGATGAAACACAGAAATTGCCTCGGGATTGAATACAACAGTCACCATGCTTACTTTCCTGCATGGGAGTAATGTCTCACACAGTCTACGCTTTGATCGTTCCCTGGAAGACCAGTAGTAGTTTCCGATGCACATCTGGAGGCATTCCGTAGTCTGTGGACTATCAGAGTGTTGATGAAACACAGAAACTGCATCGGGATTGAATACAACAGTCACCATTCACACGTTCCTCCATGGGAGTAATGTCTCAAATAGTCTACACTTTGATTCTTCCCTGGAAGACCAGTAGTAGTATTGGATGCAAATCTGGAAGCATTCCTTAATCTGTAAACTATCAGAGTGTTGATCAAGCACAGAAATTGCATCGGGATTGAATACAACAGTCACCATGCGCACTTTCCTCCATGGGAGTAATGTCTCAAACAGTCTACGCATTGATCGTTTCCTGGAAGACCAGTAGTAGTTTCCGATGCACATCTGGAGGCATTCTGTAATCTGTAGACCTTCAAAGTGTTGATGAAACACAGATATTGCATCAGGATTGAATACAACAGTCACCATGCTTACTTTCCTCCATGGATGTAATGTCTCAAACAGTCTACGATTTGATCGTTCCTGGAAGACCAGTTGTAGTTTCCGATGCACATCTTTAGGAATTCTGTAATATGTGGACCTTCAAAGTATTGATGAAACACAGAAATTGCATCGGGATTGAATACAACAGTCACCATGCGCACTTTCCTCCATGGGAGTAACGTCTCAAACAGTCTACGCTTTGATCGTTCCCTGCAAGACCAGTAGTAGTTTCCGATGCACATCTGGAGGCATTCTGTAATCTGTGGACCTTCAAAGTGTTGATGAAACACAGAAATTGCCTCGGGATTGAATACAACAGTCACCATGCGCACTTTCCTCCATGGGAGTACTGTCTTAAACAGTCTACGCTTTGATCGTTCCCTGGAAGACCAGTAGTAGTTTTCAATGCACATCAGAAGGCATTCTGTAATCTGTGGACTATCAGAGAGTTGTTCAAACACAGAAATTGCATCGGGATTGAATACAACAGTCACCATGCTTACTTTCCTCCATGGGAGTAATGTCTCAAACAGTCTACGCTTTGATCGTTTCCCGGAAGACCAGTAGTAGTTTCCGATGCACATCTGGAGGCATTCTGTAATCTGTGGACCTTCAAAGTGTTGATGAAACACAGAAATTGCATGGGGATTGAATACAACAATCACCCTGCGCACTTTCCTCCATGGGAGTAATATCTCAAACAGTCTACGCTTTGATCGTTTCCTGGGAGACCAGTAGTAGTTTCCGATGCACATCTGGAGGCATTCTGTAGTCTGTGGACTATCAGAGTGTGGATGAAATACAGAAACTGCATCGGGATTGAATAAAACAGTCACCATGCGCACGTTCCTCTATGGGAGAAATGTCTCAAATAGTCTACAATTTGATCGTTCCCTGCAAGACCAGTAGTAGTTTCCGATGCACATCTGGAGGCATTCTGTAATCTGTGGACCTTCAAAGAGTTGATGAAACACAGAAATTGCATCGGGATTGAATACAACAGTCACCATGCGCACTTTCCTCCATGGCAGTAATGTCTCAAACAGTCTACGCTTAGATCGTTTTCCTGAAGACCAATAGTAGTTTCCGATGCACATCTGGAGTCATTTTGTAAACTGTGGACTATCAGAGTGTAGTTGAAACACAGATATTGCATTGGAATTGAATACAACAGTCACCACGCTTTCTTTCCTCCATGGGAGTAATGTCTCAAACAGTCTACGCATTGATCGTTTCCTCGAAGACCAGTAGTAGTTTCCGATGCACATCTGGAGGCATTCTGTAATCTGTAGACCTTCAAAGTGTTGATGAAACACAGAAATTGCATCGGGATTGAATACAACAGTCACCATGCTTACTTTCCTCCATGGGAGTAATGTCTCAAACAGTCTACGATTTGATCGTTTCCTGGAAGACCAGTTGTAGTTTCCGATGCACATCTGGAGGCATTCTGTAATCTGTGGACCTTCAAAGTGTTGATGAAACACAGAAATTCCATCGGAATTGAAAACAACAGTCACCATGCGCACTTTCCTCCATGGGAGTAATGTCACAAACAGTTTACGCATTGATCGTCCCCTGCAAGACCTGTAGTAGTTTCCGATGCACATCTGGATGCTTTCTGTAATCTGTGGACCTTCAAAGTGTTGATGAAACACAGAAATTGCCTCGGGATTGAATTCAACAGTCACCATGCGCACTTTCCTCCATGGGAGTAATGTCTTAAACAGTCTACGCTTTGATCGTTCCCTGGAAGACCAGTAGTAGTTTTCGATGCACATCTGGAGGCATTCTGTAATCTGTGGACTATCAGAGTTTTGTTCAAACACAGAAATTGCATCGGGATTGAATACAACAGTCACCATGCTTACTTTCCTGCATGGGAGTAATGTCTCAAACAGTCTACGCTTTGATCGTTTCCCGGAAGACCAGTAGTAGTTTCCGATGCACATCTGGAGGCATTCTGTATCTGTGGACCTTCAAAGTGTTGATGAAACACAGAAATTGCATGGGGATTGAATACAACAATCACCCTGCGCACTTTCCACCATGGGAGTAATATCTCAAACAGTCTACGCTTTGATCGTTTCCTGGAAGACCAGTAGTAGTTTCCGATGCACATCTGGAGGCATTCTGTAGTCTGTAGACAATCAGAGTGTTGATGAAATACAGAAACTGCATCGGGATTGAATACAACAGTCACCATACGCACGTTCGTCCATGGGAGAAATGTCTCAAATAGTCTACAATTTGATCGTTCCCTGCAAGACCAGTAGTAGTTTCCGATGCACATCTGGAGGCATTCTGTAATCTGTGAACCTTCAAAGTGTTGATGAAACACAGAAATTGCCTCGGGATTGAATACAACAGTCACCACGCTTTCTTTCCTCCATGGGAGTAATGTCTCAAACAGTCTACGCATTGATCGTTTCCTGGAAGACCAGTAGTAGTTTCCGATGCACATCTGGAGGCATTCTGTAATGTGTGGACTATCAGAGTGTTGATGAAACACAGGAATTGCATCGGAATTGAATACAACAGCCACCAGGCGCACTTTCCTCAATGGGAGTAATGTCTCAAACAGTCTACGCTTTGATCGTTCCCTGCAAGACCAGTAGTAGTTTCCGATGCACATGTGGATGCATTCTGTAATCTGTGGACCTTCAAAGTGTTGATGAAACACAGAAATTGCCTCGGGATTGAATACAACAGTCACCATGCGCACTTTCCTTCATGGGAGTAATGTCTTAAACAGTCTACGCTTTGATCGTTCCCTGGAAGACCAGTAGTAGTTTCCGATGCACATCTGGAGGCATTCTGTAATCTGTGGACTATCAGAGTGTTGTTGAAACACAGAAATTGCATCGGTATTGAATACAACAGTCACCATGCTTACTTTCCTCTATGGGAGTAATGTCTCTAACAGTCTACGCTTTGATCGTTTCCTGGAAGACCAGTAGTAGTTTCCGATGCATATCTGGAGGCATTCTGTAATCTGTGGACCTTCAAAGTGTTGATGAAACACAGAAATTGCCTCGGGATTGAATACAACAGTCACCATGCGCACTTTCCTCCATGGGAGTAATGTCTCAAACAGTCTACGCTTTGATCGTTGTCCTGAAGACCAGTAGTAGTTTCTGATGCACATCTGGAGGCATTCTGTAATCTGTGGACTATCAGAGTGTTGTTGAAACACAGATATTGCATCGGGATTGAATACAATAGTCACCATGCTTACTTTCCTCCATGGGAGTAATGTCTCAAAGAGTCTACGCTTTGATCGTCGCTGGAAGACCAGTTGTACTTTACGATGCACATCTGGAGGAATTCTGTAATCTGTGGACCTTCAAAGTGTTGATGAAACACAGAAATTGCATCGGGATTGAATACAACAGTCACCATGCGCACTTTCCTCCATGGGAGTAATGTCACAAACAGTTTACGCTTTGATCGTCCCCTGCAAGACCTGTAGTAGTTTCCGATGCACATCTGGATGCTTTCTGTAATCTGTGGACCTTCAAAGTGTTGATGAAACACAGAAATTGCCTCGGGATTGAATACAACAGTCACCATGCGCACTTTCCTCCATGGGAGTAATGTCTTAAACAGTCTACGCTTTGATCGTTCCCTGGAAGACCAGTAGTAGTTTTCGATGCACATCTGGAGGCATTCTGTAATCTGTGGACTATCAGAGTGTTGATGAAACACAGAAATTGCATGGGGATTGAATACAACAATCACCCTGCGCACTTTCCACCATGGGAGTAATATCTCAAACAGTCTACGCTTTGATCGTTTCCTGGAAGACCAGTAGTAGTTTCCGATGCACATCTGGAGGCATTCTGTAGTCTGTGGACTATCAGAGTGTTGATGAAATACAGAAACTGCATCGGGATTGAATACAACAGTCACCATGCGCACGTTCCTCCATGGGAGAAATGCCTCAAATAGTCTACAATTTGATCGTTCCCTGCAAGACCAGTAGTAGTTTCCGATGCACATCTGGAGGCATTCTGTAATCTGTGGACCTTCAAAGTTTTGATGAAACACAGAAATTGCCTCGGGATTGAATACAACAGTCACCACGCTTTCTTTCCTCCATGGGAGTAATGTCTCAAACAGTCTACGCATTGATCGTTTCCTGGAAGACCAGTAGTAGTTTCCGATGCACATCTGGAGGTATTCTGTAATCTGTAGACCTTCAAAGTGTTGATGAAACACAGATATTGCATCGGGATTGAATACAACATTCACCATGCTTACTTTCCTACATGGGAGTAATGACTCAAACAATCTACGCTTTGATCGTTTCCTGGAAGACCAGTTGTAGTTTCCGATGCACATCTGGAGGCATTCTGTAATCTGTGGACCTTCAAAGTGTTGATGAAACACAGAAATTGCATCGGAATTGAAAACAACAGTCACCATGCGCACTTTCCTCCATGGGAGTAATGTGTCAAACAGTCTACACTTTGATCGATCATTGCAAGACCGGTAGTAGTTTCCGATGCACATCTGGCCGCATTCTGCAATCTGTGGACCTTCAAAGTGTTGATGAAACACAGAGTCTGCCTCGGGATTGAATACAACAGTCACCATGCCCACTTTCCTCCATGGGAGTAATGTCTCAAATACTCTACGCTTTGATCGTTCCCTGGAAGACCAGTAATAGTTTCCGATGCACATCTGGAAGCATTCTGTAATCTGTAAACTATCAGAGAGTGGTTCAAGCACAGAAATTGCATCGGAATCAAATACAAAAGTCAACATGCGCACTTTCCTCCATGGGAGTAATGTCTCAAACAGTTTACGCTTTCATCGTTCGCTGTAAGACCAGTAGTAGTTTCCGATGCACATCTGGGGGCATTCTGTAATGTGTGGACTATCAGAGTGTTGATGAAACACAGGAATTGCCTCGGGATTGAACACAACAGTCATTATGCGCACTTTCATCCATGGGAGTAATGTCTTAAACAGTCTACGGTCTGATCGTTCCCTGCAAGACCAGTAGTAGTTTCCGATGCACATCTGGAGGCATTCTGTAATCTGTGGAACTTCAAAGTGTTGATGAAACACAGAAATTGCCTCGGGATTGAATACAACAGTCACCATGCTTACTTTCCTGCATGGGAGTAATGTCTCACACAGTCTACGCTTTGATCGTTCCCTGGAAGACCAGTAGTAGTTTCCGATGCACATCTGGAGGCATTCCGTAGTCTGTGGACTATCAGAGTGTTGATGAAACACAGAAACTGCATCGGGATTGAATGCAACAGTCACCATGCACACGTTCCTCCATGGGAGTAATGTCTCAAATAGTCTACACTTTGATTCTTCCCTGGAAGACCAGTAGTAGTATCGGATGCAAATCTGGAAGCATTCCTTAATCTGTAAACTATCAGAGTGTTGTTCAAGCACAGAAATTGCATCGGGATTGAATACAACAGTCACCATGCGCACTTTCCTCCATGGGAGTAATGTCTCAAACAGTCTACGCATTGATCGTTTCCTGGAAGACCAGTAGTAGTTTCCGATGCACATCTGGAGGCATTCTGTAATCTGTAGACCTTCAAAGTGTTGATGAAACACAGATATTGCATCAGGATTGAATACAACAGTCACCATGCTTACTTTCCTCCATGGATGTAATGTCTCAAACAGTCTACGATTTGATCGTTTCCTGGAAGACCAGTTGTAGTTTCCGATGCACATATTTAGGAATTCTGTAATATGTGGACCTTCAAAGTATTGATGAAACACAGAAATTGCATCGGGATTGAATACAACAGTCACCATGCGCACTTTCCTCCATGGGACTAACGTCTCAAACAGTCTACGCTTTGATCGTTCCCTGCAAGACCAGTAGTAGTTTCCGATGCACATCTGGAGGCATTCTGTAATCTGTGGACCTTCAAAGTGTTGATGAAACACAGAAAGTGCATGGGGATTGAATACAACAATCACCCTGCGCACTTTCCTCCATGGGAGTAATATCTCAAACAGTCTACGCTTTGATCGTTTCCTGGAAGACCAGTAGTAGTTTCCGATGCACATCTGGAGACATTCTGTAGTCTGTGGACTATCAGAGTGTTGATGAAATACAGAAACTGCATCGGGATTGAATAAAACAGTCACCATGCGCACGTTCCTCTATGGGAGAAATGTCTCAAATAGTCTACAATTTGATCGTTCCCTGCAAGACCAGTAGTAGTTTCCGATGCACATCTGGAGGCATTCTGTAATCTGTGGACCTTCAAAGAGTTGATGAAACACAGAAATTGCATCGGGATTGAATACAACAGTCACCATGCGCACTTTCCTCCATGGCAGTAATGACTCAAACAGTCTACGCTTAGATCGTTTTCCTGAAGACCAATAGTAGTTTCCGATGCACATCTGGAGTCATTTTGTAAACTGTGGACTATCAGAGTGTAGTTGAAACACAGATATTGCATTGGAATTGAATACAACAGTCACCACGCTTTCTTTCCTCCATGGGAGTAATGTCTCAAACAGTCTACGCATTGATCGTTTCCTCGAAGACCAGTAGTAGTTTCCGATGCACATCTGGAGGCATTCTGTAATCTGTAGACCTTCAAAGTGTTGATGAAACACAGAAATTGCATCGGGATTGAATACAACAGTCACCATGCTTACTTTCCTCCATGGGAGTAATGTCTCAAACAGTCTACGATTTGATCGTTTCCTGGAAGACCAGTTGTAGTTTCCGATGCACATCTGGAGGCATTCTGTAATCTGTGAACCTTCAAAGTGTTGATGAAACACAGAAATTCCATCGGAATTGAAAACAACAGTCACCATGCGCACTTTCCTCCATGGGAGTAATGTCACAAACAGTTTACGCATTGATCGTCCCCTGCAAGACCTGTAGTAGTTTCCGATGCACATCTGGATGCTTTCTGTAATCTGTGGACCTTCAAAGTGTTGATGAAACACAGAAATTACCTCGGGATTGAATTCAACAGTCACCATGCGCACTTTCCTCCATGGGAGTAATGTCTTAAACAGTCTACGCTTTGATCGTTCCCTGGAAGACCAGTAGTAGTTTTCGATGCACATCTGGAGGCATTCTGTAATCTGTGGACTATCAGAGTTTTGTTCAAACACAGAAATTGCACGGGATTGAATACAACAGTCAACATGCTTACTTTCCTCCATGGGAGTAATGTCTCAAACAGTCTACGCTTTGATCGTTTCCCGGAAGACCAGTAGTAGTTTCCGATGCACATCTGGAGGCATTCTGTAATCTGTGGACCTTGAAAGTGTTGATGAAACACAGAAATTGCATGGGGATTGAATACAACAATCACCCTGCGCACTTTCCACCATGGGAGTAATATCTCAAACTGTCTACGCTTTGATCGTTTCCTGGAAGACCAGTAGTAGTTTCCGATGCACATCTGGAGGCATTCTGTAGTCTGAAGACAATCAGAGTGTTGATGAAATACAGAAACTGCATCGGGATTGAATACAACAGTCACCATACGCACGTTCCTCCATGGAAGAAATGTCTCAAATAGTCTACAATTTGATCGTTCCCTGCAAGACCAGTAGTAGTTTCCGATGCACATCTGGAGGCATTCTGTAATCTGTGAACCTTCAAAGTGTTGATGAAACACAGAAATTGCCTCGGGATTGAATACAACAGTCACCACGCTTTCTTTCCTCCATGGGAGTAATGTCTCAAACAGTCTACGCTTTGATCGTTTCCTGGAAGACCAGTAGTAGTTTCCGATGCATATCTGGAGGCATTCTGTAATCTGTGGACCTTCAAAGTGTTGATGAAACACAGAAATTGCCTCGGGATTGAATACAACAGTCACCATGAGCACTTTCCTCCATGGGAGTAATGTATCGAACAGTCTACGCTTTGATCGTTGACCTGAAGACCAGTAGTAGTTTCTGATGCACATCTGGAGGCATTCTGTAATCTGTGGACTATCAGAGTGTTGTTGAAACACAGATATTGCATCGGGATTGAATACAATAGTCACCATGCTTACTTTCCTCCATGTCTCAAAGAGTCTACGCTTTGATCGTCGCTGGAAGACCAGTTGTAGTTTACGATGCACATCTGGAGGAATTCTGTAACCTGTGGAGCTTCAAAGTGTTGATGAAACACAGAAATTGCATCGGGATTGAATACAACAGTCACCATGCGCACTTTCCTCCATGGGAATAATGTGTCAAACAGTCTACACTTTGATCGATCATTGCAAGACCGGTAGTAGTTTCCGATGCACATCTGGAGGCATTCTGCAATCTGTGGACCTTCAAAGTGTTGATGAAACACAGAAATTGCCTCGGGATTGAATACAACAGTCATTATGCCCACTTTCCTCCATGGGAGTAATGTCTCAAATACTCTACGCTTTGATCGTTCCCTGGAAGACCAGTAATAGTTTCCGATGCACATCTGGAAGCATCTGTAATCTGTAAACTATCAGAGAGTGGTTCAAGCACAGAAATTGCACCGGGATCAAATACAAAAGTCACCATACGCACTTTCCTCCATGGGAGTAATGTCTCAAACAGTTTACGATTTCATCGTTCGCTGTAAGACCAGTAGTAGTTTCCGATGCACATCTGGCGGCATTCTGTAATTTGTGGATTATCAGAGTGTTGATGAAACACAGGAATTGCATCGGAATTGAATACAACAGTCACCAGGAGCACTTTCCTCCATGGGAGTAATGTCTCAAACAGTCTACGCTTTGATCGTTCCATGCAAGACCAGTAGTAGTTTCCGATGCACATCTGGAGGCATTCTGTAATCTGTGGACCTTCAAAATGTTGATGAAACACAGAAATTGCTTCGGGATTGAATACAACAGTCATTATGCGCACTTTCCTCCATGGGAGTAATGTCTTAAAGAGTCTACGGTTTCATCGTTCCCTGGAAGACCAGTAGTAGTTTCCGATGCACATCTGGAGGCATTCTGTAATCTGTGGACTATCAGAGTGTTGTTGAAACTCAGAAATTGCATCGGGATTGAATACAACAGTCACCATGCTTACTTTCCTGCATGGGAGTAATGTCTCACACAGTCTACGCTTTGATCGTTCCCTTGAAGACCAGTAGTAGTTTCCTATGCATATCTGGAAGCATTCTGTATTCTGTAAACTATCAGAGAGTTGTTCAAGCACAGAAATTGCATCGGAATTGAATACAACAGTCACCAGGCGCACTTTCCTCCATGGGAGTAATGTCTCAAACAATCTACACTTTGATCGTTCAATGCAAGACCGGTAGTAGTTTCCGAATCACATCTGGAGGCATTCTGTAAGCTGCGGACCTTCAAAGTGTTGATGAAACACAGAAATTGCCTCGGGATTGAATACAACCGTCACCATGCGCACTTTCCTCCATGGGAGTAATGTCTCAAACAGTCTACGCTTTGATCGTTGCCTGCAAGACCAGTAGTAGTTTCCGATGCACATCTTTAGGAATTCTGTAATCTGTGGAACTTCAAAGTGTTGATGAAACACAGAATTTGCCTCGGGATTGAATACAACAGTCACCATGCGCACTTTCCTCCATGGCAGTAATGTCTCAAACAGTCTACGGTTTGATCGTTCCCTGCAAGACCTGTAGTAGTTTCCGATGCACATCTGGAGGATTTCTGTAATCTGTCGGCCTTCAAAGTGTTGATGAAACACAGAAATTGCATGGGGATTGAATACAACAATCACCCTGCGCACTTGCCTCCATGGGAGTAATATCTCAAACAGTCTACGCTTTGATCGTTTCCTGGAAGACCAGTAGTAGTTTCCGATGCACATCTGGAGGCATTCTGTAGTCTGTGGACTATCAGAGTGTTGATGAAATACAGAAACTGCATCGGGATTGAATACAACAGTCACCATGCGCACGTTCCTCCATGGGAGAAATGTCTCAAATAGTCTACAATTTGATCGTTCCCTGCAAGACCAGTAGTAGTTTCCGATGCACATCTGGAGGCATTTTGTAATCTGTGGACCTTCAAAGAGTTGATGAAACTCAGAAATTGCCTCGGGATTGAATACAACAGTCACCACGCTTTCTTTCCTCCATGGGAGTAATGTCTCAAACAGTCTACGCATTGATCGTTTCCTGGAAGACCAGTAGTAGTTTCCGATGCACATCTGGAGGCATTCTGTAATCTGTAGACCTTCAAAGTGTTGATGAAACACAGATATTGCATCGGGATTGAATACAACAGTCACCATGCTTACTTTCCTCCATGGGAGTAATGACTCAAACAGTCTACGCTTTGATCTTTTCCTGGAAGACCAGTTGTAGTTTCCGATGCACATCTGGAGGCATTCTGTAATCTGTGGACCTTCAAAGTGTTGATAAAACACAGAAATAGCATCGGAATTGAAAACAACAGTCACCATGGGCACTTTCCTCCATGGGAGTAATGTGTCAAACACTCTACACTTTGATCGATCATTGCAAGACCGGTAGTAGTTTCCGATGCACATCTGGAGGCATTCTGCAATCTGTGGACCTTCAAAGTGTTGATGAAACACAGAAATTGCCTCGGGATTGAATAGAACAGTCACCATGCCTACTTTCCTCCATGGGAGTAATGTCTCAAATACTCTACGCTTTGATCGTTCCCTGGAAGACCAGTAATAGTTTCCGATGCACATCTGGAAGCATTCTGTAATCTGTACACTATCAGAGAGTGGTTCAAGCACAGAAATTGCATCGGGATCAAATACAAAAGTCACCATGCGCACTTTCCTCCATGGGAGTAATGTCTCAAACAGTTTACGCTTTCATCGTTCGCTGTAAGACCAGTAGTAGTTTCCGATGCACATCTGGGGGCATTCTGTAATGTGTGGACTATCAGAGTGTTGATGAAACACAGGAATTGCATCGGAATTGAATACAACAGTCACCAGGCGCACTTTCCTCCATGGGAGTAATGTCTCAAACAGTCTACGCTTTGATCGTTCCCTGCAAGACCAGTAGTAGTTTCCGATGCACATCTGGAGGCATTCTGTAATCTGTGGACCTTCAAAGTGTTGATGAAACACAGAAATTGCCTCGGGATTGAATACAACAGTCACCATGCGCACTTTCCTCCATGGGAGTAATGTATCAAACAGTCTACGCTTTGATCGTTGACCTGAAGACCAGTAGTAGTTTCTGATGCACATCTGGAGGCATTCTGTAATCTGTGGACTATCAGAGTGTTGTTGAAACACAGATATTGCATCGGGATTGAATACAATAGTCACCATGCTTACTTTCCTCCATGGGAGTAATGTCTCAAAGAGTCTACGCTTTGATCGTCGCTGGAAGACCAGTTGTAGTTTACGATGCACATCTGGAGGAATTCTGTAACCTGTGGAGCTTCAAAGTGTTGATGAAACACAGAAATTGCATCGGGATTGAATACAACAGTCACAATGCGCACTTTCCTCCATGGGAGTAATGTCACAAACAGTGTACGCTTTGATCGTCCCCTGCAAGACCTGTAGTAGTTTCCGATGCACATCTGGATGCTTTCTGTAATCTGTGGACCTTCAAAGTGTTGATGAAACACAGAAATTGCCTCGGGATTGAATACAACAGTCACCATGCGCACTTTCCTCCATGGGAGTAATGTCTTAAACAGTCTACGCTTTGATCGTTCCCTGGAAGACCAGTAGTAGTTTTCGATGCACATCTGGAGGCATTCTGTAATCTGTGGACTATCAGAGTGTTGATGAAACACAGAAATTGCATTCGGATTGAATACGACAATCACCCTGCGCACTTTCCACCATGGGAGTAATATCTCAAACAGTCTACGCTTTGATCGTTTCCTGGAAGACCAGTAGTAGTTTCCGATGCACATCTGGAGGTATTCTGTAATCTGTAGACCTTCAAAGTGTTGATGAAACACAGATATTGCATCGGGATTGAATACAACAGTCATCATGCTTACTTTCCTCCATGGGAGTAATGACTCAAACAGTCTACGCTTTGATCGTTTCCTGGAAGACCAGTTGTAGTTTCCGATGCACATCTGGTGGTATTCTGTAATCTGTAGACCTTCCAAGTGTTGATGAAACACAGAAATTGCATCGGGATTGAATACAACAGTCACCATGCGCACTTTCCTCCATGGGAGTAATGTCACAAACAGTGTACGCTTTGATCGTCCCCTGCAAGACCTGTAGTAGTTTCCGATGCACATCTGGATGCTTTCTGTAATCTGTGGACCTTCAAAGTGTTGATGAAACACAGAAATTGCCTCGGGATTGAATACAACAGTCACCATGCGCACTTTCCTCCATGGGAGTAATGTCTTAAACAGTCTACGCTTTGATCGTTCCCTGCAAGACCAGTAGTAGTTTCCGATGCACATCTGGAGGCATTCTGTAATCTGTGGACCTTCAAAGTGTTGATGAAACACAGAAATTGCCTCGGGATTGAATACAACAGTCACCACGCTTTCTTTCCTCCATGGGAGTAATGTCTCAAACAGCCTACGCATTGATCGTTTACTGGAAGACCAGTAGTAGTTTCCGATGCACATCTGGAGGTATTCTGTAATCTGTAGACCTTCAAAGTGTTGATGAAACACAGATATTGCATCGGGATTGAATACAACAGTCATCATGCTTACTTTCCTCCATGGGAGTAATGACTCAAACAGTCTACTCTTTGATCGTTTCCTGGAAGACCAGTTGTAGTTTCCGATGCACATCTGGAGGCATTCAGTAATCTGTGGACCTTCAAAGTGTTGATGAAACACAGAAATTGCATCGGAATTGAAAACAACAGTCACCAAGCGCACTTTCCTCCATGGGAGTAATGTGTCAAACAGTCTACACTTTGATCGATCATTGCAAGACCGGTAGTAGTTTCCGATGCACATCTGGAGGCATTCTGCAATCTGTGGACCTTCAAAGTGTTGATGAAACACAGAATCTGCCTCGGGATTGAATACAACAGTCACCATGCCCACTTTCCTCCATGGGAGTAATGTCTCAAATACTCTACGCTTTGATCGTTCCCTGGAAGACCAGTAATAGCTTCCGATGCACATCTGGAAGCATTCTGTAATCTGTAAACTATCAGAGAGTGGTTCAAGCACAGAAATTGCATCGGAATCAAATACAAAAGTCAACATGCGCACTTTCCTCCATTTGAGTAATGTCTCCAACAGTTTACGCTTTCATCGTTCGCTGTAAGACCAGTAGTAGTTTCCGATGCACATCTGGGGGCATTCTGTAATGTGTGGACTATCAGAGTGTTGATGAAACACAGGAATTGCATCGGAATTGAATACAACAGTCACCAGGCGCACTTTCCTCCATGGGAGTAATGTCTCAAACAGTCTACGCTTTGATCGTTCCCTGCAAGACCAGAAGTAGTTTCCGATGCACATCCGGATTCATTCTGTAATCTGTGGACCTTCAAAGTGTTGATGAAACACAGAAATTGCATCGGAATTGAAAACAACAGTCACCATGCGCACTTTCCTCCATGGGAGTAATGTGTCAAACAGTCTACACTTTGATCGATCATTGCAAGACCGGTAGTAGTTTCCGATGCACATCTGGAGGCATTCTGCAATCTGTGGACCTTCAAAGTGTTGATGAAACACAGAATCTGCCTCGGGATTGAATACAACAGTCACCATGCCCACTTTCCTCCATGGGAGTAATGTCTCAAATACTCTACGCTTTGATCGTACCCTGGAAGACTAGTAATAGTTTCCGATGCACATCTGGAAGCATTCTGTAATCTGTTAACTATCAGAGAGTGGTTCAAGCACAGAAATTGCATCGGAATCAAATACAAAAGTCAACATGCGCACTTTCCTCCATGGGAGTAATGTCTCAAACAGTTTACGCTTTCATCGTTCGCTGTAAGACCAGTAGTAGTTTCCGATGCACATCTGGGGGCATTCTGTAATGTGTGGACTATCAGAGTGTTGATGAAACACAGGAATTGCATCGGAATTGAATACAACAGCCACCAGTCGCACTTTCCTCCATGGGAGTAATGTCTCAAACAGTCTACGCTTTGATCGTTCCCTGCAAGACCAGTAGTAGTTTCCGATGCACATGTGGTGGCATTCTGTAATCTGTGGACCTTCAACGTGTTGATGAAACACAGAAATTGCCTCGGGATTGAATACAACAGTCACCATGCGCACTTTCCTTCATGGGAGTAATGTCTTAAACAGTCTACGCTTTGATCGTTCCCTGGAAGACCAGTAGTAGTTTCCGATGCACATCTGGAGGCATTCTGTAATCTGTGGACTATCAGAGTGTTGTTGAAACACAGAAATTGCATCGGTATTGAATACAACAGTCACCATGCTTACTTTCCTCTATGGGAGTAATGTCTCTAACATTCTACGCTTTGATCGTTTCCTGGAAGACCAGTAGTAGTTTCCGATGCATATCTGGAGGCATTCTGTAATCTGTGGACCTTCAAAGTGTTGATGAAACACAGAAATTGCCTCGGGATTGAATACAACAGTCACCATGCGCACTTTCCTCCATGGGAGTAATGTCTCAAACAGTCTACGCTTTGATCGTCCTGAAGACCAGTAGTAGTTTCTGATGCACATCTGGAGGCATTCTGTAATCTGTGGACTATCAGAGTGTTGTTGAAACACAGATATTGCATCGGGATTGAATACAATAGTCACCATGCTTACTTTCCTCCATGGGAGTAATGTCTCAAAGAGTCTACGCTTTGATCGTCGCTGGAAGACCAGTTGTAGTTTACGATGCACATCTGGAGGAATTCTGTAATCTGTGGACCTTCAAAGTGTTGATGAAACACAGAAATTGCATCGGGATTGAATACAACAGTCACCATGCGCACTTTCCTCCATGGGAGTAATGTCACAAACAGTTTACGCTTTGATCGTCCCCTGCAAGACCTGTAGTAGTTTCCGATGCACATCTGGATGCTTTCTGTAATCTGTGGTCCTTCAAAGTGTTGATGAAACACAGAAATTGCCTCGGGATTGAATACAACAGTCACCATGCGCACTTTCCTCCATGGGAGTAATGTCTTAAACAGTCTACGCTTTGATCGTTCCCTGGAAGACCAGTAGTAGTTTTCGATAAACATCTGGAGGCATTCTGTAATCTGTGGACTATCAGAGTGTTGATGAAACACAGAAATTGCATGGGGATTGAATACAACAATCATCCCTGCGCACTTTCCACCATGGGAGTAATATCTCAAACAGGCTACGCTTTGATCGTTTCCTGGAAGACCAGTAGTAGTTTCCGATGCACATCTGGAGGCATTCTGTAGTCTGTGGACTATCAGAGTGTTGATGAAATACAGAAACTGCATCGGAATTGAAAACAACAGTCACCAAGCGCACTTTCCTCCATGGGAGTAATGTGTCAAACAGTCTACACTTTGATCGACCATTGCAAGACCGGTAGTAGTTTCCGATGCACATCTGGCGGCATTCTGCAATCTGTGGACCTTCAAAGTGTTGATGAAACACAGAATCTGCCTCGGGATTGAATACAACAGTCACCATGCCCACTTTCCTCAATGGGAGTAATGTCTCAAATACTCTACGCTTTGATCGTTCCCTGGAAGACCAGTAATAGCTTCCGATGCACATCTGGAAGCATTCCGTAATCTGTAAACTATCAGAGAGTGGTTCAAGCACAGAAATTGCATCGGAATCAAATACAAAAGTCAACATGCGCACTTTCCTCCATTTGAGTAATGTCTCCAACAGTTTACGCTTTCATCGTTCGCTGTAAGACCAGTAGTAGTTTCCGATGCACATCTGGGGGCATTCTGTAATGTGTGGACTATCAGAGTGTTGATGAAACACAGGAATTGCATCGGAATTGAATACAACAGTCACCAGGCGCACTTTCCTCCATGGGAGTAATGTCTCAAACAGTCTACGCTTTGATCGTTCCCTGCAAGACCAGAAGTAGTTTCCGATGCACATCCGGATTCATTCTGTAATCTGTGGACCTTCAAAGTGTTGATGAAACACAGAAATTGCATCGGAATTGAAAACAACAGTCACCATGCGCACTTTCCTCCATGGGAGTAATGTGTCAAACAGTCTACACTTTGATCGATCATTGCAAGACCGGTAGTAGTTTCCGATGCACATCTGGAGGCATTCTGCAATCTGTGGACCTTCAAAGTGTTGATGAAACACAGAATCTGCCTCGGGATTGAATACAACAGTCACCATGCCCACTTTCCTCCATGGGAGTAATGTCTCAAATACTCTACGCTTTGATCGTACCCTGGAAGACCAGTAATAGTTTCCGATGCACATCTGGAAGCATTCTGTAATCTGTAAACTATCAGAGAGTGGTTCAAGCACAGAAATTGCATCGGAATCAAATACAAAAGTCAACATGCGCACTTTCCTCCATGGGAGTAATGTCTCAAACAGTTTACGCTTTCATCGTTCGCTGTAAGACCAGTAGTAGTTTCCGATGCACATCTGGGGGCATTCTGTAATGTGTGGACTATCAGAGTGTTGATGAAACACAGGAATTGCATCGGAATTGAATACAACAGCCACCAGGCGCACTTTCCTCCATGGGAGTAATGTCTCAAACAGTCTACGCTTTGATCGTTCCCTGCAAGACCAGTAGTAGTTTCCGATGCACATGTGGAGGCATTCTGTAATCTGTCGACCTTCAACGTGTTGATGAAACACAGAAATTGCCTCGGGATTGAATACAACAGTCACCATGCGCACTTTCCTCCATGGGAGTAATGTCTCAAACAGTCTACGCTTTGATCGTTGTCCTGAAGACCAGTAGTAGTTTCTGATGCACATCTGGAGGCATTCTGTAATCTGTGGACTATCAGAGTGTTGTTGAAACACAGATATTGCATCGGGATTGAATACAATAGTCACCATGCTTACTTTCCTCCATGGGAGTAATGTCTCAAAGAGTCTACGCTTTGATCGTCGCTGGAAGACCAGTTGTAGTTTACGATGCACATCTAGAGGAATTCTGTAATCTGTGGACCTTCAAAGTGTTGATGAAACACAGAAATTGCATCGGGATTGAATACAACAGTCACCATGCGCACTTTCCTCCATGGGAGTAATGTCACAAACAGTTTACGCTTTGATCGTCCCCTGCAAGACCTGTAGTAGTTTCCGATGCACATCTGGAGGCATTCTGTAGTCTGTGGACTATCAGATTGTTGATGAAATACAGAAACTGCATCGGGATTGAATACAACAGTCACCATGCGCACGTTCCTCCATGGGAGAAATGTCTCAAATAGTCTACAATTTGATCGTTCCCTGCAAGACCAGTAGTAGTTTCCGATGCACATCTGGAGGCATTCTGTAATCTGTGGACCTTCAAAGTGTTGATGAAACACAGAAATTGCCTCGGGATTGAATACAACAGTCACCACGCTTTCTTTCCTCCATGGGAGTAATGTCTCAAACAGTCTACGCATTGATCGTTTCCTGGAAGACCAGTAGTAGTTTCCGATGCACATCTGGAGGCATTCTGTAATCTGTAGACCTTCAAAGTGTTGATGAAACACAGATATTGCATCGGGATTGAATACAACATTCACCATGCTTACTTTCCTCCATGGGAGTAATGACTCAAACAATCTACGCTTTGATCGTTTCCTGGAAGACCAGTTGTAGTTTCCGATGCACATCTGGAGGCATTCTGTAATCTGTGGACTTTCAAAGTGTTGATGAAACACAGAAATTGCATCGGAATTGAAAACAACAGTCACCATGCGCACTTTCCTCCATGGGAGTAATGTCTCAAACAGTCTACACTTTGATCGATCATTGCAAGACCGGTAGTAGTTTCCGATGCACATCTGGCGGCATTCTGCAATCTGTGGACCTTCAAAGTGTTGATGAAACACAGAGTCTGCCTCGGGATTGAATACAACAGTCACCATGCCCACTTTCCTCCATGGGAGTAATGTCTCAAATACTCTACGCTTTGATCGTTCCCTGGAAGACCAGTAATAGTTTCCGATGCACATCTGGAAGCATTCTGTAATCTGTAAACTATCAGAGAGTGGTTCAAGCACAGAAATTGCATCGGAATCAAATACAAAAGTCAACATGCGCACTTTCCTCCATGGGAGTAATGTCTCAAACAGTTTACGCTTTCATCGTTCGCTGTAAGACCAGTAGTAGTTTCCGATGCACATCTGGGGGCATTCTGTAATGTGTGGACTATCAGAGTGTTGATGAAACACAGGAATTGCATCGGAATTGAATACAACAGTCACCAGGCGCACTTTCCTCCATGGGAGTAATGTCTCAAACAGTCTACGCTTTGATCGTTCCCTGCAAGACCAGTAGTAGTTTCCGATGCACATCTGGATTCATTCTGTAATCTGTGGACCTTCAAAGTGTTGATGAAACACAGAAATTGCATCGGAATTGAAAACAACAGTCACCATGCGCACTTTCCTCCATGGGAGTAATGTGTCGAACAGTCTACACTTTGATCGATCATTGCAAGACCGGTAGTAGATTCCGATGCACATCTCTAGGCATTCTGCAATCTGTGGACCTTCAAAGTGTTGATGAAACACAGAATCTGCCTCGGGATTGAATACAACAGTCACCATGCCCACTTTCCTCCATGGGAGTAATGTCTCAAATACTCTACGCTTTGATCGTTCCCTGGAAGACCAGTAATAGTTTCCGATGCACATCTGGAAGCATTCTGTAATCTGTAAACTATCAGACAGTGGTTCAAGCACAGAAATTGCATCGGAATCAAATACAAAAGTCAACATGCGCACTTTCCTCCATGGGAGTAATGTCTCAAACAGTTTACGCTTTCATCGTTCGCTGTAAGACCAGTAGTAGTTTCCGATGCACATCTGGGGGCATTCTGTAATGTGTGGACTATCAGAGTGTTGATGAAACACAGGAATTGCATCGGAATTGAATACAACAGTCACCAGGCGCACTTTCCTCCATGGGAGTAATGTCTCAAACAGTCTACGCTTTGATCGTTCCCTGCAAGACCAGTAGTAGTTTCCGATGCACATCTGGATTCATTCTGTAATCTGTGGACCTTCAAAGTGTTGATGAAACACAGAAATTGCATCGGAATTGAAAACAACAGTCACCATGCGCACTTTCCTCCATGGGAGTAATGTGTCAAACAGTCTACACTTTGATCGATCATTGCAAGACCGGTAGTAGTTTCCGATGCACATCTGGAGGCATTCTGCAATCTGTGGACCTTCAAAGTGTTGATGAAACACAGAATCTGCCTCGGGATTGAATACAACAGTCACCATGCCCACTTTCCTCCATGGGAGTAATGTCTCAAATACTCTACGCTTTGATCGTTCCCTGGAAGACCAGTAATAGTTTCCGATGCACATCTGGAAGCATTCTGTATTCTGTAAACTATCAGGGAGTGGTTCAAGCACAGAAATTGCATCGGAATCAAATACAAAAGTCAACATGCGCACTTCCCTCCATGGGAGTAATGTCTCAAACGGTTTACGCTTTCATCGTTCGCTGTAAGACCAGTAGTAGTTTCCGATGCACATCTGGGGGCATTCTGTAATGTGTGGACTATCAGAGTGTTGATGAAACACAGGAATTGCATCGGAATTGAATACAACAGCCACCAGGCGCACTTTCCTCCATGGGAGTAATGTCTCAAACAGTCTACGCTTTGATCGTTCCCTGCAAGAACAGTAGTAGTTTCCGATGCACATCTGGAGGCATTCTGTAATCTGTGGACCTTCAAAGTGTTGATGAAACACAGAAATTGCCTCGGGATTGAATACAACAGTCATCATGCGCACTTTCCTTCATGGGAGTAATATCTTAAACAATCTACGCTTTGATCGTTCCCTGGAAGACCAGTAGTAGTTTCCGATGCACATCTGGAGGCATTCTGTAATCTGTGGACTATCAGAGTGTTGTTGAAACACAGAAATTGCATCGGTATGGAATACAACAGTCACCATGCTTACTTTCCTCCATGGGAGTAATGTCTCTAACAGTCTACGCTTTGATCGTTTCCTGGAAGACCAGTAGTAGTTTCCGATGCATATCTGGAGGCATTCTGTAATCTGTGGACTTCCAAAGTGTTGATGAAACACAGAAATTGCCTCGGGATTGAATACAACAGTCACCATGCGCACTTTCCTCCATGGTAGTCATGTCTCAAACAGTCTACGCTTTGATCGTTGTCCTGAAGACCAGTAGTAGTTTCCGATGCACATCTGGAGGCATTCTGTAATCTGTGGACCTTCAACGTGTTGATGAAACACAGAAATTGCCTCGGGATTGAATACAACAGTCACCATGCGCACTTTCCTTCATGGGAGTAATGTCTTAAACAGTCTACGCTTTGATCGTTCCCTGGAAGACCAGTAGTAGTTTCCGATGCACATCTGGAGGCATTCTGTAATCTGTGGACTATCAGAGTGTTGTTGAAACACAGAAATTGCATCGGTATTGAATACAACAGTCACCATGCTTACTTTCCTCTATGGGAGTAATGTCTCTAACATTCTACGCTTTGATCGTTTCCTGGAAGACCAGTAGTAGTTTCCGATGCATATCTGGAGGCATTCTGTAATCTGTGGACCTTCAAAGTGTTGATGAAACACAGAAATTGCCTCGGGATTGAATACAACAGTCACCATGCGCACTTTCCTCCATGGGAGTAATGTCTCAAACAGTCTACGCTTTGATCGTCCTGAAGACCAGTAGTAGTTTCTGATGCACATCTGGAGGCATTCTGTAATCTGTGGACTATCAGAGTGTTGTTGAAACACAGATATTGCATCGGGATTGAATACAATAGTCACCATGCTTACTTTCCTCCATGGGAGTAATGTCTCAAAGAGTCTACGCTTTGATCGTCGCTGGAAGACCAGTTGTAGTTTACGATGCACATCTGGAGGAATTCTGTAATCTGTGGACCTTCAAAGTGTTGATGAAACACAGAAATTGCATCGGGATTGAATACAACAGTCACCATGCGCACTTTCCTCCATGGGAGTAATGTCACAAACAGTTTACGCTTTGATCGTCCCCTGCAAGACCTGTAGTAGTTTCCGATGCACATCTGGATGCTTTCTGTAATCTGTGGTCCTTCAAAGTGTTGATGAAACACAGAAATTGCCTCGGGATTGAATACAACAGTCACCATGCGCACTTTCCTCCATGGGAGTAATGTCTTAAACAGTCTACGCTTTGATCGTTCCCTGGAAGACCAGTAGTAGTTTTCGATAAACATCTGGAGGCATTCTGTAATCTGTGGACTATCAGAGTGTTGATGAAACACAGAAATTGCATGGGGATTGAATACAACAATCATCCCTGCGCACTTTCCACCATGGGAGTAATATCTCAAACAGGCTACGCTTTGATCGTTTCCTGGAAGACCAGTAGTAGTTTCCGATGCACATCTGGAGGCATTCTGTAGTCTGTGGACTATCAGAGTGTTGATGAAATACAGAAACTGCATCGGAATTGAAAACAACAGTCACCAAGCGCACTTTCCTCCATGGGAGTAATGTGTCAAACAGTCTACACTTTGATCGACCATTGCAAGACCGGTAGTAGTTTCCGATGCACATCTGGCGGCATTCTGCAATCTGTGGACCTTCAAAGTGTTGATGAAACACAGAATCTGCCTCGGGATTGAATACAACAGTCACCATGCCCACTTTCCTCAATGGGAGTAATGTCTCAAATACTCTACGCTTTGATCGTTCCCTGGAAGACCAGTAATAGCTTCCGATGCACATCTGGAAGCATTCCGTAATCTGTAAACTATCAGAGAGTGGTTCAAGCACAGAAATTGCATCGGAATCAAATACAAAAGTCAACATGCGCACTTTCCTCCATTTGAGTAATGTCTCCAACAGTTTACGCTTTCATCGTTCGCTGTAAGACCAGTAGTAGTTTCCGATGCACATCTGGGGGCATTCTGTAATGTGTGGACTATCAGAGTGTTGATGAAACACAGGAATTGCATCGGAATTGAATACAACAGTCACCAGGCGCACTTTCCTCCATGGGAGTAATGTCTCAAACAGTCTACGCTTTGATCGTTCCCTGCAAGACCAGAAGTAGTTTCCGATGCACATCCGGATTCATTCTGTAATCTGTGGACCTTCAAAGTGTTGATGAAACACAGAAATTGCATCGGAATTGAAAACAACAGTCACCATGCGCACTTTCCTCCATGGGAGTAATGTGTCAAACAGTCTACACTTTGATCGATCATTGCAAGACCGGTAGTAGTTTCCGATGCACATCTGGAGGCATTCTGCAATCTGTGGACCTTCAAAGTGTTGATGAAACACAGAATCTGCCTCGGGATTGAATACAACAGTCACCATGCCCACTTTCCTCCATGGGAGTAATGTCTCAAATACTCTACGCTTTGATCGTACCCTGGAAGACCAGTAATAGTTTCCGATGCACATCTGGAAGCATTCTGTAATCTGTAAACTATCAGAGAGTGGTTCAAGCACAGAAATTGCATCGGAATCAAATACAAAAGTCAACATGCGCACTTTCCTCCATGGGAGTAATGTCTCAAACAGTTTACGCTTTCATCGTTCGCTGTAAGACCAGTAGTAGTTTCCGATGCACATCTGGGGGCATTCTGTAATGTGTGGACTATCAGAGTGTTGATGAAACACAGGAATTGCATCGGAATTGAATACAACAGCCACCAGGCGCACTTTCCTCCATGGGAGTAATGTCTCAAACAGTCTACGCTTTGATCGTTCCCTGCAAGACCAGTAGTAGTTTCCGATGCACATGTGGAGGCATTCTGTAATCTGTGGACCTTCAACGTGTTGATGAAACACAGAAATTGCCTCGGGATTGAATACAACAGTCACCATGCGCACTTTCCTCCATGGGAGTAATGTCTCAAACAGTCTACGCTTTGATCGTTGTCCTGAAGACCAGTAGTAGTTTCTGATGCACATCTGGAGGCATTCTGTAATCTGTGGACTATCAGAGTGTTGTTGAAACACAGATATTGCATCGGGATTGAATACAATAGTCACCATGCTTACTTTCCTCCATGGGAGTAATGTCTCAAAGAGTCTACGCTTTGATCGTCGCTGGAAGACCAGTTGTAGTTTACGATGCACATCTAGAGGAATTCTGTAATCTGTGGACCTTCAAAGTGTTGATGAAACACAGAAATTGCATCGGGATTGAATACAACAGTCACCATGCGCACTTTCCTCCATGGGAGTAATGTCACAAACAGTTTACGCTTTGATCGTCCCCTGCAAGACCTGTAGTAGTTTCCGATGCACATCTGGAGGCATTCTGTAGTCTGTGGACTATCAGATTGTTGATGAAATACAGAAACTGCATCGGGATTGAATACAACAGTCACCATGCGCACGTTCCTCCATGGGAGAAATGTCTCAAATAGTCTACAATTTGATCGTTCCCTGCAAGACCAGTAGTAGTTTCCGATGCACATCTGGAGGCATTCTGTAATCTGTGGACCTTCAAAGTGTTGATGAAACACAGAAATTGCCTCGGGATTGAATACAACAGTCACCACGCTTTCTTTCCTCCATGGGAGTAATGTCTCAAACAGTCTACGCATTGATCGTTTCCTGGAAGACCAGTAGTAGTTTCCGATGCACATCTGGAGGCATTCTGTAATCTGTAGACCTTCAAAGTGTTGATGAAACACAGATATTGCATCGGGATTGAATACAACATTCACCATGCTTACTTTCCTCCATGGGAGTAATGACTCAAACAATCTACGCTTTGATCGTTTCCTGGAAGACCAGTTGTAGTTTCCGATGCACATCTGGAGGCATTCTGTAATCTGTGGACTTTCAAAGTGTTGATGAAACACAGAAATTGCATCGGAATTGAAAACAACAGTCACCATGCGCACTTTCCTCCATGGGAGTAATGTCTCAAACAGTCTACACTTTGATCGATCATTGCAAGACCGGTAGTAGTTTCCGATGCACATCTGGCGGCATTCTGCAATCTGTGGACCTTCAAAGTGTTGATGAAACACAGAGTCTGCCTCGGGATTGAATACAACAGTCACCATGCCCACTTTCCTCCATGGGAGTAATGTCTCAAATACTCTACGCTTTGATCGTTCCCTGGAAGACCAGTAATAGTTTCCGATGCACATCTGGAAGCATTCTGTAATCTGTAAACTATCAGAGAGTGGTTCAAGCACAGAAATTGCATCGGAATCAAATACAAAAGTCAACATGCGCACTTTCCTCCATGGGAGTAATGTCTCAAACAGTTTACGCTTTCATCGTTCGCTGTAAGACCAGTAGTAGTTTCCGATGCACATCTGGGGGCATTCTGTAATGTGTGGACTATCAGAGTGTTGATGAAACACAGGAATTGCATCGGAATTGAATACAACAGTCACCAGGCGCACTTTCCTCCATGGGAGTAATGTCTCAAACAGTCTACGCTTTGATCGTTCCCTGCAAGACCAGTAGTAGTTTCCGATGCACATCTGGATTCATTCTGTAATCTGTGGACCTTCAAAGTGTTGATGAAACACAGAAATTGCATCGGAATTGAAAACAACAGTCACCATGCGCACTTTCCTCCATGGGAGTAATGTGTCGAACAGTCTACACTTTGATCGATCATTGCAAGACCGGTAGTAGATTCCGATGCACATCTCTAGGCATTCTGCAATCTGTGGACCTTCAAAGTGTTGATGAAACACAGAATCTGCCTCGGGATTGAATACAACAGTCACCATGCCCACTTTCCTCCATGGGAGTAATGTCTCAAATACTCTACGCTTTGATCGTTCCCTGGAAGACCAGTAATAGTTTCCGATGCACATCTGGAAGCATTCTGTAATCTGTAAACTATCAGACAGTGGTTCAAGCACAGAAATTGCATCGGAATCAAATACAAAAGTCAACATGCGCACTTTCCTCCATGGGAGTAATGTCTCAAACAGTTTACGCTTTCATCGTTCGCTGTAAGACCAGTAGTAGTTTCCGATGCACATCTGGGGGCATTCTGTAATGTGTGGACTATCAGAGTGTTGATGAAACACAGGAATTGCATCGGAATTGAATACAACAGTCACCAGGCGCACTTTCCTCCATGGGAGTAATGTCTCAAACAGTCTACGCTTTGATCGTTCCCTGCAAGACCAGTAGTAGTTTCCGATGCACATCTGGATTCATTCTGTAATCTGTGGACCTTCAAAGTGTTGATGAAACACAGAAATTGCATCGGAATTGAAAACAACAGTCACCATGCGCACTTTCCTCCATGGGAGTAATGTGTCAAACAGTCTACACTTTGATCGATCATTGCAAGACCGGTAGTAGTTTCCGATGCACATCTGGAGGCATTCTGCAATCTGTGGACCTTCAAAGTGTTGATGAAACACAGAATCTGCCTCGGGATTGAATACAACAGTCACCATGCCCACTTTCCTCCATGGGAGTAATGTCTCAAATACTCTACGCTTTGATCGTTCCCTGGAAGACCAGTAATAGTTTCCGATGCACATCTGGAAGCATTCTGTATTCTGTAAACTATCAGGGAGTGGTTCAAGCACAGAAATTGCATCGGAATCAAATACAAAAGTCAACATGCGCACTTCCCTCCATGGGAGTAATGTCTCAAACGGTTTACGCTTTCATCGTTCGCTGTAAGACCAGTAGTAGTTTCCGATGCACATCTGGGGGCATTCTGTAATGTGTGGACTATCAGAGTGTTGATGAAACACAGGAATTGCATCGGAATTGAATACAACAGCCACCAGGCGCACTTTCCTCCATGGGAGTAATGTCTCAAACAGTCTACGCTTTGATCGTTCCCTGCAAGAACAGTAGTAGTTTCCGATGCACATCTGGAGGCATTCTGTAATCTGTGGACCTTCAAAGTGTTGATGAAACACAGAAATTGCCTCGGGATTGAATACAACAGTCATCATGCGCACTTTCCTTCATGGGAGTAATATCTTAAACAATCTACGCTTTGATCGTTCCCTGGAAGACCAGTAGTAGTTTCCGATGCACATCTGGAGGCATTCTGTAATCTGTGGACTATCAGAGTGTTGTTGAAACACAGAAATTGCATCGGTATGGAATACAACAGTCACCATGCTTACTTTCCTCCATGGGAGTAATGTCTCTAACAGTCTACGCTTTGATCGTTTCCTGGAAGACCAGTAGTAGTTTCCGATGCATATCTGGAGGCATTCTGTAATCTGTGGACTTCCAAAGTGTTGATGAAACACAGAAATTGCCTCGGGATTGAATACAACAGTCACCATGCGCACTTTCCTCCATGGTAGTCATGTCTCAAACAGTCTACGCTTTGATCGTTGTCCTGAAGACCAGTAGTAGTTTCCGATGCACATCTGGAGGCATTCTGTAATCTGTGGATCTTCAAAGAGTTGATGAAACACAGAAATTGCCTCGGGATTGAATACAACAGTCACCATGCGCACTTTCCTTCATGGGAGTAATGTCTTAAACAGTCTACGCTTTGATCGTTCCCTGGAAGACCAGTAGTAGTTTCCGATGCACATCTGGAGGCATTCTGTAATCTGTGGACTATCAGAGTGTTGTTGAAACACAGATATTGCATCGGGATTGAATACAATACTCACCATCCTTACTTTCCTCCATGGGAGTAATGTCTCAAAGAGTCTACGCTTTGATCGTCGCTGGAAGACCAGTTGTAGTTTACGATGCACATCTGAAGGAATTCTGTAATCTGTGGACATTCAAAGTGTTGATGAAACACAGAAATTGCATCTGGATTGAATACAACAGTCACCATGCGCACTTTCCTCCATGGGAGTAATGTCACAAACAGTCTACGCTTTAATCGTTCCATGGAAGACCAGTAGTAGTTTCCGATGCACATCTGGAGGCATTCTGTAATCTGTGGACTATCAGAGTGTTGTTGAAACACAGATATTGCGTCGGGATTGATTACAACAGTAACCATGCTTACTTTCCTCCATGGGAGTAATGTCTCTAACAGTCTACGCATTGCTCGTTTCATGGAAGACCAGTAGTAGTTTCCGATGCACATCTGGAGGCATTCTGTAATCTGTATACCTTCAAAGTGTTGATGAAACACAGAAATTGCATCGGGATTGAATACAACAGTCACCATGCTTACTTTCCTCCATGGGAGTAATGTCTCAAACAGTCTACGCATTGATCGTTTCCTGGAAGACCAGTTGTAGATTCCGATGCACATCTGGAGGCATTCTGTAATCTGTGGACCTTCAAAGTGTTGATGAAACACAGAAATTGCATCGGAATTGAAAACAACAGTCACCATGCGCACTTTCCTCCATGGGAGTAATGTCTCAAACAGTCTACACTTTGATCGTTCATTGCAAGACCGGTAGTAGTTTCCGATGCACATCTGGAGGCATTCTGCTATCTGTGGATCTTCAAAGTGTTGATGAAACTCAGAAATTGCCTCGGGATTGAATACAACAGTCACCATGCGCACTTTCCTCCATGGGAGTAATGTCTCAAATACTCTACGCTTTTATCGTTCCCTGGAAGACCAGTAGTAGTTTCCGATGCACATCTGGAAGCATTCTGTAATCTGTAAACTATCAGAGAGTGGTTCAAGCATAGAAATTGCATCGGGATCAAATACAAAAGTCACCATGCTCACTTTCCTCCATGGGAGTAATGTCTCAAACAGTTTACGCTTTCATCGTTCCCTATAAGACCAGTAGTAGTTTCCGATGCACATCTGGGGGCATTCTGTAATGTGTGGACTATCAGAGTGTTGATGAAACACAGGAATTGCATCTGAATTGAATACAACAGTCACCATGCGCACTTTCCCCCATGGGAGTAATGTCTCAAACAGTCTACGATTTGACCGTTCTCCTGGAGACCAGTAGTAGTTTCTGATGCACATCTGGAGGCATTCTATAATCTGTGGACTATCAGAGTGTTGTTGAAACACAGATATTGCGTCGGGATTGAATACAACAGTCACCATGCTTACTTTCCTCCATGGGAGTAATGTCTCAAACAGTCTACGCTTTGATCGTTGCCTGCAAGACCAGTAATAGTTTCCGATGCACATCTTTAGGAATTCTGTAATCTGTGGAACTTCAAAGTGTTGATGAAACACAGAATTTGCCTCGGGATTGAATACAACAGTCACCATGCGCACTTTCCTCCATGGCAGTAATGTCTCAAACAGTCTACGGTTTGATCGTTCCCTGCAAGACCTGTAGTAGTTTCCGATGCACATCTGGAGGATTTCTGTAATCTGTGGACCTTGAAATTGTTGACGAAACACAGAAATTGCCTCGGGATTGAATACAACAGTCACCATGCGCACTTTCCTCCATGGGAGTAATGCCTTAAACAGTCTACGCTTTGATCGTTCCCTGGAAGACCAGTAGTAGTTTTCGATGCACATCTGGAGGCATTCTGTAATCTGTGGACTATCAGAGTGTTGTTCAAACACAGAAATTGCATCGGGATTGAATACAACAGTCACCATGCTTACTTTCCTCCATGGGAGTAATGTCTCAAACAGTCTACGCTTTGATCGTTTCCCGGAAGACCAGTAGTAGTTTCCGATGCACATCTGGAGGCATTCTGTAATCTGTGGACCTCAAAGTGTTGACGAAACACAGAAATTGCATGGGGATTGAATACAACAATCACCCTACGCACTTTCCTCCATGGGAGTAATATCTCAAACAGTCTACGCTTTGATCGTTTCCTGGAAGACCAGTAGTAGTTTCCGATGCACATCTGGAAGCATTCTGTGGTCTGTGGACTATCAGAGTGTTGATGAAATACAGAAACTGCATCGGGATTGAATACAACAGTCGCCATGCGCACGTTCCTCCATGGGAGAAATGTCTCAAATAGTCTACAATTTGATCGTTCCCTGCAAGACCAGTAGTAGTTTCCGATGCACATCTGGAGGAATTCTGTAATCTGTGGACCTTCAAAGAGTTGATGAAACACAGAAATTGCCTCGGTATTGAATACAACAGTCACCACGCTTTCTTTCCTCCATGGGAGTAATGTCTCAAACAGTCTACGCATTGATCGTTCCTGGAAGACCAGTAGTAGTTTCCGATGCACATCTGGAGGCATTCTGTAATCTGTAGACCTTCAAAGTGTTGATGAAACACAGATATTGCATCGGGATTGAATACAACAGTCACCATGCTTACTTTCCTCCATGGGAGTAATGACTCAAACAGTCTACGCTTTGATCTTTTCCTGGAAGACCAGTTGTAGTTTCCGATGCACATCTGGAGGCAGTTTGTAATCTGTGGACCTTCAAAGTGTTGATGAAACACAGAAATTGCATCGGAATTGAAAACAACAGTCACCATGCGCACTTTCCTCCATCGGAGTAATGTCTCAAACAGTTTACGCTTTCATCGTTCGCTGTAAGACCAGTAGTAGTTTCCGATGCACATCTGGGGGCATTCTGTAATGTGTGGACTATCAGAGTGTTGATGAAACACAGGAATTGCATCGGAATTGAATACAACAGTCACCAGGCGCACTTTCCTCCATGGGAGTAAAGTCTCAAACAGTCTACGCTTTGATCGTTCCCTGCAAGACCAGTAGTAGTTTCCGATGCACATCTGGAGGCATTCTGTAATCTGTGGACCTTCAAAGTGTTGATGAAACACAGAAATTGCCTCGGGATTGAATACAACAGTCACCATGCGCACTTTCCTTCATGGGAGTAATGTCTTAAAGAGTCTACGCTTTGATCGTTCCCTGGAAGACCAGTAGTAGTTTCCTATGCACATCTGGAGGCATTCTGTAATCTGTGGACTATCAGAGTGTTGTTGAAACACAGAAATTGCATCGGTATTGAATACAACAGTCACCATGCTTACTTTCCTCCATGGGAGTAATGTCTCAAACAGTCTACGCTTTGATCGTTCCCTGGAAGACCAGTATTAGTTTTCGATGCACATCTGGAGGCATTCTGTAATCTGTGGACCTTCAAAGTGTTGATGAAACACAGAAATTGCATGGGGATTGAATACAACAATCACCCTGCGCACTTTCCACCATGGGAGTAATGTCTCAAACAGTCTACGCTTTGATCGTTGTCCTGAAGACCAGTAGTAGTTTCTGATGCACATCTGGAGGCATTCTGTAATCTGTGGACTATCAGAGTGTTGTTGAAACACAGATATTGCATCGGGATTGAATACAAGAGTCACCATGATTACTTTCCTCCATGGGAGTAATGTCTCAAAGAGTCTACGCTTTGATCGGCGCTGGAAGACCAGTTGTAGTTTACGATGCACATCTGGAGGAATTCTGTAATCTGTGGACCTTCAAAGTGTTGATGAAACACAGAAATTGCATCGGGATTGAATACAACAGTCACCATGCGCACTTTCCTCCATGGGAGTAATGTCACAAACAGTCTACGTTTTGATCGTCCCCTGCAAGACCAGTAGTAGTTTCCGATGCACATCTGGAGGCATTCTGTAATCTGTAGACCTTCAAAGTGTTGATGAAACACAGATATTGCATCGGGATTGAATACAACAGTCACAATGCTTACTTTCCTCCATGGGAGTAATGACTCAAACAGTCTACGCTTTGATCGTTTCCTGGAAGACCAGTTGTAGTTTCCGATGCCCATCTGGAGGCAGTCTGTAATCTGTGGACCTTCAAAGTGTTGATGAAACACAGAAATTGCATCGGAATTGAAAACAACAGTCACCATGCGCACTTTCCTCCATGGGAGTAATGTGCCAAACAGTCTACACTTTGATCGATCATTGCAAGACCGGTAGTAGTTTCCGATGCATATCTGGAGGCATTCTGCAATCTGTGGACCTTCAAAGTGTTGATGAAACACAGAAATTGCCTCGGGATTGAATACAACAGTCACCATGCCCACTTTCCTCCATGGGAGTAATGTCTCAAATACTCTACGCTTTGATCGTTCCCTGGAAGACCAGTAATAGTTTCCGATGCACATCTGGAAGCATTCTGTAATCTGTAAACTGTCAGAGAGTGGTTCAAGCACAGAAATTGCATCGGGATCAAATACAAAAGTCACCATGCGCACTTTCCTCCATGGGAGTAATGTCTCAAACAGTTTACGCTTTCATCGTTCGCTGTAAGACCAGTAGTAGTTTCCGATGCACATCTGGGGGCATTCTGTAATGTGTGGACTATCAGAGTGTTGTTCAAACACAGAAATTGCATCGGGATTGAATACAACAGTCACCATGCTTACTTTCCTCCATGGGAGTAATGTCTCAAACAGTCTACGCTTTGATCGTTTCCTGGAAGACCAGTAGTAGTTTCCGATGCACATCTGGAAGCATTCTGTGGTCTGTGGACTATCAGAGTGTTGATGAAATACAGAAACTGCATCGGGATTGAATACAACAGTCGCCATGCGCACGTTCCTCCATGGGAGAAATGTCTCAAATAGTCTACAATTTGATCGTTCCCTGCAAGACCAGTAGTAGTTTCCGATGCACATCTGGAGGAATTCTGTAATCTGTGGACCTTCAAAGAGTTGATGAAACACAGAAATTGCCTCGGTATTGAATACAACAGTCACCACGCTTTCTTTCCTCCATGGGAGTAATGTCTCAAACAGTCTACGCATTGATCGTTCCTGGAAGACCAGTAGTAGTTTCCGATGCACATCTGGAGGCATTCTGTAAGCTGTAGACCTTCAAAGTGTTGATGAAACACAGATATTGCATCGGGATTGAATACAACAGTCACCATGCTTACTTTCCTCCATGGGAGTAATGACTCAAACAGTCTACGCTTTGATCTTTTCCTGGAAGACCAGTTGTAGTTTCCGATGCACATCTGGAGGCAGTTTGTAATCTGTGGACCTTCAAAGTGTTGATGAAACACAGAAATTGCATCGGAATTGAAAACAACAGTCACCAGGCGCACTTTCCTCCATGGGAGTAAAGTCTCAAACAGTCTACGCTTTGATCGTTCCCTGCAAGACCAGTAGTAGTTTCCGATGCACATCTGGAGGCATTCTGTAATCTGTGGACCTTCAAAGTGTTGATGAAACACAGAAATTGCCTCGGGATTGAATACAACAGTCACCATGCGCACTTTAATTCATGGGAGTAATGTCTTAAACAGTCTACGCTTTGATCGTTCCCTGGAAGACCAGTAGTAGTTTCCTATGCACATCTGGAGGCATTCTGTAATCTGTGGACTATCAGAGTGTTGTTGAAACACAGAAATTGCATCGGTATTGAATACAACAGTCACCATGCTTACTTTCCTCCATGGGAGTAATGTCTCAAACAGTCTACGCTTTGATCGTTCCCTGGAAGACCAGTATTAGTTTTCGATGCACATCTGGAGGCATTCTGTAATCTGTGGACCTTCAAAGTGTTGATGAAACACAGAAATTGCATGGGGATTGAATACAACAATCACCCTGCGCACTTTCCACCATGGGAGTAATGTCTCAAACAGTCTACGCTTTGATCGTTGTCCTGAAGACCAGTAGTAGTTTCTGATGCACATCTGGAGGCATTCTGTAATCTGTGGACTATCAGAGTGTTGTTGAAACACAGATATTGCATCGGGATTGAATACAAGAGTCACCATGATTACTTTCCTCCATGGGAGTAATGTCTCAAAGAGTCTACGCTTTGATCGGCGCTGGAAGACCAGTTGTAGTTTACGATGCACATCTGGAGGAATTCTGTAATCTGTGGACCTTCAAAGTGTTGATGAAACACAGAAATTGCATCGGGATTGAATACAACAGTCACCATGCGCACTTTCCTCCATGGGAGTAATGTCACAAACAGTCTACGCTTTGATCGTCCCCTGCAAGACCAGTAGTAGTTTCCGATGCACATCTGGAGGCATTCTGTAATCTGTAGACCTTCAAAGTGTTGATGAAACACAGATATTGCATCGGGATTGAATACAACAGTCACAATGCTTACTTTCCTCCATGGGAGTAATGACTCAAACAGTCTACGCTTTGATCGTTTCCTGGAAGACCAGTTGTAGTTTCCGATGCACATCTGGAGGCAGTCTGTAATCTGTGGACCTTCAAAGTGTTGATGAAACACAGAAATTGCATCGGAATTGAAAACAACAGTCACCATGCGCACTTTCCTCCATGGGAGTAATGTGTCAAACAGTCTACACTTTGATCGATCATTGCAAGACCGGTAGTAGTTTCCGATGCATATCTGGAGGCATTCTGCAATCTGTGGACCTTCAAAGTGTTGATGAAACACAGAAATTGCCTCGGGATTGAATACAACAGTCACCATGCCCACTTTCCTCCATGGGAGTAATGTCTCAAATACTCTACGCTTTGATCGTTCCCTGGAAGACCAGTAATAGTTTCCGATGCACATCTGGAAGCATTCTGTAATCTGTAAACTGTCAGAGAGTGGTTCAAGCACAGAAATTGCATCGGGATCAAATACAAAAGTCACCATGCGCACTTTCCTCCATGGGAGTAATGTCTCAAACAGTTTACGCTTTCATCGTTCGCTGTAAGACCAGTAGTAGTTTCCGATGCACATCTGGGGGCATTCTGTAATGTGTGGACTATCAGAGTGTTGATGTAACACAGGAATTGCATCGGAATTGAATACAACAGTCACCAGGCGCACTTTCCTCCATGGGAGTAATGTCTCAAACAGTCTACGCTTTGATCTTTTCCTGGAAGACCAGTTGTAGTTTCCGATGCACATCTGGAGGCAGTTTGTAATCTGTGGACCTTCAAAGTGTTGATGAAACACAGAAATTGCATCGGAATTAAAAACAACAGTCACCATGCGCACTTTCCTCCATCGGAGTAATGTCTCAAACAGTTTACGCTTTCATCGTTCGCTGTAAGACCAGTAGTAGTTTCCGATGCACATCTGGGGGCATTCTGTAATCTGTGGACTATCAGAGTGTTGTTGAAACACAGAAATTGCATCGGTATTGAATACAACAGTAACCATGCTTACTTTCCTCCATGGGAGTAATGTCTCAAACAGTCTACGCTTTGATCGTTTCCTGGAAGACCAGTAGTAGTTTCCGATGCATATCTGGAGAAAGTCTGTAATCTGTGGACTCTCAAAGTGTTGATGAAACACAGGAATTGCATCGGAATTGAATACAACAGTCACCATGCGCACATTCCTCCATGGGAGTAATGTCTCAAACAGTCTACGATTTGATCGTTCTCCTGGAGACCAGTAGTAGTTTCTGATGCACATCTGGAGGCATTCTATAATCTGTGGACTATCAGAGTGTTGTTGAAACACAGATATTGCATCGGGATTGAATACAACAGTCACCATGCTTACTTTCCTCCATGGGAGTAATGTCTCAAACCGTCTACGCTTTGATCGTTGCCTGCAAGACCAGTAGTAGTTTCCGATGCACATCTTTAGGAATTCTGTAATCTGTGGAACTTCCAAGTGTTGATGAAACACAGAATTTGCCTCGGGATTGAATACAACAGTCACCATGCGCACTTTCCTCCATGGCAGTAATGTCTCAAACAGTCTACGGTTTGATCGTTCCCTGCAAGACCTGTAGTAGTTTCCGATGCACATCTGGAGGATTTCTGTAATCTGTGGACCTTGAAATTGTTGATGAAACACAGAAATTGCCTCGGGATTGAATACAACAGTCACCATACGCACTTTCCTCCATGGGAGTAATGTCTTAAACAGTCTACGCTTTGATCGTTCCCTGGAAGACCAGTAGTAGTTTTCGATGCACATCTGGAGGCAATCTGTATTCTGTGGACTATCAGAGTGTTGTTCAAACACAGAAATTGCATCGGGATTGAATACAACAGTCACCATGCTTACTTTCCTCCATGGGAGTAATGTCTCAAACAGTCTACGCTTTGATCGTTTCCCGGAAGACCAGTAGTAGTTTCCAATGCACATCTGGAGGCATTCTGTAATCTGTGGACCTCAAAGTGTTGACGAAACACAGAAATTGCATGGGGATTGAACACAACAATCACCCTACGCACTTTCCTCCATGGGAGTAATATCTCAAACAGTCTACGCTTTGATCGTTTCCTGGAAGACCAGTAGTAGTTTCCGATGCACATCTGGAGGCATTCTGTGGTCTGTGGACTATCAGAGTGTTGATGAAATACAGAAACTGCATCGGGATTGAATACAACAGTCGCCATGCGCACGTTCCTGCATGGGAGAAATGTCTCAAATAGTCTACAATTTGATCGTTCCCTGCAAGACCAGTAGTAGTTTCCGATGCACATCTGGAGGAATTCTGTAATCTGTGGACCTTCAAAGAGTTGATGAAACACAGAAATTGCCTCGGTATTGAATACAACAGTCACCACGCTTTCTTTCCTCCATGGGAGTAATGTCTCAAACAGTCTACGCATTGATCGTTCCTGGAAGACCAGTAGTAGTTTCCGATGCACATCTGGAGGCATTCTGTAATCTGTAGACCTTCAAAGTGTTGATGAAACACAGATATTGCATCGGGATTGAATACAACAGTCACCATGCTTACTTTCCTCCATGGGAGTAATGACTCAAACAGTCTACGCTTTGATCTTTTCCTGGAAGACCAGTTGTAGTTTCCGATGCACATCTGGAGGCAGTTTGTAATCTGTGGACCTTCAAAGTGTTGATGAAACACAGAAATTGCATCGGAATTAAAAACAACAGTCACCATGCGCACTTTCCTCCATCGGAGTAATGTCTCAAACAGTTTACGCTTTCATCGTTCGCTGTAAGACCAGTAGTAGTTTCCGATGCACATCTGGGGGCATTCTGTAATGTGTGGACTATCAGAGTGTTGATGAAACACAGGAATTGCATCGGAATTGAATACAACAGTCACCAGGTGCACTTTCCTCCATGGGAGTAATGTCTCAAACAGTCTACGCTTTGATCGTTCCCTGCAAGACCAGTAGTAGTTTCCGATGCACATCTGGAGGCATTCTGTAATCTGTGGACCTTCAAAGTGTTGATGAAACACAGATATTGCATCGGGATTGAATACAACAGTCACAATGCTTACTTTCCTCCATGGGAGTAATGTCTCAAACAGTCTACGCTTTGATCGTTTCCTGGAAGACCAGTAGTAGTTTCCGATGCACATCTGGAAGCATTCTGTGGTCTGTGGACTATCAGAGTGTTGATGAAATACAGAAACTGCATCGGGATTGAATACAACAGTCGCCATGCGCACGTTCCTCCATGGGAGAAATGTCTCAAATAGTCTACAATTTGATCGTTCCCTGCAAGACCAGTAGTAGTTTCCGATGCACATCTGGAGGAATTCTGTAATCTGTGGACCTTCAAAGAGTTGATGAAACACAGAAATTGCCTCGGTATTGAATACAACAGTCACCACGCTTTCTTTCCTCCATGGGAGTAATGTCTCAAACAGTCTACGCATTGATCGTTCCTGGAAGACCAGTAGTAGTTTCCGATGCACATCTGGAGGCATTCTGTAAGCTGTAGACCTTCAAAGTGTTGATGAAACACAGATATTGCATCGGGATTGAATACAACAGTCACCATGCTTACTTTCCTCCATGGGAGTAATGACTCAAACAGTCTACGCTTTGATCTTTTCCTGGAAGACCAGTTGTAGTTTCCGATGCACATCTGGAGGCAGTTTGTAATCTGTGGACCTTCAAAGTGTTGATGAAACACAGAAATTGCATCGGAATTGAAAACAACAGTCACCAGGCGCACTTTCCTCCATGGGAGTAAAGTCTCAAACAGTCTACGCTTTGATCGTTCCCTGCAAGACCAGTAGTAGTTTCCGATGCACATCTGGAGGCATTCTGTAATCTGTGGACCTTCAAAGTGTTGATGAAACACAGAAATTGCCTCGGGATTGAATACAACAGTCACCATGCGCACTTTAATTCATGGGAGTAATGTCTTAAACAGTCTACGCTTTGATCGTTCCCTGGAAGACCAGTAGTAGTTTCCTATGCACATCTGGAGGCATTCTGTAATCTGTGGACTATCAGAGTGTTGTTGAAACACAGAAATTGCATCGGTATTGAATACAACAGTCACCATGCTTACTTTCCTCCATGGGAGTAATGTCTCAAACAGTCTACGCTTTGATCGTTCCCTGGAAGACCAGTATTAGTTTTCGATGCACATCTGGAGGCATTCTGTAATCTGTGGACCTTCAAAGTGTTGATGAAACACAGAAATTGCATGGGGATTGAATACAACAATCACCCTGCGCACATTCCACCATGGGAGTAATGTCTCAAACAGTCTACGCTTTGATCGTTGTCCTGAAGACCAGTAGTAGTTTCTGATGCACATCTGGAGGCATTCTGTAATCTGTGGACTATCAGAGTGTTGTTGAAACACAGATATTGCATCGGGATTGAATACAAGAGTCACCATGATTACTTTCCTCCATGGGAGTAATGTCTCAAAGAGTCTACGCTTTGATCGGCGCTGGAAGACCAGTTGTAGTTTACGATGCACATCTGGAGGAATTCTGTAATCTGTGGACCTTCAAAGTGTTGATGAAACACAGAAATTGCATCGGGATTGAATACAACAGTCACCATGCGCACTTTCCTCCATGGGAGTAATGTCACAAACAGTCTACGCTTTGATCGTCCCCTGCAAGACCAGTAGTAGTTTCCGATGCACATCTGGAGGCATTCTGTAATCTGTAGACCTTCAAAGTGTTGATGAAACACAGATATTGCATCGGGATTGAATACAACAGTCACAATGCTTACTTTCCTCCATGGGAGTAATGACTCAAACAGTCTACGCTTTGATCGTTTCCTGGAAGACCAGTTGTAGTTTCCGATGCACATCTGGAGGCAGTCTGTAATCTGTGGACCTTCAAAGTGTTGATGAAACACAGAAATTGCATCGGAATTGAAAACAACAGTCACCATGCGCACTTTCCTCCATGGGAGTAATGTGTCAAACAGTCTACACTTTGATCGATCATTGCAAGACCGGTAGTAGTTTCCGATGCATATCTGGAGGCATTCTGCAATCTGTGGACCTTCAAAGTGTTGATGAAACACAGAAATTGCCTCGGGATTGAATACAACAGTCACCATGCCCACTTTCCTCCATGGGAGTAATGTCTCAAATACTCTACGCTTTGATCGTTCCCTGGAAGACCAGTAATAGTTTCCGATGCACATCTGGAAGCATTCTGTAATCTGTAAACTGTCAGAGAGTGGTTCAAGCACAGAAATTGCATCGGGATCAAATACAAAAGTCACCATGCGCACTTTCCTCCATGGGAGTAATGTCTCAAACAGTTTACGCTTTCATCGTTCGCTGTAAGACCAGTAGTAGTTTCCGATGCACATCTGGGGGCATTCTGTAATGTGTGGACTATCAGAGTGTTGATGTAACACAGGAATTGCATCGGAATTGAATACAACAGTCACCAGGCGCACTTTCCTCCATGGGAGTAATGTCTCAAACAGTCTACGCTTTGATCGTTCCCTGCAAGACCAGTAGTAGTTTCCGATGCACATATGGAGGCATTCTGTAATCTGTGGACCTTCAAAGTGTTGATGAAACACAGAAATTGCCTCGGGATTGAATACAACAGTCACCATGCGCACTTTCCTTCATGGGAGTAATGTCTTAAACAGTCTACGCTTTGATCGTTCCCTGGAAGACCAGTAGTAGTTTCCGATGCACATCTGGAGGCATTCTGTAATCTGTGGACTATCAGAGTGTTGTTGAAACACAGAAATTGCATCGGTATTGAATACAACAGTAACCATGCTTACTTTCCTCCATGGGAGTAATGTCTCAAACAGTCTACGCTTTGATCGTTTCCTGGAAGACCAGTAGTAGTTTCCGATGCATATCTGGAGAAAGTCTGTAATCTGTGGACTCTCAAAGTGTTGATGAAACACAGGAATTGCATCGGAATTGAATACAACAGTCACCATGCGCACATTCCTCCATGGGAGTAATGTCTCAAACAGTCTACGATTTGATCGTTCTCCTGGAGACCAGTAGTAGTTTCTGATGCACATCTGGAGGCATTCTATAATCTGTGGACTATCAGAGTGTTGTTGAAACACAGATATTGCATCGGGATTGAATACAACAGTCACCATGCTTACTTTCCTCCATGGGAGTAATGTCTCAAACCGTCTACGCTTTGATCGTTGCCTGCAAGACCAGTAGTAGTTTCCGATGCACATCTTTAGGAATTCTGTAATCTGTGGAACTTCCAAGTGTTGATGAAACACAGAATTTGCCTCGGGATTGAATACAACAGTCACCATGCGCACTTTCCTCCATGGCAGTAATGTCTCAAACAGTCTACGGTTTGATCGTTCCCTGCAAGACCTGTAGTAGTTTCCGATGCACATCTGGAGGATTTCTGTAATCTGTGGACCTTGAAATTGTTGATGAAACACAGAAATTGCCTCGGGATTGAATACAACAGTCACCATACGCACTTTCCTCCATGGGAGTAATGTCTTAAACAGTCTACGCTTTGATCGTTCCCTGGAAGACCAGTAGTAGTTTTCGATGCACATCTGGAGGCAATCTGTATTCTGTGGACTATCAGAGTGTTGTTCAAACACAGAAATTGCATCGGGATTGAATACAACAGTCACCATGCTTACTTTCCTCCATGGGAGTAATGTCTCAAACAGTCTACGCTTTGATCGTTCCCTGGAAGACCAGTATTAGTTTTCGATGCACATCTGGAGGCATTCTGTAATCTGTGGACCTTCAAAGTGTTGATGAAACACAGAAATTGCATGGGGATTGAATACAACAATCACCCTGCGCACATTCCACCATGGGAGTAATGTCTCAAACAGTCTACGCTTTGATCGTTGTCCTGAAGACCAGTAGTAGTTTCTGATGCACATCTGGAGGCATTCTGTAATCTGTGGACTATCAGAGTGTTGTTGAAACACAGATATTGCATCGGGATTGAATACAAGAGTCACCATGATTACTTTCCTCCATGGGAGTAATGTCTCAAAGAGTCTACGCTTTGATCGGCGCTGGAAGACCAGTTGTAGTTTACGATGCACATCTGGAGGAATTCTGTAATCTGTGGACCTTCAAAGTGTTGATGAAACACAGAAATTGCATCGGGATTGAATACAACAGTCACCATGCGCACTTTCCTCCATGGGAGTAATGTCACAAACAGTCTACGCTTTGATCGTCCCCTGCAAGACCAGTAGTAGTTTCCGATGCACATCTGGAGGCATTCTGTAATCTGTAGACCTTCAAAGTGTTGATGAAACACAGATATTGCATCGGGATTGAATACAACAGTCACAATGCTTACTTTCCTCCATGGGAGTAATGACTCAAACAGTCTACGCTTTGATCGTTTCCTGGAAGACCAGTTGTAGTTTCCGATGCACATCTGGAGGCAGTCTGTAATCTGTGGACCTTCAAAGTGTTGATGAAACACAGAAATTGCATCGGAATTGAAAACAACAGTCACCATGCGCACTTTCCTCCATGGGAGTAATGTGTCAAACAGTCTACACTTTGATCGATCATTGCAAGACCGGTAGTAGTTTCCGATGCATATCTGGAGGCATTCTGCAATCTGTGGACCTTCAAAGTGTTGATGAAACACAGAAATTGCCTCGGGATTGAATACAACAGTCACCATGCCCACTTTCCTCCATGGGAGTAATGTCTCAAATACTCTACGCTTTGATCGTTCCCTGGAAGACCAGTAATAGTTTCCGATGCACATCTGGAAGCATTCTGTAATCTGTAAACTGTCAGAGAGTGGTTCAAGCACAGAAATTGCATCGGGATCAAATACAAAAGTCACCATGCGCACTTTCCTCCATGGGAGTAATGTCTCAAACAGTTTACGCTTTCATCGTTCGCTGTAAGACCAGTAGTAGTTTCCGATGCACATCTGGGGGCATTCTGTAATGTGTGGACTATCAGAGTGTTGATGTAACACAGGAATTGCATCGGAATTGAATACAACAGTCACCAGGCGCACTTTCCTCCATGGGAGTAATGTCTCAAACAGTCTACGCTTTGATCGTTCCCTGCAAGACCAGTAGTAGTTTCCGATGCACATATGGAGGCATTCTGTAATCTGTGGACCTTCAAAGTGTTGATGAAACACAGAAATTGCCTCGGGATTGAATACAACAGTCACCATGCGCACTTTCCTTCATGGGAGTAATGTCTTAAACAGTCTACGCTTTGATCGTTCCCTGGAAGACCAGTAGTAGTTTCCGATGCACATCTGGAGGCATTCTGTAATCTGTGGACTATCAGAGTGTTGTTGAAACACAGAAATTGCATCGGTATTGAATACAACAGTAACCATGCTTACTTTCCTCCATGGGAGTAATGTCTCAAACAGTCTACGCTTTGATCGTTTCCTGGAAGACCAGTAGTAGTTTCCGATGCATATCTGGAGAAAGTCTGTAATCTGTGGACTCTCAAAGTGTTGATGAAACACAGGAATTGCATCGGAATTGAATACAACAGTCACCATGCGCACATTCCTCCATGGGAGTAATGTCTCAAACAGTCTACGATTTGATCGTTCTCCTGGAGACCAGTAGTAGTTTCTGATGCACATCTGGAGGCATTCTATAATCTGTGGACTATCAGAGTGTTGTTGAAACACAGATATTGCATCGGGATTGAATACAACAGTCACCATGCTTACTTTCCTCCATGGGAGTAATGTCTCAAACCGTCTACGCTTTGATCGTTGCCTGCAAGACCAGTAGTAGTTTCCGATGCACATCTTTAGGAATTCTGTAATCTGTGGAACTTCCAAGTGTTGATGAAACACAGAATTTGCCTCGGGATTGAATACAACAGTCACCATGCGCACTTTCCTCCATGGCAGTAATGTCTCAAACAGTCTACGGTTTGATCGTTCCCTGCAAGACCTGTAGTAGTTTCCGATGCACATCTGGAGGATTTCTGTAATCTGTGGACCTTGAAATTGTTGATGAAACACAGAAATTGCCTCGGGATTGAATACAACAGTCACCATACGCACTTTCCTCCATGGGAGTAATGTCTTAAACAGTCTACGCTTTGATCGTTCCCTGGAAGACCAGTAGTAGTTTTCGATGCACATCTGGAGGCAATCTGTATTCTGTGGACTATCAGAGTGTTGTTCAAACACAGAAATTGCATCGGGATTGAATACAACAGTCACCATGCTTACTTTCCTCCATGGGAGTAATGTCTCAAACAGTCTACGCTTTGATCGTTTCCCGGAAGACCAGTAGTAGTTTCCAATGCACATCTGGAGGCATTCTGTAATCTGTGGACCTCAAAGTGTTGACGAAACACAGAAATTGCATGGGGATTGAACACAACAATCACCCTACGCACTTTCCTCCATGGGAGTAATATCTCAAACAGTCTACGCTTTGATCGTTTCCTGGAAGACCAGTAGTAGTTTCCGATGCACATCTGGAGGCATTCTGTGGTCTGTGGACTATCAGAGTGTTGATGAAATACAGAAACTGCATCGGGATTGAATACAACAGTCGCCATGCGCACGTTCCTGCATGGGAGAAATGTCTCAAATAGTCTACAATTTGATCGTTCCCTGCAAGACCAGTAGTAGTTTCCGATGCACATCTGGAGGAATTCTGTAATCTGTGGACCTTCAAAGAGTTGATGAAACACAGAAATTGCCTCGGTATTGAATACAACAGTCACCACGCTTTCTTTCCTCCATGGGAGTAATGTCTCAAACAGTCTACGCATTGATCGTTCCTGGAAGACCAGTAGTAGTTTCCGATGCACATCTGGAGGCATTCTGTAATCTGTAGACCTTCAAAGTGTTGATGAAACACAGATATTGCATCGGGATTGAATACAACAGTCACCATGCTTACTTTCCTCCATGGGAGTAATGACTCAAACAGTCTACGCTTTGATCTTTTCCTGGAAGACCAGTTGTAGTTTCCGATGCACATCTGGAGGCAGTTTGTAATCTGTGGACCTTCAAAGTGTTGATGAAACACAGAAATTGCATCGGAATTAAAAACAACAGTCACCATGCGCACTTTCCTCCATCGGAGTAATGTCTCAAACAGTTTACGCTTTCATCGTTCGCTGTAAGACCAGTAGTAGTTTCCGATGCACATCTGGGGGCATTCTGTAATGTGTGGACTATCAGAGTGTTGATGAAACACAGGAATTGCATCGGAATTGAATACAACAGTCACCAGGTGCACTTTCCTCCATGGGAGTAATGTCTCAAACAGTCTACGCTTTGATCGTTCCCTGCAAGACCAGTAGTAGTTTCCGATGCACATCTGGAGGCATTCTGTAATCTGTGGACCTTCAAAGTGTTGATGAAACACAGAAATTGCCTCGGGATTGAATACAACAGTCACCATGCGCACTTTCCTTCATGGGAGTAATGTCTTAAACAGTCTACGCTTTGATCGTTCCCTGGAAGACCAGTAGTAGTTTCCGATGCACATCTGGGGGCATTCTGTAATCTGTGGACTATCAGAGTGTTGTTGAAACACAGAAATTGCATCGGTATTGAATACAACAGTCACCATGCATACTTTCCTCCATGGGAGTAATGTCTCAAACAGTCTACGCTTTGATCGTTCCCTGGAAGACCAGTTGTAGTTTTCGATGCACATCTGGAGGCATTCTGTAATCTGTGGACCTTCAAAGTGTTGATGAAACACAGAAATTGCATGGGGATTGAATACAACAATCACCCTGCGCACTTTCCACCATGGGAGTAATGTCTCAAACAGTCTACGCTTTGATCGTTGTCCTGAAGACCAGTAGTAGTTTCTGATGCACATCTGGAGGCATTCTGTAATCTGTGGACTATCAGAGTGTTGTTGAAACACAGATATTGCATCGGGATTGAATACAAGAGTCACCATGCTCACTTTCCTCCATGGGAGTAATGTCTCAAAGAGTCTACGCTTTGATCGGCGCTGGAAGACCAGTTGTAGTTTACGATGCACATCTGGAGGAATTCTGTAATCTGTGGACCTTCAAAGTGTTGATGAAACACAGAAATTGCATCGGGATTGAATACAACAGTCACCATGCGCACTTTCCTCCATGGGAGTAATGTCACAAACAGTCTACGCTTTGATCGTCCCCTGCAAGACCAGTAGTAGTTTCCGATGCACATCTGGAGGCATTCTGTAATCTGTAGACCTTCAAAGTGTTGATGAAACACAGATATTGCATCGGGATTGAATACAACAGTCACAATGCTTACTTTCCTCCATGGGAGTAATGACTCAAACAGTCTACGCTTTGATCGTTTCCTGGAAGACCAGTTGTAGTTTCCGATGCACATCTGGAGGCAGTCTGTAATCTGTGGACCTTCAAAGTGTTGATGAAACACAGAAATTGCATCGGAATTGAAAACAACAGTCACCATGCGCACTTTCCTCCATGGGAGTAATGTGTCAAACAGTCTACACTTTGATCGATCATTGCAAGACCGGTAGTAGTTTCCGATGCATATCTGGAGGCATTCTGCAATCTGTGGACCTTCAAAGTGTTGATGAAACACAGAAATTGCCTCGGGATTGAATACAACAGTCACCATGCCCACTTTCCTCCATGGGAGTAATGTCTCAAATACTCTACGCTTTGATCGTTCCCTGGAAGACCAGTAATAGTTTCCGATGCACATCTGGAAGCATTCTGTAATCTGTAAACTGTCAGAGAGTGGTTCAAGCACAGAAATTGCATCGGGATCAAATACAAAAGTCACCATGCGCACTTTCCTCCATGGGAGTAATGTCTCAAACAGTTTACGCTTTCATCGTTCGCTGTAAGACCAGTAGTAGTTTCCGATGCACATCTGGGGGCATTCTGTAATGTGTGGACTATCAGAGTGTTGATGTAACACAGGAATTGCATCGGAATTGAATACAACAGTCACCAGGCGCACTTTCCTCCATGGGAGTAATGTCTCAAACAGTCTACGCTTTGATCGTTCCCTGCAAGACCAGTAGTAGTTTCCGATGCACATATGGAGGCATTCTGTAATCTGTGGACCTTCAAAGTGTTGATGAAACACAGAAATTGCCTCGGGATTGAATACAACAGTCACCATGCGCACTTTCCTTCATGGGAGTAATGTCTTAAACAGTCTACGCTTTGATCGTTCCCTGGAAGACCAGTAGTAGTTTCCGATGCACATCTGGAGGCATTCTGTAATCTGTGGACTATCAGAGTGTTGTTGAAACACAGAAATTGCATCGGTATTGAATACAACAGTAACCATGCTTACTTTCCTCCATGGGAGTAATGTCTCAAACAGTCTACGCTTTGATCGTTTCCTGGAAGACCAGTAGTAGTTTCCGATGCATATCTGGAGAAAGTCTGTAATCTGTGGACTCTCAAAGTGTTGATGAAACACAGGAATTGCATCGGAATTGAATACAACAGTCACCATGCGCACATTCCTCCATGGGAGTAATGTCTCAAACAGTCTACGATTTGATCGTTCTCCTGGAGACCAGTAGTAGTTTCTGATGCACATCTGGAGGCATTCTATAATCTGTGGACTATCAGAGTGTTGTTGAAACACAGATATTGCATCGGGATTGAATACAACAGTCACCATGCTTACTTTCCTCCATGGGAGTAATGTCTCAAACCGTCTACGCTTTGATCGTTGCCTGCAAGACCAGTAGTAGTTTCCGATGCACATCTTTAGGAATTCTGTAATCTGTGGAACTTCCAAGTGTTGATGAAACACAGAATTTGCCTCGGGATTGAATACAACAGTCACCATGCGCACTTTCCTCCATGGCAGTAATGTCTCAAACAGTCTACGGTTTGATCGTTCCCTGCAAGACCTGTAGTAGTTTCCGATGCACATCTGGAGGATTTCTGTAATCTGTGGACCTTGAAATTGTTGATGAAACACAGAAATTGCCTCGGGATTGAATACAACAGTCACCATACGCACTTTCCTCCATGGGAGTAATGTCTTAAACAGTCTACGCTTTGATCGTTCCCTGGAAGACCAGTAGTAGTTTTCGATGCACATCTGGAGGCAATCTGTATTCTGTGGACTATCAGAGTGTTGTTCAAACACAGAAATTGCATCGGGATTGAATACAACAGTCACCATGCTTACTTTCCTCCATGGGAGTAATGTCTCAAACAGTCTACGCTTTGATCGTTTCCCGGAAGACCAGTAGTAGTTTCCAATGCACATCTGGAGGCATTCTGTAATCTGTGGACCTCAAAGTGTTGACGAAACACAGAAATTGCATGGGGATTGAACACAACAATCACCCTACGCACTTTCCTCCATGGGAGTAATATCTCAAACAGTCTACGCTTTGATCGTTTCCTGGAAGACCAGTAGTAGTTTCCGATGCACATCTGGAGGCATTCTGTGGTCTGTGGACTATCAGAGTGTTGATGAAATACAGAAACTGCATCGGGATTGAATACAACAGTCGCCATGCGCACGTTCCTGCATGGGAGAAATGTCTCAAATAGTCTACAATTTGATCGTTCCCTGCAAGACCAGTAGTAGTTTCCGATGCACATCTGGAGGAATTCTGTAATCTGTGGACCTTCAAAGAGTTGATGAAACACAGAAATTGCCTCGGTATTGAATACAACAGTCACCACGCTTTCTTTCCTCCATGGGAGTAATGTCTCAAACAGTCTACGCATTGATCGTTCCTGGAAGACCAGTAGTAGTTTCCGATGCACATCTGGAGGCATTCTGTAATCTGTAGACCTTCAAAGTGTTGATGAAACACAGATATTGCATCGGGATTGAATACAACAGTCACCATGCTTACTTTCCTCCATGGGAGTAATGACTCAAACAGTCTACGCTTTGATCTTTTCCTGGAAGACCAGTTGTAGTTTCCGATGCACATCTGGAGGCAGTTTGTAATCTGTGGACCTTCAAAGTGTTGATGAAACACAGAAATTGCATCGGAATTAAAAACAACAGTCACCATGCGCACTTTCCTCCATCGGAGTAATGTCTCAAACAGTTTACGCTTTCATCGTTCGCTGTAAGACCAGTAGTAGTTTCCGATGCACATCTGGGGGCATTCTGTAATGTGTGGACTATCAGAGTGTTGATGAAACACAGGAATTGCATCGGAATTGAATACAACAGTCACCAGGTGCACTTTCCTCCATGGGAGTAATGTCTCAAACAGTCTACGCTTTGATCGTTCCCTGCAAGACCAGTAGTAGTTTCCGATGCACATATGGAGGCATTCTGTAATCTGTGGACCTTCAAAGTGTTGATGAAACACAGAAATTGCCTCGGGATTGAATACAACAGTCACCATGCGCACTTTCCTTCATGGGAGTAATGTCTTAAACAGTCTACGCTTTGATCGTTCCCTGGAAGACCAGTAGTAGTTTCCGATGCACATCTGGGGGCATTCTGTAATCTGTGGACTATCAGAGTGTTGTTGAAACACAGAAATTGCATCGGTATTGAATACAACAGTCACCATGCTTACTTTCCTCCATGGGAGTAATGTCTCAAACAGTCTACGCTTTGATCGTTCCCTGGAAGACCAGTTGTAGTTTTCGATGCACATCTGGAGGCATTCTGTAATCTGTGGACCTTCAAAGTGTTGATGAAACACAGAAATTGCATGGGGATTGAATACAACAATCACCCTGCGCACTTTCCACCATGGGAGTAATGTCTCAAACAGTCTACGCTTTGATCGTTGTCCTGAAGACCAGTAGTAGTTTCTGATGCACATCTGGAGGCATTCTGTAATCTGTGGACTATCAGAGTGTTGTTGAAACACAGATATTGCATCGGGATTGAATACAAGAGTCACCATGCTCACTTTCCTCCATGGGAGTAATGTCACAAACAGTCTACGCTTTGATCGTCCCCTGCAAGACCAGTAGTAGTTTCCGATGCACATCTGGAGGCATTCTGTAATCTGTAGACCTTCAAAGTGTTGATGAAACACAGATATTGCATCGGGATTGAATACAACAGTCACAATGCTTACTTTCCTCCATGGGAGTAATGACTCAAACAGTCTACGCTTTGATCGTTTCCTGGAAGACCAGTTGTAGTTTCCGATGCACATCTGGAGGCAGTCTGTAATCTGTGGACCTTTAAAGTGTTGATGAAACACAGAAATTGCATCGGAATTGAAAACAACAGTCACCATGCGCACTTTCCTCCATGGGAGTAATGTGTCAAACAGTCTACACTTTGATCGATCATTGCAAGACCGGTAGTAGTTTCCGATGCACATCTGGAGGCATTCTGCAATCTGTGGACCTTCAAAGTGTTGATGAAACACAGAAATTGCGTCGGGATTGAATACAACAGTCACCATGCCCACTTTCCTCCATGGGAGTAATGTCTCAAATACTCTACGCTTTGATCGTTCCCTGGAAGACCAGTAATAGTTTCCGATGCACATCTGGAAGCATTCTGTAATCTGTAAACTATCAGAGAGTGGTTCAAGCACAGAAATTGCATCGGGATCAAATACAAAAGTCTCCATGCGCACTTTCCTCCATGGGAGTAATGTCTCAAAGAGTTTACGCTTTCATCGTTCGCTGTAAGACCAGTAGTAGTTTCCGATGCACATCTGGGGGCATTCTGTAATGTGTGGACTATCAGTGTGTTGATGAAACACAGGAATTGCATCGGAATTGAATACAACAGTCACCAGGCGCACTTTCCTCCATGGGAGTAATGTCTCAAACAGTCTACGCTTTGATCGTTCCCTGCAAGACCAGTAGTAGTTTCCGATGCACATCTGGAGGCATTCTGTAATCTGTGGACCTTCAAAGTGTTGATGAAACACAGAAATTGCATCGGGATTGAATACAACAGTCACCATGCGCACTTTCCTTCATGGGAGTAATGTCTTAAAGAGTCTACGCTTTGATCGTTCCCTGGAAGACCAGTAGTAGTTTCCGATGCACATCTGGAGGCATTCTGTAATATGTGGACTATCAGAGTGTTGTTGAAACACAGAAATTGCATCGGTATTGAATACAACAGTCACCATGCTTACTTTCCTCCATGGGAGTAATGTCTCAAACAGTCTACGCTTTGATCGTTTCCTGGAAGACCAGTAGTAGTTTCCGATGCATATCTGGAGGCATTCTGTAATCTGTGGACTTTCAAAGTGTTGATGAAACACAGAAATTGCCTCGGGATTGAATACAACAGTCACCATGCGCACTTTCTTCCATGGGAGTAATGTCTCAAACAGTCTACGCTTTGATCGTTGTCCTGAAGACCAGTAGTAGTTTCTGATGCACATCTGGAGGCATTCTGTAATCTGTGGACTATCAGAGTGTTGTTGAAACACAGATATTGCATCGGGATTGAATACAATAGTCACCATGCTTACTTTCCTCCATGGGAGTAATGTCTCAAACAGTCTACGCTTTGATCGTTTCCCGGAAGACCAGTAGTAGTTTCCGATGCACATCTGGAGGCATTCTGTAATCTGTGGACCTCAAAGTGTTGACGAAACACAGAAATTGCATGGGGATTGAATACAACAATCACCCTACGCACTTTCCTCCATGGGAGTAATTACTCAAACAGTCTACGCTTTGATCGTTTCCTGGAAGACCAGTAGTAGTTTCCGATGCACATCTGGAAGCATTCTGTGGTCTGTGGACTATCAGAGTGTTGATGAAATACAGAAACTGCATCGGGATTGAATACAACAGTCGCCATGCGCACGTTCCTCCATGGGAAAAATGTCTCAAATAGTCTACAATTTGATCGTTCCCTGCAAGACCAGTAGTAGTTTCCGATGCACATCTGGAGGAATTCTGTAATCTGTGGACCTTCAAAGAGTTGATGAAACACAGAAATTGCCTCGGTATTGAATACAACAGTCACCACGCTTTCTTTCCTCCATGGGAGTAATGTCTCAAACAGTCTACGCATTGATCGTTCCTGGAAGACCAGTAGTAGTTTCCGATGCACATCTGGAGGCATTCTGTAATCTGTAGACCTTCAAAGTGTTGATGAAACACAGATATTGCATCGGGATTGAATACAACAGTCACCATGCTTACTTTCCTCCGTGGGAGTAATGACTCAAACAGTCTACGCTTTGATCTTTTCCTGGAAGACCAGTTGTAGTTTCCGATGCACATCTGGAGGCAGTTTGTAATCTGTGGACCTTCAAAGTGTTGATGAAACACAGAAATTGCATCGGAATTGAAAACAACAGTCACCAGGCGCACTTTCCTCCATGGGAGTAAAGTCTCAAACAGTCTACGCTTTGATCGTTCCCTGCAAGACCAGTAGTAGTTTCCGATGCACATCTGGAGGCATTCTGTAATCTGTGGACCTTCAAAGTGTTGATGAAACACAGAAATTGCCTCGGGATTGAATACAACAGTCACCATGCGCACTTTCCTTCATGGGAGTAATGTCTTAAACAGTCTACGCTTTGGTCGTTCCCTGGAAGACCAGTAGTAGTTTCCTATGCACATCTGGAGGCATTCTGTAATCTGTGGACTATCAGAGTGTTGTTGAAACACAGAAATTGCATCGGTATTGAATACAACAGTCACCATGCTTACTTTCCTCCATGGGAGTAATGTCTCAAACAGTCTACGCTTTGATCGTTCCCTGGAAGACCAGTATTAGTTTTCGATGCACATCTGGAGGCATTCTGTAATCTGTGGACCTTCAAAGTGTTGATGAAACACAGAAATTGCATGGGGATTGAATACAACAATCACCCTGCGCACTTTCCACCATGGGAGTAATGTCTCAAACAGTCTACGCTTTGATCGTTGTCCTGAAGACCAGTAGTAGTTTCTGATGCACATCTGGAGGCATTCTGTAATCTGTGGACTATCAGAGTGTTGTTGAAACACAGATATTGCATCGGGATTGAATACAAGAGTCACCATGATTACTTTCCTCCATGGGAGTAATGTCTCAAAGAGTCTACGCTTTGATTGGCGCTGGAAGACCAGTTGTAGTTTACGATGCACATCTGGAGGAATTCTGTAATCTGTGGACCTTCAAAGTGTTGATGAAACACAGAAATTGCATCGGGATTGAATACAACAGTCACCATGCGCACTTTCCTCCATGGGAGTAATGTCACAAACAGTCTACGCTTTGATCGTCCCCTGCAAGACCAGTAGTAGTTTCCGATGCACATCTGGAGGCATTCTGTAATCTGTAGACCTTCAAAGTGTTGATGAAACACAGATATTGCATCGGGATTGAATACAACAGTCACAATGCTTACTTTCCTCCATGGGAGTAATGACTCAAACAGTCTACGCTTTGATCGTTTCCTGGAAGACCAGTTGTAGTTTCCGATGCACATCTGGAGGCAGTCTGTAATCTGTGGACCTTCAAAGTGTTGATGAAACACAGAAATTGCATCGGAATTGAAAACAACAGTCACCATGCGCACTTTCCTCCATGGGAGTAATGTGTCAAACAGTCTACACTTTGATCGATCATTGCAAGACCGGTAGTAGTTTCCGATGCATATCTGGAGGCATTCTGCAATCTGTGGACCTTCAAAGTGTTGATGAAACACAGAAATTGCCTCGGGATTGAATACAACAGTCACCATGCCCACTTTCCTCCATGGGAGTAATGTCTCAAATACTCTACGCTTTGATCGTTCCCTGGAAGACCAGTAATAGTTTCCGATGCACATCTGGAAGCATTCTGTAATCTGTAAACTGTCAGAGAGTGGTTCAAGCACAGAAATTGCATCGGGATCAAATACAAAAGTCACCATGCGCACTTTCCTCCATGGGAGTAATGTCTCAAACAGTTTACGCTTTCATCGTTCGCTGTAAGACCAGTAGTAGTTTCCGATGCACATCTGGGGGCATTCTGTAATGTGTGGACTATCAGAGTGTTGATGTAACACAGGAATTGCATCGGAATTGAATACAACAGTCACCAGGCGCACTTTCCTCCATGGGAGTAATGTCTCAAACTGTCTACGCTTTGATCGTTCCCTGCAAGACCAGTAGTAGTTTCCGATGCACATCTGGAGGCATTCTGTAATCTGTGGACCTTCAAAGTGTTGATGAAACACAGAAATTGCCTCGGGATTGAATACAACAGTCGCCATGCGCACGTTCCTGCATGGGAGAAATGTCTCAAATAGTCTACAATTTGATCGTTCCCTGCAAGACCAGTAGTAGTTTCCGATGCACATCTGGAGGAATTCTGTAATCTGTGGACCTTCAAAGAGTTGATGAAACACAGAAATTGCCTCGGTATTGAATACAACAGTCACCACGCTTTCTTTCCTCCATGGGAGTAATGTCTCAAACAGTCTACGCATTGATCGTTCCTGGAAGACCAGTAGTAGTTTCCGATGCACATCTGGAGGCATTCTGTAATCTGTAGACCTTCAAAGTGTTGATGAAACACAGATATTGCATCGGGATTGAATACAACAGTCACCATGCTTACTTTCCTCCATGGGAGTAATGACTCAAACAGTCTACGCTTTGATCTTTTCCTGGAAGACCAGTTGTAGTTTCCGATGCACATCTGGAGGCAGTTTGTAATCTGTGGACCTTCAAAGTGTTGATGAAACACAGAAATTGCATCGGAATTAAAAACAACAGTCACCATGCGCACTTTCCTCCATCGGAGTAATGTCTCAAACAGTTTACGCTTTCATCGTTCGCTGTAAGACCAGTAGTAGTTTCCGATGCACATCTGGGGGCATTCTGTAATGTGTGGACTATCAGAGTGTTGATGAAACACAGGAATTGCATCGGAATTGAATACAACAGTCACCAGGTGCACTTTCCTCCATGGGAGTAATGTCTCAAACAGTCTACGCTTTGATCGTTCCCTGCAAGACCAGTAGTAGTTTCCGATGCACATATGGAGGCATTCTGTAATCTGTGGACCTTCAAAGTGTTGATGAAACACAGAAATTGCCTCGGGATTGAATACAACAGTCACCATGCGCACTTTCCTTCATGGGAGTAATGTCTTAAACAGTCTACGCTTTGATCGTTCCCTGGAAGACCAGTAGTAGTTTCCGATGCACATCTGGGGGCATTCTGTAATCTGTGGACTATCAGAGTGTTGTTGAAACACAGAAATTGCATCGGTATTGAATACAACAGTCACCATGCTTACTTTCCTCCATGGGAGTAATGTCTCAAACAGTCTACGCTTTGATCGTTCCCTGGAAGACCAGTTGTAGTTTTCGATGCACATCTGGAGGCATTCTGTAATCTGTGGACCTTCAAAGTGTTGATGAAACACAGAAATTGCATGGGGATTGAATACAACAATCACCCTGCGCACTTTCCACCATGGGAGTAATGTCTCAAACAGTCTACGCTTTGATCGTTGTCCTGAAGACCAGTAGTAGTTTCTGATGCACATCTGGAGGCATTCTGTAATCTGTGGACTATCAGAGTGTTGTTGAAACACAGATATTGCATCGGGATTGAATACAAGAGTCACCATGCTCACTTTCCTCCATGGGAGTAATGTCACAAACAGTCTACGCTTTGATCGTCCCCTGCAAGACCAGTAGTAGTTTCCGATGCACATCTGGAGGCATTCTGTAATCTGTAGACCTTCAAAGTGTTGATGAAACACAGATATTGCATCGGGATTGAATACAACAGTCACAATGCTTACTTTCCTCCATGGGAGTAATGACTCAAACAGTCTACGCTTTGATCGTTTCCTGGAAGACCAGTTGTAGTTTCCGATGCACATCTGGAGGCAGTCTGTAATCTGTGGACCTTTAAAGTGTTGATGAAACACAGAAATTGCATCGGAATTGAAAACAACAGTCACCATGCGCACTTTCCTCCATGGGAGTAATGTGTCAAACAGTCTACACTTTGATCGATCATTGCAAGACCGGTAGTAGTTTCCGATGCACATCTGGAGGCATTCTGCAATCTGTGGACCTTCAAAGTGTTGATGAAACACAGAAATTGCGTCGGGATTGAATACAACAGTCACCATGCCCACTTTCCTCCATGGGAGTAATGTCTCAAATACTCTACGCTTTGATCGTTCCCTGGAAGACCAGTAATAGTTTCCGATGCACATCTGGAAGCATTCTGTAATCTGTAAACTATCAGAGAGTGGTTCAAGCACAGAAATTGCATCGGGATCAAATACAAAAGTCTCCATGCGCACTTTCCTCCATGGGAGTAATGTCTCAAAGAGTTTACGCTTTCATCGTTCGCTGTAAGACCAGTAGTAGTTTCCGATGCACATCTGGGGGCATTCTGTAATGTGTGGACTATCAGTGTGTTGATGAAACACAGGAATTGCATCGGAATTGAATACAACAGTCACCAGGCGCACTTTCCTCCATGGGAGTAATGTCTCAAACAGTCTACGCTTTGATCGTTCCCTGCAAGACCAGTAGTAGTTTCCGATGCACATCTGGAGGCATTCTGTAATCTGTGGACCTTCAAAGTGTTGATGAAACACAGAAATTGCATCGGGATTGAATACAACAGTCACCATGCGCACTTTCCTTCATGGGAGTAATGTCTTAAAGAGTCTACGCTTTGATCGTTCCCTGGAAGACCAGTAGTAGTTTCCGATGCACATCTGGAGGCATTCTGTAATATGTGGACTATCAGAGTGTTGTTGAAACACAGAAATTGCATCGGTATTGAATACAACAGTCACCATGCTTACTTTCCTCCATGGGAGTAATGTCTCAAACAGTCTACGCTTTGATCGTTTCCTGGAAGACCAGTAGTAGTTTCCGATGCATATCTGGAGGCATTCTGTAATCTGTGGACTTTCAAAGTGTTGATGAAACACAGAAATTGCCTCGGGATTGAATACAACAGTCACCATGCGCACTTTCTTCCATGGGAGTAATGTCTCAAACAGTCTACGCTTTGATCGTTGTCCTGAAGACCAGTAGTAGTTTCTGATGCACATCTGGAGGCATTCTGTAATCTGTGGACTATCAGAGTGTTGTTGAAACACAGATATTGCATCGGGATTGAATACAATAGTCACCATGCTTACTTTCCTCCATGGGAGTAATGTCTCAAACAGTCTACGCTTTGATCGTTTCCCGGAAGACCAGTAGTAGTTTCCGATGCACATCTGGAGGCATTCTGTAATCTGTGGACCTCAAAGTGTTGACGAAACACAGAAATTGCATGGGGATTGAATACAACAATCACCCTACGCACTTTCCTCCATGGGAGTAATTACTCAAACAGTCTACGCTTTGATCGTTTCCTGGAAGACCAGTAGTAGTTTCCGATGCACATCTGGAAGCATTCTGTGGTCTGTGGACTATCAGAGTGTTGATGAAATACAGAAACTGCATCGGGATTGAATACAACAGTCGCCATGCGCACGTTCCTCCATGGGAAAAATGTCTCAAATAGTCTACAATTTGATCGTTCCCTGCAAGACCAGTAGTAGTTTCCGATGCACATCTGGAGGAATTCTGTAATCTGTGGACCTTCAAAGAGTTGATGAAACACAGAAATTGCCTCGGTATTGAATACAACAGTCACCACGCTTTCTTTCCTCCATGGGAGTAATGTCTCAAACAGTCTACGCATTGATCGTTCCTGGAAGACCAGTAGTAGTTTCCGATGCACATCTGGAGGCATTCTGTAATCTGTAGACCTTCAAAGTGTTGATGAAACACAGATATTGCATCGGGATTGAATACAACAGTCACCATGCTTACTTTCCTCCGTGGGAGTAATGACTCAAACAGTCTACGCTTTGATCTTTTCCTGGAAGACCAGTTGTAGTTTCCGATGCACATCTGGAGGCAGTTTGTAATCTGTGGACCTTCAAAGTGTTGATGAAACACAGAAATTGCATCGGAATTGAAAACAACAGTCACCAGGCGCACTTTCCTCCATGGGAGTAAAGTCTCAAACAGTCTACGCTTTGATCGTTCCCTGCAAGACCAGTAGTAGTTTCCGATGCACATCTGGAGGCATTCTGTAATCTGTGGACCTTCAAAGTGTTGATGAAACACAGAAATTGCCTCGGGATTGAATACAACAGTCACCATGCGCACTTTCCTTCATGGGAGTAATGTCTTAAACAGTCTACGCTTTGGTCGTTCCCTGGAAGACCAGTAGTAGTTTCCTATGCACATCTGGAGGCATTCTGCAATCTGTGGACTATCAGAGTGTTGTTGAAACACAGAAATTGCATCGGTATTGAATACAACAGTCACCATGCTTACTTTCCTCCATGGGAGTAATGTCTCAAACAGTCTACGCTTTGATCGTTCCCTGGAAGACCAGTATTAGTTTTCGATGCACATCTGGAGGCATTCTGTAATCTGTGGACCTTCAAAGTGTTGATGAAACACAGAAATTGCATGGGGATTGAATACAACAATCACCCTGCGCACTTTCCACCATGGGAGTAATGTCTCAAACAGTCTACGCTTTGATCGTTGTCCTGAAGACCAGTAGTAGTTTCTGATGCACATCTGGAGGCATTCTGTAATCTGTGGACTATCAGAGTGTTGTTGAAACACAGATATTGCATCGGGATTGAATACAAGAGTCACCATGATTACTTTCCTCCATGGGAGTAATGTCTCAAAGAGTCTACGCTTTGATTGGCGCTGGAAGACCAGTTGTAGTTTACGATGCACATCTGGAGGAATTCTGTAATCTGTGGACCTTCAAAGTGTTGATGAAACACAGAAATTGCATCGGGATTGAATACAACAGTCACCATGCGCACTTTCCTCCATGGGAGTAATGTCACAAACAGTCTACGCTTTGATCGTCCCCTGCAAGACCAGTAGTAGTTTCCGATGCACATCTGGAGGCATTCTGTAATCTGTAGACCTTCAAAGTGTTGATGAAACACAGATATTGCATCGGGATTGAATACAACAGTCACAATGCTTACTTTCCTCCATGGGAGTAATGACTCAAACAGTCTACGCTTTGATCGTTTCCTGGAAGACCAGTTGTAGTTTCCGATGCACATCTGGAGGCAGTCTGTAATCTGTGGACCTTCAAAGTGTTGATGAAACACAGAAATTGCATCGGAATTGTAAACAACAGTCACCATGCGCACTTTCCTCCATGGGAGTAATGTGTCAAACGGTCTACACTTTGATCGATCATTGCAAGACCGGTAGTAGTTTCCGATGCATATCTGGAGGCATTCTGCAATCTGTGGACCTTCAAAGTGTTGATGAAACACAGAAATTGCCTCGGGATTGAATACAACAGTCACCATGCCCACTTTCCTCCATGGGAGTAATGTCTCAAATACTCTACGCTTTGATCGTTCCCTGGAAGACCAGTAATAGTTTCCGATGCACATCTGGAAGCATTCTGTAATCTGTAAACTGTCAGAGAGTGGTTCAAGCACAGAAATTGCATCGGGATCAAATACAAAAGTCACCATGCGCACTTTCCTCCATGGGAGTAATGTCTCAAACAGTTTACGCTTTCATCGTTCGCTGTAAGACCAGTAGTAGTTTCCGATGCACATCTGGGGGCATTCTGTAATGTGTGGACTATCAGAGTGTTGATGTAACACAGGAATTGCATCGGAATTGAATACAACAGTCACCAGGCGCACTTTCCTCCATGGGAGTAATGTCTCAAACTGTCTACGCTTTGATCGTTCCCTGCAAGACCAGTAGTAGTTTCCGATGCACATCTGGAGGCATTCTGTAATCTGTGGACCTTCAAAGTGTTGATGAAACACAGAAATTGCCTCGGGATTGAATACAACAGTCACCATGCGCACTTTCCTTCATGGGAGTAATGTCTTAAACAGTCTACGCTTTGATCGTTCCCTGGAAGACCAGTAGTAGTTTCCGATGCACATCTGGAGGCATTCTGTAATCTGTGGACTATCAGAGTGTTGTTGAAACACAGAAATTGCATCGGTATTGAATACAACAGTAACCATGCTTACTTTCCTCCATGGGAGTAATGTCTCAAACAGTCTACGCTTTGATCGTTTCCTGGAAGACCAGTAGCAGTTTCCGATGCATATCTGGAGAAAGTCTGTAATCTGTGGACTTTCAAAGTGTTGATGAAACACAGGAATTGCATCGGAATTGAATACAACAGTCACCATGCGCACTTTCCTCCATGGGAGTAATGTCTCAAACAGTCTACGATTTGATCGTTCTCCTGGAGACCAGTATTAGTTTCTGATGCACATCTGGAGGCATTCTATAATCTGTGGACTATCAGAGTGTTGTTGAAACACAGATATTGCATCGGGATTGAATACAACAGTCACCATGCTTACTTTCCTCCATGGGAGTAATGTCTCAAACCGTCTACGCTTTGATCGTTGCCTGCAAGACCAGTAGTAGTTTCCGATGCACATCTTTAGGAATTCTGTAATCTGTGGAACTTCAAAGTGTTGATGAAACACAGAATTTGCCTCGGGATTGAATACAACAGTCACCATGCGCACTTTCCTCCATGGCAGTAATGTCTCAAACAGTCTACGGTTTGATCGTTCCCTGCAAGACCTGTAGTAGTTTCCGATGCACATCTGGAGGATTTCTGTAATCTGTGGACCTTGAAATTGTTGATGAAACACAGAAATTGCCTCGGGATTGAATACAACAGTCACCATACGCACTTTCCTCCATGGGAGTAATGTCTTAAACAGTCTACGCTTTGATCGTTCCCTGGAAGACCAGTAGTAGTTTTCGATGCACATCTGGAGGCAATCTGTATTCTGTGGACTATCAGAGTGTTGTTCAAACACAGAAATTGCATCGGGATTGAATACAACAGTCACCATGCTTACTTTCCTCCATGGGAGTAATGTCTCAAACAGTCTACGCTTTGATCGTTTCCCGGAAGACCAGTAGTAGTTTCCAATGCACATCTGGAGGCATTCTGTAATCTGTGGACCTCAAAGTGTTGACGAAACACAGAAATTGCATGGGGATTGAACACAACAATCACCCTACGCACTTTCCTCCATGGGAGTAATATCTCAAACAGTCTACGCTTTGATCGTTTCCTGGAAGACCAGTAGTAGTTTCCGATGCACATCTGGAGGCATTCTGTGGTCTGTGGACTATCAGAGTGTTGATGAAATACAGAAACTGCATCGGGATTGAATACAACAGTCGCCATGCTCACGTTCCTGCATGGGAGAAATGTCTCAAATAGTCTACAATTTGATCGTTCCCTGCAAGACCAGTAGTAGTTTCCGATGCACATCTGGAGGAATTCTGTAATCTGTGGACCTTCAAAGAGTTGATGAAACACAGAAATTGCCTCGGTATTGAATACAACAGTCACCACGCTTTCTTTCCTCCATGGGAGTAATGTCTCAAACAGTCTACGCATTGATCGTTCCTGGAAGACCAGTAGTAGTTTCCGATGCACATCTGGAGGCATTCTGTAATCTGTAGACCTTCAAAGTGTTGATGAAACACAGATATTGCATCGGGATTGAATACAACAGTCACCATGCTTACTTTCCTCCGTGGGAGTAATGACTCAAACAGTCTACGCTTTGATCTTTTCCTGGAAGACCAGTTGTAGTTTCCGATGCACATCTGGAGGCAGTTTGTAATCTGTGGACCTTCAAAGTGTTGATGAAACACAGAAATTGCATCGGAATTGAAAACAACAGTCACCAGGCGCACTTTCCTCCATGGGAGTAAAGTCTCAAACAGTCTACGCTTTGATCGTTCCCTGCAAGACCAGTAGTAGTTTCCGATGCACATCTGGAGGCATTCTGTAATCTGTGGACCTTCAAAGTGTTGATGAAACACAGAAATTGCCTCGGGATTGAATACAACAGTCACCATGCGCACTTTCCTTCATGGGAGTAATGTCTTAAACAGTCTACGCTTTGGTCGTTCCCTGGAAGACCAGTAGTAGTTTCCTATGCACATCTGGAGGCATTCTGTAATCTGTGGACTATAAGAGTGTTGTTGAAACACAGAAATTGCATCGGTATTGAATACAACAGTCACCATGCTTACTTTCCTCCATGGGAGTAATGTCTCAAACAGTCTACGCTTTGATCGTTCCCTGGAAGACCAGTATTAGTTTTCGATGCACATCTGGAGGCATTCTGTAATCTGTGGACCTTCAAAGTGTTGATGAAACACAGAAATTGCATGGGGATTGAATACAACAATCACCCTGCGCACTTTCCACCATGGGAGTAATGTCTCAAACAGTCTACGCTTTGATCGTTGTCCTGAAGACCAGTAGTAGTTTCTGATGCACATCTGGAGGCATTCTGTAATCTGTGGACTATCAGAGTGTTGTTGAAACACAGATATTGCATCGGGATTGAATACAAGAGTCACCATGATTACTTTCCTCCATGGGAGTAATGTCTCAAAGAGTCTACGCTTTGATTGGCGCTGGAAGACCAGTTGTAGTTTACGATGCACATCTGGAGGAATTCTGTAATCTGTGGACCTTCAAAGTGTTGATGAAACACAGAAATTGCATCGGGATTGAATACAACAGTCACCATGCGCACTTTCCTCCATGGGAGTAATGTCACAAACAGTCTACGCTTTGATCGTCCCCTGCAAGACCAGTAGTAGTTTCCGATGCACATCTGGAGGCATTCTGTAATCTGTAGACCTTCAAAGTGTTGATGAAACACAGATATTGCATCGGGATTGAATACAACAGTCACAATGCTTACTTTCCTCCATGGGAGTAATGACTCAAACAGTCTACGCTTTGATCGTTTCCTGGAAGACCAGTTGTAGTTTCCGATGCACATCTGGAGGCAGTCTGTAATCTGTGGACCTTCAAAGTGTTGATGAAACACAGAAATTGCATCGGAATTGAAAACAACAGTCACCATGCGCACTTTCCTCCATGGGAGTAATGTGTCAAACAGTCTACACTTTGATCGATCATTGCAAGACCGGTAGTAGTTTCCGATGCATATCTGGAGGCATTCTGCAATCTGTGGACCTTCAAAGTGTTGATGAAACACAGAAATTGCCTCGGGATTGAATACAACAGTCACCATGCCCACTTTCCTCCATGGGAGTAATGTCTCAAATACTCTACGCTTTGATCGTTCCCTGGAAGACCAGTAATAGTTTCCGATGCACATCTGGAAGCATTCTGTAATCTGTAAACTGTCAGAGAGTGGTTCAAGCACAGAAATTGCATCGGGATCAAATACAAAAGTCACCATGCGCACTTTCCTCCATGGGAGTAATGTCTCAAACAGTTTACGCTTTCATCGTTCGCTGTAAGACCAGTAGTAGTTTCCGATGCACATCTGGGGGCATTCTGTAATGTGTGGACTATCAGAGTGTTGATGTAACACAGGAATTGCATCGGAATTGAATACAACAGTCACCAGGCGCACTTTCCTCCATGGGAGTAATGTCTCAAACTGTCTACGCTTTGATCGTTCCCTGCAAGACCAGTAGTAGTTTCCGATGCACATCTGGAGGCATTCTGTAATCTGTGGACCTTCAAAGTGTTGATGAAACACAGAAATTGCCTCGGGATTGAATACAACAGTCACCATGCGCACTTTCCTTCATGGGAGTAATGTCTTAAACAGTCTACGCTTTGATCGTTCCCTGGAAGACCAGTAGTAGTTTCCGATGCACATCTGGAGGCATTCTGTAATCTGTGGACTATCAGAGTGTTGTTGAAACACAGAAATTGCATCGGTATTGAATACAACAGTAACCATGCTTACTTTCCTCCATGGGAGTAATGTCTCAAACAGTCTACGCTTTGATCGTTTCCTGGAAGACCAGTAGTAGTTTCCGATGCATATCTGGAGAAAGTCTGTAATCTGTGGACTTTCAAAGTGTTGATGAAACACAGGAATTGCATCGGAATTGAATACAACAGTCACCATGCGCACTTTCCTCCATGGGAGTAATGTCTCAAACAGTCTACGATTTGATCGTTCTCCTGGAGACCAGTAGTAGTTTCTGATGCACATCTGGAGGCATTCTATAATCTGTGGACTATCAGAGTGTTGTTGAAACACAGATATTGCATCGGGATTGAATACAACAGTCACCATGCTTACTTTCCTCCATGGGAGTAATGTCTCAAACCGTCTACGCTTTGATCGTTGCCTGCAAGACCAGTAGTAGTTTCCGATGCACATCTTTAGGAATTCTGTAATCTGTGGAACTTCAAAGTGTTGATGAAACACAGAATTTGCCTCGGGATTGAATACAACAGTCACCATGCGCACTTTCCTCCATGGCAGTAATGTCTCAAACAGTCTACGGTTTGATCGTTCCCTGCAAGACCTGTAGTAGTTTCCGATGCACATCTGGAGGATTTCTGTAATCTGTGGACCTTGAAATTGTTGATGAAACACAGAAATTGCCTCGGGATTGAATACAACAGTCACCATACGCACTTTCCTCCATGGGAGTAATGTCTTAAACAGTCTACGCTTTGATCGTTCCCTGGAAGACCAGTAGTAGTTTTCGATGCACATCTGGAGGCAATCTGTATTCTGTGGACTATCAGAGTGTTGTTCAAACACAGAAATTGCATCGGGATTGAATACAACAGTCACCATGCTTACTTTCCTCCATGGGAGTAATGTCTCAAACAGTCTACGCTTTGATCGTTTCCCGGAAGACCAGTAGTAGTTTCCAATGCACATCTGGAGGCATTCTGTAATCTGTGGACCTCAAAGTGTTGACGAAACACAGAAATTGCATGGGGATTGAACACAACAATCACCCTACGCACTTTCCTCCATGGGAGTAATATCTCAAACAGTCTACGCTTTGATCGTTTCCTGGAAGACCAGTAGTAGTTTCCGATGCACATCTGGAGGCATTCTGTGGTCTGTGGACTATCAGAGTGTTGATGAAATACAGAAACTGCATCGGGATTGAATACAACAGTCGCCATGCTCACGTTCCTGCATGGGAGAAATGTCTCAAATAGTCTACAATTTGATCGTTCCCTGCAAGACCAGTAGTAGTTTCCGATGCACATCTGGAGGAATTCTGTAATCTGTGGACCTTCAAAGAGTTGATGAAACACAGAAATTGCCTCGGTATTGAATACAACAGTCACCACGCTTTCTTTCCTCCATGGGAGTAATGTCTCAAACAGTCTACGCATTGATCGTTCCTGGAAGACCAGTAGTAGTTTCCGATGCACATCTGGAGGCATTCTGTAATCTGTAGACCTTCAAAGTGTTGATGAAACACAGATATTGCATCGGGATTGAATACAACAGTCACCATGCTTACTTTCCTCCATGGGAGTAATGACTCAAACAGTCTACGTTTTGATCTTTTCCTGGAAGACCAGTTGTAGTTTCCGATGCACATCTGGAGGCAGTTTGTAATCTGTGGACCTTCAAAGTGTTGATGAAACACAGAAATTGCATCGGAATTAAAAACAACAGTCACCATGCGCACTTTCCTCCATCGGAGTAATGTCTCAAACAGTTTACGCTTTCATCGTTCGCTGTAAGACCAGTAGTAGTTTCCGATGCACATCTGGGGGCATTCTGTAATGTGTGGACTATCAGAGTGTTGATGAAACACAGGAATTGCATCGGAATTGAATACAACAGTCACCAGGTGCACTTTCCTCCATGGGCGTAATGTCTCAAACAGTCTACGCTTTGATCGTTCCCTGCAAGACCAGTAGTAGTTTCCGATGCACATCTGGAGGCATTCTGTAATCTGTGGACCTTCAAAGTGTTGATGAAACACAGAAATTGCCTCGGGATTGAATACAACAGTCACCATGCGCACTTTCCTTCATGGGAGTAATGTCTTAAACAGTCTACGCTTTGATCGTTCCCTGGAAGACCAGTAGTAGTTTCCGATGCACATCTGGGGGCATTCTGTAATCTGTGGACTATCAGAGTGTTGTTGAAACACAGAAATTGCATCGGTATTGAATACAACAGTCACCATGCTTACTTTCCTCCATGGGAGTAATGTCTCAAACAGTCTACGCTTTGATCGTTCCCTGGAAGACCAGTAGTAGTTTTCGATGCACATCTGGAGGCATTCTGTAATCTGTGGACCTTCAAAGTGTTGATGAAACACAGAAATTGCATGGGGATTGAATACAATAATCACCCTGCGCACTTTCCACCATGGGAGTAATGTCTCAAACAGTCTACGCTTTGATCGTTGTCCTGAAGACCAGTAGTAGTTTCTGATGCACATCTGGAGGCATTCTGTAATCTGTGGACTATCAGAGTGTTGTTGAAACACAGATATTGCATCGGGATTGAATACAAGAGTCACCATGCTTACTTTCCTCCATGGGAGTAATGTCTCAAAGAGTCTACGCTTTGATCGGCGCTGGAAGACCAGTTGTAGTTTACGATGCACATCTGGAGGAATTCTGTAATCTGTGGACCTTCAAAGTGTTGATGAAACACAGAAATTGCATCGGGATTGAATACAACAGTCACCATGCGCACTTTCCTCCATGGGAGTAATGTCACAAACAGTCTACGCTTTGATCGTCCCCTGCAAGACCAGTAGTAGTTTCCGATGCACATCTGGAGGCATTCTGTAATCTGTAGACCTTCAAAGAGTTGATGAAACACAGATATTGCATCGGGATTGAATACAACAGTCACAATGCTTACTTTCCTCCATGGGAGTAATGACTCTAACAGTCTACGCTTTGATCGTTTCCTGGAAGACCAGTTGTAGTTTCCGATGCACATCTGGAGGCAGTCTGTAATCTGTGGACCTTTAAAGTGTTGATGAAACACAGAAATTGCATCGGAATTGAAAACAACAGTCACCATGCGCACTTTCCTCCATGGGAGTAATGTGTCAAACAGTCTACACTTTGATCGATCATTGCAAGACCGGTAGTAGTTTCCGATGCACATCTGGAGGCATTCTGCAATCTGTGGACCTTCAAAGTGTTGATGAAACACAGAAATTGCGTCGGGATTGAATACAACAGTCACCATGCCCACTTTCCTCCATGGGAGTAATGTCTCAAATACTCTACGCTTTGATCGTTCCCTGGAAGACCAGTAATAGTTTCCGATGCACATCTGGAAGCATTCTGTAATCTGTAAACTATCAGAGAGTGGTTCAAGCACAGAAATTGCATCGGGATCAAATACAAAAGTCACCATGCGCACTTTCCTCCATGGGAGTAATGTCTCAAAGAGTTTACGCTTTCATCGTTCGCTGTAAGACCAGTAGTAGTTTCCGATGCACATCTGGGGGCATTCTGTAATGTGTGGACTATCAGAGTGTTGATGAAACACAGGAATTGCATCGGAATTGAATACAACAGTCACCAGGCGCACTTACCTCCATGGGAGTAATGTCTCAAACAGTCTACGCTTTGATCGTTCCCTGCAAGACCAGTAGTAGTTTCCGATGCACATCTGGAGGCATTCTGTAATCTGTGGACCTTCAAAGTGTTGATGAAACACAGAAATTGCCTCGGGATTGAATACAACAGTCACCATGCGCACTTTCCTTCATGGGAGTAATGTCTTAAAGAGTCTACGCTTTGATCGTTCCCTGGAAGACCAGTAGTAGTTTCCGATGCACATCTGGAGGCATTCTGTAATATGTGGACTATCAGAGTGTTGTTGAAACACAGAAATTGCATCGGTATTGAATACAACAGTCACCATGCTTACTTTCCTCCATGGGAGTAATGTCTCAAACAGTCTACGCTTTGATCGTTTCCTGGAAGACCAGTAGTAGTTTCCGATGCATATCTGGAGGCATTCTGTAATCTGTGGACTTTCAAAGTGTTGATGAAACACAGAAATTGCCTCGGGATTGAATACAACAGTCACCATGCGCACTTTCTTCCATGGGAGTAATGTCTCAAACAGTCTACGCTTTGATCGTTGTCCTGAAGACCAGTAGTAGTTTCTGATGCACATCTGGAGGCATTCTGTAATCTGTGGACTATCAGAGTGTTGTTGAAACACAGATATTGCATCGGGATTGAATACAATAGTCACCATGCTTACTTTCCTCCATGGGAGTAATGTCTCAAAGAGTCTACGATTTGATCGTCGCTGGAAGACCAGTTGTAGTTTACGATGCACATCTGGAGGAATTCTGTAATCTGTGGACCTTCAAAGTGTTGATGAAACACAGAAATTGCATCGGGATTGAATACAACAGTCACCATGCGCACTTTCCTCCATGGGAGAAATGTCACAAACAGTCTACGCTTTGATCGTTCCCTGGAAGACCAGTAGTAGTTTCCGATGCACATCTGGAGGCATTCTGTAATCTGTGGACTATCAGAGTGTTGTTGAAACACAGAAATTGCATCGGTATTGAATACAACAGTCACCATGCTTACTTTCCTCCATGGGAGTAATGTCTCAAACAGTCTACGCTTTGATCGTTCCCTGGAAGACCAGTAGCAGTTTTCGATGCACATCTGGAGGCATTCTGTAATCTGTGGACCTTCAAAGTGTTGATGAAACACAGAAATTGCATAGGGATTGAATACAACAATCACCCTGCGCACTTTCCACCATGGGAGTAATGTCTCAAACAGTCTACGCTTTGATCGTTGTCCTGAAGACCAGTAGTAGTTTCTGATGCACATCTGGAGGCATTCTGTAATCTGTGGACTATCAGAGTGTTGTTGAAACACAGATATTGCATCGGGATTGAATACAATAGTCACCATGCTTACTTTCATCCATGGGAGTAATGTCTCAAAGAGTCTACGCTTTGATATTCGCTGGAAGACCAGTTGTAGTTTACGATGCACATCTGGAGGAATTCTGTAATCTGTGGACCTTCAAAGTTTTGATGAAACACAGAAATTGCATCGGGATTGAATACAACAGTCACCATGCGCACTTTCCTCCATGGGAGTAATGTCACAAACAGTCTACGCTTTGATCGTCCCCTGCAAGACCAGTAGTAGTTTGCGATGCACATCTGGAGGCATTCTGTAATCTGTAGACCTTCAAAGTGTTGATGAAACACAGATATTGCATCGGGATTGAATACAACAGTCACAATGCTTACTTTCCTCCATGGGAGTAATGACTCAAACAGTCTACGATTTGATCGTTTCCTGGAAGACCAGTTGTAGTTTCCGATGCACATCTGGAGGCAGTCTGTAATCTGTGCACCTTCAAAGTGTTGATGAAACACAGAAATTGCATCCGAATTGAAAACAACAGTCACCATGCGCACTTTCCTCCATGGGAGTAATGTCACAAACAGTCTACGCTTTGATCGTTCCCTGGAAGACCAGTAATAGTTTCCGATGCACATCTGGAAGCATTCTGTAATCTGTAAACTATCAGAGAGTGGTTCAAGCACAGAAATTGCATCGGGATCAAATACAAAAGTCACCATGCGCACTTTCCTCCGTGGGAGTAATGTCTCAAACAGTTTACGCTTTCATCGTTCGCTGTAAGACCAGTAGTAGTTTCCGATGCACATCTGGAGGCATTCTGTAATCTGTGGACTATCAGAGTGTTGTTGAAAAACAGAAATTGCATCGGTATTGAATACAACAGTCACCATGCTTACTTTCCTCCATGGGAGTAATGTCTCAAACAGTCTACGCTCGATCGTTTCCTGGAAGACCAGTAGTAGTTTCCGATGCATATCTGGAGGCATTCTGTAATCTGTGGACTTTCAAAGTGTTGATGAAACACAGAAATTGCCTCGGGATTGAATACAACAGTCACCATGCGCACTTTCCTCCATGGGAGTAATGTCTCAAACAGTCTACGCTTTGATCGTTGTCCTGCAGACCAGTAGTAGTTTCTGATGCATATCTGGAGGCATTCTGTAATGTGTGGACCTTCAAAGTGTTGATGAAACACAGAAATTGCATCGGGATTGAATACAACAGTCACCATGCGCACTTTCCTCCATGGGAGTAATGTCACAAACAGTCTACGCTTTGATCGTCCCCTGCAAGACCAGTAGTAGTTTGCGATGCACATCTGGAGGCATTCTGTAATCTGTAGACCTTCAAAGTGTTGATGAAACACAGATATTGCATCGGGATTGAATACAACAGTCACAATGCTTACTTTCCTCCATGGGAGTAATGACTCAAACAGTCTACGATTTGATCGTTTCCTGGAAGACCAGTTGTAGTTTCCGATGCACATCTGGAGGCAGTCTGTAATCTGTGCACCTTCAAAGTGTTGATGAAACACAGAAATTGCATCCGAATTGAAAACAACAGTCACCATGCGCACTTTCCTCCATGGGAGTAATGTCACAAACAGTCTACGCTTTGATCGTTCCCTGGAAGACCAGTAATAGTTTCCGATGCACATCTGGAAGCATTCTGTAATCTGTAAACTATCAGAGATTGGTTCAAGCACAGAAATTGCATCGGGATCAAATACAAAAGTCACCATGCGCACTTTCCTCCATGGGAGTAATGTCTCAAACAGTTTACGCTTTCATCGTTCGCTGTAAGACTAGTAGTAGTTTCCGATGCACATCTGGGGGCATTCTGTAATGTGTGGACTATCAGAGTGTTGATGAAACACAGGAATTGCATCGGAATTGAATACAACACTCACCAGGCGCACTTTCCTCCATGGGAGTAATGTCTCAAACAGTCTAAGCTTTGATTGTTCCCTGCAAGACCAGTAGTAGTTTCCGATGCACATCTGGAGGCATTCTGTAATCTGTGGACCTTCAAAGTGTTGATGAAACACAGAAATTGCCTCGGGATTGAATACAACAGTCACCATGCGCACTTTCCTTCATGGGAGTAATGTCTTAAACAGTCTACGCTTTGATCGTTCCCTGGAAGACCAGTAGTAGTTTCCGATGCACATCTGGAGGCATTCTGTAATCTGTGGACTATCAGAGTGTTGTTGAAACACAGAAATTGCATCGGTATTGAATACAACAGTCACCATGCTTACTTTCCTCCATGGGAGTAATGTCTCAAACAGTCTACGCTTTGATCGTTTCCTGGAAGACCAGTAGTAGTTTCCGATGCATATCTGGAGGCATTCTGTAATCTGTGGACTTTCAAAGTGTTGATGAAACACAGAAATTGCCTCGGGATTGAATACAACAGTCACCATGCGCACTTTCCTCCATGGGAGTAATGTCACAAACAGTCTACGCTTTGATCGTCCCCTGCAAGACCAGTATTAGTTTCCGATGCACATCTGGATGCTTTCTGTAATCTGTGGACCTTCAAAGTGTTGATGAAACACAGAAATTGCATGGGGATTGAATACAACAATCACCATGCGCACTTTCCTCCATGGCAGTAATGTCACAAACAGTCTACGCTTTGATCGTCCCCTGCAAGACCAGTAGTAGTTTCCGATGCACATCTGGATGCTTTCTGTAATCTGTGGACTATCAGAGTGTTGATTAAACACAGAAACTGCATCGGGATTGAATACAACAGTCACCATGCGCACGTTCCTCCATGGGAGTAATGTCTCAAATAGTCTACAATTTGATCGTTCCCTGCAAGACCAGTAGTAGTTTCCGATGCACATCTGGAGGCATTCTGTAATCTGTTTACCTTCAAAGTGTTGATGAAACACAGAAATTGCCTCGGGATTGAATACAACAGTCACCAAGCGCACTTTCCTCCATGCCAGAAATGTCTCAAACAGTCTACGCTTTGATCGTTCTCCTGAAGACCAGTAGTAGTTTCCAATGCACATCTGATGGCATTCTGTAATCTGTGGACAATCAGAGTGTTGTTGAAACACAGATATTGCGTCGGGATTGAATACAACAGTCACCATGCTTACTTTCCTCCATGGGAGTAATGACTCAAACAGTCTACGATTTGATCGTTTCCTGGAAGACCAGTTGTAGTTTCCGATGCACATCTGGAGGCAGTCTGTAATCTGTGCACCTTCAAAGTGTTGATGAAACACAGAAATTGCATCCGAATTGAAAACGACAGTCACCATGCGCACTTTCCTCCATGGGAGTAATGTCACAAACAGTCTACGCTTTGATCGTTCCCTGGAAGACCAGTAATAGTTTCCGATGCACATCTGGAAGCATTCTGTAATCTGTAAACTATCAGAGATTGGTTCAAGCACAGAAATTGCATCGGGATCAAATACAAAAGTCACCATGCGCACTTTCCTCCATGGGAGTAATGTCTCAAACAGTTTACGCTTTCATCGTTCGCTGTAAGACTAGTAGTAGTTTCCGATGCACATCTGGGGGCATTCTGTAATGTGTGGACTATCAGAGTGTTGATGAAACACAGGAATTGCATCGGAATTGAATACAACACTCACCAGGCGCACTTTCCTCCATGGGAGTAATGTCTCAAACAGTCTAAGCTTTGATTGTTCCCTGCAAGACCAGTAGTAGTTTCCGATGCACATCTGGAGGCATTCTGTAATCTGTGGACCTTCAAAGTGTTGATGAAACACAGAAATTGCCTCGGGATTGAATACAACAGTCACCATGCGCACTTTCCTTCATGGGAGTAATGTCTTAAACAGTCTACGCTTTGATCGTTCCCTGGAAGACCAGTAGTAGTTTCCGATGCACATCTGGAGGCATTCTGTAATCTGTGGACTATCAGAGTGTTGTTGAAACACAGAAATTGCATCGGTATTGAATACAACAGTCACCATGCTTACTTTCCTCCATGGGAGTAATGTCTCAAACAGTCTACGCTTTGATCGTTTCCTGGAAGACCAGTAGTAGTTTCCGATGCATATCTGGAGGCATTCTGTAATCTGTGGACTTTCAAAGTGTTGATGAAACACAGAAATTGCCTCGGGATTGAATACAACAGTCACCATGCGCACTTTCCTCCATGGGAGTAATGTCACAAACAGTCTACGCTTTGATCGTCCCCTGCAAGACCAGTATTAGTTTCCGATGCACATCTGGATGCTTTCTGTAATCTGTGGACCTTCAAAGTGTTGATGAAACACAGAAATTGCATGGGGATTGAATACAACAATCACCATGCGCACTTTCCTCCATGGCAGTAATGTCACAAACAGTCTACGCTTTGATCGTCCCCTGCAAGACCAGTAGTAGTTTCCGATGCACATCTGGATGCTTTCTGTAATCTGTGGACTATCAGAGTGTTGATTAAACACAGAAACTGCATCGGGATTGAATACAACAGTCACCATGCGCACGTTCCTCCATGGGAGTAATGTCTCAAATAGTCTACAATTTGATCGTTCCCTGCAAGACCAGTAGTAGTTTCCGATGCACATCTGGAGGCATTCTGTAATCTGTTTACCTTCAAAGTGTTGATGAAACACAGAAATTGCCTCGGGATTGAATACAACAGTCACCAAGCGCACTTTCCTCCATGCCAGAAATGTCTCAAACAGTCTACGCTTTGATCGTTCTCCTGAAGACCAGTAGTAGTTTCCAATGCACATCTGATGGCATTCTGTAATCTGTGGACAATCAGAGTGTTGTTGAAACACAGATATTGCGTCGGGATTGAATACAACAGTCACCATGCTTACTTTCCTCCATGGGAGTAATGTCTCAAACAGTCTACGCATTGATCGTTTCCTGGAAGACCAGTAGTAGTTTCCGAAGCACATCTGGAGGCATTCTGTAATCTGTATACCTTCAAAGTGTTGATGAAACACAGAATTTGCATCGGGATTGAATACAACAGTCACCATGCTTACTTTCCTCCATGGGAGTAATGTCTCAAACAGTCTACGCATTGATCGTTTCCTGGAAGACCAGTTGTAGATTCCGATGCACATCTGGAGGCATTCTGTAATCTGTGGACCTTCAAAGTGTTGATGAAACACAGAAATTGCATCGGAATTGAAAACAACAGTCACCATGCGCACTTTCCTCCATGGGAGTAATGTCTCAAACAGTCTACACTTTGATCGTTCATTGCAAGACCGGTAGTAGTTTCCGATGCACATCTGGAGTCATTATGCTATCTGTGGATCTTCAAAGTGTTGATGAAACTCAGAAATGGCCTCGGGATTGAATACAACAGTCACCATGCGCACTTTCCTCCATGGGAGTAATGTCTCAAATACTCTACGCTTTGATCGTTCCCTGGAAGACCAGTAGTAGTTTCCGATGCACATCTGGAAGCATTCTGTAATCTGTAAACTATCAGAGAGTGGTTCAAGCACAGAAATTGCATCGGGATCAAATACAAAAGTCACCATGCGCACTTTCCTCCATGGGAGTAATGTCTCAAACAGTTTACGCTTTCATCGTTCGCTGTAAGACTAGTAGTAGTTTCCGATGCACATCTGGGGGCATTCTGTAATGTGTGGACTATCAGAGTGTTGATGAAACACAGGAATTGCATCGGAATTGAATACAACACTCACCAGGCGCACTTTCCTCCATGGGAGTAATGTCTCAAACAGTCTAAGCTTTGATTGTTCCCTGCAAGACCAGTAGTAGTTTCCGATGCACATCTGGAGGCATTCTGTAATCTGTGGACCTTCAAAGTGTTGATGAAACACAGAAATTGCCTCGGGATTGAATACAACAGTCACCATGCGCACTTTCCTTCATGGGAGTAATGTCTTAAACAGTCTACGCTTTGATCGTTCCCTGGAAGACCAGTAGTAGTTTCCGATGCACATCTGGAGGCATTCTGTAATCTGTGGACTATCAGAGTGTTGTTGAAACACAGAAATTGCATCGGTATTGAATACAACAGTCACCATGCTTACTTTCCTCCATGGGAGTAATGTCTCAAACAGTCTACGCTTTGATCGTTTCCTGGAAGACCAGTAGTAGTTTCCGATGCATATCTGGAGGCATTCTGTAATCTGTGGACTTTCAAAGTGTTGATGAAACACAGAAATTGCCTCGGGATTGAATACAACAGTCACCATGCGCACTTTCCTCCATGGGAGTAATGTCACAAACAGTCTACGCTTTGATCGTCCCCTGCAAGACCAGTAGTAGTTTCCGATGCACATCTGGATGCTTTCTGTAATCTGTGGACCTTCAAAGTGTTGATGAAACACAGAAATTGCATGGGGATTGAATACAACAATCACCATGCGCACTTTCCTCCATGGCAGTAATGTCACAAACAGTCTACGCTTTGATCGTCCCCTGCAAGACCAGTAGTAGTTTCCGATGCACATCTGGATGCTTTCTGTAATCTGTGGACTATCAGAGTGTTGATTAAACACAGAAACTGCATCGGGATTGAATACAACAGTCACCATGCGCACGTTCCTCCATGGGAGTAATGTCTCAAATAGTCTACAATTTGATCGTTCCCTGCAAGACCAGTAGTAGTTTCCGATGCACATCTGGAGGCATTCTGTAATCTGTTTACCTTCAAAGTGTTGATGAAACACAGAAATTGCCTCGGGATTGAATACAACAGTCACCAAGCGCACTTTCCTCCATGCCAGAAATGTCTCAAACAGTCTACGCTTTGATCGTTCTCCTGAAGACCAGTAGTAGTTTCCAATGCACATCTGATGGCATTCTGTAATCTGTGGACAATCAGAGTGTTGTTGAAACACAGATATTGCGTCGGGATTGAATACAACAGTCACCATGCTTACTTTCCTCCATGGGAGTAATGTCTCAAACAGTCTACGCATTGATCGTTTCCTGGAAGACCAGTAGTAGTTTCCGAAGCACATCTGGAGGCATTCTGTAATCTGTATACCTTCAAAGTGTTGATGAAACACAGAATTTGCATCGGGATTGAATACAACAGTCACCATGCTTACTTTCCTCCATGGGAGTAATGTCTCAAACAGTCTACGCATTGATCGTTTCCTGGAAGACCACTTGTAGATTCCGATGCACATCTGGAGGCATTCTGTAATCTGTGGACCTTCAAAGTGTTGATGAAACACAGAAATTGCATCGGAATTGAAAACAACAGTCACCATGCGCACTTTCCTCCATGGGAGTAATGTCTCAAACAGTCTACACTTTGATCGTTCATTGCAAGACCGGTAGTAGTTTCCGATGCACATCTGGAGTCATTATGCTATCTGTGGATCTTCAAAGTGTTGATGAAACTCAGAAATGGCCTCGGGATTGAATACAACAGTCACCATGCGCACTTTCCTCCATGGGAGTAATGTCTCAAATACTCTACGCTTTGATCGTTCCCTGGAAGACCAGTAGTAGTTTCCGATGCACATCTGGAAGCATTCTGTAATCTGTAAACTATCAGAGAGTGGTTCAAGCACAGAAATTGCATCGGGATCAAATACAAAAGTCACCATGCGCACTTTCCTCCATGGGAGTAATGTCTCAAACAGTTTACGCTTTCATCGTTCCCTATAAGACCAGTAGTAGTTTCCGATGCACATCTGGGGGCATTCTGTAATGTGTGGACTATCAGAGTGTTGATGAAACACAGGAATTGCATCGGAATTGAATACAACAGTCACCATGCGCACTTTCCTCTATGGGAGTAATGTCTCAAACAGTCTACGATTTGATCGTTCTCCTGGAGACCAGTAGTAGTTTCTGATGCACATCTGGAGGCATTCTGTAATCTGTGGACTATCAGAGTGTTGTTGAAACACAGATATTGCATCGGCATTGAATACAACAGTCACCATGCTTACTTTCCTCCATGGGAGTAATGTCTCAAACAGTCTACGCTTTGATCGTTTCCTGGAAGGCCCGTAGTAGTTTCCGATGCAAAATCTTGAGGCATTCTGTAATCTGTGGACCTTCAAAGTTTTGATGAAACACAGAAATTGCCTCGGGATTGAGTACAACAGGCACCATGCGCACTTCCCTCCATGGGAGTAATGTCTTAAACAGTCTACGCTTTGATCGTTCCCTGGAAGACCAGTAGTAGTTTCCGATGCACATCTGAGGCATTCTGTAATCTGTGGACCTTCAAAGTGTTGATGAAACACAGAAATTGCCTCGGGATTGAATACAACAGTCACCATGCGCCCTTTCCTCCATGGGAGTAATTCTCACACAGTCTACGATTTGATCGTTCTCCTGGAGACCAGTAGTAGTTTCTGATGCACATCTGGGGGCATTCTGTAATCTGTGGACTATCAGAGTGTTGTTGAAACACAGATATTGCATCGGGATTGAATACAACAGTCACCATGCTTACTTTCCTCCATGGGAGTAATGTCTCAAACAGACTAAGCTTTGATCGTTTCCTGGAAGGCCCATAGTAGTTTCCGATGCACATCTTGAGGCATTCTGTAATCTGTGGACCTTCAAAGTGTTGATGAAACACAGAAATTGCATCGGGATTGAATACCACAGTCATCAGGCGCACTTTTCTCCATGGGAGTAATGTCTCAAACAGTCTACGCTTTGATCGTTCCCTGGAAGGCCAGTAGTATTTTCCGATGCACATCTGGAGGCATTCTGTAATCTGTGGACTATCAGAGTGTTGTTGAAATACAGATATTCATCGGGATTGAATACAACAGTCACCATGCTTACTTTCCTCCAGGGGAGTAATGTCTCAAACAGTTTACGCTTTGATCGTTCCTCGGAAGACCAGTAGTAGTTTCCGATGCACATCTGGGGGCATTCTGTAATGTGTGGACTATCAGAGTGTTGATGATACACAGAAATTGCATCGGGATTGAAAACAACAGACACCTTGCTTACGTTCCTCCATGGGAGTAATGTCTCAAACAGTCTACGCTTTGATCGTTGTCGTGAAGACCAGTAGTAGTTTCTGATGCACATCTGGAGGCATTCTGTAATCTGTGGACTATCAGAGTGTTGTTGAAACACAGATATTGCATCGGGATTGAATGCAATAGCCACCATGCTTACTTTCCTCCATGGGAGTAATGTCTCAAAGAGTCTACGCTTTGATCGTCACTGGAAGACCAGTTGTAGTTTACGATGCACATCTGGAGGAATTCTGTAATCTGTGGACCTTCAAAGTGTTGATGAAACACTGAAATTGCATCGGGATTGAATACAACAGTCACCAAGCGCACTTTCCTCCATGGGAGTAATGTCACAAACAGTCTACGCTTTGATCGTTCCCTGGAAGACCAGTAGTAGTTTCCGATGCACATCTGGAGGCATTCTGTAATCTGTGGACATTCAAAGTGTTGATGAAACACAGAAATTGCCTCGGGATTGAATACAACAGTCACCATGTGCACTTTCCTCCATGGGAGTTATGTCTCAAAGAGTCTACGCTTTGATCGTTCCCTGAAAGACCAGTAGCATTTTCCGATGCACATCTGGAGGCATTCTGTAATCTGTGGAACATCAAAATGTTGATGAAACACAGAAATTGCATCGGGATTGAATACAACAGTCACCATTCGCACTTTCCTCCATGGGAGTAATGTCTCAAACAGTCTACGCATTGATCGTTTCCTGGAAGACCACTTGTAGATTCCGATGCACATCTGGAGGCATTCTGTAATCTGTGGACCTTCAAAGTGTTGATGAAACACAGAAATTGCATCGGAATTGAAAACAACAGTCACCATGCGCACTTTCCTCCATGGGAGTAATGTCTCAAACAGTCTACACTTTGATCGTTCATTGCAAGACCGGTAGTAGTTTCCGATGCACATCTGGAGTCATTATGCTATCTGTGGATCTTCAAAGTGTTGATGAAACTCAGAAATGGCCTCGGGATTGAATACAACAGTCACCATGCGCACTTTCCTCCATGGGAGTAATGTCTCAAATACTCTACGCTTTGATCGTTCCCTGGAAGACCAGTAGTAGTTTCCGATGCACATCTGGAAGCATTCTGTAATCTGTAAACTATCAGAGAGTGGTTCAAGCACAGAAATTGCATCGGGATCAAATACAAAAGTCACCATGCGCACTTTCCTCCATGGGAGTAATGTCTCAAACAGTTTACGCTTTCATCGTTCCCTATAAGACCAGTAGTAGTTTCCGATGCACATCTGGGGGCATTCTGTAATGTGTGGACTATCAGAGTGTTGATGAAACACAGGAATTGCATCGGAATTGAATACAACAGTCACCATGCGCACTTTCCTCTATGGGAGTAATGTCTCAAACAGTCTACGATTTGATCGTTCTCCTGGAGACCAGTAGTAGTTTCTGATGCACATCTGGAGGCATTCTGTAATCTGTGGACTATCAGAGTGTTGTTGAAACACAGATATTGCATCGGCATTGAATACAACAGTCACCATGCTTACTTTCCTCCATGGGAGTAATGTCTCAAACAGTCTACGCTTTGATCGTTTCCTGGAAGGCCCGTAGTAGTTTCCGATGCAAAATCTTGAGGCATTCTGTAATCTGTGGACCTTCAAAGTTTTGATGAAACACAGAAATTGCCTCGGGATTGAGTACAACAGGCACCATGCGCACTTCCCTCCATGGGAGTAATGTCTTAAACAGTCTACGCTTTGATCGTTCCCTGGAAGACCAGTAGTAGTTTCCGATGCACATCTGAGGCATTCTGTAATCTGTGGACCTTCAAAGTGTTGATGAAACACAGAAATTGCCTCGGGATTGAATACAACAGTCACCATGCGCCCTTTCCTCCATGGGAGTAATTCTCACACAGTCTACGATTTGATCGTTCTCCTGGAGACCAGTAGTAGTTTCTGATGCACATCTGGGGGCATTCTGTAATCTGTGGACTATCAGAGTGTTGTTGAAACACAGATATTGCATCGGGATTGAATACAACAGTCACCATGCTTACTTTCCTCCATGGGAGTAATGTCTCAAACAGACTAAGCTTTGATCGTTTCCTGGAAGGCCCATAGTAGTTTCCGATGCACATCTTGAGGCATTCTGTAATCTGTGGACCTTCAAAGTGTTGATGAAACACAGAAATTGCATCGGGATTGAATACCACAGTCATCAGGCGCACTTTTCTCCATGGGAGTAATGTCTCAAACAGTCTACGCTTTGATCGTTCCCTGGAAGGCCAGTAGTATTTTCCGATGCACATCTGGAGGCATTCTGTAATCTGTGGACTATCAGAGTGTTGTTGAAATACAGATATTCATCGGGATTGAATACAACAGTCACCATGCTTACTTTCCTCCAGGGGAGTAATGTCTCAAACAGTTTACGCTTTGATCGTTCCTCGGAAGACCAGTAGTAGTTTCCGATGCACATCTGGGGGCATTCTGTAATGTGTGGACTATCAGAGTGTTGATGATACACAGAAATTGCATCGGGATTGAAAACAACAGACACCTTGCTTACGTTCCTCCATGGGAGTAATGTCTCAAACAGTCTACGCTTTGATCGTTGTCGTGAAGACCAGTAGTAGTTTCTGATGCACATCTGGAGGCATTCTGTAATCTGTGGACTATCAGAGTGTTGTTGAAACACAGATATTGCATCGGGATTGAATGCAATAGCCACCATGCTTACTTTCCTCCATGGGAGTAATGTCTCAAAGAGTCTACGCTTTGATCGTCACTGGAAGACCAGTTGTAGTTTACGATGCACATCTGGAGGAATTCTGTAATCTGTGGACCTTCAAAGTGTTGATGAAACACTGAAATTGCATCGGGATTGAATACAACAGTCACCAAGCGCACTTTCCTCCATGGGAGTAATGTCACAAACAGTCTACGCTTTGATCGTTCCCTGGAAGACCAGTAGTAGTTTCCGATGCACATCTGGAGGCATTCTGTAATCTGTGGACATTCAAAGTGTTGATGAAACACAGAAATTGCCTCGGGATTGAATACAACAGTCACCATGTGCACTTTCCTCCATGGGAGTTATGTCTCAAAGAGTCTACGCTTTGATCGTTCCCTGAAAGACCAGTAGCATTTTCCGATGCACATCTGGAGGCATTCTGTAATCTGTGGAACATCAAAATGTTGATGAAACACAGAAATTGCATCGGGATTGAATACAACAGTCACCATTCGCACTTTCCTCCATGGGAGTAATGTCTCAAACAGTCTACACTTTGATCGTTCCCTGCAATACCGGTAGTAGTTTCCGATGCACATCTGGAGGCATTCTGTAATCTGTGGACCTTCAAAGCGTTGATGAAACACAGAAATTGCATCGGGATTGAATACAACTGTCACCATGCGCACTTTCCTCCATGGGAGTAATGTCACAAACAGTCTACGCTTTGATCGTCCCCTGCAAGACCAGTAGTAGTTTCCGATGCACATCTGGAGGCATTCTGTAATCTGTGGACATTCAAAGTGTTGATGAAACACAGAAATTGCCTCGGGATTGAATACAACAGTCACCATGTGCACTTTCCTCCATGGGAGTTATGTCTCAAAGAGTCTACGCTTTGATCGTTCCCTGAAAGACCAGTAGCATTTTCCGATGCACATCTGGAGGCATTCTGTAATCTGTGGAACATCAAAATGTTGATGAAACACAGAAATTGCATCGGGATTGAATACAACAGTCACCATGCGCACTTTCCTCCATGGGAGTAATGTCTCAAACAGACTACGCTTTGATCGTTTCCTGGAAGGCCCGTAGTAGTTTCCGATGCACATCTGGAGGCATTCTGTAATCTGTGGACCCTCAAAGTGTTGATGAAACACAGAAATTGCATCGGGATTGAATACAACAGTCATCAGGCGCACTTTTCTCCATGGGAGTAATGTCTCAAACAGTCTACGCTTTGATCGTTCCCTGGAAGGCCAGTAGTATTTTCCGATGCACATCTGGAGGCATTCTGTAATCTGTGGACTATCAGAGTGTTGTTGAAACACAGATATTGCATAGGGATTGAATACAACAGTCACCATGCTTACTTTCCTCCAGGGGAGTAATGTCTCAAAGAGTTTACGCTTTGATCGTTCCCTGGAAGACCAGTAGTAGTATACGATACACATCTTGGGGCATTCTGTAATGTGTGGACTATCAGAGTGTTGATGATACACAGAAATTGCATCGGGATTGAAAACAACAGACACCATGCGCACTTCCCTCCATGGGAGTAATGTCTTAAACAGTCTACGCTTTGATCGTTCCCTGGAAGACCAGTAGTAGTTTCCGACGCACATCTGAGGCATTCTGTAATCTGTGGACCTTCAAAGTGTTGATGAAACACAGAAATTGCCTCGGGATTGAATACAACAGTCACCATGCGCCCTTTCCTCCATGGGAGTAATGTCTCAAACAGTCTACGATTCGATCGTTCTCCTGGAGACCAGTAGTAGTTTCTGATGCACATCTGGAGGCATTCTGTAATCTGTGGACTATCAGAGTGTTGTTGAAACACAGATATTGCATCGGGATTGAATACAACAGTCACCATGCTTACTTTAGTCCATGGGAGTAATGTCTCAAACAGTCTACGCTTTGATCGTTTCCTGGAAGGCCCGTAGTAGTTTCCGATGCACATCTTGAGGCATTCTGTAATCTGTGGACCTTCAAAGTGTTGATGAAACACAGAAATTGCATCGGGATTGAATACAACAGTCATCAGGCGCACTTTTCTCCATGGGAGTAATGTCTCAAACAGTCTACGCTTTGATCGTTCCCTGGAAGGCCAGTAGTATTTTCCGATGCACAGCTGGAGGCATTCTGTAATCTGTGGACTATCATAGTGTTGTTGAAACACAGATATTCATCGGGATTGAATACAACAGTCACCATGCTTACTTTCCTCCAGGGGAGTAATGTCTCAAACAGTTTACGCTTTGATCGTTCCCTGGAAGACCAGTAGTAGTATACGATACACATCTGGAAGCATTCTGTAATCTGTAAACTATCAGAGTGTTGTCCAAACACAGAAATTGCTTCGGGATTGAATACAACAGTCACCACGCGCACTTTCCTCCATGGGAGTAAAGTCTCAAACAGTTTACGCTTTGATCGTTCGTCGGAAGACCAGTAGTAGTTTCCGATGCACATCTGGGGGCATTCTGTAATGTGTGGACTATCAGAGTGTTGATGATACACAGAAATTGCATCGGGATTGAAAACAACAGACACCTTGCTTACGTTCCTCCATGGGAGTAATGTCTCAAACAGTCTACGCTTTGATCGTTGTCCTGAAGACCAGTAGTAGTTTCTGATGCACATCTGGAGGCATTCTGTAATCTGTGGACTATCAGAGTGTTGTTGAAACACAGATATTGCGTCGGGATTGAATACAAGAGTCACCATGCTTACTTTCCTCCATGGGAGTAATGTCCCAAACTGTCTACGCATTGATCGTTTCCAGGAAGACCAGTAGTAGTTTCCGATGCACATCTGGAGGCATTCTGTAATCTGTATACCTTCAAAGTGTTGATGAAACACAGAAATTGCATCGGGATTGAATACAACAGTCATCAGGCGCACTTTTCTCCATGGGAGTAATGTCTCAAACAGTTTACGCTTTCATCGTTCCCTATAAGACCAGTAGTAGTTTCCGATGCACATCTGGGGGCATTCTGTAATGTGTGGACTATCAGAGTGTTGATGAAACACAGGAATTGCATCGGAATTGCATACAACAGTCACCATGCGCACTTTCCTCCATGGGAGTAATGTCTCAAACAGTCTACGATTTGATCGTTCTCCTGGAGACCAGTAGTAGTTTCTGATGCACATCTGGAGGCATTCTGTAATCTGTGGACTATCAGAGTGTTGTTGAAACACAGATATTGCATCGGGATTGAATACAACAGTCACCATGCTTACTTTCCTCCATGGGAGTAATGTCTCAAACAGTCTACGCTTTGATCGTTTCCTGGAAGGCCCGTAGTAGTTTCCGATGCACATCTTGAGGCATTCTGTAATCTGTGGACCTTCAAAGTGTTGATGAAACACAGAAAGTGCCTCGGGATTGAATACAACAGTCACCATGCGCACTTTCCTCCATGGGAGTAATATCTCAAAGAGTCTAGGCTTTGATCGTTCCCTGGAAGACCAGTAGTATTTTCCGATGCACATCGGGAGGCATTCTGTAATCTGTGGAATATCAGAATGTTGATGAAACACAGAAATTGCATCGGGATTGAATACAACAGCCACCATGCGCACTTTCCTCCATGGGAGTAATGTCTCAAACAGTCTACACTTTGATCGTTCCCTGCAATACCGGTAGTAGTTTCCGATGCACATCTGGAGGCATTCTGTAATCTGTGGACCTTCAAAGCGTTGATGAAACACAGAAATTGCATCGGGATTGAATACAACAGTCACCATGCGCACTTTCCTCCATGGGACTAATGTCTCAAATAGTCTACGCTTTGATGGTTCCCTGGAAGACCAGTAGTAGTATCGGATGAACATCTGGAAGCATTCCTTAATCTGTAAACTATCAGAGTGTTGTTCAAGCACAGAAATTGCATCGGGATTGAATACAACAGTCACCATGCGCACTTTCCTCCATGGGAGTAATGTCTCAAACAGTTTACGCTTTGATCGTGCCCTGTAAGACCAGTAGTAGTTTCCGATGCCCATCTGTGGGCATTCTGTAATGTGTGGACTATCAGAGTGTTGATGAAACACATGAATTGCATCGGAATTGAATACAACAGTCACCAGGCGCACTTTCCTCCATGGGAGTAATGTCTCAAACAGTCTACGCTTTGATCGTTCCCTGCAAGACCAGTAGTAGTTTCCGATGCACATCTGGAGGCATTCTGTAATCTGTGGACCTTCAAAGTGTTGATGAAACACAGAAATTGCCTCGGGATTGAATACAACAGTCACCATGCGCACTTTCCTCCATGGGAGTAATGTCTCAAACAGTCTACGCTTTGATCGTTCTCCTGAAGACCAGTAGTAGTTTCTGATGCACATCTGGAGGCATTCTGTAATCTGTGGAATATCAGAGTGTTGTTGAAACACAGATATTGCATCGGGATTGAATATAACAGTCACCATGCTTACTTTCCTCCATGGGAGTAATGTCAAACAGACTACGCTTTGATCGTTTCCTGGAAGGCCCGTAGTAGCTTCCGATGCACATCTTGAGGCATTCTGTAATCTGTGGACCTTCAAAGTGTTGATGAAACACAGAAATTGCATCGGGATTGAATACAACAGTCATCAGGCGCACATTTCTCCATGGGAGTAATGTCTCAAACAGTCTACGGTTTGATCGTTCCCTGGAAGGCCAGTAGTATTTTCCGATGCACATCTGGAGGCATTCTGTAATCTGTGGACTATCAGAGTGTTGTTGAAACACAGATATTGCATCGGGATTGAATACAACAGTCACCATGCTTACTTTCCTCCAGGGGAGTAATGTCTCAAACAGTTTACGCTTTGATCGTTCCCTGGAAGACCAGTAGTAGTATACGATACACATCTGGGGGCATTCTGTAATGTGTGGACTATCAGAGTGTTGATGATACACAGAAATTGCATCAGGTTTGAAAACAACAGACACCTTGCGCACGTTCCTCTATGGGAGTGTTGTCTCAAACAGTCTACGCTTTGATCGTTCCCTGGAAGATCAGTTGTAGTTTCCGATGCACATCTGGAGGAATTCTGTAACCTGTGGACCTTCAAAGTGTTGATGAAACACAGAAATTTCATCGGGATTGAATACAACAGTCACCATGCGCACTTTCCTCCATGGGAGTAATGTCACAAACAGTCTACGCTTTGATCGTCCCCTGCAAGACCAGTAGTAGTATCCGATGCACATCTGGAGGCATCATGTAATCTGTGGACATTCAAAGTGTTGATGAAACACAGAAATTGCCTCGGGATTGAATACAACCGTCACCATGCGCACTTTCCTCCATGGGAGTTATGTCTCAAAGAGTCTACGCTTTGATCGTTCCCTGAAAGACCAGTAGCAATTTCCGATGCACATCTGGAGGCATTCTGTAATCTGTGGAACATCAAAATGTTGATGAAACACAGAAATTGCATCGGGATTGAATACAACAGTCACCTTGCGCACTTTCCTCCATGGGAGTAATGTCTCAAACAGACTACGCTTTGATCGTTTCCTGGAAGGCCCGTAGTAGTTTCCGATGCACATCTGGAGGCATTCTGTAATCTGTGGACCCTCAAAGTGTTGATGAAACACAGAAATTGCATCGGGATTGAATACAACAGTCATCAGGCGCACTTTTCTCCATGGGAGTAATGTCTCAAACAGTCTACGCTTTGATCGTTCCCTGGAAGGCCAGTAGTATTTTCCGATGCACATCTGGAGGCATTCTGTAATCTGTGGACTATCAGAGTGTTGTTGAAACACAGATATTGCATAGGGATTGAATACAACAGTCACCATGCTTACTTTCCTAAAGGGGAGTAATGTCTCAAAGAGTTTACGCTTTGATCGTTCCCTGGAAGACCAGTAGTAGTATACGATACACATCTGGGGGCATTCTGTAATGTGTGGACTATCAGAGTGTTGATGATACACAGAAATTGCATCGGGATTGAAAACAACAGACACCTTGCGCACGTTCCTCCATGGGAGTAATGTCTCAAACAGTCTACGTTTTAATCGTTCCCTGGAAGACTAGTTGTAGTTTCCGATGCACATCTGGAGGAATTCTGTAATCTGTGGACCTTCAAAGTGTTGATGAAACACAGGAATTGCATCGGGATTGAATACAAAAGTCACCATGCGCACTTTCCTCCATGGGAGTAATGTCACAAACAGTCTACGCTTTGATCGTTTCCTGGAAGGCCCGTAGTAGTTTCCGATGCACATCTGGAGGCATTCTGTAATCTGTGGACCCTCAAAGTGTTGATGAAACACAGAAATTGCATCGGGATTGAATACAACAGTCATCAGGCGCACTTTTCTCCATGGGAGTAATGTCTCAAACAGTCTACGCTTTGATCGTTCCCTGGAAGGCCAGTAGTATTTTCCGATGCACATCTGGAGGCATTCTGTAATCTGTGGACTATCAGAGTGTTGTTGAAACACAGATATTGCATAGGGATTGAATACAACAGACACCATGCTTACTTTCCTAAAGGGGAGTAATGTCTCAAAGAGTTTACGCTTTGATCGTTCCCTGGAAGACCAGTAGTAGTATACGATACACATCTGGGGGCATTCTGTAATGTGTGGACTATCAGAGTGTTGATGATACACAGAAATTGCATCGGGATTGAAAACAACAGACACCTTGCGCACGTTCCTCCATGGGAGTAATGTCTCAAACAGTCTACGCTTTGATCGTTCCCTGCATGACCAGTAGTAGTTTCTGATGCACATCTGGAGGCATTCCGTAGTCTGTGGACTATGAGAGTGTTGATGAAACACAGAAACTGCATCGGGATTGAATACAACAGTCACCATGCACACGTTCCTCCATGGGAGTAATGTCTCAAACAGTCTAAAATTTGATCGTTACCTGCAATACCGGTAATAGTTTCCGATGCACATCTGGAGGCATTCTGTAATCTGTGGACCTTCAAAGCGTTGATGAAACACAGAAATTGCCTCGGTATTGAATACAACAGTCACCAAGTGCACTTTCCTAAATGGGAGTAATGTCTCAAATAGTCTATGCTTTGTTCGTTACCTGGAAGACCCGTAGTAGTATCGGATGCACATCTGGAAGCATTCCTTAATCTGTAAACTATCAGAGTGTTGTTCAAGCACAGAAATTGCATCGGGATTGAATACAACAGTCACCATGCGCACTTTCCTCCATGGGAAAATGTCTCAAACTTTTTACGCTTTGATCGTTCCCTGGATGACCAGTAGTAGTTTCTGATGCACATCTGGAGGCATTCCGTAGTCTGTGGACTATCAGAGTGTTGATGAAACACAGAAACTGTATCGGGATTGAATACAACAGTCACCATGCACACGTTCCTCCATGGGAGTAATGTCTCAAATAGTCCACACTTTGATCGTTCCCTGCAAGACCAGTAGTAGTTTCCGATGCACATCTGGAGGCATTCTGTAATCTGTGTACCTTCAAAGTGTTGATGAAACACAGAAATTGCCTCGGGATTGAATACAACAGTCACCATGCGCACTTTCCTCCATGGGAGTAATGTCTCAAACAGTCTACGCTTTGATCGTTCCCTGGAAGACCAGTAGTAGTTTCCGATGCACATCTGGAGGCATTCTGTAGCCTGTGGACTATCAGAGTGTTGATGAAACACAGAAACTGCATCGGGATTGAATACAACAGTCAACATGCGCACGTTCCTCCATGGGAGTAATGTCTCAAATAGTCTACACCTTGATCGTTCCCTGCAAGACCAGTAGTAGTTTCCGATGCACATCTGGAGGCATTCTGTAATCTGTGGACCTTCAAAGTGATGATGAAACACAGAAATTGCCTCGGGATTGAATAGAACAGTCACCATGCGCACTTTCCTCCATGGGAGTAATGTCTCAAACAGTCTACGCTTTGATCGTTCTCCTGAAGACCAGTAGTAGTTTCCGATGCACATCTGGATGCATTCTATAATCGGTTTACCTTCAAAGTGTTGATGAAACACAGAAATTGCATCGGGATTGAATACAACATTCACCATGCGCACTTTCCTCCATGGGAGTAATGTCTCAAACAGTCTACGCTTTGATCGTTCCCTGGAAGACCAGTAGAATTTTCCGAATCACATCTGGAGGCATTCTGTAATCTGTGGAACGTCAGAATGTTGATGAAACACAGAAATTGCATCGGGATTGAATTCAACAATCACCATGCGTACTTTCCTCCATGGGATTAATGTCTCAAACAGTTTACGCTTTGATCGTTCCTTGGAAGACCAGTAGTAGTTTCCGATGCACATGTGGGTTGCATTCTGTAATGTGTGGACTATCAGAGTGTTGATGAAACACAGAAATTGCATCGGGATTGAATGCAACAGACACCATGCCCACGTTCCTCCATGGGAGTAATGTCTGAAACATTGTACGCTTTGATCGTTCCCTGGAAGACCAGTTGTAGTTTCCGATGCACATCATTAGGAATTCTGTAATCTGTGGACCTTCAAAGTGTTGATGAAACGCAGAAATTGCATCGGGATTGAATACAACAGTCACCATGCGCACATTCCTCCATTGGAGAAATGTCTCTAACAGTCTACGCTTTGATCGTTCCCTGCAAGACCAGTAGTAGTTTCCGATGCACATCTGGAGGCATTCTGTAATCTGTGGACCTTCAAAGCGTTGATGAAACACAGAAATTGCCTCGGGATTGAATACAACAGTCACCATGCGCACTTTCCTCCATGGGAGTAATGTCTCAAATAGTCTACGCTTTGATCGTTCCCTGGAAGACCAGTAGTAGTATCGGATGCACATCTGGAAGCATTCCTTAATCTGTAAACTATCAGAGTGTTGTTGAAGCACAGAAATTGCATCGGGATTGAATACAACAGTCACCATGCGCTCTTTCCTCCATGGGAAAATGTCTCAAACTGTCTACGCTTTGATCGTTCCCTGTATGACCAGTAGTAGTTTCTGATGCACATCTGGAGGCATTCCGTAGTCTGTGGACTATCAGAGTGTTGATGAAAGACAGAAACTCTATCGGGATTGAATACAACAGTCACCATGCACACGTTTTTCCATGGGAGTAATGTCTCAAATAGTCCAACCTTTGATCGTTCCATGCAAGACCAGTAGTAGTTTCCGATGCACATCTGGAGGCATTCTGTAATCTGTGGACCTTCAAAGTGTTGATGAAACACAGATATTGCCTCGGGATTGAATACAACAGTCACCATGCTCACTTTCCTCCATGGGAGTAATGTCTCAAACAGTCTACGCTTTGATCGTTCCCTGGAAGATCAGTTGTAGTTTCCGATGCACATCTGGAGGAATTCTGTAACCTGTGGACCTTCAAAGTGTTGATGAAACACAGAAAGTTCATCGGGATTGAATACAACAGTCACCATGCGCACTTTCCTCCATGGGAGTAATGTCACAAACAGTCTACGCTTTGATCGTCCCCTGCAAGACCAGTAGTAGTATCCGATGCACATCTGGAGGCATTCTGTAATCTGTGGACATTCAAAGTGTTGATGAAACACAGAAATGGCCTCGGGATTGAATACAACCGTCACCATGCGCACTTTCCTCCATGGGAGTTATGTCTCAAAGAGTCTACGCTTTGATCGTTCCCTGAAAGACCAGTAGCAATTTCTGATGCACATCTGGAGGCATTCTGTAATCTGTGGAACATCAAAATGTTGATGGAACACAGAAATTGCATCGGGATTGAATACAACAGTCACCATGCGCACTTTCCTCCATGGGAGTAATGTCTCAAACAGACTACGCTTTGATCGTTTCCTGGAAGGCCCGTAGTAATTTCCGATGCACATCTGGAGGCATTCTGTAATCTGTGGACCCTCAAAGTGTTGATGAAACACAGAAATTGCATCGGGATTGAATACAACAGTCATCAGGCGCGCTTTTCTCCATGGGAGTAATGTCTCAAACAGTCTACGCTTTGATCGTTCCCTGGAAGGCCAGTAGTATTTTCCGATGCACATCTGGAGGCATTCTGTAATCTGTGGACTATCAGAGTGTTGTTGAAACACAGATATTGCATAGGGATTGAATACAACAGTCACCATGCTTACTTTCCTAAAGGGGAGTAATGTCTCAAAGAGTTTACGCTTTGATCGTTCCCTGGAAGACCAGTAGTAGTATACGATACACATCTGGGGGCATTCTGTAATGTGTGGACTATCAGAGTGTTGATGATACACAGAAATTGCATCGGGATTGAAAACAACAGACATCTTGCGCACGTTCCTCCATGGGAGTAATGTCTCAAACAGTCTACGTTTTGATCGTTCCCTGGAAGACTAGTTGTAGTTTCCGATGCACATCTGGAGGAATTCTGTAATCTGTGGACCTTCAAAGTGTTGATGAAACACAGGAATTGCATTGGGATTGAATACAAAAGTCACCATGCGCACTTTCCTCCATGGGAGTAATGTCACAAACAGTCTACGCTTTGATCGTTACCTGGAAGGCCCGTAGTAGTTTCCGATGCACATCTGGAGGCATTCTGTAATCTGTGGACCCTCAAAGTGTTGATGAAACACAGAAATTGCATCGGGATTGAATACAACAGTCATCAGGCGCACTTTTCTCCATGGGAGTAATGTCTCAAACAGTCTATGCTTTGATCGTTCCCTGGAAGGCCAGTAGTATTTTCCGATGCACATCTGGAGGCATTCTGTAATCTGTGGACTATCAGAGTGTTGTTGAAACACAGATATTGCATAGGGATTGAATACAACAGTCACCATGCTTACTTTCCTGAAGGGGAGTAATGTCTCAAAGAGTTTACGCTTTGATCGTTCAATTGAAGACCAGTAGTAGTATACGATACACATCTGGGGGCATTCTGTAATGTGTGGACTATCAGAGTGTTGATGATACACAGAAATTGCATCGGGATTGAAAACAACAGACACCTTGCGCACGTTCCTCCATGGGAGTAATGTCACAAACAGTCTACGCTTTGATCGTTACCTGGAAGGCCCGTAGTAGTTTCCGATGCACATCTGGAGGCATTCTGTAATCTGTGGACCTTCAAAGTGTTGATGAAACACAGGAATTGCATCGGGATTGAATACAAAGGTCACCATGCGCACTTTCCTCCATGGGAGTAATGTCACAAACAGTCTACGCTTTGATCGTCCCCTGCAAGACCAGTAGTAGTTTCCGATGCACATCTGGAGGCATTTTGTAATCTGTGGACATTCAAAGTGTTGATGAAACACAGAAATTGCCTCGGGATTGAATACAACAGTCACCATGCGCATTTTCCTCCATGGGAGTAATTTCTCAAACAGTTTACGCTTTCATGGTTCCCAGGAAGACCAGTAGTAGTTTCTGATGCACATCTGGGGGCATTCTGTAATGTGTGGACAATCAGAGTGTAGATGAAACACAGGAATTGCATCGGAATTGAATACAACAGTCACCATGCACACGTTCCTCCATGGGAGTAATGTCTCAAACAGTCTAAAATTTGATCGTTCCCTGCAATACCGGTAATAGTTTCCGATGCACATCTGGAGGCATTCTGTAATCTGTGGACCTTCAAAGCGTTGATGAAACACAGAAATTGCCTCGGTATTGAATACAACAGTCACCAAGTGCACTTTCCTAAATGGGAGTAATGTCTCAAATAGTCTATGCTTTGTTCGTTACCTGGAAGACCCGTAGTAGTATCGGATGCACATCTGGAAGCATTCCTTAATCTGTAAACTATCAGAGTGTTGTTCAAGCACAGAAATTGCATCGGGATTGAATACAACAGTCACCATGCGCACTTTCCTCCATGGGAAAATGTCTCAAACTGTTTACGCTTTGATCGTTCCCTGGATGACCAGTAGTAGTTTCTGATGCACATCTGGAGGCATTCCGTAGTCTGTGGACTATCAGAGTGTTGATGAAACACAGAAACTGTATCGGGATTGAATACAACAGTCACCATGCACACGTTCCTCCATGGGAGTAATGTCTCAAATAGTCCACACTTTGATCGTTCCCTGCAAGACCAGTAGTAGTTTCCGATGCACATCTGGAGGCATTCTGTAATCTGTGTACCTTCAAAGTGTTGATGAAACACAGAAATTGGCTCGGGATTGAATGCAACAGTCACCATGCGCACTTTCCTCCATGGGAGTAATGTCTCAAACAGTCTACGCTTTGATCGTTCCCTGGAAGACCAGTAGTAGTTTCCGATGCACATCTGGAGGCATTCTGTAGTCTGTGGACTATCAGAGTGTTGATGAAACACAGAAACTGCATCGGGATTGAATACAACAGTCAACATGCGCACGTTCCTCCATGGGAGTAATGTCTCAAATAGTCTACAACTTGATCGTTCCCTGCAAGACCAGTAGTAGTTTCCGATGCACATCTGGAGGCATTCTGTAATCTGTGGACCTTCAAAGTGATGATGAAACACAGAAATTGCCTCGGGATTGAATAGAACAGTCACCATGCGCACTTTCCTCCATGGGAGTAATGTCTCAAACAGTCTACGATTTGATCGTTCTCCTGAAGACCAGTAGTAGTTTCCGATGCACATCTGGATGCATTCTATAATCTGTTTACCTTCAAAGTGTTGATGAAACACAGAAATTGCATCGGGATTGAATACAACATTCACCATGCGCACTTTCCTCCATGGGAGTAATGTCTCAAACAGTCTACGCTTTGATCGTTCCCTGCAAGACCAGTAGTAGATTCCGATGCACATCTGGAGGCATTCTGTAATCTGTGGACCTTCAAAGCGTTGATGAAACACAGAAATTGCCTCGGGATTGAATACAACAGCCACCATGCGCACTTTCCTCCATGGGAGTAATGTCTCAAATAGTCTACGCTTTGATCGTTCCCTGGAAGACCAGTAGTAGTATCGGATGCACATCTGGAAGCATTCCTTAATCTGTAAACTATCAGAGTGTTGTTGAAGCACAGAAATTGCATCGGGATTGAATACAACAGTCAACATGCGCACGTTCCTCCATGGGAGTAATGTCCCAAATAGTCTACACCTTGATCGTTCCCTGCAAGACCAGTAGTAGTTTCCGATGCACATCTGGAGGCATTCTGTAATCTGTGGACCTTCAAAGTGATGATGAAACACAGAAATTGCCTCGGGATTAAATACAACAGTCACCATGCGCACTTTCCTCCATGGGGGTAATGTCTCAAACAGTCTACGCTTTGATCGTTCCCTGGAAGACCAGTAGTATTTTCCGAATCACATCTGGAGGCATTCTGTAATCTGTGGAACGTCAGAATGTTGATGAAACACAGAAATTGCATCGGGATTGAATTCAACAGTCACCATGCGTACTTTCCTCCATGGGATTAGTGTCTCAAACAGTTTACGCTTTGATCGTTCCCTGGAAGACCAGTAGTATTTTCCGAATCACATCTGGAGGCATTCTGTAATCTGTGGAACGTCAGAATGTTGATGAAACACAGAAATTGCATCGGGACTGAATGCAACAGACACCATGCCCACGTTCCTCCATGGGAGTAATGTCTGAAACATTGTACGCTTTGATCGTTCCCTGGAAGACCAGTTGTAGTTTCCGATGCACATCTTTAGGAATTCTGTAATCTGTGGACCTTCAAAGTGTTGATGAAACACAGATATTGCATCGGGATTGAATACAACAGTCACCATGCGCACATTCCTCCATGGGAGTAATGTCTCAAACAGTCTACGATTTGATGGTTCCCTGCAAGACCAGTAGTAGTTTCCGATGCACATCTGGAGGCATTCTGTAATCTGTGGACCTTCAAAGCGTTGATGAAACACAGAAATTGCCTCGGGATTGAATACAACAGCCACCATGCGCACTTTCCTCCATGGGAGTAGTGTCTCAAATAGTCTACGCTTTGATCGTTCCCTGGAAGACCAGTAGTAGTATCGGATGCACATCTGGAAGCATTCCTTAATCTGTAAACTATCAGAGTGTTGTTCAAGCACAGAAATTGCATCGGGATTGAATACAAGTCACCATGCGCACTTTCCTCCATGGGAGTAATGTCTCAAACAGTTTACGCTCTCATCGTTCCCTGGAAGACCAGTAGTAGTTTCCGATGCACATGTGGGGGGCATTCTGTAATGTGTGGACAATCAGAGTGTAGATGAAACACAGAAACTGCATCGGGATTGAATACAACAGTCACCATGCACACGTTCGTCCATGTGAGTAATGTCTCAAATAGTCCACACTTTGATCGTTCCCTGCAAGAACAGTAGTAGTTTCCGATGCACATCTGGAGGCATTCTGTAATCTGTTAACCTTCAAAGTGTTGATGAAACACAGATATTGCCTCGGGATTGAATACAACAGTCACCATGCGAAATTTTCCTCCATGGGAGTAATGTCTCAAACAGTCTACGCTTTGATCGTTCCCTGGAAGACCAGTAGTAGTTTCCGATGGACATCTGGAGGCATTCTGTAATCTGTGGAACGTCAGAATGTTGATGAAACAGAGAAATTGCATCGGGATTGAATACAACAGTCACCATGCGCACTTTCCTCCATTGGAGTAATGTCTCAAACAGTTTACGCTTTGATCGTTCCTTGGAAGACCAGTAGTAGTTTCCGATGCACATCTGGAGGCATTCTGTAGTCTGTGGACTATCAGAGTGTTGATGAAACACAGAAACTGCATCGGGATTGAATACAACAGTTACCATGCGCACGTTCCTCCATGGGAGTAATGTCTCAAAGAGTCTACGATTTGATCGTTCCCTTGAAGACCAGTAGTATTTTCCGATGCACATCTGGAGGCATTCTGTAATCTGTGGAACATCAGAATGTTGATGAAACACAGAAATTGCCTCGTGATTGAATACAACAGTCACCATGCGCACTTTCCTCCATGGAAGTAATGTCTCAAACAGTCTACGCTTTGATCGTTTCCTGGAAGACCAGTAGTAGTATCCGATGCACATCTGGAGGCATTCTGTAGTCTGTGGACTATCAGAGTGTTGATGAAACACAGAAACTTCATTGGGATTGAATACAACAGTCACCATGCGCACGTTCCTCCATGGGAGTAATTTCTCAAAGAGTCTACGCTTTGATCGTTCCCTGGAAGACCAGTAGTATTTTCCGATGCACATCTGGAGGCATTCTGTAATCTGTGGTACATCAGAATGTTGATGAAACACAGAAATTGTATCGGGATTGAATACAACAGTCACCATGCGCACTTTCCTCCATATGAGTAATGTCTCAAACATTCTACACTTTGATCGTTCCCTGCAATACCGGTAGTAGTTTCCGATGCACATCTGGAATCATTCTGTAATCTGTGGACTATCAGAGTGTTGTAGAAACACAGATATTGCGTCGGGATTGAATACAACAGTCACCATGCTTACTTTCCTCCATGGGAGTAATGTCTAAAAAAAGTCTACGCTTTGATCGTTTCCTGGAAGACCAGTAGTAGTTTCCGATGCACATCTGGAGGCATTCTGTAATCTGTATACCTTCAAAGTGTTGAAGAAACACAGAAATTGCATCGGGATTGAATGCAACAGTCACCATACGCACTTTCCCCCATGGGACTAATGTCTCAAACAGTCTACGCTTTGATCGTTCCCTGGAAGACCTGTAGTATTTTCCGATGCACATCTGGAGGCATTCTGTAATCTGTGGAACGTCAGAATGTTGATGAAACACAGAAATTGCATCGGGATTGAATACAACAGTCACCTTGCGCACTTTCCTCCATGGGAGTAATGTCTCAAACAGTTTACGCTTTGATAGTTTCTTGGAAGACCAGTAATAGTTTCCGATGCACATCTGGGGGGCATTCTGTAATGTGTGGACTATCAGAGTGTTGATGAAACACAGAAATTGCATCGGGATTGAATGCAACAGACACCATGCGCACGTTCCTCCATGGGAGTAATGTCTCAAACAATCTACGCTTTGATCGTTCCCTGGAAGACCTGTTGTAGTTTCCGATGCACATCTTTAGGAATTCTGTAATCTGTGGACCTTCAAAGTGTTGATGAAACACAGAAATTGCATCCGAATTGATTACAACAGTCACCATGCGCACTTTCCTCCATGGGAGTAATGTCTCAAACAGTCTACGCTTTGTTCGTTCCCTGCAAGACCAGTAGTGGTTTCCGATGCACATCTGGAGGCATTCTGTCATCTGTTGAGCTTCTAAGTGTTGATGAAACACAGAAATTGCCTCGGGATTGAATACAACAGTCATTATGCGCACTTGCCTCCATGGGAGTAACTTCTTAAACAGTCTACGGTTTGATCGTTCCCTGGAAGACCAATAGTAGTTTCCGATGCACATCTGGGGGCATTCCGCAATGTGTGGACAATCAGAGTGTAGATGAAACACTGGAATTGCATTGGAATTGAATACAACAGTCACCAGGCGCACTTTCCTCCATGGGAGTAATGTCTCAAACAGTCTACGCTTTGATCGTTTCCTGGAAGACCAGTAGTAGTTTCCGATGCACATCGGGAGGCATTCTGTAGTCTGTGGACTATCAGAGTGTTGATGAAACACAGAAACTGCATCGGGATTGAATACAACAGTGACCATGCGCACGTTCCTCCATGGGAGTAATTTCTCAAAGAGTCTACGCTTTGATCGTTCCCTGGAAGACCAGTAGTATTTTCCGATGCACATCTGGAGGCATTCTGTAATCTGTGGAACATCAGAATGTTGATGAAACACAGAAATTGTATCGGGATTGAATACAACAGTCACCATGCGCACTTACCTCCATGGGAGTAATGTCTCAAACATTCTACACTTTGATCGTTCCCTGCAATACCGGTAGTAGTTTCCGATGCACATCTGGAATCATTCAGTAATCTGTGGACTATCAGAGTGTTGTTGAAACACAGATATTGCGTCGGGATTGAATACAACAGTCACCATGCTTACTTTCCTCCATGGGAGTAATGTCTCAATCAGTCTACGCTTTGATCGTTTCCTGGAAGACCAGTAGTAGTTTCCGATGCACATCTGGAGGCATTCTGTAATCTGTGGACCTTCAAAGTGTTGATGAAACACAGAAATTGCATCGCGATTGAATACAACAGTCACCATGCGCACTTTCCTATAGGGGAGTAATGTCTCAAACAGTCTACGCTTTGATCGTTCCCTGGAAGACCAGTAGTATTTTCCGATGCACATCTGGATGCATTCAGTAATATGTGGAACGTCAAAATGTTGATGAAACACAGAAATTGCATCGGGAGTGAATACAACAGTCACCAAGCGCACTTTCCTCCATTGGAGTAATGTCTCAAACAGTTTACGCTTTGATCGATCCTTGGAAGACCAGTAGTAGTTTTCGATGCACATCTGGGGGCATTCTTTAATGTGTGGACAATCAGAGTGTAGATGAAACACAGGAATTGCATCGGAATTGAATACAACAGTCACCAGGCGCACTTTCCTCCATGGGAGTAATGTCTCAAACAGTCTACGCTTTGATCGTTCCCTGCATGACCAGTAGTAGTTTCTGATGCACATCTGGAGGCATTCCGTAGTCTGTGGACTATCAGAGTGTTGATGAAACACAGAAACTGCATCCGGATTGAATACAACAGTCTCTATGCACACGTTCCTCCATGGGAGTAATGTCTCAAATAGTCCACACTTTGATCGTCCCCTGCAAGACCAGTAGTAGTTTCCGATGCACATCTCGAGGCATTCTGTAATCTGTGGACTTTCAAAGTGTTGATGAAACACAGATAGTGAATCGGGATTGAATACAACAGTCTCCATGCGCACTTTCCTCCATGGGAGTAGTGTCTCAAACAGTTTACGCTTTGATAGTGTCTTGGAAGACCAGTAATAGTTTCCGATGCACATCTGGGGGGCATTCTGTAATGTGTGGACTATCAGAGTGTTGATGAAACACAGAAATTGCATCGGGATTGAATGCAACAGACACCATGCGCACGTTCCTCCATGGGAGTAATGTCTCAAACAATCTACGCTTTGATCGTTCCCTGGAAGACCTGTTGTAGTTTCCGATGCACATCTTTAGGAATTCTGTAATCTGTGGACCTTCAAAGTGTTGATGAAACACAGAAATTGCATCGGAATTGATTACAACAGTCACCATGCGCACTTTCCTCCATGGGAGTAATGTCTCAAACAGTCTACGCTTTGTTCGTTCCCTGCAAGACCAGTAGTAGTTTCCGATGCACATCTGGAGGCATTCTGTCATCTGTGGAGATTCAAAGTGTTGATGAAACACAGAAATTGCATCGGGATTCAATACAACACACACCATGCGCACTTTCCTCCATGGGAGTAATGTCTCAAACAGTCTACGCTTTGATCGTTCCCTGCAAGACCAGTAGTATTTTCCGATGCACATCTGGAGGCACTCAGTAATCTGTGGAACGTCAGAATGTTGATGAAACACAGAAATTGCATCAGGATTGAATACAACAGTCACCATGCTTACTTTCCTCCATGGGAGTAATGTCTCAAACAGTCTACGTTTTGATCGTTTCCTGGAAGACCAGTAGTAGTTTTCGATGCACATCTGGAGACATTCTGTAATCTGTGGACCTTCAAAGTGTTGATGAAACACAGAAACTGCATCGGGATTGAATACAACAGTCACCATGCGCACTTTCCTCCATGGGAGTAATGTCTCAAACAGTCTACGCTTTGATCATTCTTTGCAAGACCAGTAGAAGTTTCCGATGCACATCTGGAGGCATTCTGTAATCTGTGGACCTTCAAAGCGTTGATGAAACACAAAAATTGCCTCGGGATTGAATACAACAGTCACAATGCGCACTTTCCTCCATGGGAGTAATGTCTCAAATAGTCTACACTGTGATCGTTCCCTGGATGACCAGTAGTAGTTTCCGATGCACATCTGGAGGCATTCTGTAGTCTGTGGACCTTCAAAGTGTTGATGAAACACAGAAATTGCATCGGGATTGAATACAACACTCACCATGCGCACTTTCCTCCATGGGAGTAATGTCACAAACAGTTTACGTTTTGATCGTTCCTTGGAAGACCAGTAGTAGTTTCCGATGCATATGTGGGGGGCATTCTGTAATGTGTGGACTATCAGAGTGTTGATGAAACACAGAAATTACATCGGGATTGAATGCAACGGACACCATGCGCACGTTCCTCCATGGGAGTAATGTCTCAAACATTCTACGCTTTGATAGTTCCCTGGAAGACCAGTTGTATTTTCCGATGCACATCTTTAGGACTTCTGTAATCTGTGGACCTTCAAAGTGTTGATGAAACATAGAAATTGCATCGGGATTGAATACAACAGTCACCATGCGCACATTCCTCCATGGGAGTAATGTCTCAAACGGTCTATGCTCTGATCGTTCCCTGCAAGACCAGTAGTAGTTTCCGATGCACATCTGGAGGCATTCTGTAATCTGTGGACCTTCAAAGCGTTGATGAAACACAAAAATTGCCTCGGGATTGAATACAACAGTCACCATGCGCACTTTCCTCCATGGGAGTAATCTCTCAAATAGTCTACGCTTTGATCGTTCCCTGGAGGACCAGTAGTATTTTCCGATGCACATCTGGAGGCATTCTGTAAGCTGTGTAACATCAAAATGTTGATGAAACACAGAAATTGCATCGGGATTGAATACAACAGTCACCATGCGCACATTCCTCCATGGGAGTAATGTCTCAAACAGTCTACGCTTTAATCGTTCCCTGCAAGACCAGTAGTAGTTTCCGATGCACATCTTTAGGAATTCTGTAATCTGTGGACCTTCAAAGTGTTGATGAAACACAGAAATTGCATCGGGATTGAATACAACAGTCACCATGCGCACATTCCTCCATGGGAGTAATGTCTCAAACAGTCTACGCTTTGATCGTTCCCTGCAAGACCAGTAGTAGTTACTGATGCACATGTGGGGGGCATTCTGTAATGTGTGGACTATCAGAGTGTTGATGAAACACAGAAATTGCATCGGGATTGAATGCAACGGACACCATGCGCACGTTCCTACATGGGAGTAATGTCTCAAACATTCTACGCTTTGATTGTTCCCTGGAAGACCATTTGTAGTTTCCGATGCACATCTTTAGGAATTCTGTAATCTGTGGACATTCAAAGTGTTGATGAAACACAGAAATTGCATCGGGGTTGAATACAACAGTCACCATGCGCACTTTCCTCCATGGGAGTAATGTCTCAAATAGTCTACGCTTTGATCGTTCCCTGGAAGAACAGTAGTAGTATAGGATGCACATCTGGAAGCATTCCTTAATCTGTAAACTATCAGAGTGTTGTTCAAGCACAGAAATTGCATCGTGATTGAATACAACAGTCACCATGCGCACATTCCTCCATGGGAGTTATGTCTCAAACATTCTACGCTTTGATCGTTCCCTGAGAGACCAGTTGTAGTTTCCGGTGCACATCTTTAGGAATTCTGTAATCTGTGGACCCTCAAAGTGTTGATGAAACACAGAAATTGCATCGGGATTGAATACAACAGTCACGATGCGCACTTTCCTCCATGGGAGTAGTGTCTCAAACAGTCTACGCTTTGTTCGTTCACTGCAAGACCAGTAGTAGTTTCCGATGCACATCTGCAGGCATTCTGTAATCTGTGGAGCTTCAAAGTATTGATGAAACACAGAAATTGCCTCGGGATTGAATACAACAATCATTATGCGCACTTTCCTCCATGGGAGTAATGTCACAAACAGTTTACGTTTTGATCGTTCCTTGGAAGACCAGTAGTAGTTTCCGATGCATATGTGGGGGGCATTCTGTAATGTGTGGACTATCAGAGTGTTGATGAAACACAGAAATTACATCGGGATTGAATGCAACGGACACCATGCGCACGTTCCTCCATGGGAGTAATGTCTCAAACATTCTACGCTTTGATAGTTCCCTGGAAGACCAGTTGTATTTTCCGATGCACATCTTTAGGACTTCTGTAATCTGTGGACCTTCAAAGTGTTGATGAAACATAGAAATTGCATCGGGATTGAATACAACAGTCACCATGCGCACATTCCTCCATGGGAGTAATGTCTCAAACGGTCTATGCTCTGATCGTTCCCTGCAAGACCAGTAGTAGTTTCCGATGCACATCTGGAGGCATTCTGTAATCTGTGGACCTTCAAAGCGTTGATGAAACACAAAAATTGCCTCGGGATTGAATACAACAGTCACCATGCGCACTTTCCTCCATGGGAGTAATCTCTCAAATAGTCTACGCTTTGATCGTTCCCTGGAGGACCAGTAGTATTTTCCGATGCACATCTGGAGGCATTCTGTAAGCTGTGTAACATCAAAATGTTGATGAAACACAGAAATTGCATCGGGATTGAATACAACAGTCACCATGCGCACATTCCTCCATGGGAGTAATGTCTCAAACAGTCTACGCTTTAATCGTTCCCTGCAAGACCAGTAGTAGTTTCCGATGCACATCTTTAGGAATTCTGTAATCTGTGGACCTTCAAAGTGTTGATGAAACACAGAAATTGCATCGGGATTGAATACAACAGTCACCATGCGCACATTCCTCCATGGGAGTAATGTCTCAAACAGTCTACGCTTTGATCGTTCCCTGCAAGACCAGTAGTAGTTACTGATGCACATGTGGGGGGCATTCTGTAATGTGTGGACTATCAGAGTGTTGATGAAACACAGAAATTGCATCGGGATTGAATGCAACGGACACCATGCGCACGTTCCTACATGGGAGTAATGTCTCAAACATTCTACGCTTTGATTGTTCCCTGGAAGACCATTTGTAGTTTCCGATGCACATCTTTAGGAATTCTGTAATCTGTGGACCTTCAAAGTGTTGATGAAACACAGAAATTGCATCGGGGTTGAATACAACAGTCACCATGCGCACTTTCCTCCATGGGAGTAATGTCTCAAATAGTCTACGCTTTGATCGTTCCCTGGAAGAACAGTAGTAGTATCGGATGCACATCTGGAAGCATTCCTTAATCTGTAAACTATCAGAGTGTTGTTCAAGCACAGAAATTGCATCGTGATTGAATACAACAGTCACCATGCGCACATTCCTCCATGGGAGTTATGTCTCAAACATTCTACGCTTTGATCGTTCCCTGAGAGACCAGTTGTAGTTTCCGGTGCACATCTTTAGGAATTCTGTAATCTGTGGACCCTCAAAGTGTTGATGAAACACAGAAATTGCATCGGGATTGAATACAACAGTCACGATGCGCACTTTCCTCCATGGGAGTAGTGTCTCAAACAGTCTACGCTTTGTTCGTTCACTGCAAGACCAGTAGTAGTTTCCGATGCACATCTGCAGGCATTCTGTAATCTGTGGAGCTTCAAAGTATTGATGAAACACAGAAATTGCCTCGGGATTGAATACAACAATCATTATGCGCACTTTCCTCCATGGGAGTAATGTCTTAAACAGTCTACGGTTTGATCGTTCCCTGGAAGACCAGTAGTAGTTTCCGATGCACATCTGGAGGCATTCTGTAATCTGTGGAGCTTCAAAGTGTTGATGAAACACAGAAATTGCCTCGGGATTGAATACAACAGTCATTATGCGCACTTTCCTCCATGGGAGTAATGTCTTAAACAGTCTACGGTTTGATCGTTCCCTGGAAGACCAGTAGTAGTTTCCGATGCACATCTGGAGGCATTCTGTAATCTGTGGACCTTCAAAGTGTTGATGAAACACAGAAATTGCCTTGGAATCGAATACAACAGACACCATGCGCACTTTCCTCCATGGGACTAATGTCTTAAACAGTCTACGCTTTGATTGTTCCCTGAAGAGCATTAGTAGTTTCCGATGCACATCTGGAGGAATTCTGTAATCTGTAAACTATCAGGGTGTTGTTCAAACACAGAAATTGAATCGGGATTGTATACAACAGTCACCATGCGCACTTTCCTCCATGGGAGTAATGTGTCAAATAGTCTACGCTTTGATCGTTCCCTGGAAGACCAGTAGTAGTATCCGATGCACATCTGGTAGCATTCCTTAATCTGTAAACTATCAGAGTGTTGTTCAAGCACAGAAATTGCATCGGATACAACAGTCACCATGCGCACTTTCCTCCATGGGAGTAATGTCTCAAACAGTTTACGCTTTCATCGTTCCCTGGAAGACCACAAGTAGTTTCCGATGCACATCTGGGGGCATTCCGCAATGTGTGGACAAACAGAGTGTAGATGAAACACAAAAATTGCCTCGGGATTAAATACAACAGTCACCATGCGCACTTTCCTCCATGGGAGTAATGTCTCAAATAGTCTACGCTTTGATCGTTCCCTGGAAGACAAGTAGTATTTTCCGATGCACATCTGGAGGCATTCTGTAATTTGTGGAACAACAGAATGTTGATGAAACACAGAAATTGTATCGGGATTGAATACAAGAGTCACCATGCGCACATTCCTCCATGGGAGTAATGTCTCAAACAGTCTACGCTTTGATCGTTCCCTGCAAGACCAGTAGTAGTTTCCGATGCACATCTGTAGGCATTCTGTAATCTGTGGACCTTCAAAGCGTTGATGAAACACAGAAATTGCCTCGGGATTGAATACAACAGTTACCATGCGCACTTTCCTCCATGGGAGTAATGTCTCAAATAGTCTACGCTTTGATCGTTCCCTGGAAGACCAGTAGTAGTATCGGATGCACATCTAGAAGCATTCCTTAATCTGTAAACTATAAGAGTGTTGTTCAAGCACAGAAATTGCATCGGGATTGAATACAACAGTCAACATGCGCACTTTCCTCCATGGGAGTAATGTCTCAAACAGTTTACGCTTTCATCGTTCCCTGTAAGACCAGTGGTAGTTCCCGATTTACATCTGGGGGCATTCTGTAATGTGTGGACAATCAGAGTGTAGATGAAACACAGGAATTGCATCGGTATTGAATACAACAGTCCCCATGCGCACTTTCCTCCATGGGAGTAATGTCTCAAACAGTCTACGATTTGATCGTTCCCTGCATGACCAGTAGTAGTTTCGGATGCACATCTGGAGGCATTCCGTAGTCTGTGGACTATCAGAGTGTTGATGAAACACAGAAACTGCATCGGGATTGAATACAACAGTCACCATGCACACGTTCCTCCATGGGAGTAATGTCTCAAATAGTCCACAATTTGATCGTTCCCTGCAAGACCAGTAGTAGTTTCCGATGCCCATCTGGAGGCATTCTGTAATCTGTGGACCTTCAAAGTGTTGATGAAACACAGATATTGCCTCGGGATTGAGTACAACAGTCACCATGCGCACTTTCCTCCATGGGAGTAATGTCTCAAATAGTCTACACTTTGATCGTTCCCTGCAAGACCAGTAGTAGTTTCCGATGCACAGCTGGAGGCATTCTGTAATCTGTGGACATTCATAGTGATGATGAAACACAGAAATTGCGTCGGGATTGAATACGACAGTCACCATGCGCACTTTCCTCCATGGGAGTAATGTCTCAAACAGTCTACGCTTTGATCGTTCCCTGGATGACCAGTAGTATTTTCCGATGCACATCTGGAGGCATTCTGTAATCTGTGGAACGTCAGAATGTTGATGAAACACAGAAATTGCGTCGGGATTGAATACGACAGTCACCATGCGCACTTTCCTCCATGGGAGTAATGTCTCAAACAGTTTACGCTTTGATAGTTTCTTGGAAGACCAGTAGTAGTTTCCGATGCACATCTGGGGGGCATTCTGTAATGTGTGGACTATCAGAGTGTTGATGAAACACAGAAATTGCATCGGGATTGAATGCAACAGACACCATGCGCACGTTCCTCCATGGGAGTAATGTCTCAAACATTCTACGCTTCGATCGTTCCCTGGAAGACCAGTTGTAGTTTCCGATGCACATCTTTAGAAATTCTGTAATCTGTGGACCTTCAAAGTGTTGATGAAACACAGAAATTGCATCGGGATTGAATACAACAGTCACCATGCGCACTTTCCTCCACGGCAGTAATGCTCAAACAGTCTACGATTTGTTCGTTCCCTGCAAGACCAGTAGTAGTTTCCGATGCACATCTGGAGGCCTTCTGCAATCTGTGGAGCTTCAAAGTGTTGATGAAACACAGAAATTGCCTCGGGATTGAATACAACAGTCATTATGCGCACTTTCCTCCATGGGAGTAATGTCTTAAACAGTCTACGGTTTGATCGTTCCCTGGAAGACCAGTAGTAGTTTCCGATGCACATCTGGAGGCATTCTGTAATCTGTGGACCTTCAAAGTGTTGATGAAACACAGAAATTGCCTTGGAATCGAATACAACAGACACCATGCGCACTTTCCTCCATGGGACTAATGTCTCAAACAGTCTACGCTTTGATTGTTCCCTGAAGACCATTAGTAGTTTCCGATGCACATCTGGAGGAATTCTGTAATCTGTAAACTATCAGGGTGTTGTTCAAACACAGAAATTGAATCGGGATTGTATACAACAGTCACCATGCGCACTTTCCTCCATGGGAGTAATGTGTCAAATAGTCTACGCTTTGATCGATCCCTGGAAGACCAGTAGTAGTATCCGATGCACATCTGGTAGCATTCCTTAATCTGTAAACTATCAGAGTGTTGTTCAAGCACAGAAATTGCATCGGGATTGAATACAACAGTCACCATGCGCACTTTCCTCCATGGTAGTAATGTCTCAAACAGTTTACGCTTTCATCGTTCCCTGGAAGACCACTAGTAGTTTCCGATGCACATCTGGGGGCATTCCGCAATGTGTGGACAAACAGAGTGTAGATGAAACACAGGATTTGCATCGGAATTGAATACAACAGTCACCAGGCGCACTTCCCTCCATGGGAGTAATGTCTCAAACTGTCTACGCTTTGATCGTTTCCTGGAAGACCAGTAGTAGTTTCCGATGCACATCTGGAGGCATTCTGTAATCTGTGGACCTTCAAATTGTTGATGAAACACAGAAATTACATCGGGATTGAATACATCACTCACCATGCGCACTTTCCTCCATGGGAGTAATGTCTCAAACAGTCTACGCTTTGATCGTTCCCTGGAAGACCAGTAGTATTTTCCGATGCACATCTGGAGGCATTCTGTAATCTGTGGAACGTCAGAATGTTGAAGAAACACAGAAATTGCATCGGGATTGAATACAACAGTCACCATTCGCACTTTCCTCCATGGGAGTAATGTCTCAAACAGTTTACCCTTTGATCGTTCCTTGGAAGACCTGTAGTAGTTTCCGATGCACATGTGGGGGCATTCTGTAATGTGTGGACTATCAGAGTGTTGATGAAACACAGAAATTGCATCGGGATTGAATGCAACAGACACCATGGACACGTTCCTCCATGGGAGTAATGTCTCAAACATTCTACGCTTTGATCGTTCCCTGGAAGACCAGTAGTAGTTTCCGATGCACATCTGGAGGCATTCTGTAATCTGTGGACCTTCAAAGCGTTGATGAAACACAAAAATTGCCTCGGGATTGAATACAACAGTCACCATGCGCACTTTCCTCCATGGGAGTAATGTTTAAAAAAGTCTACACTTTGATCGTTCCCTGGAAGACCAGTAGTATTTTCCGATGCACATCTGGAGGCATTCTGTAATCTGTGGAACAACATAATGTTGATGAAATACAGAAATTGTATCGGGATTGAATACAAGAGTCACCATTCGCACTTTCCTCCATGGGAGTAATGTCTCAAACAGACTACACTTTGATCGTTCCCGGCAATACCGGTAGTAGTTTCCGATGCACATCTGGAATCATTCTGTAATCTGTGGACTATCAGAGTGTTGTTGAAACACAGATATTGCGTCGGGATTGAATACAACAGTCACCATGCTTACTTTCGTCCATGGGAGTAATGTCTCAAACAGTCTACGTTTTGATCGTTTCCTGGAAGACCAGTAGTAGTTTCCGATGCACATCGGGGGGAATTCTGTAATCTGTGGACCTTCAAAGTGTTGATGAAACACAGAAATTGCATCGGGATTGAATACAACACTCACCATGCGCACTTTCCTCCATGGGAGTAATGTCTCAAACAGTCTACGCTTTGATCGTTCCCTGGAAGACCAGTAGTATTTTCCGATGCACATCTAGAGACATTCTGTAATCTGTGGAACGTCAGAATGTTGATGAAAAATCAGAAATTGCATCGGGATTGAATACAACAGTCACCATGCGCACTTCCCTCCATGGGAGTAATGTCTCAAACAGTTTACGCTTTGATCGTTCCTTGGAAGACCAGTAGTAATTTCCGATGCACATGTGGGGGGCTTTCTGTAATGTGTGGACTATCAGAGTGTTGATGAAACACAGAAATTGCATCGGGATTGAATGCAACAGACACCATGCGCACTTTCCTCCATGGGAGTAATGTCTCAAACATTCTACGCTTTGATCGTTCCCTGGAAGACCAGTTGTAGTTTCCAATACACATCTTTAGGAATTCTGTAATCTGTGGACCTTCAAAGTGTTGATGAAACACAGAAATTGCATCGGGATTGAATACAACAGTCACGATGCGCACTTTCCTCCATGGGAGTAGTGTCTCAAACAGTCTACGCTTTGTTCGTTCCCTGCAAGACCAGTAGTAGTTTCCAATGCACATCTGGAGGCATTCGTTAATCTGTGGAATGTCATAGTGTTGTTGAAACACAGTAATTGCATCGGGATTGAATACAACAGACACCATGCGCACTTTCCTCCATGGGACTAATGTCTCAAACAGTCTACGCTTTGATTGTTCCCTGAAGACCATTAGTAGTTTCCGATGCACATCTGGAGGAATTCTGTAATCTGTAAACTATCAGGGTGTTGTTCAAACACAGAAATTGAATCGGGATTGTATACAACAGTCACCATGCGCACTTTCCTCCATGGGAGTAATGTGTCAAATAGTCTACGCTTTGATCGTTCCCTGGAAGACCAGTAGTAGTATCCGATGCACATCTGGTAGCATTCCTTAATCTGTAAACTATCAGAGTGTTGTTCAAGCACAGAAATTGCATCGGGATTGAATACAACAGTCACCATGCGCACTTTCCTCCATGGGAGTAATGTCTCAAACAGTTTACGCTTTCATCGTTCCCTGGAAGACCACAAGTAGTTTCCGATGCACATCTGGGGGCATTCCGCAATGTGTGGACAAACAGAGTGTAGATGAAACACAAAAATTGCCTCGGGATTAAATACAACAGTCACCATGCGCACTTTCCTCCATGGGAGTAATGTCTCAAATAGTCTACGCTTTGATCGTTCAATGGAAGACCAGTAGTATTTTCCGATGCACATCTGGAGGCATTCTGTAATTTGTGGAACAACAGAATGTTGATGAAACACAGAAATTGTATCGGGATTGAATACAAGAGTCACCATTCGCACTTTCCTCCATGGGAGTAATGTCTCAAACAATCTACACTTTGATCGTTCCCTGCAATACCGGTAGTAGATTCCGATGCACATCTGGAATCATTCTGTAATCTGTGGACTATCAGAGTGTTGTTGAAACACAGATATTGCTTCGGGATTGAATACAACAGTCACCATGCTTACTTTCGTCCATGGGAGTAATGTCTCAAACAGTCTACGCTTTGATCGTTTCCTGGAAGACCAGTAGTAGTTTCCGATGCACATCTGGAGGCATTCTGTAATCTGTGGACCTTCAAAGTGTTGATGAAACACAGAAATTGCATCGGGATTCAATACAACACTCACCATGCGCACTTTCCTCCATGGGAGTAATGTCTCAAACAGTCTACGCTTTGATCGTTCCCTGGAAGACCAGTAGTATTTTCCGATGCACATCTAGAGACATTCTGTAATTTGTGGAACGTCAGAATGTTGATGAAAAATCAGAAATTGCATCGGAATTGAATACAACAGTCACCATGCGCACTTTCCTCCATGGGAGTAATGTCTCAAATAGTCTACGCTTTGATCGTTCCCTGGAAGACCAGTAGTAGTATCGGATGCACATCTAGAAGCATTCCTTAATCTGTAAACTATAAGAGTGTTGTTCAAGCACAGAAATTGCATCGGGATTGAATACAACAGTCCCCAGGCGCACTTTCCTCCATGGGAGTAATGTCTCAAACAGTCTACGATTTGATCGTTCCCTGCATGACCAGTAGTAGTTTCGGATGCACATCTGGAGGCATTCCGTATTCTGTGGACTATCAGAGTGTTGATGAAACACAGAAACTGCATCGGGATTGAATACAACAGTCACCATGCACACGTTCCTCCATGGGAGTAATGTCTCAAATAGTCCACACTTTGATCGTTCCCTGCAAGACCAGTAGTAGTTTCCGATGCCCATCTGGAGGCATTCTGTAATCTGTGGACCTTCAAAGTGTTGATGAAACACAGATATTGCCTCGGGATTGAGTACAACAGTCACCATGCGCACTTTCCTCCATGGGAGTAATGTCTCAAATAGTCTACACTTTGATCGTTCCCTGCAAGACCAGTAGTAGTTTCCGATGCACAGCTGGAGGCATTCTGTAATCTGTGGACATTCATAGTGATGATGAAACACAGAAATTGCGTCGGGATTGAATACGACAGTCACCATGCGCACTTTCCTCCATGGGAGTAATGTCTCAAACAGTCTACGCTTTGATCGTTCCCTGGAAGACCAGTAGTATTTTCCGATGCACATCTGGAGTCATTCTGTAATCTGTGGAACGTCAGAATGTTGATGAAACACAGAAATTGCGTCGGGATTGAATACGACAGTCACCATGCGCACTTTCCTCCATGGGAGTAATGTCTCAAACAGTTTACGCTTTGATAGTTTCTTGGAAGACCAGTAGTAGTTTCCGATGCACATCTGGGGGGCATTCTGTAATGTGTGGACTATCAGAGTGTTGATGAAACACAGAAATTGCATCGGGATTGAATGCAACAGACACCATGCGCACGTTCCTCCATGGGAGTAATGTCTCAAACATTCTACGCTTCGATCGTTCCCTGGAAGACCAGTTGTAGTTTCCGATGCACATCTTTAGAAATTCTGTAATCTGTGGACCTTCAAAGTGTTGATGAAACACAGAAATTGCATCGGGATTGAATACAACAGTCACCATGCGCACTTTCCTCCACGGCAGTAATGCTCAAACAGTCTACGATTTGTTCGTTCCCTGCAAGACCAGTAGTAGTTTCCGATGCACATCTGGAGGCCTTCTGCAATCTGTGGAGCTTCAAAGTGTTGATGAAACACAGAAATTGCCTCGGGATTGAATACAACAGTCATTATGCGCACTTTCCTCCATGGGAGTAATGTCTTAAACAGTCTACGGTTTGATCGTTCCCTGGAAGACCAGTAGTAGTTTCCGATGCACATCTGGAGGCATTCTGAAATCTGTGGACCTTCAAAGTGTTGATGAAACACAGAAATTGCCTTGGAATCGAATACAACAGACACCATGCGCACTTTCCTCCATGGGACTAATGTCTCAAACAGTCTACGCTTTGATTGTTCCCTGAAGACCATTAGTAGTTTCCGATGCACATCTGGAGGAATTCTGTAATCTGTAAACTATCAGGGTGTTGTTCAAACACAGAAATTGAATCGGGATTGTATACAACAGTCACCATGCGCACTTTCCTCCATGGGAGTAATGTGTCAAATAGTCTACGCTTTGATCGATCCCTGGAAGACCATTAGTAGTATCCGATGCACATCTGGTAGCATTCCTTAATCTGTAAACTATCAGAGTGTTGTTCAAGCACAGAAATTGCATCGGGATTGAATACAACAGTCACCATGCGCACTTTCCTCCATGGTAGTAATGTCTCAAACAGTTTACGCTTTCATCGTTCCCTGGAAGACCACTAGTAGTTTCCGATGCACATCTGGGGGCATTCCGCAATGTGTGGACAAACAGAGTGTAGATGAAACACAGGATTTGCATCGGAATTGAATACAACAGTCACCAGGCGCACTTCCCTCCTTGGGAGTAATGTCTCAAACTGTCTACGCTTTGATCGTTTCCTGGAAGACCAGTAGTAGTTTCCGATGCACATCTGGAGGCATTCTGTAATCTGTGTACTTTCAAATTGTTGATGAAACACAGAAATTACATCGGGATTGAATACATCACTCACCATGCGCACTTTCCTCCATGGGAGTAATGTCTCAAACAGTCTACGCTTTGATCGTTCCCTGGAAGACCAGTAGTATTTTCCGATGCACATCTGGAGGCATTCTGTAATCTGTGGAACGTCAGAATGTTGAAGAAACACAGAAATTGCATCGGGATTGAATACAACAGTCACCATTCGCACTTTCCTCCATGGGAGTAATGTCTCAAACAGTTTACCCTTTGATCGTTCCTTGGAAGACCTGTAGTAGTTTCCGATGCACATGTGGGGGCATTCTGTAATGTGTGGACTATCAGAGTGTTGATGAAACACAGAAATTGCATCGGGATTGAATGCAACAGACACCATGGACACGTTCCTCCATGGGAGTAATGTCTCAAACATTCTACGCTTTGATCGTTCCCTGGAAGACCAGTAGTAGTTTCCGATGCACATCTGGAGGCATTCTGTAATCTGTGGACCTTCAAAGCGTTGATGAAACACAAAAATTGCCTCGGGATTGAATACAACAGTCACCATGCGCACTTTCCTCCATGGGAGTAATGTTTAAAAAAGTCTACGCTTTGATCGTTCCCTGGAAGACCAGTAGTATTTTCCGATGCACATCTGGAGGCATTCTGTAATCTGTGGAACAACATAATGTTGATGAAATACAGAAATTGTATCGGGATTGAATACAAGAGTCACCATTCGCACTTTCCTCCATGGGAGTAATGTCTCAAACAGTCTACACTTTGATCGTTCCCGGCAATACCGGTAGTAAATTCCGATGCACATCTGGAATCATTCTGTAATCTGTGGACTATCAGAGTGTTGTTGAAACACAGATATTGCGTCGGGATTGAATACAACAGTCACCATGCTTACTTTCGTCAATGGGAGTAATGTCTCAAACAGTCTACGCTTTGATCGTTTCCTGGAAGACCAGTAGTAGTTTCCGATGCACATCGGGGGGAATTCTGTAATCTGTGGACCTTCAAAGTGTTGATGAAACACAGAAATTGCATCGGGATTGAATACAACACTCACCATGCGCACTTTCCTCCATGGGAGTAATGTCTCAAACAGTCTACGCTTTGATCGTTCCCTGGAAGACCAGTAGTATTTTCCGATGCACATCTAGAGACATTCTGTAATCTGTGGAACGTCAGAATGTTGATGAAAAATCAGAAATTGCATCGGGATTGAATACAACACTCACCATTCGCACTTTCCTCCATGGGAGTAATGTCTTAAACAGTCTACGATTTGATCGTTCCCTGGAAGACCAGTAGTAGTTTCCAATGCACATCTGGAGGCATTCGTTAATCTGTGGAATGTCATAGTGTTGTTGAAACACAGTAATTGCATCGGGATTGAATACAACAGTCACCATGCGCACTTTCCTCCATGGGAGTAATGTCTCAAACAGTCTACGCTTTGATCATTCATTGCAAGACCAGTAGTAGTTTCCGATGCACATCTGGAGGCATTCTGTAATCTGTGGACCATCAAAGTGTTGATGAAACACAGAAATTGCCTCGGGATCGAATACAACAGACACCATGCGCACTTTCCTCCATGGGACTAATGTCTCAAACAGTCTACGCTTTGATTGTTCCCTGAAGACCATTAGTAGTTTCCGATGCACATCTGGGGGCATTCCGCAACGTGTGGACAAACAGAGTATAGATGAAACACAGGATTTGCATCGGAATTGAATACAACAGTCACCAGGCGCACTTTCCTCCATGGGAGTAATGTCTCAAACTGTCTACGCTTTGATCGTTTCCTGGAAGACCAGTAGTAGTTTCCGATGCACATCTGGAGGCATTCTGTAATCTGTGGACCTTCAAAGTGTTGATGAAACACAGAAATTGCATCGGGATTGAATACATCACTCACCATGCGCACTTTCCTCCATGGGAGTAATGTCTCAAACAGTTTACCCTTTGATCGTTCCTTGGAAGACCAGTAGTAGTTTCCGATGCACATGTGGGGGCATTCTGTAATGTGTGGACTATCAGAGTGTTGATGAAACACAGAAATTTCATCGGGATTGAATACAACAGTCACCATGCGCACTTTCCTCCATGGGAGTAATGTCTCAAATAGTCTACGCTTTGATCGTTCCCTGGAAGACCAGTAGTATTTTCCGATGCACATCTGGAGGCATTCTGTAATCTGTGGAACAACAGAATGTTGATGAAACACAGAAATTGTATCGGGACTGAATACAAGAGTCTCCATTCGCACTTTCCACCATGGGAGTAATGTCTCAAACAGTCTACACTTTGATCGTTTCCTGCAATACCGGTAGTAGTTTCCGATGCACATCTGGAATCATTCTGTAATCTGTGGACTATCAGAGTGTTGTTGAAACACAGATATTGCGTCGGGATTGAATACAACAGTCACCATGCTTACTTTCGTCCATGGGAGTAATGTCTCAAACAGTCTACGCTTTGATCGTTTCCTGGAAGACCAGTAGTAGTTTCCGATGCACATCTGGAGGCATTCTGTAATCTGTGGACCTTCAAAGTGTTGATGAAACACAGAAATTGCATCGGGATTGAATACAACACTCACCATGCGCACTTTCCTCCATGGGAGTAATGTCTCAAACAGTCTACGCTTTGATCGTTCCCTGGAAGACCAGTAGTATTTTCCGATGCACATCTAGAGACATTCTGTAATCTGTGGAACGTCAGAATGTTGATGAAACACAGAAATTGCATCGGGATTGAATACAACAGTCACCATGCGCACTTCCCTCCATGGGAGTAATGTCTCAAACAGTTTACGCTTTGATCGTTCCTTGGAAGACCAGTAGTAATTTCCGATGCACATGTGGGGGGCTTTCTGTAATGTGTGGACTATCAGAGTGTTGATGAAACACAGAAATTGCATCGGGAATGAATGCAACAGACACCATGTGCACTTTCCTCCATGGGAGTAATGTCTCAAACATTCTACGCTTTGATCGTTCCCTGGAAGACCAGTTGTAGTTTCCGATGCACATCTTTAGGAATTCTTTAATCTGTGGACGTTCAAAGTGTTGATGAAACACAGAAATTGCATCGGGATTGAATACAACAGTCACCATGCGCACATTCCTCCATGGGAGTAATGTCTCAAACAGTCTACGCTTTGATCGTTCCCTGCAAGACCAGTAGTAGTTTCCGATGCACATCTTGAGGCATTCTGTAATCTGTGGACCTTCAAAGCGTTGATGAAACACAGATATTGCCTCGGGATTGAATACAACAGTCACCATGCGCACTTTCCTCCATGGGAGTAATGTCTCAAATAGTCTACGCTTTGATCGTTCCCTGGAAGACCAGTAGTAGTATCGGATGCACATCTAGAAGCATTCCTTAATCTGTAAACTATAAGAGTGTTGTTCAAGCACAGAAATAGCATCGGGATTGAATACAACAGTCACCATGCGCACTTTCCTCCATGGGAGTAATGTCTCAAACAGTTTACGCTTTCATCGTTCCCTGTAAGACCAGTGGTAGTTTCCGATTCACATCTGGGGGCATTCTGTAATGTGTGGACAATCAGAGTGTAGATGAAACACAGGAATTGCATCGGAATTGAATACAACAGTCACCAGGCGCACTTTCCTCCATGGGAGTAATGTCTCAAACAGTCTACGATTTGATCGTTGCCTGCATGACCAGTAGTAGTTTCCGATGCCCATCTGGAGGCATTCTGTAATCTGTGGACTATCAGAGTGTTGTTGAAACACAGATATTGCGTCGGGATTGAATACAACAGTCACCATGCTTACTTTCGTCCATGGGAGTAATGTCTCAAACTGTCTACGCTTTGATCGTTTCCTGGAAGACCAGTAATAGTTTCCGATGCACATCTGGAGGTATTCTGTAATCTGTGGACCTTCAAAGTGTTGATGAAACACAGAAATTGCATCGGGATTGAATACAACACTCACCATGCGCACTTTCCTCCATGGGAGTAATGTCTCAAACAGTCTACGCTTTGATCGTTCCCTGGAAGACCAGTAGTATTTTCCGATGCACATATAGAGACATTCTGTAATCTGTGGAACGTCAGAATGTTGATGAAAAAACAGAAATTGCATCGGGATTGAATACAACAGTCACCATGCGCACTTCCCTCCATGGGAGTAATGTCTCAAACAGTTTACGCTTTGATCGTTCCTTGGAAGACCAGTAGTAATTTCCGATGCACATGTGGGGGGCTTTCTGTAATGTGTGGACTATCAGGGTGTTGATGAAACACAGAAATTGCATCGGGATTGAATGCAACAGAAACCATGCGCTCTTTCCTCCATGGGAGTAATGTCTCAAACATTCTACGCTTTGATCGTTCCCTGGAAGACCAGTTGTAGTTTCCAATACACATCTTTAGGAATTCTGTAATCTGTGGACTTTCAAAGTGTTGATGAAACAAAGAAATTGCATCGGGATTGAATACAACAGTCACGATGCGCACTTTCCTCCATGGGAGTAGTGTCTCAAACAGTCTACGCTTTGTTCGTTCCCTGCTAGACCAGTAGTAGTTTCCGATGTACATCTGCAGGCATTCTGTAATCTGTTTAGCTTCAAAGTGTTGATGAAACACAGAAATTGCCTCGGGATTGAATACAACAATCATTTTGCGCACTTTCCTCCATGGGAGTAATATCTTAAACAGTCTACGGTTTGATCGTTCCCTGGAAGACCAGTAGTAGTTTCCGATGCACATCTGGAGGCATTCTGTAATCTGTGGAATGTCAGAGTGTTGTTGAAACACAGAAATTGCATCGGGATTGAATACAACAGTCACCATGCGCACTTTCCTCCATGGGAGTAATGTCTCAAACAGTCTACGCTTTGATCATTCATTGCAAGACCAGTAGTAGTTTCCGATGCACATCTGGAGGCATTCTGTAATCTGTGGACCATCTAAGTGTTGATGAAACATCGAAATTGCCTCTGGATCGAATACAACAGACACCATGCGCACTTTCCTCCATGGGACTAATGTCTCAAACAGTCTACGCTTTGATTGTTCCCTGAAGACCATTAGTAGTTTCCGATGCACATCTGGGGGCATTCCGCAATGTGTGGACAAACAGAGTGTAGATGAAACACAGGATTTGCATCGGAATTGAATACAACAGTCACCAGGTGCACTTTCCTCCATGGGAGTAATGTCTCAAACTGTCTACGCTTTGATCGTTTCCTGGAAGACCAGTAGTAGTTTCCGATGCACATCTGGAGGCATTCTGTAATCTGTGGACCTTCAAAGTGTTGATGAAACACAGATATTGCATCGGGATTGAATACATCACTCACCATGCGCACTTTCCTCCATGGGAGTAATGTCTCAAACAGTTTACCCTTTGATCGTTCCTTGGAAGACCAGTAGTAGTTTCCGATGCACATCTGGAGGCATTCTGTAATCTGTGGACTATCAGAGTGTTGTTGAAACACAGATATTGCGTCGGGAATGAATACAACAGTCACCATGCTTACTTTCGTCCATGGGAGTAATGTCTCAAACAGTCTACGCTTTGATCGTTTCCTGGAAGACCAGTAGTAGTTTCCGATGCACATCTAGAGACATTCTGTAATCTGTGGAACGTCAGAATGTTGATGAAAAATCAGAAATTGCATCGGGATTGAATACAACAGTCACCATGCGCACTTTCCTCCATGGGAGTAATGTCTCAAACAGTTTACGCTTTCATCGTTCCCAGTAAGACCAGTGGTAGTTTCCGATTCACATCTGGGGGCATTCTGTAATGTGTGGACAATCAGAGTATAGATGAAACACAGGAATTGCATCGGAATTGAATACAACAGTCACCAGGCGCACTTTCCTCCATGGGAGTAATGCCTCAAACAGTCTACGATTTGATCGTTCCCTGGAAGACCAGTAGTATTTTCCGATGCACATCTGGAGGCATTCTGTAATCTGTGGAACGTCAGAATGTTGATGAAACACAGAAATTGCGTCGGGATTGAATACGACAGTCACCATGCGCACTTTCCTCCATGGGAGTAATGTCTCAAACAGTTTACGCTTTGATAGTTTCTTGGAAGACCAGTAGTAGTTTCCGATGCACATCTGGGGGGCATTCTGTAATGTGTGGACTATCAGAGTGTTGATGAAACACAGAAATTTCATCGGGATTGAATGCAACAGACACCATGCGCACGTTCCTCCATGGGAGTAATGACTCAAACATTCTACGCTTCGATCGTTCCCTGGAAGACCAGTTGTAGTTTCCGATGCACATCTTTAGGAATTCTGTAATCTGTGGACCTTCAAAGTGTTGATGAAACACGGAAATTCCTCGGGATTGAATACAACAGTCACCATGCGCACTTTACTCCATGGGAGTAATGCTCAAACAGTCTACGATTTGTTCGTTCCCTGCAAGACCAGTAGTAGTTTCCGATGCAAATCTGGAGGCATTCTGCAATCTGTGGAGCTTCAAAGTGTTGATGAAGCACAGAAATTGCCTCGGGATTGAATACAACAGTCATTATGCGCACTTTCCTCCATGGGAGTAATGTCTTAAGCAGTCTACGGTTTGATCGTTCCCTGGAAGACCAGTAGTAGTTTCCGATGCACATCTGGAGGCATTCTGTAATGTGTGGAATATCCGAGTGTTGTTGAAACACAGAAATTGCATCGGGATTGAATACAACAGTCACCATGCTTACTTTCCTCCATGGGAGTAATGTCTCAAACAGTCTACGCTTTGATCGTTTCCTGGAAGACCAGTAGTAGTTTTCGATGCACATCTGGAGACATTCTGTAATCTGTGGACCTTCAAAGTGTTGATGAAACACAGAAATTGCATCGGGATTGAATACTACAGTCACCATGCGCTCTTTCCTCCATGGGAGTAATGTCTCAAACAGTCTGCGCTTTGATCATTCATTGCAAGACCAGTAGTAGTTTCCGATGCACATCTGGAGGCATTCTGTAAGGTGTGGACCTTCAAAATGTTGATGAAACACAGAAAGTGCCTCGGGATTGAAAACAACAGTCACCATGCGCACTTTCCTCCATGGGAGTAATGTCTCAAACAGTCTACGCTTTGATCGTTCCCTGGAAGACCACAAGTAGTTTCCGATGCATGTCTGGGGCATTCTGTAATCTGTGGACCTTCAAAGCGTTGATGAAACTCAAAAATTGCCTCGGGATTGAATACAACAGTCATAATGCGTACTTTCCTCCATGGGAGTAATGTCTCAAATAGTCTACGATTTGATCGTTCCCTGGAAGACCAGTAGTAGTATCGGATGCACATCTGGAAGCATTTCTTAATCTGTAAATTATCAGAGTGTTGTTCAAGCACAGAAATTGCATCGGGATTGAATACCACAGTCGCCATGCGCACTTTCCTCCATGGGAGTAATGTCTCAAACAGTTTACGCTTTCATCGTTCCCTGGAAGACCAGTAGTAGTTTCCGATGCACATCTGGGGGCATTCTGTAATGTGTGGACAATCAGAGTGTAGATGAAACACAGGAATTGCATCGGAATTGAATACAACAGTCACCAGGCGCACTTTCCTCCATGGGAGTAATGTCTCAAACAGTCTACGCTTTGATCGTTCCCTGCATGACCAGTAGCAGTTTCTGATGCACATCTGGAGGCATTCCGTAGTCTGTGGACTAAAAGAGTGTTGATAAAACACAGAAATTGCATCGGGATTGAATGCAACAGTCACCATGCACACGTTCCTTCATGGGAGTAAGGTCTCAAATAGTCCACACTTTGATCGTTCCCTGCAAGACCAGTAGTAGTTTCCGATGCACATCTGGAGGCATTCTGTAATCTGTTGACCTTCAAAGTTTTGATGAAACACAGAAATAGCATCGGGATTAAATACAATAGTCACCATGCGCACTTTCCTCCATGGGAGTAATGTCTCAAACAGTCTACACTTTGATCGTTTCCTGGAAGACCAGTAGTAGTTTTCGATGCACATCTGGAGGCATTCTGTAGTCTGTGGACTATCAGAGTGTTGATGAAACACAGAAACTGCATCGGCATTGAATACAACAGTCACCATGCGCACTTTCCTCCATGGGAGTAAAGTCTGAAACAGTCTACGCTTTGATCGTTCCCTGGAACACCAGTAGTATTTTCAGATGCACATCTGGAGGCATTCTGTAATCTGTGGAACGTCAGAATGTTGATGAAACACAGAAATTGCATCGGGATTGAATACAACAGTCACCATGCGCACTTTCCTCCATGGGAGTAATGTCTCAAACAGTTTAGGCTTTGATCGTTTCTTGGAAGACCAGTAGTAGTTTCCGATGCACATCTGGGGGGCATTCTGTAATGTGTGGACTATCGGAGTGTTGATGAAACACAGAAATTGCATCGGGATTGAATGCAACAGACACCATGCGCACGTTCCTCCAAGGGAGTAATGTCTCAAACATTCTACGCGTTGATCGTTACCTGGAAGACCAGTTGTAGTTTCCGATGCACATCTTTAGGAATTCTGTAATGTGTGGACCGTCAAAGTGTTGATGAAACACAGAAATTGCATCGGGATTGAATACAACTGTCACCATGCGCACTTTCCTCCATGGGAGTAATGTCTCAAACAGTCTACGCTTTGATCATTCATTGCAAGACCAGTAGTAGTTTCCGATGCATATCTGGAGTCATTCTGTAATCAGTGGACCTTCAAAGTGTTGATGAAACACAGAAATTGCCTCGGGATTGAATACAACAGTCACCATGCGCACGTTCCTCCATGGGAGTAATGTCTCAAACAGTCTACGCTTTGATTGTTCCCTGAAGACCAGTGGTAGTTTCCGATGCACATCTGGAGGAATTCTGTAATCTGTAAACTTATCAGGGTGTTGTTCAAACACAGAAATTGAATCGGGATTGTATACAACAGTCACCATGCGCACTTTCCTCCATGGGAGTAATGTCTCAAATAGTCTACGCTTTGATCGTTATCTGGAAGACCAGTAGTAGTTTCCGATGCACATCTGGAAGCATTCCTTAATCTGTAAACTATCAGAGTGTTGTTCAAGCAGAGAAATTGCATCGGGATTGAATACAACAGTCACCATGCGCACTTTCCTCCATGGGAGTAATGTCTCAAACAGTTTACGCTTTCATCGTTCCCTGGAAGACCAGTAGTAGTTTCCGATGCACATCTGGGGGATTCCGTAATGTGTGGACAATCAGAGTGTAGATGAAACACAGGAATTGCATCGGAATTGAATACAACAGTCACCATGCGCACTTTCCTCGATGGGAGTAATGTCTCAAACTGTCTACGCTTTGATCGTCCTCCTGAAGACCAGTAGTAGTTTCCAATGCACATCTGGAATCATTCTGTAATCTGTGGACTATCAGAGTGTTGTTGAAACACAAATATTGCGTCGGGATTGAATACAACAGTCACCATGCTTACTTTCCTCCATGGGAGTAATGTCTCAACTAGTCTACGCTTTGATCATTCATTGCAAGACCAGTAGTAGTTTCCGATGCATATCTGGAGGCATTCTGTAATCTGTGGACCTTCAAAGTGTTGATGAAACACAGAAATTGCCTCGGGATTGAATACAACAGTCATTATGAGCACATTCCTCCATGGGAGTAAGGTCTACGGTTTGATCGTTCCATGGAAGACCAGTAGTAGTTTCCGATGCACATCTGGAGGCATTCTGTAATCTGTGGAATATCAGAGTGTTGTTGAAACACAGAAATTGCATCCGGATTGAATACAACAATCACCATGCGCACTTTCCTCCATGGGACTAATGTCTCAAACAGTCTACGCTTTGATAGTTTCCTGGAAGAACAGTAGTAGTTTCCGATGCACATCTGGAGGTATTTTGTAGTCTGTGGACTATCAGAGTGTTGATGAAACACAGAAACTGCATCGGGATTGAATACAACAGTCACCATGCGCACTTTCCTCCATGGGAGTAATGTCTCAAACAGTCTACGCTTTGATCATTCATTGCAAGACCAGTAGTAGTTTCCGATGCACATCTGGGGGGCATTCTGTAATGTGTGGACTATCAGAGTGTGATGAAACACAGAAATTGCATCGGGATTGAATGCAACAGACACCATGCCCACGTTCCTCCATGGGAGTAATGTCTCAAACATTCTACGCTTTGATCGTTCCCTGGAAGACCAGTTGTAGTTTCCGATGCACATCTTTAGGAATTCTGTAATCTGTGGACCTTCAAAGTGTTGATGAAACACAGAAATTGCATCGGGATTGAATACAACAGTCACCATGCGCACTTTCCTCCATGGGAGTAATGTCTCAAACAGTCTACGCTTTGATTGTTCCCTGAAGACCAGTAGTAGTTTCCGATGCACATCTGGAGGAATTCTGTAATCTGTAAATTATCAGGGTGTTGTTCAAACACAGAAATTGAATCGGGATTGTATACAACAGTCACCATGCGCACTTTCCTCCATGGGAGTAATGTCTCAAATAGTCTACGCTTTGATCGTTCCCTGGAAGACCAGTAGTAGTATCGGATGCACATCTTGAAGCATTCCTTAATCTGTAAATTATCAGAGTGTTGTTCAAGCACAGAAATTGCATCGGGATTGAATACAACAGTAACCATGCGCACTTTCCTCCATGGGAGTAATGTCTGAAAGAGTCTACGCTTTGATCGTTCCCTGGAACACCAGTAGTATTTTCCGATGCACATCTGGAGGCATTCTGTAATCTGTGGAACGTCAGAATGTTGATGAAACACAGAAATTGCATCGGGATTGAATACAACAGTCACCATGCGCACTTTCCTCCATGGGAGTAGTGTCTCAAACAGTTTAGGCTTTGATCGTTTCTTGGAAGACCAGTAGTAGTTTCCGATGCACATCTGGGGGGCATTCTGTAATGTGTTTACTATCAGAGTGATGAAGAAACACAGAAATTGCATCGGGATTGAATGCAACAGACACCATGCGCACGTTCCTCCATGGGAGTCATGTCTCAAACATTCTATGCTTTGATCGTTCCCTGGAAGACCAGTTGTAGTTTCCGATGCACATCTTTAGGAATTCTGTAATCTGTGGACCTTCAAAGTGTTGATGAAACACAGAAATTGCATCGAGATTGAATACAACTATCACCATGCGCACTTTCCTCCATGGGACTAATGTCTCAAACAGTCTACGCTTTGATCGTTTCCTGGAAGAACAGTAGTAGTTTCCGATGCACATCTGGAGGTATTTTGTAGTCTGTGGACTATCAGAGTGTTGATGAAACATAGAAACTGCATCGGGATTGAGTACAACAGTCATTATGCGCACATTCCTCCATGGGAGTAATGTCTACGGTTTGATCGTTCCCTGGAAGACCAGTAGTAGTTTCCGATGCACATCTGGAGGCATTCTGTAATCTGTGGAATATCAGAGTGTTGTTGAAACACAGAAATTGCATCGGGATTGAATACAACAATCACCATGCGCACTTTCCTCCATGGGACTAATGTCTCAAACAGTCTACGCTTTGATCGTTCCCTGGAAGACCAGTAGTAGTTTCCGATGCACATCTGGAGGCATTCTGTAATCTGTGGAATATCAGAGTGTTGTTGAAACACAGAAATTGCATCGGGATTGAATACAACAATCACCATGCGCACTTTCCTCCATGGGACTAATGTCTCAAACAGTCTACGCTTTGATCGTTTCCTGGAAGAACAGTAGTAGTTTCCGATGCACATCTGGATGTATTTTGTAGTCTGTGGACTATCAGAGTGTTGATGAAACACAGAAACTGCATCGGGATTGAATACAACAGTCACCATGCGCACTTTCCTCCATGGGAGTAATGTCTCAAACAGTCTACGCTTTGATACTTCATTGCAAGACCAGTAGTAGTTTCCGATGCATATCTGGAGGCATTCTGTAATCTGTGGACCTTCAAAGTGTTGATGAAACACAGAAATTGCCTCGGGATTGAATACAACAGTCACCACGCGCACGTTCCTGCATGGGAGTAATGTCTCAAACTGTCTACGCTTTGATTGTTCCCTGAAGACCAGTAGTAGTTTCCGATGCACATCTGGAGGAATTCTGTAATCTGTAAACTATCAGGGTGTTGTTCAAACACAGAAATTGAATCGGGATTGTATACAACAGTCACCATGCGCACTTTCCTCCATGGGAGTAATGTCTCAAACAGTCTACGCTTTGATCGTTGCCTGCATGACCAGTAGTAGTTTCTGATGCACATCTGGAGGCATTCCGTAGTCTGTGGACTATAAGAGTGTTGATAAAACACAGAAACTGCTTCGGGATTGAATACAACAGTCACCATGCACACGTTCCTTCATGGGAGTATTGTCTCAAATAGTCCACACTTTGATCGTTCCCTGCAAGACCAGTAGTAGTTTCCGATGCACATCTGGAGGCATTCTGTAAATTGTGGACCTTCAAAGTGTTGATGAAACACAGAAATAGCATCGGGATTAAATACAACAGTCACCATGCGCACTTTCCTCCATGGGAGTAATGTCTCAAACAGTTTAGGCTTTGATCGTTTCTTGGAAGACCAGTAGTAGTTTCCGATGCACATCTGGGGGGCATCCTGTAATGTGTGGACTATCAGAGTGTTGATGAAACACAGAAATTGCATCGGGATTGAATGTAACAGACACCATGCGCACGTTCCTCCATGGGGGTAATGTCTCAAACATTCTACGCTTTGATCGTTACCTGGAAGACCAGTTGTAGTTTCCGATGCACATCTTTAGGAATTCTGTAATCTGTGGACCTTCAAAGTGTTGATGAAACACAGAAATTGCATCGGGATTGAATACAACAGTCACCATGCGCACTTTCTTCCATGGGAGTAATGTCTCAAACAGTCTACGCTTTGATCATTCATTGCAAGACCAGTAGTAGTTTCCGATGCATATCTGGAGGCATTCTGTAATCAGTGGACCTTCAAAGTGTTGATGAAACACAGAAATTGCCTCGGGATTGAATACAACAGTCACCATACGCACTTTCCTCCATGGGAGTAATGTCTCAAACAGTTTACGCTTTCATCGTTCCCTGGAAGACCAGTAGTAGTTTCCGATGCACATCTGGGGGCATTCCGTAATGTGTGGACAATCAGAGTGTAGATGAAACACAGGAATTGCATCGGAATTGAATACAACAGTCACCATGCGCACTTTCCTCCATGGGAGTATTGTCTCAAACAATCTACACTTTGATCGTTTCCTGGAAGACCAGTAGTAGTTTCCGATGCACATCTGGAGGCATTCTGTAGTCTGTGGACTATCAGAGTGTTGATGAAACACAGAAACTGCATCGGGATTGAATACAACAGTCACCATGCGCACGTTCCTCCATGGGAGTAATGTCTCAAATAGTCTACACTTTGACCGTTAACTGCAAGACCAGTAGTAGTTTCCGATGCACATCTGGAGGCATTCTGTAATCTGTGGACCTTCATAGTGATGATGAAACACAGAAATTGCCTCGGGATTGAATACAACAGTCACCATGCGCACTTTCCTCGATGGGAGTAATGTCTCAAGCAGTGTACGCTTTGATCGTCCTCCTGAAGACCAGTAGTAGTTTCCAATGCACATCTGGAATCATTCTGTAATCTGTGGACTATCAGAGTGTTGTTGAAACACAAATATTGCGTCGGGATTGAATACAACAGTCACCATGCTTACTTTCCTCCATGGGAGTAATGTCTCAACTAGTCTACGCTTTGATCATTCATTGCAAGACCAGTAGTAGTTTCCGATGCACATCTGGAGGCATTCTGTAATCTGTGTACCTTCAAAGTGTTGATGAAACACAGAAATTGCATAGGGATTGAATACAAAATTCACCATGCGCACTTTCCTCAATGGGAGTAATGTCTGAAACAGTCTACGCTTTGACCGTTCCCTGGAACACCAGTAGTATTTTCCGATGCACATCTGGAGGCATTCTGTAATCTGTGGAACGTCAGAATGTTGATGAAACACAGAAATTGCATCGGGATTGAATACAACAGTCACCATGCGCACTTTCCTCCATGGGAGTAATGGCTCAAACAGTTTAGGCATTGATCGTTTCTTGGAAGACCAGTAGTAGTTTCCGATGCACATCTGGGGGGCATTCTGTAATGTGTGGACTATCAGAGTGATGATGAAACACAGAAATTGCATCGGGATTGAATGCAACAGACACCATGCGCACGTTCCTCCATGGGAGTAATGTCTCAAACATTCTACGCTTTGATCGTTACCTGGAAGACCAGTTGTAGTTTCCGATGCACATCTTTAGGAATTCTGTAATCTGTGGAACTTCAAAGTGTTGATGAAACACAGAAATTGCATCGGGATTCAATACAACAGTCACCATGCGCACTTTCCTCCATGGGAGTAATGTCTCAAACAGTCTACGCTTTGATCATTCATTGCAAGACCAGTAGTAGTTTCCGATGCATATCTGGAGGCATTCTGTAATCAGTGGACCTTCAAAGTGTTGATGAAACACAGAAATTGCCTCGGGATTGAATACAACAGTCACCATGCGCACGTTCCTCCATGGGAGTAATGTCTCAAACAGTCTATGCTTTGATTGTTCCCTGAAGACCAGCAGTAGTTTCCGATGCACATCTGGAGGAATTCTGTAATCTGTAAACTTATCAGGGTGTTGTTCAAACACAGAAATTGAATCGTGATTGTATACAACAGTCACCATGCGCACTTTCCTCCATGGGAGTACTGTCTCAAACAATCTACACTTTGATCGTTTCCTGGAAGACCAGTAGTAGTTTCCGATGCACATCTGGAGGCATTCTGTAGTCTGTGGTCTATCAGAGTGTTGATGAAACACAGAAACTGCATCGGGATTGAATACAACAGTCACCATGCGCACGTTCCTCCATGGGAGTAATGTCTCAAATAGTCTACACTTTGACCGTTAACTGCAAGACCAGTAGTAGTTTCCGATGCACATCTGGAGGCATTCTGTAATCTGTGGACCTTCATAGTGATGGTGAAACACAGAAATTGCCTCGGGATTGAATACAACAGTCACCATGCGCACTTTCCTCGATGGGAGTAATGTCTCAAACAGTCTACGCTTTGATCGTCCTCCTGAAGACCAGTAGTAGTTTCCAATGCACATCTGGAATCATTCTGTAATCTGTGGACTATCAGAGTGTTGTTGAAACACAAATATTGCGTCGGGATTGAATAAAACAGTCACCATGCTTACTTTCCTCCATGGGAGTAATGTCTCAACTAGTCTACGCTTTGATCATTCATTGCAAGACCAGTAGTAGTTTCCGATGCACATCTGGAGGCATTCTGTAATCTGTGTACCTTCAAAGTGTTGATGAAACACAGAAATTGCATAGGGATTGAATACAACAGTCACCATGCGCACTTTCCTCAATGGGAGTAATGTCTGAAACAGTCTACGTTTTGACCGTTCCCTGGAACACCAGTAGTATTTTCCGATGCACATCTGGAGGCATTCTGTAATCTGTGGAACGTCAGAATGTTGATGAAACACAGAAATTGCATCGGGATTGAATACAACAGTCACCATGCGCACTTTCCTCCATGGGAGTAATGGCTCAAACAGTTTAGGCTTTGATCGTTTCTTGGAAGACCAGTAGTAGTTTCCGATGCACATCTGGGGGGCATTCTGTAATGTGTGGACTATCAGAGTGTTGATGAAACACAGATATTGCATCGGGATTGAATGCAACAGACACCATGCGCACGTTCCTCCATGGGAGTAATGTCTCAAACATTCTACGCTTTGATCGTTCCCTGGAAGACCAGTTGTAGTTTCCGATGCACATCTTTAGGAATTCTGTAATCTGTGGACCTTCAAAGTGTTGATGAAACACAGAAATTGCATCGGGATTGAATACAACAGTCACCATGCGCACTTTCCTCCATGGGAGTAATGTCTCAAACAGTCTACGCTTTGTTCGTTCCCTGCAAGACCAGTAGTAGTTTCCGATGCACATCTGGAGGCATTCTGTAATCTGTGGAATATCAGAGTGTTGTTGAAACACAGAAATTGCATCGGGATTGAATACAACAGTCACCATGCGCACTTTCCTCCATGGGACTAATGCCTCAAACAGTCTACGCTTTGATCGTTTCATGGAAGACCAGTAGTAGTTTCCGATGCACATATAGAGGCATATTGTAGTCTGCGGACTATCAGAGTGTTGATGAAACACAGTAACTGCATCGGGATTGAATACAACAGTCACCATTCGCACTTTCCTCCATGGGAGTAATGTCTCAAACAGTCTACGCTTTGATCATTCATTGCAAGACCAGTAGTAGTTTCCGATGCATATCTGGAGGCATTCAGTAATCTCTGGACCTTCAAAGTGTTGATGAAACATAGAAATTGCCTCGGGATTGAATACAACAGTCACCATGCGCACGTTCCTCCATGGGAGTAATGTCTCAAACAGTCTACGCTTTGATTGTTCCCTGAAGACCAGTAGTAGTTTCCGATGCACATCTGGAGGAATTCTGTAATCTGTAAACTATCAGGGTGTTTTTCAAACACAGAAATTGAATCAGGATTGTATACAACAGTCTCCATGCGCACTTTCCTCCATGGGAGTAATGTCTCAAACAGTTTAGGCTTTGATCGTTTCTTGGAAGACCAGTAGCAGTTTCCGATGCACATCTGGGGGGCATTCTGTAATGTGTGGACTATCAGAGTGTGATGAAACACAGAAATTGCATCGGGATTGAATGCAACAGACACCATGCCCACGTTCCTTCATGGGAGTAATGTCTCAAACATTCTACGCTTTGATCGTTCCCTGGAAGACCAGTTGTAGTTTCCGATGCACATCTTTAGGAATTCTGTAATCTGTGGACCTTCAAAGTGTTGATGAAACACAGAAATTGCATCGGGATTGAATACAACAGTCACCATGCGCACTTTCCTCAATGGGAGTAATGTCTCAAACAGTCTACGCTTTGTTCGTTCCCTGCAAGACCAGTAGTAGTTTCCGATGGACATCTGGAGGCATTCTGTAAGCTGTGGAGCTTCAAAGTGTTGATGAAACACAGAAATTGCATCGGGATTGAATACAACAGTCACCATGCTTACTTTCCTCCATGGGAGTAATGTCTCAAACAGTCTACGCTTTGATCGTTTCCTGGAAGACCAGTAGTAGTATCGGATGCACATCTTGAAGCATTCCTTAATCTGTAAATTATCAGAGTGTTGTTCAAGCACAGAAATTGCATCGGGATTTAATACAACAGTCACCATGCGCACTTTCCTCCATGGGAGTAATGTCTGAAAGAGTCTACGCTTTGATCGTTCCCTGGAACACCAGTAGTATTTTCCGATGCACATCTGGAGGCATTCTGTAATCTGTGGAACGTCAGAATGTTGATGAAACACAGAAATTGCATCGGGATTGAATACAACAGTCACCATGCGCACTTTCCTCCATGGGAGTAGTATCTCAAACAGTTTAGGCTTTGATCGTTTCTTGGAAGACCAGTAGTAGTTTCCGATGCACATCTGGGGGGCATTCTGTAATGTGTGGACTATCAGAGTGTTGATGAAACACAGAAATTGCATCGGGATTGAATGCAACAGACACCATGCGCACGTTCCTCCATGGGAGTAATGTCTACGGTTCGATCGTTCCCTGGTAGACCAGTAGTAGTTTCCGATGCACATCTGGAGGCATTCTGTAATCTGTGGAATATCAGAGTGTTGTTGAAACACAGAAATTGCATCGGGATTGAATACAACAATCACCATGCGCACTTTCCTCCATGGGACTAATGTCTCAAACAGTCTACGCTTTGATCGTTTCCTGGAAGAACAGTAGTCGTTTCCGATGCACATCTGGAGGTATTTTGTAGTCTGTGGACTATCAGAGTGTTGATGAAACACAGAAACTGCATCGGGATTGATTACAACAGTCACCATGCGCACTTTCCTCCATGGGAGTAATCTCTCAAACAGTCTACGCTTTGATCATTCATTGCAAGACCAGTAGTAGTTTCCGATGCATATCTGGAGGCATTCTGTAATCTGTGGACCTTCAAAGTGTTGATGAAACACAGAAATTGCCTCGGGATTGAATACAACAGTCACCACGCGCACGTTCCTCCATGGGAGTAATGTCTCAAACTGTCTACGCTTTGATTGTTCCCTGAAGACCAGTAGTAGTTTCCGATGCACATCTGGAGGAATTCTGTAATCTGTAAACTATCAGGGTGTTGTTCAAACACAGAAATTGAATCGGGATTGTATACAACAGTCACCATGCGCACTTTCCTCCATGGGAGTAATGTCTCAAACAGTCTACGCTTTGATCGTTGCCTGCATGACCAGTAGTAGTTTCTGATGCACATCTGGAGGCATTCCGTAGTCTGTGGACTATAAGAGTGTTGATAAAACACAGAAACTGCTTCGGGATTGAATACAACAGTCACCATGCACACGTTCCTTCATGGGAGTAATGTCTCAAATAGTCCACACTTTGATCGTTCCCTGCACGACCAGTAGTAGTTTCCGATGCACATCTGGAGGCATTCTGTAATCTGTGGACCTTCAAAGTGTTGATGAAACACAGAAATAGGATCGGGATTAAATACAACAGTCACCATGCGCACTTTCCTCCATGGGAGTAATGTCTCAAACAGTTTAGGCTTTGATCGTTTCTTGGAAGACCAGTAGTAGTTCCCGATGCACATCTGGGGGGCATCCTGTAATGTGTGGACTATCAGAGTGTTGATGAAACACAGAAATTGCATCGGGATTGAATGCAACAGACACCATGCGCACGTTCCTCCATGGGAGTAATGTCTCAAACATTCTACGCTTTGATCGTTACCTGGAAGACCAGTTGTAGTTTCCGATGCACATCTTTAGGAATTCTGTAATCTGTGGACCTTCAAAGTGTTGATGAAACACAGAAATTGCATCGGGATTGAATACAACAGTCACCATGCGCACTTTCCTCCATGGGAGTAATGTCTCAAACAGTCTACGCTTTGATCATTCATTGCAAGACCAGTAGTAGTTTCCGATGCATATCTGGAGGCATTCTGTAATCAGTGGACCTTCAAAGTGTTGATGAAACACAGAAATTGCCTCGGGATTGAATACAACAGTCACCATGCGCACGTTCCTCCATGGGAGTAATGTCTCAAACAGTCTACGCTTTGATTGTTCCCTGAAGACCAGTAGTAGTTTCCGATGCACATCTGGAGGAATTCTGTAATCTGTAAACTTATCAGGGTGTTGTTCAAACACAGAAATTGAATCGTGATTGTATACAACAGTCACCATGCGCACTTTCCTACATGGGAGTAATGTCTCAAATAGTCTACGCTTTTATCGTTATCTGGAAGACCAGTAGTAGTTTGCGATGCACATCTGGAAGCATTCCTTACTCTGTAAACTATCAGAGTGTTGTTCAAGCAGAGAAATTGCATCGGGATTGAATACAACAGTCACCATACGCACTTTCCTCCATGGGAGTAATGTCTCAAACAGTTTACGCTTTCATCGTTCCCTGGAAGACCAGTAGTAGTTTCCGATGCACATCTGGTTGCATTCCGTAATGTGTGGACAATCAGAGTGTAGATGAAACACAGGAATTGCATCGGAATTGAATAGAACAGTCACCATGCGCACTTTCCTCCATGGGAGTATTGTCTCAAACAATCTACACTTTGATCGTTTCCTGGAAGACCAGTAGTAGTTTCCGATGCACATCTGGAGGCATTCTGTAGTCTGTGGACTATCAGAGTGTTGATGAAACACAGAAACTGCATCGGGATTGAATACAACAGTCACCATGCGCACGTTCCTCCATGGGAGTAATGTCTCAAATAGTCTACACTTTGACCGTTAACTGCAAGACCAGTAGTAGTTTCCGATGCACATCTGGAGGCATTCTGTAATCTGTGGACCTTCATAGTGATGATGAAACACAGAAATTGCCTCGGGATTGAATACAACAGTCACCATGCGCACTTTCCTCGATGGGAGTAATGTCTCAAACAGTGTACGCTTTGATCGTCCTCCTGAAGACCAGTAGTAGTTTCCAATGCACATCTGGAATCATTCAGTAATCTGTGGACTATCAGAGTGTTGTTGAAACACAAATATTGCGTCGGGATTGAATACAACAGTCACCATGCTTACTTTCCTCCATGGGAGTAATGTCTCAACTAGTCTACGCTTTGATCATTCATTGCAAGACCAGTAGTAGTTTCCGATGCACATCTGGAGGCATTCTGTAATCTGTGTACCTTCAAAGTGTTGATGAAACACAGAAATTGCATAGGGATTGAATACAACAGTCACCATGCGCACTTTCCTCAATGGGAGTAATGTCTGAAACAGTCTACGCTTTGTCCGTTCCCTGGAACACCAGTAGTATTTTCCGATGCACATCTGGAGGCATTCTGTAATCTGTGGAAGGTCAGAATGTTGATGAAACACAGAAATTGCATCGGGATTGAATACAACAGTCACCATGCGCACTTTCCTCCATGGGAGTAATGGCTCAAACAGTTTAGGCTTTGATCGTTTCTTGGAAGACCAGTAGTAGTTTCCGATGCACATCTGGGGGGCATTCTGTAAAGTGTGGACTATCAGAGTGTTGATGAAACACAGAAATTGCATCGGGATTGAATGCAACAGACACCATGCGCACGTTCCTCCATGGGAGTAATGTCTCAAATATTCTACGCTTTGATCGTTACCTGGAAGACCAGTTGTAGTTTCCGATGCACATCTTTAGGAATTCTGTAATCTGCGGACCTTCAAAGTGTTGATGAAACACAGAAATTGCATCGGGATTCAATACAACAGTCACCATGCGCACTTTCCTCCATGGGAGTAATGTCTCAAACAGTCTACGCTTTGATCATTCATTGCAAGACCAGTAGTAGTTTCCGATGCATATCTGGAGGCATTCTGTAATCTGTGGACCTTCAAAGTGTTGATGAAACACAGAAATTGATTCGGGATTGAATACAACAGTCACCATGCGCACGTTCCTCCATGGGAGTAATGTCTCAAACAGTCTACGCTTTGATCATTCATTGCAAGACCAGTAGTAGTTTCCGATGCATATCTGGAGGCATTCTGTAATCAGTGGACCTTCAAAGTGTTGATGAAACACAGAAATTGCCTCGGGATTGAATACAACAGTCACCATGCGCACGTTCCTTCATGGGAGTAATGTCTCAAACAGTCTACGCTTTGATTGTTCCCTGAAGACCAGTAGTAGTTTCCGATGCACATCTGGAGGAATTCTGTAATCTGTAAACTTATCAGGGTGTTGTTCAAACACAGAAATTGAATCGTGATTGTATACAACAGTCACCATGCGCACTTTCCTCCATGGGAGTAATGTCTCAATTAGTCTACGCTTTTATCGTTATATGGAAGACCAGTAGTAGTTTGCGATGCACATCTGGAAGCATTCCTTACTCTGTAAACTATCAGAGTGTTGTTCAAGCAGAGAAATTGCATCGGGATTGAATACAACAGTCACCATACGCACTTTCCTCCATGGGAGTAATGTCTCAAACAGTTTACGCTTTCATCGTTCCCTGGACGACCAGTAGTAGTTTCCGATGCACATCTGGGGGCATTCCGTAATGTGTGGACAATCAGAGTGTAGATGAAACACAGGAATTGCATCGGAATTGAATAGAACAGTCACCATGCGCACTTTCCTCCATGGGAGTATTGTCTCAAACAATCTACACTTTGATCGTTTCCTGGAAGACCAGTAGTAGTTTCCGATGCACATCTGGAGGCATTCTGTAGTCTGTGGACTATCAGAGTGTTGATGAAACACAGAAACTGCATCGGGATTGAATACAACAGTCACCATGCGCACGTTCCTCCATGGGAGTAATGTCTCAAATAGTCTACACTTTGACCGTTAACTGCAAGACCAGTAGTAGTTTCCGATGCACATCTGGAGGCATTCTCTAATCTGTGTACCTTCAAAGTGTTGATGAAACACAGAAATTGCATAGGGATTGAATACAACAGTCACCATGCGCACTTTCCTCAATGGGAGTAATGTCTGAAACAGTCTACGCTTTGACCGTTCCCTGGAACACCAGTAGTATTTTCCGATGCACATCTGGAGAGATTCTGTAATCTGTGGAACGTCAGAATGTTGATGAAACACAGAAATTGCATCGGGATTGAATACAACAGTCACCATGCGCACTTTCCTCCATGGGAGTAATGGCTCAAACGGTTTAGGCTTTGATCGTTTCTTGGAAGACCAGTAGTAGTTTCCGATGCACATCTGGGGGGCATTCTGTAATGTGTGGACTATCAGAGTGTTGATGAAACACAGAAATTGCATCGGGATTGAATGCAACAGACACCATGCGCACGTTCCTCCATGGGAGTAATGTCTCAAACATTCTACGCTTTGATCGTTACCTGGAAGACCAGTTGTAGTTTCCGATGCACATCTTTAGGAATTCTGTAATCTGTGGACCTTCATAGTGATGATGAAACACAGAAATTGCCTCGGGATTGAATACAACAGTCACCATGCGCACTTTCCTCGATGGGAGTAATGTCTCAAACAGTCTACGCTTTGATCGTCCTCCTGAAGACCAGTAGTAGTTTCCAATGCACATCTGGAATCATTCTGTAATCTGTAAACTATCAGGGTGTTGTTCAAACACAGAAATTGAATCGGGATTGTATACAACAGTCACCATGCGCACTTTCCTCCATGGGAGTAATGTCTCAAACAGTTTACGCTTTCATCGTTCCCTGGAAGACCAGTAGTAGTTCCCGATGCACATCTGGGTGCATTCCGTAATGTGTGGACAATCGGAGTGTAGATGAAACACAGGAATTGCATCGGAATTGAATACAACAGTCACCAGGCGCACTTTCCTCCATGGGAGTAATGTCTCAAACAGTCTACGCTTTGATCGTTCCCTGCATGACCTGTAGTAGTTTCCGATGCACATCTGGAGGCATTCCGTAGTCTGTGGACTATCAGAGTGTTGATGAAACACAGAAACTGCATCGGGAATGAATACAACAGTCACCATGCACACGTTCCTCCATGGGAGTAATGTCTCAAATAGTCCACACTTTGATCGTTCCCTGCAATACCAGTAGTAGTTTCCGCTGCACATCTGGAGGCATTCTGTAATCTGTGAACCTTCAAAGTGTTGATGAAACACAGAAATTGCCTCGGGATTTAATACAACAGTCACCATGCGCACTTTCCTCCATGGGAGTAATGTCTCAAACAGTTTACGCTTTCATCGTACCCTGGAAGACCAGTAGTAGTTTCCGATGCACATCTGGGGGCATTCCGTAATGTGTGGACAATCAGAGTGTAGATGAAACACAGGAATTGCATCGGAATTGAATACAACAGTCACCATGCGCACTTTCCTCCATGGGAGTATTGTCTCAAACAATCTACACTTTGATCGTTTCCTGGAAGACCAGTAGTAGTTTCCGATGTACATCTGGAGGCATTCTGTAGTCTGTGGACTATCAGAGTGTTGATGAAACACAGAAACTGCATCGGGATTGAATACAACAGTCACCATGCGCACGTTCCTCCATGGGAGTAATGTCTCAAACAGTCTACACTTTGATCGTTAACTGCAAGACCAGTAGTAGTTTCCGATGCACATCTGGAGGCATTCTGTAATCTGTGGACCTTCATAGTGATGATGAAACACAGAAATTGCCTCGGGATTGAATACAACAGTCACCATGCGCACTTTCCTCGATGGGAGTAATGTCTCAAACAGTCTACGCTTTGATCGTCCTCCTGAAGACCAGTAGTAGTTTCCAATGCACATCTGGAATCATTCTGTAATCTGTGGACTATCAGAGTGTTGTTGAAACACAAATATTGCGTCGGGATTGAATACAACAGTCACCATGCTTACTTTCCTCCATGGGAGTAATGTCTCAACTAGTCTACGCTTTGATCATTCATTGCAAGACCAGTAGTAGTTTCCGATGCACATCTGGAGGCATTCTGTAATCTGTGTACCTTCAAAGTGTTGATGAAACACAGAAATTGCATAGGGATTGAATACAACAGTCACCATGCGCACTTTCCTCGATGGGAGTAATGTCTGAAACAGTCTACGCTTTGACCGTTCCCTGGAACACCAGTAGTATTTTCCGATGCACATCTGGAGGCATTCTGTAATCTGTGGAACGTCATAATGTTGATGAAACACAGAAATTGCATCGGGATTGAATACAACAGTCACCATGCGCACTTTCCTCCATGGGAGTAATGGCTCAAACAGTTTAGGCTTTGATCGTTTCTTGGAAGACCAGTAGTAGTTTCCGATGCACATCTGGGGGGCATTCTGTAATGTGTGGACTATCAGAGTGTTGATGAAACACAGAAATTGCATCGGGATTGAATGCAACAGACACCATGCGCACGTTCCTCCATGGGAGTAATGTCTCAAACATTCTACGCTTTGATCGTTCCCTGGAAGACCAGTTGTAGTTTCCGATGCACATCTTTAGGAATTCTGTAATCTGTGGACCTTCAAAGTGTTGATGAAACACAGAAATTGCCTCGGGTTTGAATACAACAGTCACCATGCGCACTTTCCTCCATGGGAGTAATGTCTCAAAGAGTCTACGCTTTGTTCGTTCCCTGCAAGACCAGTAGTAGTTTCCGATGCACATCTGGAGGCATTCTGTAATCTGTGGAATATCAGAGTGTTGTTGAAACACAGAAATTGCATCGGGATTGAATACAACAATCACCATGCGCACTTTCCTCCATGGGACTAATGTCTCAAACAGTCTACGCTTTGATCGTTTCCTGGAAGAACAGTAGTAGTTTCCGATGCACATCTGGAGGTATTTTGTAGTCTGTGGACTATCAGAGTGTTGATGAAACACAGAAACTGCATCGGGATTGAATACAACAGTCACCATGCGCACTTTCCTCCATGGGAGTAATGTCTCAAACAGTCTACGCTTTGATCATTCATTGCAAGACCAGTAGTAGTTTCCGATGCATATCTGGAGGCCTTCTGTAATCTGTGGACCTTCAAAGTGTTGATGAAACACAGAAATTGCCTCGGGATTGAATACAACAGTCACCATGCGCACGCTCCTCCATGGGAGTAATGTCTCAAACAGTCTACGCTTTGATCATTCATTGCAAGACCAGTAGTAGTTTCCGATGCACATCTGGAGGCATTCTGTAATCTGTGGACCTTCATAGTGATGATGAAACACAGAAATTGCCTCGGGATTGAATACAACAGTCACCATGCGCACTTTCCTCGATGGGAGTAATGTCTCAAACAGTCTACGCTTTGATCGTCCTCCTGAAGACCAGTAGTAGTTTCCAATGCACATCTGGAATCATTCTGTAATCTGTGGACTATCAGAGTGTTGTTGAAACACAAATATTGTGTCGGGATTGAATACAACAGTCACCATGCTTACTTTCCTCCATGGGAGTAATGTCTCAACTAGTCTACGCTTTGATCATTCATTGCAAGACCAGTAGTAGTTTCCGATGCACATCTGGAGGCATTCTGTAATCTGTGTACCTTCAAAGTGTTGATGAAACACAGAAATTGCATAGGGATTGAATACAACAGTCACCATGCGCACTTTCCTCGATGGGAGTAATGTCTGAAACAGTCTACGCTTTGACCGTTCCCTGGAACACCAGTAGTATTTTCCGATGCACATCTGGAGGCATTCTGTAATCTGTGGAACGTCATAATGTTGATGAAACACAGAAATTGCATCGGGATTGAATACAACAGTCACCATGCGCACTTTCCTCCATGGGAGTAATGGCTCAAACAGTTTAGGCTTTGATCGTCTCTTGGAAGACCAGTAGTAGTTTCCGATGCACATCTGGGGGGCATTCTGTAATGTGTGGACTATCAGAGTGTTGATGAAACACAGAAATTGCATCGGGATTGAATGCAACAGACACCATGCGCACGTTCCTCCATGGGAGTAATGTCTCAAACATTCTACGCTTTGATCGTTCCCTGGAAGACCAGTTGTAGTTTCCGATGCACATCTTTAGGAATTCTGTAATCTGTGGACCTTCAAAGTGTTGATGAAACACAGAAATTGCCTCGGGTTTGAACAACAGTCACCATGCGCACTTTCCTCCATGGGAGTAATGTCTCAAAGAGTCTACGCTTTGTTCGATCCCTGCAAGACCAGTAGTAGTTTCCGATGCACATCTGGAGGCATTCTGTAATCTGTGGAATATCAGAGTGTTGTTGAAACACAGAAATTGCATCGGGATTGAATACAACAATCACCATGCGCACTTTCCTCCATGGGACTGATGTCTCAATCAGTCTACGCTTTGATCGTTTCCTGGAAGACCAGTAGTAGTTTCCGATGCACATATGGAGGCATATTGTAGTCTCTGGACTATCAGAGTGTTGATGAAACACAGAAACTGCATCGGGATTGAATACAACAGTCACCATGCGCACTTTCCTCCATGGGAGTAATGTCTCAAACAGTCTACGCTTTGATCATTCATTGCAAGACCAGTAGTAGTTTCCGATGCATATCTGGAGGCCTTCTGTAATCTGTGGACCTTCAAAGTGTTGATGAAACACAGAAATTGCCTCGGGATTGAATACAACAGTCACCATGCGCACGCTCCTCCATAGGAGTAATGTCTCAAACAGTCTACGCTTTGATTGTTCCCTGAAGACCAGTAGTAGTTTCCGATGCACATCTGGAGGAATTCTGTAATCTGTAAACTATCAGGGTGTTGTTCAAACACAGAAATTGAATCGGGATTGTATACAACAGTCTCCATGCGCACTTTCCTCAATGGGAGTAATGTCTCAAACAGTTTAGGCTTTGATCGTTTCTTGGAAGACCAGTAGCAGTTTCCGATGCACATCTGGGGGGCATTCTGTAATGTGTGGACTATCAGAGTGTGATGAAACACAGAAATTGCATCGGGATTGAATGCAACAGACACCATGCCCACGTTCCTTCATGGGAGTAATGTCTCAAACATTCTACGCTTTTATCGTTCCCTGGAAGACCAGTTGTAGTTTCCGATGCACATCTTTAGGAATTCTGTAATCTGTGGACCTTCAAAGTGTTGATGAAACACAGAAATTGCATCGGGATTAAATACAACAGTCACCATGCGCACTTTCCTCAATGGGAGTAATGTCTCAAACAGTCTACGCTTTGTTCGTTCCCTGCAAGACCAGTAGTAGTTTCCGATGCACATCTGGAGGCATTCTGTAAGCTGTGGAGCTTCAAAGTGTTGATGCAACACAGAAATTGCATCGGGATTGAATACAACTGTCACCATGCTTACTTTCCTCCATGGGAGTAATGTCTCAAACAGTCTACGCTTTGATCGTTTCCTGGAAGACCAGTAGTAGTATCGGATGCACATCTTGAAGCATTCCTTAATCTGTAAATTATCAGAGTGTTGTTCAAGCACAGAAATTGCATCGGGATTGAATACAACAGTCACCATGCGCACTTTCCTCCATGGGAGTAATGTCTGAAAGAGTCTGCGCTTTGATCGTTTCCTGGAACACCAGTAGTATTTTCCGATGCACATCTGGAGGCATTCTGTAATCTGTGGAACGTCAGAATGTTGATGAAACACAGAAATTGCATCGGGATTGAATACAACAGTCACCATGCGCACTTTCCTCCATGGGAGTAGTGTCTCAAACAGTTTAGGCTTTGATCGTTTCTTGGAAGACCAGTAGTAGTTTCCGATGCACATCTGGGGGGCATTCTGTAATGTGTGGACTATCAGAGTGTTGATGAAACACAGAAATTGCATCGGGATTGAATGCAACAGACACCATGCGCACGTTCCTCCATGGGAGTAATGTCTCAAACATTCTACGCTTTGATCATTCCCTGGAAGACCAGTTGTAGTTTCCGATGCACATCTTTAGGAATTCTGTAATCTGTGGACCTTCAAAGTGTTGATGAAACACAGAAATTGCATCGAGATTGAATACAACAGTCACCATGCGCACTTTCCTCCATGGGAGTAATGTCTCAAACAGTCTACGCTTTGATCATTCATTGCAAGACCAGTAGTAGTTTCCCATGCATATCTGGAGGCATTCTGTAATCTGTGGACCTTCAAAGTGTTGATGAAACACAGAAATTGCCTCGGGATTGAATACAACAGTCATTATGCGCACTTTCCTCCATGGGAGTAATGTCTACGGTTCGATCGTTCCCTGGAAGACCAGTAGTAGTTTCCGATGCACATCTGGAGGCATTCTGTAATCTGTGGAATATCAGAGTGTTGTTGAAACACAGAAATTGCATCGGGATTGAATACAACAATCACCATGCGCACTTTCCTCCATGGGACTAATGTCTCAAACAGTCTACGCTTTGATCGTTTCCTGGAAGAACAGTAGTAGTTTCCGATGCACATCTGGAGGTATTTTGTAGTCTGTGGACTATCAGAGTGTTGATGAAACACAGAAACTGCATCGGGATTGAATACAACAGTCACCATGCGCACTTTCCTCCATGGGAGTAATGTCTCAAACAGTCTACGCTTTGATCATTCATTGCAAGACCAGTAGTAGTTTCCGATGCATATCTGGAGGCATTCTGTAATCTGTGGACCTTCAAAGTGTTGATGAAACACAGAAATTGCCTCGGGATTGAATACAACAGTCACCATGCGCACGTTCCTCCATGGGAGTAATGTCTCAAACAGTCTACGCTTTGATTGTTCCCTGAAGACCAGTAGTAGTATCCGATGCACATCTGGAGGAATTCTGTAATCTGTAAACTATCAGGGTGTTGTTCAAACACAGAAATTGAATCGGGGTTGTATACAACAGTCACCATGCGCACTTTCGTTAATGGGAGTAATGTCTCAAACAGTTTACGCTTTCATCGTTCCCTGGAAGACCAGTAGTAGTTCCCGATGCACATCTGGGGGCATTCCGTAATGTGTGGACAATCGGAGTGTAGAAGAAACACAGGAATTGCATCGGAATTGAATACAACAGTCACCAGGCGCACTTTCCTCCATGGGAGTAATGTCTCAAACAGTCTACGCTTTGATCGTTCCCTGCATGACCAGTAGTAGTTTCCGATGCACATCTGGAGGCATTCCGTAGTCTGTGGACTATCAGAGTGTTGATGAAACACAGAAACTGCATCGGGAATGAATACAACAGTCACCATGCACACGTTCCTCCATGGGAGTAATGTCTCAAATAGTCCACACTTTGATCGTTCCCTGCAATACCAGTAGTAGTTTCCGCTGCACATCTGGAGGCATTCTGTAATCTGTGAACCTTCAAAGTGTTGATGAAACACAGAAATTGCCTCGGGATTTAATACAACAGTCACCATGCGCACTTTCCTCCATCTGAGTAATGTCTCAAACAGTTTACACTTTCATCGTACCCTGGAAGACCAGTAGTAGTTTCCGATGCACATCTGGGGGCATTCCGTAATGTGTGGACAATCAGAGTGTAGATGAAACACAGGAATTGCATCGGAATTGAATACAACAGTCACCATGCGCACTTTCCTCCATGGGAGTATTGTCTCAAACAATCTACACTTTGATCGTTTCCTGGAAGACCAGTAGTAGTTTCTGATGTACATCTGGAGGCATTCTGTAGTCTGTGGACTATCAGAGTGTTGATGAAACACAGAAACTGCATCGGGATTGAATACAACAGTCACCATGCGCACGTTCCTCCATGGGAGTAATGTCTCAAACAGTCTACACTTTGATCGTTAACTGCAAGACCAGTAGTAGTTTCCGATGCACATCTGGAGGCATTCTGTAATCTGTGGACCTTCATAGTGATGATGAAACACAGAAATTGCCTCGGGATTGAATACAACAGTCACCATGCGCACTTTCCTCGATGGGAGTAATGTCTCAAACAGTCTACGCTTTGATCGTCCTCCTGAAGACCAGTAGTAGTTTCCAATGCACATCTGGAATCATTCTGTAATCTGTGGACTATCAGAGTGTTGTTGAAACACAAATATTGCGTCGGGATTGAATACAACAGTCACCATGCTTACTTTCCTCCATGGGAGTAATGTCTCAACTAGTCTACGCTTTGATCATTCATTGCAAGACCAGTAGTAGTTTCCGATGCACATCTGGAGGCATTCTGTAATCTGTGTACCTTCAAAGTGTTGATGAAACACAGAAATTGCATAGGGATTGAATACAACAGTCACCATGCGCACTTTCCTCGATGGGAGTAATGTCTGAAACAGTCTACGCTTTGACCGTTCCCTGGAACACCAGTAGTATTTTCCGATGCACATCTGGAGGCATTCTGTAATCTGTGGAACGTCATAATGTTGATGAAACACAGAAATTGCATCGGGATTGAATACAACAGTCACCATGCGCACTTTCCTCCATGGGAGTAATGGCTCAAACAGTTTAGGCTTTGATCGTTTCTTGGAAGACCAGTAGTAGTTTCCGATGCACATCTGGGGGGCATTCTGTAATGTGTGGACTATAAGAGTGTTGATGAAACACAGAAATTGCATCGGGATTGAATGCAACAGACACCATGCGCACGTTCCTCCATGGGAGTAATGTCTCAAACATTCTACGCTTTGATCGTTCCCTGGAAGACCAGTTGTAGTTTCCGATGCACATCTTAAGGAATTCTGTAATCTGTGGACCTTCAAAGTGTTGATGAAACACAGAAATTGCCTCGGGTTTGAATACAACAGTCACCATGCGCACTTTCCTCCATGGGAGTAATGTCTCAAAGAGTCTACGCTTTGTTCGTTCCCTGCAAGACCAGTAGTAGTTTCCGATGCACATCTGGAGGCATTCTGTAATCTGTGGAATATCAGAGTGTTGTTGAAACACAGAAATTGCATCGGGATTGAATACAACAATCACCATGCACACTTTCCTCCATGGGACTGATGTCTCAATCAGTCTACGCTTTGATCGTTTCCTGGAAGACCGGTAGTAGTTTCCGATGCACATATGGAGGCATATTGTAGTCTCTGGACTATCAGAGTGTTGATGAAACACAGAAACTGCATCGGGATTGAATACAACAGTCACCATGCGCACTTTCCTCCATGGGAGTAATGTCTCAAACAGTATACGGTTTGATCATTCATTGCAAGACCAGTAGTAGTTTCCGATGCATATCTGGAGGCCTTCTGTAATCTGTGGACCTTCAAAGTGTTGATGAAACACAGAAATTGCCTCGGGATTGAATACAACAGTCACCATGCGCACGTTCCTCCATGGGAGTAATGTCTCAAACAGTCTACGCTTTGATTGTTCCCTGAAGACCAGTAGTAGTTTCCGATGCACATCTGGAGGAATTCTGTAATCTGTAAACTATCAGGGTGTTGTTCAAACACAGAAATTGAATCGGGATTGTATACAACAGTCTCCATGCGCACTTTCCTCCATGGGAGTAATGTCTCAAACAGTTTAGGCTTTGATCGTTTCTTGGAAGACCAGTAGCAGTTTCCGATGCACATCTGGGGGGCATTCTGTAATGTGTGGACTATCAGAGTGTGATGAAACACAGAAATTGCATCGGGATTGAATGCAACAGACACCATAACCCACGTTCCTCCATGGGAGTAATGTCTCAAACATTCTACGCTTTGATCGTTCCCTGGAAGACCAGTTGTAGTTTCCGATGCACATCTTTAGGGATTCTGTAATCTGTGGACCTTCAAAGTGTTGATGAAACACAGAAATTGCATCGGGATTGAATACAACAGTCACCATGCGCACTTTCCTCCATGGGAGTAATGTCTCAAACAGTCTACGCTTTGTTCGTTCCCTGCAAGACCAGTAGTAGTTTCCGATGCACATCTGGAGGCATTCTGTAAGCTGTGGAGCTTCAAAGTGTTGATGAAATACAGAAATTGCATCGGGATTGAATACAACAGTCACCATGCTTACTTTCCTACATGGGAGTAATGTCTCAAACAGTCTACGCTTTGATCGTTTCCTGGAAGACCAGTAGTAGTATCGGATGCACATCTTGAAGCATTCCTTAATCTGTAAATTATCAGAGTGTTGTTCAAGCACAGAAATTGCATCGGGATTGAATACAACAGTCACCATGCGCACTTTCCTCCATGGGAGTAATGTCTGAAAGAGTCTACGCTTTGATCGTTCCCTGGAAAACCAGTAGTATTTTCCGATGCACATCTGGAGGCATTCTGTAATCTGTGGAACGTCAGAATGTTGATGAATCACAGAAATTGCATCGGGATTGAATACAACAGTCACCATGCGCACTTTCCTCCATGGGAGTAGTGTCTCAAACAGTTTAGGCTTTGATCGTTTCTTGGAAGACCAGTAGTAGTTTCCGATGCACATCTGGGGGGCATTCTGTAATGTGTGGACTATCAGAGTGTTGATGAAACACAGAAATTGCATCGGGATTGAATGCAACAGACACCATGCGCACTTTCCTCCATGGGAGTAATGTCTCAAACAGTCTACGTTTTGATCATTCATTGCAAGACCAGTAGTAGTTTCCGATGCATATCTGGAGGCATTCTGTAATCTGTGGACCTTCAAAGTGTTGATGAAACACAGAAATTGCCTCGGGATTGAATACAACAGTCATTATGCGCACTTTCCTCCATGGGAGTAATGTCTACGGTTTGATCGTTCCCTGGAAGACCGGTAGTAGTTTCCGATGCACATCTGGAGGCATTCTGTAATCTGTGAAATATCAGAGTGTTGTTGAAACACAGAATTTGCATCGGGATTGAATACAACAATCACCATGCGCACTTTCCTCCATGGGAATAATGTCTCAAACAGTCTACGCTTTGATCGTTTCCTGGAAGAACAGTAGTAGTTTCCGATGCACATCTTTAGGAATTCTGTAATCTGTGGACCTTCAAAGTGTTGATGAAATACAGAAATTGCATCGGGATTGAATACAACAGTCACCATGCACACTTTCCTCAATGGGAGTAATGTCTGAAACAGTCTACGCCTTGATCGTTCCCTGGAACACCAGTAGTATTTTCCGATGCACATCTGGAGGCATTCTGTAATCTGTGGAACGTCAGAATGTTGATGAAACACAGAAATTTCATCGGGATTGAATACAACAGTCAACATGCGCACGTTCCTCCATGGGAGTAATGTCTCAAACAGTTTAGGCTTTGATCGTTTCTTGGAAGACCAGTTGTAGTTTCCGATGCACATCTTTAGGAATTCTGTAATCTGTGGACCTTCAAAGTGTTGATGAAACACAGAAATTGCATCGGGATTGAATACAACAGTCATCATGCGCACTTTCCTCCATGGGAGTAATGTCTCAAACAGTCTACGCTTTGTTCGTTCCCTGCAAGACCAGTAGTAGTTTCCGATGCACATCTGGAGGCATTCTGTAAGCTGTGGAGCTTCAAAGTGTTGATGAAACACAGAAATTGCCTCGGGATTGAATACAACAGTCATTATGCGCACTTTCCTCCATGGGAGTAATGTCTTAAACAGTCTACGGTTTGATCGTTCCCTGGAAGACCAGTAGTAGTTCCCGATGCACATCTGGAGGCATTCTGTAATCTGTGGAATATCAGAGTGCTGTTGAAACACAGAAATTGCATCGGGATTGAATACAACAATTACCATGCGCACTTTCCTTCATGGGACTAATGTCTCAAACAGTCTACGCTTTGATCGTTTCCTGGAAGACCAGTAGTAGTTTCCGATGCACATCTGGAGGCATTGTGTAGTCTGTGGACTATCAGAGTGTTGATGAAACACAGAAACTGCATCGGGATTGAATACAACAGTCACCATGCGCACTTTCCTCCATGGGAGTAATGTCTCAACTAGTCTACGCTTTGATCATTCATTGCAAGACAGTAGTAGTTTCCGATGCACATCTGGAGGCATTCTGTAATCTGTGGACCTTCATATTGATGATGAAACACAGAAATTGCCTCGAGATTGAATACAACAGTCACCATGCGAACTTTCCTCAATGGGAGTAATGTCTGAAACAGTCTACGCCTTGATCGTTCCATGGAACACCAGTAGTATTTTCCGATGCACATCTGGAGGCATTCTATAATCTGTGGAACGTCAGAATGTTGATGAAACACAGAAATTTCATCGGGATTGAATACAACAGTCACCATGCGCACTTTCCTCCATGGGAGTAATGTCTCAAACAGTTTAGGCTTTGATCGTTTCTTGGAAGACTAGTAGTAGTTTCCAATGCACATCTGGGGGGCATTCTGTAATGTGTGGACTATCAGAGTGTTGATGAAACACAGAAATTGCATCGGGATTGAATGCAACAGACACCATGCGCACGTTCCTCCATGGGAGTAATGTCTCAAACATTCTACGCTTTGATCGTTCCCTGGAAGACCAGTTGTAGTTTCCAATGCACATCTTTAGGAATTCTGTAATCTGTGGACCTTCAAAGTGTTGATGAAACACAGAAATTGCATCGGAATTGAATACAACAGTCACCAGGCGCACTTTCCTCCATGGGAGTAATGTCTCAAACAGTCTACGCTTTGATCGTTCCCTGCATGACCAGTAGTAGTTTCCGATGCACATCTGGAGGCATTCCGTAGTCTTTGGACTGTCAGAGTGTTGATGAAACACAGAAACTGCATCGGGAATGAATACAACAGTCACCATGCACACGTTCCTTCATGGGAGTAATGTCTCAAATAGTCCACACTTTGATCGTTCCCTGCAAGACCAATAGTAGTTTCCGATGCACATCTAGAGGCATTCTGTAATCTGTGGACCTTCAAAGTGTTGATGAAACACAGAAATTGCCTCGGGATTGAATACAACAATCCCCATGCGCACTTTCCTCCATGGGAGTATTGTCTCAAACAATCTACACTTTGATCGTTTCCTGGAAGACCAGTAGTAGTTTCCGATACACATCTGGAGGCATTCTGTAGTCTGTGGACTATCAGAGTGTTGAAGACACACAGAAACTGCATCGGGATTGATTACAACAGTCACCATGCGCACTTTCCTCGATGGGAGTAATGTCTCAAACAGTCTACGCTTTGATCGTCCTCCTGAGACCAGTAGTAGTTTCCAATGCACATCTGGAATCATTCTGTAATCTGTGGACTATCAGAGTGTTGTTGAAACACAGATATTGCGTCGGGATTGAATACAACAGTCACCATGCTTACTTTCCTCCATGGGAGTAATGTCTCAACTAGTCCACGCTTTGATCATTCATTGCAAGACCAGTAGTAGTTTCCGATGCACATCTGGAGGCATTCTATAATCTGTGGACCTTCATAGTGATGATGAAACACAGAAATTGCCTCGGGATTGAATACAACAGTCACCATGCGCACTTTACTCAATGGGAGTAATGTCTCAAACAGTTTACGCTTTGATCGTTTCTTGGAAGACCAGTAGTATTTTCCGATCCACATCTGGAGGCATTCTGTAATCTGTGGAGCTTCAAAGTGTTGATGAAACACAGAAATTGCCTCGGGATTGAATACAACAGTCATTATGCGCACTTTCCTCCATGGGAGTAATGTCTTGAACTGTCTACGTTTTGATCGTTCCCTGGAAGACCAGTAGTAGTTTCCGATGCACATCTGGAGGCATTCTGTAATCTGTGGACTATCAGAGTGTTGTTGAAACACAGAAATTGCGTTGGGATTGAATACAACAGTCACCATGCTTACTTTCCTCCATGGGAGTAATGTATCAAACAGTCTACGCTTTGATCGTTTCCTGGAAGACCAGTAGTAGTTTCCGATGCACATCAGGAGGCATTCTGTAGTCTGTGGACTATCAGAGTGTTGATGAAACACAGAAACTGCATCGGGATTGAATACAACATTCACCATGCGCACTTTCCTCCAAGGTAGTAATGTCTCAAACAGTCTACGCTTTGATCATTCATTGCAAGACCAGTAGTAGTTTCCGATGCACATCTGGAGGCATTCTGTAATCTGTGGACCTTCAGAGTGTTGATGAAACACAGAAATTGCCTCGGGATTGAATACAACAGTCACCATGCACACGTTCCTCCATGGGAGTAATGTCTCAAACAGTCAACGCTTTGATCGTTCCTTGGAAGACCAGTTGTAGTTTCCGATGACATCTGGAGGAAGTCTGTAATCTGTAAACTATCTGAGTGTTGTTCAAACACAGAAATTGAATCGGGATTGTATACAACAGTCACCATGCGCACTTTCCTCCATGGGAGTAATGTCTCAAAGAGTCTACGCTTTGATCGTTCCCTGGAAGACCAGTAGTATTTTCCGATGCACATCTGGAGGCATTCTGTAATCTGTGGAACATCAGAATGTTGATGAAACACAGAAACTGCATCGGGATTGAATACAACAGTCACCATGCACACGTTCCTCCATGGGAGTAATGTCTAAAACAGTCTACGCTTTGATCGTTCTCCTGAAGACCAGTAGTAGTTTCCGATGCACATCTGGAATCATTCTGTAATCTGTGGACTGTCAGAGTGTTGTTGAAACACAGATATAGCGTCGGGATTGAATACAACAGGTACCATGCTTACTTTCCTCCATGGGAGTAATGTCTCAAACAGTCTACGCTTTGATCGTTTCCTGGAAGACCAGTAGTAGTTTCCGATGCAAATCTAGAGGCATTCTGTAATCTGTGGACTATCAGAGTGTTGTTGAAACACAGAAATTGCATCGGGATTCAATACAACAGTCACCATGCTTACTTTCCTCCATGGGAGTAATATCTCAAACAGTCTACGCTTTGATCGTTTCCTGGAAGACCAGTAGCAGTTTCCGATGCACATCTGGAGACATTCTGTAATCTGTGGGCCTTTAAAGTGTTGATGAAACACAGATATTGCATCGGGATTGAATACAACAATCACCATGTGCACTTTCCTCCATGGGACTAATGTCTCAAACAGTCTACGTTTTGATCGTGTCCTGGAAGACCAGTAGTAGTTTCCGATGCCCATCTGGAGGCATTCTGTAGTCTGTGGACCTTCAAAGTGTTGATGAAACACAGAAATTGCGTCGGGATTGAATACAACAGTCACCATGCTTACTTTCCTCCATGGGAGTAATGTCTCAACTAGTCCACGCTTTGATCATTCATTGCAAGACCAGTAGTAGTTTCCGATGCACATCTGGAGGCATTCTATAATCTGTGGACCTTCATAGTGATGATGAAACACAGAAATTGCCTCGGGATTGAATACAACAGTCACCATGCGCACTTTACTCAATGGGAGTAATGTCTCAAACAGTTTACGCTTTGATCGTTTCTTGGAAGACCAGTAGTATTTTCCGATCCACATCTGGAGGCATTCTGTAATCTGTGGAGCTTCAAAGTGTTGATGAAACACAGAAATTGCCTCGGGATTGAATACAACAGTCATTATGCGCACTTTCCTCCATGGGAGTAATGTCTTGAACTGTCTACGTTTTGATCGTTCCCTGAAGACCAGTAGTAGTTTCCGATGCACATCTGGATGAATTCTGTAATCTGTAAACTATCAGAGTGTTGTTCAAACACAGAAAATCAATCGGGATTGTATACAACAGTCACCATGCGCACTTTCCTCAATGGGAGTAATGTCTCAAAGAGTCTACGCTTTGATCGTTCCCTGGAAGACCAGTAGTATTTTCCGATGCACATCTGGAGGCATTCTGTAACCTGTGGAACATCAGAATGTTGATGAAACACAGAAACTGCATCGGGATTGAATACAACAGTCACCATGCACACGTTCCTCCATGGGAGTAATGTCTCAAACAGTCTACGCTTTGATCGTTCCTTGGAAGACCAGTTGTAGTTTCCGATGACATCTGGAGGAGTTCTGTAGTCTTTGGACATTCAAAGTGTTGATGAAACACAGAAATTTCATCGGGATTGAATACAACAGTCACCATGCGCACTTTCCTCCATGGGAGTAATGTCTCAAACAGTCTACGCTTTGATCGTTCCCTGCACGACCAGTAGTAGTTTCCGATGCACATCTGGAGGCATTCTGTAATCTGTGGACCTTCAAAGTATGATGAAACACAGAAATTGCCTCGGGATTGAATACAACAGTCACCATGCGCACTTTCCTCCATGGGAGTAATGTCTCAAACAGTCTACGCTTTGATCGTTCTCCTGAGGACCAGTAGTAGTTTCCGATGCACATCTGGAATCATTCTGTAATCTGTGGACTATCAGAGTGTTGTTGAAACACAGATATTGCGTCGGGATTGAATACAACAGTCACCATGCTTACTTTCCTCCATGGGAGTAAAGTCTCAAACAGTCTACGCTTTGATCGTTTCCTGGAAGAACAGTAGTAGTTTCCGATGCACATCTGGAGGCATTCTGTAATCTGTGGACTATCTGAGTGTTGTTGAAACACAGAAATTGCATCGGGATTGAATACAACAGTCACCATGCTTACTTTCCTCCATGGGAGTAATGTATCAAACAGTCTACGCTTTGATCGTTTCCTGGAAGACCAGTAGTAGTTTCCGATGCACATCAGGAGGCATTCTGTAGTCTGTGGACTATCAGAGTGTTGATGAAACACAGAAACTGCATCGGGATTGAATACAACATTCACCATGCGCACTTTCCTCCAAGGTAGTAATGTCTCAAACAGTCTACGCTTTGATCATTCATTGCAAGACCAGTAGTAGTTTCCGATGCACATCTGGAGGCATTCTGTAATCTGTGGACCTTCAGAGTGTTGATGAAACACAGAAATTGCCTCGGGATTGAATACAACAGTCATCATGCACACGTTCCTCCATGGGAGTAATGTCTCAAACAGTCAACGCTTTGATCGTTCCTTGGATGACCAGTTGTAGTTTCCGATGACATCTGGAGGAAGTCTGTAATCTGTAAACTATCAGAGTGTTGTTCAAACACAGAAATTGCATCGGGATTGTATACAACAGTCACCATGCGCACTTTCCTCCATGGGAGTAATGTCTCAAAGAGTCTACGCTTTGATCGTTCCCTGGAAGACCAGTAGTATTTTCCGATGCACATCTGGAGGCATTCTGTAATCTGTGGAACATCAGAATGTTGATGAAACACAGAAACTGCATCGGGATTGAATACAACAGTCACCATGCACACGTTCCTCCATGGGAGTAATGTCTAAAACAGTCTACGCTTTGATCGTTCTCCTGAAGACCAGTAGTAGTTTCCGATGCACATCTGGAATCATTCTGTAATCTGTGGACTGTCAGAGTGTTGTTGAAACACAGATATTGCGTCGGGATTGAATACAACAGTCACCATGCTTACTTTCCTCCATGGGAGTAATGTCTCAAACAGTCTACGCTTTGATCGTTTCCTGGAAGACCAGTAGTAGTTTCCGATGCAAATCTGGAGGCATTCTGTAATCTGTGGACTATCAGAGTGTTGTTGAAACACAGAAATTGCATCGGGATTCAATACAACAGTCACCATGCTTACTTTCCTCCATGGGAGTAATGTCTCAAACAGTCTACGCTTTGATCGTTTCCTGGAAGACCAGTAGCAGTTTCCGATGCACATCTGGAGACATTCTGTAATCTGTGGACCTTTAAAGTGTTGATGAAACACAGAAATTGCATCGGGATTGAATACAACAATCACCATGTGCACTTTCCTCCATGGGACTAATGTCTCAAACAGTCTACGTTTTGATCGTTTCCTGGAAGACCAGTAGTAGTTTCCGATGCCCATCTGGAGGCATTCTGTAGTCTGTGGACCTTCAAAGTGTTGATGAAACACAGAAATTGCCTCGGGATTGAATACAACAGTCACCATGCGCACTTTCCTCCATAGGAGTAATGTCTCAAACAGTCTACGCTTTGATCGTTTCCTGGAAGAACAGTAGTAGTTTCCGATGCACATCTGGAGGCATTCTGTAATCTGTGGACTATCTGAGTGTTGTTGAAACACAGAAATTGCATCGGGATTGAATACAACAGTCACCATGCTTACTTTCCTCCATGGGAGTAATGTATCAAACAGTCTACGCTTTGATCGTTTCCTGGAAGACCAGTAGTAGTTTCCGATGCACATCAGGAGGCATTCTGTAGTCTGTGGACTATCAGAGTGTTGATGAAACACAGAAACTGCATCGGGATTGAATACAACATTCACCATGCGCACTTTCCTCCAAGGTAGTAATGTCTCAAACAGTCTACGCTTTGATCATTCATTGCAAGACCAGTAGTAGTTTCCGATGCACATCTGGAGGCATTCTGTAATCTGTGGACCTTCAGAGTGTTGATGAAACACAGAAATTGCCTCGGGATTGAATACAACAGTCATCATGCACACGTTCCTCCATGGGAGTAATGTCTCAAACAGTCAACGCTTTGATCGTTCCTTGGATGACCAGTTGTAGTTTCCGATGACATCTGGAGGAAGTCTGTAATCTGTAAACTATCAGAGTGTTGTTCAAACACAGAAATTGCATCGGGATTGTATACAACAGTCACCATGCGCACTTTCCTCCATGGGAGTAATGTCTCAAAGAGTCTACGCTTTGATCGTTCCCTGGAAGACCAGTAGTATTTTCCGATGCACATCTGGAGGCATTCTGTAATCTGTGGAACATCAGAATGTTGATGAAACACAGAAACTGCATCGGGATTGAATACAACAGTCACCATGCACACGTTCCTCCATGGGAGTAATGTCTAAAACAGTCTACGCTTTGATCGTTCTCCTGAAGACCAGTAGTAGTTTCCGATGCACATCTGGAATCATTCTGTAATCTGTGGACTGTCAGAGTGTTGTTGAAACACAGATATTGCGTCGGGATTGAATACAACAGTCACCATGCTTACTTTCCTCCATGGGAGTAATGTCTCAAACAGTCTACGCTTTGATCGTTTCCTGGAAGACCAGTAGTAGTTTCCGATGCAAATCTGGAGGCATTCTGTAATCTGTGGACTATCAGAGTGTTGTTGAAACACAGAAATTGCATCGGGATTCAATACAACAGTCACCATGCTTACTTTCCTCCATGGGAGTAATGTCTCAAACAGTCTACGCTTTGATCGTTTCCTGGAAGACCAGTAGCAGTTTCCGATGCACATCTGGAGACATTCTGTAATCTGTGGACCTTTAAAGTGTTGATGAAACACAGAAATTGCATCGGGATTGAATACAACAATCACCATGTGCACTTTCCTTCATGGGACTAATGTCTCAAACAGTCTACGCTTTGATTGTTCCCTGAAGACCAGTAGTAGTTTCCGATGCACATCTGGATGAATTCTGTAATCTGTAAACTATCAGAGTGTTGTTCAAACACAGAAAATCAATCGGGATTGTATACAACAGTCACCATGCGCACTTTCCTCCATGGGAGTAATGTCTCAAAGAGTCTACGCTTTGATCGTTCCCTGGAGGACCAGTAGTATTTTCCGATGCACATCTGGAGGCATTCTGTAACCTGTGGAACATCAGAATGTTGATGAAACACAGAAACTGCATCGGGATTGAATACAACAGTCACCATGCACAGGTTCCTCCATGGGAGTAATGTCTCAAACAGTCTACGCTTTGATCGTTCCTTGGAAGACCAGTTGTAGTTTCCGATGACATCTGGAGGAGTTCTGTAGTCTTTGGACATTCAAAGTGTTGATGAAACACAGAAATTTCATCGGGATTGAATACAACAGTCACCATGCGCACTTTCCTCCATGGGAGTAATGTCTCAAACAGTCTACGCTTTGATCGTTCCCTGCACGACCAGTAGTAGTTTCCGATGCACATCTGGAGGCATTCTGTAATCTGTGGACCTTCAAAGTATGATGAAACACAGAAATTGCCTCGGGATTGAATACAACAGTCACCATGCGCACTTTCCTCCATGGGAGTAATGTCTCAAACAGTCTACGCTTTGATCGTTCTCCTGAGGACCAGTAGTAGTTTCCGATGCACATCTGGAATCATTCTGTAATCTGTGGACAATCAGAGTGTTGTTGAAACACAGATATTGCGTCGGGATTGAATACAACAGTCACCATGCTTACTTTCCTCCATGGGAGTAAAGTCTCAAACAGTCTACGCTTTGATCGTTTCCTGGAAGACCAGTAGTAGTTTCCGATGCACATCTGGAGGCATTTTGTAATCTGTGGACTATCTGAGTGTTGTTGAAACACAGAAATTGCATCGGGATTGAATACAACAGTCACCATGCTTACATTCCTCGATGGGAGTAATGTCTCAAACAGTCTACGCTTTGATCGTGTCCTGGAAGACCAGTAGCAGTTTCCGATGCACATCTGGAGACATTCTGTAATCTGTGGACCTTCAAAGTGTTGATGAAACACAGAAATTGCATCGGGATTGAATACATCGATCACCATGCGCACTTTCCTCCATGGGACTAATGTCTAAAACAGTCTACGGTTTGATCGTTCCCTGGAAGACCAGTAGTAGTTTCCAATGCACATCTGGCGGCATTCTGTAGTCTGTGGACTATCAGAGTGTTGATGAAACACAGAAACTGCATCGGGATTGAATACAACAGTCACCGTGCGCACTTTCCTCCATGGGTTGTAATGTCTCAAACAATCTACGCTTTGATCGTGCCCTGGAAGACCAGTAGTAGTTTCCGATCCACATCTGTAGGCAATCTGTAAGCTGCGGACCTTCAAAGTGTTGATGAAACACAGAAATTACCTCGGGATTGAATACAACAGTCACCATGCGCACTTTCCTCCATGGGAGTAATGTCTCAAACAGTCTACGCTTTGATCGTTCTCCTGAAGACCAGTAGTAGATTACGATGCACATCTGGAAGCATTCTGCAATCTGTAAACTATCAGAGTGTTGTCCAAACACAGAAATTGCATCGGGATTGAATACAACAATCACCATGCGCACTTTCATCCATGGGAGTAGTGTCTCAAACAGTTTACGCTTTGATCGTTCCTTGGAAGACCAGTAGTAGTTTCCGATGCACATCTGGGGGCATTCTGTATTGTGTGGACTATCAGAGTGTTGATGAAACACAGAAATTGCATCGGGATTGAATATAACAAACACCATGCGCACGTCCCTCCATGGGAGTAATTTCACAATCATTCTACGCTTTGATCGTTCCCTGGAAGACCAATTGTAGTTTCCGATGCACGTCTTTAGGAATTATGTAATCTGTGGACCTTCAAAGTGTTGATGAAACACAGAAATTGCATCGGGATTGAATACAACAGTCACCATTCGCAGTTTCCTCTGTATGAGTAATGTCTCAAACAGTCTACGCTTTGATCGTGTCCTGGATGACCAGTAGTAGTTTCCGCTGCACATCTGGAGTCATTCTGTAATCTGTGGACTATCAGAGTGTTGATGAAACACAGAAATTGCCTCGGGATTGAATACAACGGTCACCATGCGCACTTTCCTCCATAATCCTAAGGTCTGAAACAGTCTACGCTTTGATTGTTCCCTGAAGACCAGTAGTAGTTTCCGATGCACATCTGGAGGCATTCTGTAATCTGTAAACTATCAGAGTGTGGTTCAAACACAGAAATTGAATCGGGATTGTATACAACAGTCACAATGCGCCCTTTCCTCCATGGGAGTAATGTCTCAAACAGTTTACGCTTTGATCGTTCCCTGGAAGACCAGTAGTAGTTTCCGATGCACATCTGGGGGCATTCTGTAATGTGTGGACAATCAGAGTGTTGTTGAAACACAGAAATTATATCGGGATTGAACACAAGAGTCACCATGCGCACATTCCTCCATGGGAGTAATGTCTCAAACAGCCTACGCTTTGATCGTTCGCTGGAAGACCAATTGTGGTTTCCGATGCACATCTGGAGGCACTCTGTAATCTGTGGACCTTCAAAGTGTTGATGAAATAAAGAAATTGCATCGGGATTGAATACAACAGTCACCATGCGCACTTTCCTCCATGGGAGTAATGTCTCAAACAGTCTACGCTTTGATCGTTTCCTGGAAGACCAGTAGTAGTTTCCGATGCACATCTGGAGACATTCTGTAGTCTGTGGACTATCAGAGTGTTGATGAAATACAGAATCTGCATCGGGATTGAATACAACAGTCACCATGCGCACTTTCCTCCATGGGAGTAATGTCTCAAATAGTCTACGCTTTGATCGTTCCCTGGAAGACCAGTACTAGTTTCCGATGCATATCTGGAAGCATTCCTTAATCTGTAAACTATCTGAATGTTGTTCAAGCACAGAAATTGCATCGGGATTGAATACAACAGTCACCATGCGCACTTTCCTCCATGGGAGTAATGTCTCAAACAGTTTACGCTTTCATCGTTCCCTGGAAGACCACTAGTAGTTTCCGATGCACATCTGGGGCCTTCTGTAATGTGTGGACTATCAGAGTGTTGATGAAACACAGGAATTGCATCGGAATTGAATACAACAGTCACCAGGCGCACTTTCCTCCATAGGAGTAATGTCTCAAACAGTCTACGGTTTGATCGTTCCCTGCATGACCAGTAGTAGTTTCCGATGCACATCTGGAGGCATTCTGTGGTCTGTGGACCTTCAAAGTGTTGATGAAACACAGAAATAGCATCGGGATTGAATACAACAGTCACCATGCGCACTTTCGTCCATGGGAGTAATGTCTTAAAGAGTCTACGCTTTGATTGTTCCCTGGAAGATCAGTAGTAGTTTCCGATGCACATCTGGAGGCATTCTGTAATCTGTGGACTATCAGGGTGTTGTTGAATCACTGAAATTGCATCGGGATTGAATACAACGGTCACCATGCTTACTTTCCTCCATGGGAGTAATGTCTCAAACAGTCTACGCTTTGATCGTTTCCTTTAAGACCAGTAGTAGTTTCCGATGCACATCTGGAGGCATTCTGTAGTCTGTGGACTATCAGAGTGTTGATGAAATACAGAAACTGCATCGGGATTGAATACAACAGTCACCATGCACACGTTCCTCCATGGGAGTAATGTCTCAAATAGTCTACACTTTGATCTTTCCCTGCAAGACCAATAGTAGTTTCCGTTGCACATCTGGAGGCATTCTGTAATCTGTGGACCTTCAAAGAGTTGAATAAACACACAAACTGCCTTGTGATTGAATACAATAGTCACCATACGCACTTTCCTCCATGGGAGTAATGTCTCAGTCTACGTTTTGATCGTTCTCCTGAAGACCAGTAGTAGTTTCCGATGCACATCTGGAGCAATTCTGTAATCTGTGTACTATCAGAGTGTTGTTGAAACACAGATATTGCATCGGGATTGAATATAACAGTCACCATGCTTACTTTCCTCCATGGGAGTAATGTCTCAAACAGTCTACGCTTTGATCGTTTCCTGGAAGACCAATAGTAGTTTCCGATGCACATCTGGAGAAATTCTGTAATCTGTGGACCTTCAAAGTGTTGATGAAACACAGAAATTGCATCGGGATTGAATACAACATTCAGCATGCGCACTTTCCTCCATGGGAGTAATGTCTCAAACAGTCTACGCTATGATCGTTCCTTGGAAGACCAGTAGTAGTTTCCGATGCAGATCTGGGGGAATTCTGTAATCTGTGGACCTTCAAAGGGTTGATGAAACACAGAAATTACATCGGTGATTGAATACAACAGACACCATGCCCACGTTCCTCCATGGGAGTAATGTCTCAAACATTCTACTTTTTTATCGTTCCCTGGAAGACCAGTTGTAGTTTCCGATGCACATCTTTAGGAATTCTGTAATCTGTGGACCATCAAAGTGTTGATGAAACACAGAAATTGCATCGGGATTGAATACAACAGTCACCATGCGCACTTTCCTCCATTTGAGTAATGTCTCAAAGAGTCTACGCTTTGATCGTTCCCTGCAAGACCAGTAGTAGTTTCCGATGCACATCTGGAGGCATTCTGTAATCTGTGGACCCTCAAAGTGTTGATGAAACACAGAAATTGCCTCGGGATTGAATACAACAGTCACCATGCGCACTTTACTCCATGGGAGTAATGTCTCGAGCAGTCCACGTTTTGATCGTTCTCTGGAAGACCAGTAATAGTTTCCGATGCACATCTGGAGGGATTCTGTAATCTGTGGACCTTCAAAGTGTTGATGAAACACAGAAATTGCATCGGAATTGAATACAACAGTCACCATGCGCTCTTTCCTCCATGGGAGTAATGTCTCAAACACTCTACGCTTTGATCATTCCCTGGAAGACCAGTTGTAGTTTCCGATCCACATCTTTAGGAAATCTGTAATCTGTGGACCTTCAAAGTGTTGATGGAACGCAGAAATTGCATCGGGATTGAATACAACAGTAACCATGCGCACTTTCCTCCATGGGAGTAATGCCTCAAACAGTCTACGGTTTGATCGTTTCCTGGAAGACCAGTAGTAGTTTCCGATGCACATCTGGAGGCATTCTGTAGTCTGTGGACTATCAGAGTGTTGATGAAACACAGAAACCGCATCGGGATTGAATACAACAGTCACCGTGCGCACTTTCCTCCATGGGTTGTAATGTCTCAAACAATCTACGCTTTGATCGTGCCCTGGAAGACCAGTAGTAGTTTCCGATGCACATCTGTAGTCATTCTGTAAGCTGCGGACCTTCAAAGTGTTGATGAAACACAGAAATTACCTCGGGATTGAATACAACAGTCACCATGCGCACTTTCCTCCATTGGAGTAATGTCTCAAACAGTCTACGCTTTGATCGTTCTCCTGAAGACCAGTAGTAGTTTACGATGCACATCTGGAAGCATTCTGTAATCTGTAAACTATCAGAGTGTTGTCCAAACACAGAAATTGCATCGGGATTGAATACAACAATCACCATGCGCACTTTCCTCCATGGGAGTAGTGTCTCAATCAGTTTACGCTTTGATCGTTCCTTGGAAGACCAGTAGTAGTTTCCGATGCACATCTGGGGGCATTCTGTATTGTGTGGACTATCAAAGTGTTGATGAAACACAGAAATTGCATCGGGATTGAATACAACATACACCATGCGCACGTTCCTCCATGGGAGTAATTTCACAATCATTCTACGCTTTGATCGTTCCCTGGAAGACCAGTTGTAGTTTCCGATGCACATCTTTAGGAATTATGTAATCTGTGGACCTTCAAAGTGTTGATGAAACACAGAAATTGCATCGGGATTGAATACAACAGTCACCATGCGCAGTTTCCTCTGTATGAGTAATGTCTCAAACAGTCTACACTTTGATCGTGCCCTGGAAGACCAGTTGTAGTTTACGATGCACATCTGGAAGCATTATGTAATCTGTAAACTATCAGACTGTTGTCCAAACACAGAAATTGCATCTGCATTGAATACAACAATCACCATGCGCACTTTCCTCCGTGGGAGTAATGTCTCAAACAGTTTACGCTTTATTCGTTCCTTGGAAGACCAGTAGTAGTTTCCGATGCACATCTGGGGGCATTCTGTAATGTGTGGACTTTCAGAGTGTTGACGAAACACAGAAATTGTATCGGGATTGAATACAACAGTCACCATGCGCACATTCTTCCATGGGAGTAATGTCTCAAACAGTCTACGCTTTGATCGTTCGCTGGAAGACCAATTGTGGTTTCCGACGCACATCTGGAGGCACTCTGTAATCTGTGGACTTTCAAAGTGTTGGTGAAACAAAGAAATTGCATCGGGATTGAATACAACAGACACCATGCGCACGTTCCTCCATGGGAGTAATGTCTCAAACACTCTACGCTTTGATCATTCCCTGGAAGACCAGTTGTAGTTTCCGATCCACATCTTTAGGAAATCTGTAAACTGTGGACCTTCAAAGTGTTGATGGAACGCAGAAATTGCATCGGGATTGAATACAACAGTAACCATGCGCACTTTCCTCCATGGGAGTAATTCCCCAAACAGTCTACGGTTTGATCGTTTCCTGGAAGACCAGTAGTAGTTTCCGATGCACATCTGGAGGCATTCTGTAGTCTGTGGACTATCAGAGTGTTGATGAAACACAGATACGGCATCGGCATTGAATACAACAGTCACCATGCGCACTTTCCTCCATGGGTAGTAATGTCTCAAACAATCTACGCTTTGATCGTGCCCTGGAAGACCAGTAGTAGTTTCCGATGCACATCTGTAGTCATTCTGTAAGCTGCGGACCTTCAAAGTGTTGATGAAACACAGAAATTACCTCGGGATTGAGTACAACAGTCACCATGCGCACTTTCCTCCATGGGAGTAATGTCTCAAACAGTCTAAGCTTTGATCGTTCTCCTGAAGACCAGTAGTAGTTTACGATGCACATCTGGAAGCATTCTGTAATCTGTAAACTATCAGAGTGTTGTCCAAACACAGAAATTGCATCGGGATTGAATACAACAATCACCATGCGCACTTTCCTCCATTGGAGTAGTGTCTCAAACAGTTTACGCTTTGATCGTTCCTTGGAAGACCAGTAGTAGTTTCCGATGCACATCTGGGGGCATTCTGTATTGTGTGGACTATCAGAGTGTTGATGAAACACAGAAATTGCATCGGGATTGAATACAACAAACACCATGCGCACGTTCCTCCATGGGAGTAATTTCACATTCATTCTACGCTTTGATCGTTCCCTGGAAGACCAGTTGTAGTTTCCGATGCACATCTTTAGGAATTATGTAATCTGTGGACCTTCAAAGTGTTGATGAAACACAGAAATTGCATCGGGATTGAATACAACAGTCACCATGCGCAGTTTCCTCTGTATGAGTAATGTCTCAAACAGTCTACGCTTTGATCGTTCCCTGCAATACCAGTAGTAGTTTCCGATGCACATCTGGAGGCATTCTGTAATCTGTGGACCTTCAAAGTGTTGATGAAACACAGAAATGGCCTCGGGATTGAATACAACAGTCACCATGCGCACTTTCCTCCATGGGAGTAATGTCTTAAAGAGTCTACGCTTTGATCGTTCCCTGGAAGATCAGTAGTAGTTTCCGATGCACATCTGGAGGCATTCTGTTATCTGTGGACTATGAGGGTGTTGTTGAAACACTGAAATTGCATCTTGATTGAATACAACGGTCACCATGCTTACTTTCCTCCATGGGATTAATGTCTTAAACAGTCTACGCTTTGATCGTTTCCTGGAAGACCAGTAGTAGTTTCCGATGCACATCTGGAGGCATTCTGTAGTCTGTGGACTATCAGAGTGTTGATGAAATACAGAAACTGCATCGGGATTGAATACAACAGTCACCATGCACACGTTCCTCCAAGGGAGTAATGTCTCAAAAAGTCTACACTTTGATCTTTCCCTGCAAGACCAAGAGTAGTTTCCGATGCACATCTGGAGGCATTCTGTAATCTGTGGACCTTCAAAGTATTGATTAAACACACAAACTGCCTTGTGATTGAATACAACAGTCACCATACGCACTTTCCTCCATGGGAGTAATGTCTCAGTCTACGTTTTGATCGTTCTCCTGAAGACCAGTAGTAGTTTCCAATGCACATCTGGAGCAATTCTGTAATCTGTGGACTATTAGAGTGTTGTTGAAACACAGATATTGCATCGGGATTGAATACAACAGTCACCATGCTTACTTTCCTCCATGGGAGTAATGTCTCAAACAGTCTACGCTTTGATCGTTTCCTGGAAGACCAATAGTAGTTTCCGATGCACATCTGGAGGCATTCTGTAATCTGTGGACCTTCAAAGTGTTGATGAAACACAGAAATTGCATCGGGATTGAATACAACATTCACCATGCGCACTTTCCCCATGGGAGTAATGTCTCAATCAGTCTACGATTTGATCGTTCCTTGGAAGACCAGTAGTAGTTTCCGATGCACATCCGGGGGAATTCTGTAATCTGTGGACCTTCAAAGGGTTGATGAAACACAGAAATTACATCGGTGATTGAATACAACAGACACCATGCGCAGTGTTCCTCCATGGGAGTAATGTCTCAAACATTCTACTTTTTTATCGTTCCCTGGAAGACCAGTTGTAGTTTCCGATGCACATCTTTAGGAATTCTGTAATCTGTGGACCATCTAAGTGTTGATGAAACACAGAAATTGCATCGGGATTGAATACAACAGTCACCATGCGCACTTTCCTCCATTTGAGTAATGTCTCAAAGACTCTACGCTTTGATCGTTCCCTGCAAGACCAGTAGTAGTTTCCGATGCACATCTGGAGGCATTCTGTAATCTGTGGACCCTCAAAGTGTTGATGAAACACAGAAATTGCCTCGGGACTGAATACAACAGTCACAATGCGCATTTTCCTCCATTTGAGTAATGTCTCAAAGTGTCTACGCTTTGATCGTTCCCTGCAAGACCAGTAGTAGTTTCCGATGCAAATTTGGAGGCATTCTGTAATCTGTGGACCTTCAAAGTGTTGATGAAACACAGAAATTGCCTCGGGATTGAATACAACAGTCACCATGCGCACTTTACTCCATGGGAGTAATGTCTCAAACAGGCCACGCTTTGATCGTTCTCTTTAAGACCAGTAATAGTTTCCGATGCACATCTGGAGGCATTCTGTAATCTCTGGACCTTCAAAGTGTTGATGAAACACAGAAATTGCATCGGAATCGAATACAACAGTCACCATGCGCACTTTCCTCCATGGGAGTAATGTCTCAAACTGTCTACGCTTTGATCGTTCCTTGGAAGACCAGTAGTAGTTTCGGATGCACATCTGGGGGCATTCTGTAATGTGTGGACTATCAGAGTGTTGATGAAACACAGAAATTACATCGAAATTGAATACAACAGACACCATGCGCACGTTCCTCCATGGGAGTAATGTCTCAAACAGTCTACGCTTTGATCGTTTCCTGGAAGACCAGTAGTAGTTTTCGATGCACATCTGGAGACATTCTGTAATCTGTGGACTATCAGAGTGTTGATGAAACACAGATATTGCATCGGGATTGAATACAACAGTCACCATGCTTACTTTCCTCCATGGGAGTAATGTCTCAAACAGTCTACGCTTTGATCGTTTCCTGGAAGACCAATACTAGTTTCCGATGCACATCTGGAGGCATTCTGTAATCTGTGGACCTTCAAAGTGTTGATGAAACACGGAAATTCCTTGGGATTGAATACAACAGTCACCATGCGCACTTTACTCCATGGGAGTAATGACTCAAACAGTCCACGCTTTGATCGTTCTCTGGAAGACCAGTAATAGTTTCCGATGCACATCTGGAGGCATTCTGTAATATGTGGACCTTCAAAGTGTTGATGAAACACAGAAATTGCATCGGAATTGAATACAACAGTCACCATGCGCACTTTCCTCCATGGGAGTAATGTCTCAAACAGTCTACGCTTTGATCGTTCCTTGGAAGACCAGTAGTAGTTTCGGATGCACATCGGGGGGCATTCTGTAATGTGTGACTATCAGAGTGTTGATGAAACACAGAAATTACATCGGGATTGAATACAACAGACACCATGCGCACGTTCCTCCATGGGAGTAATGTCTCAAATATTCTACGCTTTGATCATTCCCTGGAAGTCCAGTTGTAGTTTCCGATGCATATCTTTAGGAATTCTGTAATCTGTGGACCTTCAAAGTGTTGATGAAACGCAGAAATTGCATCGGGATTGAATACAACAGTCACCATGCGCACTTTCCTCCATGGGAGTAATGCCTCAAACAGTTTACGCTTTGATCGTTCCCTGGAAGACCAGTAGTAGTTTACGATGCACATCTGGAAGCATTCTGAAATCTGTAAACTATCAGAGTGTTGGTGAAACACAAAAATTGCATCGGGATTGAATACAACAGTCACCAAGCGCACTTTCCTCCATGGGAGTAATGTCTCAAACAGTCTACGCTTTGATCGTGCCCTGCAAGACCAGTAGTAGTTTCCGATGCACATCTGGAGGCATTCTGTAAACTGTGGTCTATCAGAGAGTTGATGAAACACAGATATTGCATCGGGATTGAATACAACAGTCACCATGCGCTCTTTCCTCCATGGGAGTAATGTCTCAAACAGTCTACGCTTTGATCGTTCCCTGGAAGACCAGTAGTATTTTCGATGCACATCTGGAGGCATTCTGTAATCTGAGGATCATCAGAATGTTGATGAAACACAGAAATTGCATCGGGATTGAATACAACAGTCACCATGCGCACTTTCCTCCAGGGGAGTAATGTCTCAAACAGTTTACGCTTTGATCGTTCCCTGGAAGACCAGTAGTAGTTTACGATGCACATCTGGAAGCATTCTGTGATCTGTAAACTATCAGAGTGTTGTCCAAACACAGAAATTGCATCGGGATTGAATTCAACAGTAACCATGCGAACTTTATTCAATGGGAGTAATGTCTCAAACAGTTTACGCTTTGATCGTTCCTTGGAAGACCAGTAATAGTTTCCGATGCACATCTGGGGGCATTCTGTAATGTGTGGACTACCAGAGTGTTGATGAAACACAGAAATTGCATCGGGATTGAATACAACAGTCACCATGCGCACTTTCCTCCATGGCAGTAATGTCTCAAACAGTCTACGCTTTGATCGTTCCCTAGAAGACCAGTAGTATTTTCCGATGCACATCTGGAGGCATTCTGTAATCTGAGGAACATCAGAATGTTGATGAAACACAGAAATTGCATCGGGATTGAATACAACAGTCACCATGCGAACTTTCCTCCAGGGAGTAATGTCTCAAACAGTTTACGCTTTGATCGTTCCCTGGAAGACCAGTTGTAGTTTCCGATGCACATCTTTAGGAATTCTGTAATCTGTGGAAGATCAAAGTGTTGATGAAACACAGAAATTGCCTTGGGATTGAATACAACAGTCACCATGCGCTTTTTCCTCCATTTGAGATATGTCTCAAAGAGTCTACGCTTTGATCGTTCCCTGCAAGACCAGTAGTAGTTTCCGATGCACATCTGGAGGCATTCTGTAATCTGTGGACCTTCAAAGTGTTGATGAAACACGGAAATTCCTCGGGATTGAATACAACAGTCACCATGCGCACTTTACTCCATGGGAGTAATGTCTCAAACAGTCCACGATTTGATCGTTCTCTGGAAGACCAGTAATAGTTTCCGATGCACATCTGGAGGCATTCTGTAATATGTGGACCTTCAAAGTGTTGATGAAACACAGAAATTGCATCGGAATTGAATACAACAGTCACCATGCGCACTTTCCTCCATGGGAGTAATGTCTCAAACAGTCTACGCTTTGATCGTTCTTTGGAAGACCAGTAGTAGTTTCGGATGCACATCTGGGGGCATTCTGTAATGTGTGGACTATCAGAGTGTTGATGAAACACAGAAATTACATCGGGATTGAATACAACAGACACCATGCGCACGTTCCTCCATGGGAGTAATGTCTCAAACATTCTACGCTTTGATCATTCCCTGGAAGTCCAGTTGTAGTTTCCGATGCATATCTTTAGGAATTCTGTAATCTGTGGACCTTCAAAGTGTTGATGAAACGCAGAAATTGCATCGGGATTGAATACAACAGTAACCATGCGCACTCTCCACAATTGGAGTAATGTCTCAAACAGTTTACGCTTTGATCGTTCCTTGGAAGACCAGTAATAGTTTCCGATGCACATCTGAGGGCATTCTGTAATGTGTGGACTACCAGAGTGTTGATGAAACACAGAAATTGCATCGGGATTTAATGCAACAGACACCATGCGCACGTTCCTCCATGGGAGTAATGTCTCAAACATTCTACGCTTTGATCGTTACCTGCAAGACCAGTTGTAGTTTCCGATGCACATCTTTAGAAATTCTGTAATCTGTGGACCTTCAAAGTGTTGATGAAACACAAAAATTGCATCGGGATTGAATACAACAATCACCATGCGCACTTTCCTCCATGGGACTAATGTCTCAAACAGTCTACGCTTTGATCGTATCCTGGAAGACCAGTAGTAGTTTCCGATGCACATCTGGAGGCATTCTGTAGTCTGTGGACTATCAGAGTGTTGATGAAACACAGAAACTGCATCGGGATTGAATACAACAGTCACCATGCGCACTTTCCTCCATGGGAGTAATGTATCAAACAGTCTACGCTTTGATCATTCATTGCAAGACCAGTAGTAGTTTCCGATGCACATCTGGAGGCATTCTGTAATCTGTGGACCTTCAAAGTGTTGTTCAAACACAGAAATTGAATCGGGATTGTATACAACAGTCACCATGTGCACTTTCCTCCATGGGAGTAATGTCTCAGAGAATCTACGCTTTGATCGTTCCCTGGAAGACCAGTAGTATTTTCCGATGCACATCTGGAGGCATTCTGTAATCTGTGGAACATCAGAATGTTGATGAAACACAGAAACTGCATCGGGATTGAATACAACAGTCACCATGCACACGTTCCTCCATGGGAGTAATGTCTCAAACAGTCTACACTTTGATCGTTCCCTGGAAGACCAGTTGTAGTTTCCGATGCACATCTGGAGGAATTCTGTAGTCTTTGGACATTCAAAGTGTTGATGAAATACAGAAATTTCATCGGGATTGAATACAACAGTCACCATGCGCAATTTCGTCCATGGGAGTAATGTCTCAAACAGTCTACGCTTTGATCGTTCCCTGCAAGACCAGTAGTAGTTTAAGATGCACATCTGGAAGCATTCTGTGATCTGTAAACTATCAGAGTGTTGTCCAAACACAGAAATTGCATCGGGATTGAATACAACAGTAACCATGCGATCTTTCCTCAATGGGAGTAATGTCTCAAACAGTTTACGCTTTGATCGTTCCTTGGAAGACCAGTAATAGTTTCCGATGCACATCTGGGGGCATTCTGTAATGTGAGGACTACCAGAGTGTTGATGAAACACAGAAATTGCATCGGGATTGAATACAACAGTCACCATGCGCTTTTTCCTCCATGGCAGTAATGTCTCAAACAGTCTACGCTTTGATCGTGCCCTGCAAGACCAGTAGTAGTTTCCGATGCACATCTGGAGGAATTCTGCAATCTGTGGAACTTCAAAGTGTTGATGAAACACAGAAATTGCCTCGGGATTGAATACAACAGTCACCATGCGCACTTTCCTCCATGGGAGAAATGTCTCAAACAGTCTACGCTTTGATCGTTCCCTGGAAGACCAGTAGTAGTTTCCGATGCACATCTGGAGTCATTCTGTAATCTGTGGACTATCAGAGTGTTGATGAAACACAGATATTGCATCGGGATGGAATACAACTGTCACCATGCGCACTTTCCTCCATGGGAGTAATGTCTCAAACAGTCTACGCTTTGATCGTTCCCTAGAAGACCAGTAGTATTTTCCGATGCACATCTGGAGGCATTCTGTAATCTGAGGAACATCAGAATGTTGATGAAACACAGAAATTGCATCGGGATTGAATACAACAGTCACCATTCGAACTTTCCTCCAGGGAGTAATGTCTCAAACAGTTTACGCTTTGATCGTTCCCTGGAAGACCAGTTGTAGTTTCCGATGCACATCTTTAGGAATTCTGTAATCTGTGGAAGGTCAAAGTGTTGATGAAACACAGAAATTGCCTTGGGATTGAATACAACAGTCACCATGCGCTTTTTCCTCCATTTGAGATATGTCTCAGAGAGTCTACGCTTTGATCGTTCCCTGCAAGACCAGTAGTAGTTTCCGATGCACATCTGGAGGCATTCTGTAATCTGTGGACCTTCAAAGTGTTAATGAAACACGGAAATTCCTCGGGATTGAATACAACAGTCACCATGCGCACTTTACTCCATGGGAGTAATGTCTCAAACAGTCCACGCTTTGATCGTTCTCTGGAAGACCAGTAATAGTTTCCGATGCACATCTGGAGGCATTCTGTAATATGTGGACCTTCAAAGTGTTGATGAAACACAGAAATTGCATCGGAATTGAATACAACAGTCACCATGCGCACTTTCCTCCATGGGAGTAATGTCTCAAACAGTCTACGCTTTGATCGTTCCTTGGAAGACCAGTAGTAGTTTCGGATGCACATATGGGGGCATTCTGTAATGTGTGGACTATCAGAGTGTTGATGAAACACAGAAATTACATCGGGATTGAATACAACAGACACCATGCGCACGTTCCTCCATGGGAGTAATGTCTCAAACATTCTACGCTTTGATCATTCCCTGGAAGTCCAGTTGTAGTTTCCGATGCATATCTTTAGGAATTCTGTAATCTGTGGACCTTCAAAGTGTTGATGAAACACAAAAATTGCATCGGGATTGAATACAACAATCACCATGCGCACTTTCCTCCATGGGACTAATGTCTCAAACAGTCTACGCTTTGATCGTATCCTTGAAGACCAGTAGTAGTTTCTGATGCACATCTGGAGGCATTCTGTAGTCTGTGGACTATCAGAGTGTTGATGAAACACAGAAACTGCATCGGGATTGAATACAACAGTCACCTTGCGCACTTTCCTCCATGGGAGTAATGTCTCAAACAGTCTACGCTTTGATCATTCATTGCAAGACCAGTAGTAGTTTCCGATGCATATCTGGAGGCATTCTGTAATCTGTGGACCTTCAAAGTGTTGATGAAACACAGAAATTGCCTCGGGATTGAATACAACAGTCACCATGCGCACTTTCCTCCATGGGACTAATGTCTCAAACAGTCTACGCTTTGATTGTTCCCTGAAGACCAGTAGTAGTTTCCAATGAACATCTGGAGTCATTCTGTAATCTGTGGACTATCAGAGTGTTGATGAAACACAGATATTGCATCGGGATGGAATACAACAGTCACCATGCGCACTTTCCTCCATGGGAGTAATGTCTCAAACAGTCTACGCTTTGATCGTTCCCTAGAAGACCAGTAGTATTTTCCGATGCACATCTGGAGGCATTCTGTAATCTGAGGAACATCAGAATGTTGATGAAACACAGAAATTGCATCGGGATTGAATACAACAGTCACCATGCGAACTTTCCTCCAGGGAGTAATGTCTCAAACAGTTTACACTTTGATCGTTCCCTGGAAGACCAGTTGTAGTTTCCGATGCACATCTTTAGGAATTCTGTAATCTGTGGAAGATCAAAGTGTTGATGAAACACAGAAATTGCCTTGGGATTGAATACAACAGTCACCATGCGCTTTTTCCTCCATTTGAGATATGTCTCAAAGAGTCTACGCTTTGATCGTTCCCTGCAAGACCAGTAGTAGTTTCCGATGCACATCTGGAGGCATTCTGTAATCTGTGGACCTTCAAAGTGTTGATGAAACACGGAAATTCCTCGGGATTGAATACAACAGTCACCATGCGCACTTTACTCCATGGGAGTAATGTCTCAAACAGTCCACGCTTTGATCGTTCTCTGGAAGACCAGTAATAGTTTTCGATGCACATCTGGAGGCATTCTGTAATATGTGGACCTTCAAAGTGTTGATGAAACACAGAAATTGCATCGGAATTGAATACAACAGTCACCATGCGCACTTTCCTCCATGGGAGTAATGTCTCAAACAGTCTACGCTTTGATCGTTCCTTGGAAGACCAGTAGTAGTTTCGGATGCACATCTGGGGGCATTCTGTAATGTGTGGACTATCAGAGTGTTGATGAAACACAGAAATTACATCGGGATTGAATACAACAGACACCATGCGCACGTTCCTCCATGGGAGTAATTTCTCAAACATTCTACGCTTTGATCATTCCCTGGAAGTCCAGTTGTAGTTTCCGATGCATATCTTTAGGAATTCTGTAATCTGTGGACCTTCAAAGTGTTGATGAAACGCAGAAATTGCATCGGGATTGAATACAACAGTAACCATGCGCACTTTCCTCAATGGGAGTAATGTCTCAAACAGTTTACGCTTTGATCGTTCCTTGGAAGACCAGTAATAGTTTCCGATGCACATCTGGGGGCATTCTGTAATGTGTGGACTACCAGAGTGTTGATGAAACACAGAAATTGCATCGGGATTGAATGCAACAGACACCATGCGCACGTTCCTCCATGGGAGTAATGTCTCAAACATTCTACGCTTTGATCGTTACCTGGAAGACCAGTTGTAGTTTCCGATGCACATCTTTAGAAATTCTGAAATCTGTGGACCTTCAAAGTGTTGATGAAACTCAAAAATTGCATCGGGATTGAATACAACAATCACCATGCGCACTTTCCTCCATAGGACTAATGTCTCAAACAGTCTACGGTTTGATCGTATCCTGGAAGACCAGTAGTAGTTTCCGATGCACATCTGGAGGCATTCTGTAGTCTGTTGACTATCAGAGTGTTGATGAAACACAGAAACTGCATCGGGATTGAATACAACAGTCACCATGCGCACTTTCCTCCATGGGAGTACTGTCTCAAACAGTCTACGCTTTGATCATTCATTGCAAGACCAGTAGTAGTTTCCGATGCACATCTGGAGGCATTCTGTAATCTGTGGACCTTCAAAGTGTTGATGAAACACAGAAATTGCCTCGGGATTGAATACGACAGTCACCATGCGCACTTTCCTCCATGGGACTAATGTCTCAAACAGTCTACGCTTTGATTGTTCCCTGAAGACCAGTAGTAGTTTCCGATGCACATCTGGAGGAATTCTGTAATCTGTAAACTATCAGAGTGTTGTTCAAACACAGAAATTGAATCGGGATTGTATACAACAGTCACCATGTGCACTTTCCTCCATGGGAGTAATGTCTCAGAGAATCTACGCTTTGATCGTTCCCTGGAAGACCAGTAGTATTTTCCGATGCACATCTGGAGGCATTCTGTAATCTGTGGAACATCAGAATGTTGATGAAACACAGAAACTGCATCGGGATTGAATACAACAGTCACCATGCACACGTTCCTCCATGGGAGTAATGTCTCAAACAGTCTACACTTTGATCGTTCCCTGGAAGACCAGTTGTAGTTTCCGATGCACATCTGTAGGAATTCTGTAGTCTTTGGACATTCAAAGTGTTAATGAAATACAGAAATTTCATCGGGATTGAATACAACAGTCACCATGCGCACTTTCGTCCATGGGAGTAATGTCTCAAACAGTCTACGCTTTGATCGTTCCCTGCAAGACCAGTAGTAGTTTCCGATGCACATCTGTAGGAATTCTGTAATCTGTGGAACTTCAAAGTGTTGATGAAGCACAGAAATTGCCTCGGGATTGAATATAACAGTCACCATGCGCACTTTCCTCCATGGGAGTAATGTCTCAAACAGTCTACGTTTTGATCGTTCCCTGGAAGACCAGTAGTAGTTTCCGATGCACATCTGGAGTCATTCTGTAATCTGTGGACTATGAGAGTGTTGATGAAACACAGATATTGCATCGGGATTGAATACAACAGTCACCATGCGCACTTTCCTTTATGGGAGTAATGTCTCAAACAGTCTACGCTTTGATCGTTCCCTGGAAGACCAGTAGTATTTTCCGATGCACATCTGGAGGCATTCTGTAATCTGAGGAACATCAGAATGTTGATGAAACACAGAAATTGCATCGGGATTGAATACAACAGTCACCATGCGCACTTTCCTCCAGGGGAGTAATGTCTCAAACAGTTTACGCTTTGATCGTCCCCTGGAAGACCAGTAGTAGTTTACGATGCACATCTGGAAGCATTCTGTAATCTGTAAACTATCAGAGTGTTGTCCAAACACAGACATTGCATCGGGATTGAATACAACAGTAACCATGCGCACTTTCCTCAATGGGAGTAATGTCTCAAACAATTTACGCTTTGATCGTTCCTTGGAAGACCAGTAATAGTTTCCGATGCACATCTGGGGGCATTCTGTAATGTGTGGACTACCAGAGTGTTGATGAAACACAGAAATTGCATCGTGATTGAATGCAACAGACACCATGCGCTCGTTCCTCCATGGGAGTAATGTCTCAAACATTCTACGCTTTGATCGTTCCCTGGAAGACCAGTTGTAGTTTCCGATGCACATCTTTAGAAATTCTGTAATCTGTGGACCTTCAAAGTGTTGATGAAACACAAAAATTGCATCGCGCTTAAATACAACAGTCACCATGCGCACTTTCCTCCATGGGAGTAATGTCTCAAACAGTCTACGCTTTGTTCGTTCCCTGCAAGACCAGTAGTTGTTTCCGATGCACATTTGGAGGCATTCTGTAACCTGTGGAGCTTCAAAGTGTTGATGAAACACAGAAATTGCCTCGGGATTGAATACAACAGTCATTATGCGCACTTTCCTCCATGGGAGTAATGTCTTAAACAGTCTACGGTTTGATCGTTCCCTGGAAGACCAGTAGTAGTTTCCGATGCACATCTGGAGGCATTCTGCAATCTGTGGACTATCAGAGTGTTGTTGAAACACAGAAATTGCGTTGGGATTGAATACAACAGTCACCATGATTACTTTCCTCCATGGGAGTAATGTATCAAACAGTCTACGCTTTGATCGTTTCCTGGAAGACCAGTAGTAGTTTTCGATGCACATCTGGAGGAATTCTGTAGTCTTTGGACATTCAAAGTGTTGATGAAATACAGAAATTTCATCGGGATTGAATACAACAGTCACCATGCGCACTTTCGTCCATGGGAGTAATGTCTCAAACAGTCTACGCTTTGATCGTTCCCTGCAAGACCAGTAGTAGTTTCCATTGCACATCTGGAGGCATTCTGTAATCTGTGGACCTTCAAAGTGTTGATGAAACACAGAAATTGCCTCGGGATTGAATACGACAGTCACCATGCGCACTTTCCTCCATGGGACTAATGTCTCAAACAGTCTACGCTTTGATTGTTCCCTGAAGACCAGTAGTAGTTTCCGATGCACATCTGGAGGAATTCTGTAATCTGTAAACTATCAGAGTGTTGTTCAAACACAGAAATTGAATCGGGATTGTATACAACAGTCACCATGTGCACTTTCCTCCATGGGAGTAATGTCTCAGAGAATCTACGCTTTGATCGTTCCCTGGAAGACCAGTAGTATTTTCCGATGCACATCTGGAGGCATTCTGTAATCTGTGGAACATCAGAATGTTGATGAAACACAGAAACTGCATCGGGATTGAATACAACAGTCACCATGCACACGTTCCTCCATGGGAGTAATGTCTCAAACAGTCTACACTTTGATCGTTCCCTGGAAGACCAGTTGTAAGTTCCGATGCACATCTGTAGGAATTCTGTAGTCTTTGGACATTCAAAGTGTTAATGAAATACAGAAATTTCATCGGGATTGAATACAACAGTCACCATGCGCACTTTCGTCCATGGGAGTAATGTCTCAAACAGTCTACGCTTTGATCGTTCCCTGCAAGACCAGTAGTAGTTTCCGATGCACATCTGTAGGAATTCTGTAATCTGTGGAACTTCAAAGTGTTGATGAAGCACAGAAATTGCCTCGGGATTGAATATAACAGTCACCATGCGCACTTTCCTCCATGGGAGTAATGTCTCAAACAGTCTACGTTTTGATCGTTCCCTGGAAGACCAGTAGTAGTTTCCGATGCACATCTGGAGTCATTCTGTAATCTGTGGACTATGAGAGTGTTGATGAAACACAGATATTGCATCGGGATTGAATACAACAGTCACCATGCGCACTTTCCTCCATGGGAGTAATGTCTCAAACAGTCTACGCTTTGATCGTTCCCTGGAAGACCAGTAGTATTTTCCGATGCACATCTGGAGGCATTCTGTAATCTGAGGAACATCAGAATGTTGATGAAACACAGAAATTGCATCGGGATTGAATACAACAGTCACCATGCGCACTTTCCTCCAGGGGAGTAATGTCTCAAACAGTTTACGCTTTGATCGTCCCCTGGAAGACCAGTAGTAGTTTACGATGCACATCTGGAAGCATTCTGTAATCTGTAAACTATCAGAGTGTTGTCCAAACACAGACATTGCATCGGGATTGAATACAACAGTAACCATGCGCACTTTCCTCAATGGGAGTAATGTCTCAAACAATTTACGCTTTGATCGTTCCTTGGAAGACCAGTAATAGTTTCCGATGCACATCTGGGGGCATTCTGTAATGTGTGGACTACCAGAGTGTTGATGAAACACAGAAATTGCATCGTGATTGAATGCAACAGACACCATGCGCTCGTTCCTCCATGGGAGTAATGTCTCAAACATTCTACGCTTTGATCGTTCCCTGGAAGACCAGTTGTAGTTTCCGATGCACATCTTTAGAAATTCTGTAATCTGTGGACCTTCAAAGTGTTGATGAAACACAAAAATTGCATCGCGCTTAAATACAACAGTCACCATGCGCACTTTCCTCCATGGGAGTAATGTCTCAAACAGTCTACGCTTTGTTCGTTCCCTGCAAGACCAGTAGTTGTTTCCGATGCACATTTGGAGGCATTCTGTAACCTGTGGAGCTTCAAAGTGTTGATGAAACACAGAAAATGCCTCGGGATTGAATACAACAGTCATTATGCGCACTTTCCTCCATGGGAGTAATGTCTTAAACAGTCTACGGTTTGATCGTTCCCTGGAAGACCAGTAGTAGTTTCCGATGCACATCTGGAGGCATTCTGCAATCTGTGGACTATCAGAGTGTTGTTGAAACACAGAAATTGCGTTGGGATTGAATACAACAGTCACCATGATTACTTTCCTCCATGGGAGTAATGTATCAAACAGTCTACGCTTTGATCGTTTCCTGGAAGACCAGTAGTAGTTTTCGATGCACATCTGGAGGAATTCTGTAGTCTTTGGACATTCAAAGTGTTGATGAAATACAGAAATTTCATCGGGATTGAATACAACAGTCACCATGCGCACTTTCGTCCATGGGAGTAATGTCTCAAACAGTCTACGCTTTGATCGTTCCCTGCAAGACCAGTAGTAGTTTCCGATGCACATCTGGAGTCATTCTGTAATCTGTAAACTATCAGAGTGTTGTCCAAACACAGAAATTGCATCGGGATTGAATACAACGGTAACCATGCGCACTTTCCTCAATGGGAGTAATGTCTCAAACAATTTACGCTTTGATCGTTCCTTGGAAGACCAGTAATAGTTTCCGATGCACATCTGGGGGCATTCTGTAATGTGTGGACTACCAGAGTGTTGATGAAACACAGAAATTGCATCGGGATTGAATGCAACAGACACCATGCGCTCGTTCTTCCATGGGAGTAATGTCTCAAACATTCTACGCTTTGATCGTTCCCTGGAAGACCAGTTGTAGTTTCCGATGCACATCTTTAGAAATTCTGTAATCTGTGGACCTTCAAAGTGTTGATGAAACACAAAAATTGCCTCGGGATTGAATACAACAGTCATTATGCGCACTTTCCTCCATGGGAGTAATGTCTCAAACAGTCTACGCTTTGATCGTTCCCTGGAAGACCAGTAGTATTTTCCGATGCACATCTGGAGGCATTCTGTAATCTGAGGATCATCAGAATGTTGATGAAACACAGAAATTGCATCGGGATTGAATACAACAGTCACCATGCGCACTTTCCTCCATGGGAGTAATGTATCAAACAGTCTACGCTTTGATCGTGCCCTGCAAGACCAGTAGTAGTTTCCGATGCACATCTGGAGGCATTCTGTAATCTGTGGACTATCAGAGTGTTGATGAAACACAGATATTGCATCGGGATTGAATAGAACTGTCACCATGCGCACCTTCCTCCATGGGAGTAATGTCTCAAACAGTCTACGCTTTGATCGTTCCCTGGAAGACCAGTAGTATTTTCCGATGCACATCTGGAGGCATTCTGTAATCTGAGGAACATCAGAATGTTGATGAAACACAGAAATTGCATCGGGAATGAATACAACAGTCACCATGCGCACTTTCCTCCATGGGAGTAATGTCTCAAACAGTCTACGCTTTGATCGTGCCCTGCGAGACCAGTAGTAGTTTCCGATGCACATCGGGAGGAATTCTGTAATCTGTGGAACTTCAAAGTGTTGATGAAACACAGAAATTGCCTCGGGATTGAATACAACAGTCACCATGCGCAGTTTCCTCCATGGGAGTAATGTCTCAAACAGTCTACGCTTCGATCGTTCCCTGCAAGACCAGTAGTAGTTTCCGATGCACATCTGGAGGAATTCTGTAATCTGTGGAACTTCAAAGTGTTGATGAAACACAGAAATTGCCTCGGGATTGAATATAACAGTCACCATGCGCACTTTCCTCCATGGGAGTAATGTCTCAAAGAGTCTACGCTTTGATCGTTCCCTGGAAGACCAGTAGTAGTTTCCGATGCACATCTGGAGTCATTCTGTAATCTGTGGACTATCAGAGTGTTGATGAAACACAGATATTGCATCGGGATTGAATACAACAGTCACCATGCGCACTTTCCTCCATGGGAGTAATGTCTCAAACAGTCTACGCTTTGATCGTTCCCTGGAAGACCAGTAGTATTTTCCGATGCACATCTGGAGGCATTCTGTAATCTGAGGAACATCAGAATGTTGATGAAACACAGAAATTGCATCGGGATTGAATACAACAGTCACCATGCGCACTTTCCTCCAGGGGAGTAATGTCTCAAACAGTTTACGCTATGATCGTCCCCTGGAAGACCAGTAGTAGTTTACGATGCACATCTGGAAGCATTCTGTAATCTGTAAACTATCAGAGTGTTGTCCAAACACAGAAATTGCATCGGGATTGAATACAACAGTAACCATGCGCACTTTCCTCAATGGGAGTAATGTCTCAAACTATTTACGCTTTGATCGTTCCTTGGAAGACCAGTAATAGTTTCCGATGCACATCTGGGGGCATTCTGTAATGTGTGGACTACCAGAGTGTTGATGAAACACAGAAATTGCATCGGGATTGAATGCAACAGACACCATGCGCTCGTTCCTCCATGGGAGTAATGTCTCAAACATTCTACGCTTTGATCGTTCCCTGGAAGACCAGTTGTAGTTTCCGATGCACATCTTTAGAAATTCTGTAATCTGTGGACCTTCAAAGTGTTGATGAAACACAAAAATTGCCTCGGGATTGAATACAACAGTCATTATGCGCACTTTCCTCAATGGGAGTAATGTCTCAAACAGTCTACGCTTTGATCGTTCCCTGGAAGACCAGCAGTATTTTCCGATGCACATCTGGAGGCATTCTGTAATCTGAGGATCATCAGAATGTTGATGAAACACAGAAATTGCATCGGGATTGAATACAACAGTCACCATGCGCACTTTCCTCCATGGGAGTAATGTCTCAAACAGTCTACGCTTTGATCGTGCCCTGCAAGACCAGTAGTAGTTTCCGATGCACATCTGGAGGCATTCTGTAATCTGTGGACTATCAGAGTGTTGATGAAACACAGATATTGCATCGGGATTGAATAGATCTGTCACCATGCGCACTTTCCTCCATGGGAGTAATGTCTCAAACAGTCTACGCTTTGATCGTTCCCTGGAAGACCAGTAGTATTTTCCGATGCACATCTGGAGGCATTCTGTAATCTGAGGAACATCAGAATGTTGATGAAACACAGAAATTGCATCGGGAATGAATACAACAGTCACCATGCGCACTTTCCTCCATGGGAGTAATGTCTCAAACAGTCTACGCTTTGATCGTGCCCTGCAAGACCAGTAGTAGTTTCCGATGCACATCGGGAGGAATTCTGTAATCTGTGGAACTTCAAAGTGTTGATGAAACACAGAAATTGCCTCGGGATTGAATACAACAGTCACCATGCGCACTTTCCTCCATGGGAGTAATGTCTCAAACAGTCTACGCTTTGTTCGTTCCCTGCAAGACCAGTAGTAGTTTCCGATGCACATTTGGAGGCATTCTGTAATCTGTGGAGCTTCAAAGTGTTGATGAAACACAGAAATTGCCTCGGGATTGAATACAACAGTCATTATGCGCACTTTCCTCCATGGGAGTAATGTCTTAAACAGTCTACGGTTTGATCGTTCCCTGGAAGACCAGTAGTAGTTTCCGATGCACATCTGGAGGCATTCTGTAATGTGTGGACTATCAGAGTGTTGTTGAAACACAGAAATTGCGTTGGGATTGAATACAACAGTCACCATGCTTACTTTCCTCCATGGGAGTAATGTATCAAACAGTCTACGCTTTGATCGTTTCCTGGAAGACCAGTAGTAGTTTTCGATGCACATCTGGAGGAATTCTGTAGTCTTTGGACATTCAAAGTGTTGATGAAATACAGAAATTTCATCGGGATTGAATACAACAGTCACCATGTGCACTTTCGTCCATGGGAGTAATGTCTCAAACAGTCTGCGCTTTGATCGTTCCCTGCAAGACCAGTAGTAGTTTCCGATGCACATCTGGAGGAATTCTGTAATCTGTGGAACTTCAAAGTGTTGATGAAACACAGAAATTGCCTCGGGATTGAATATAACAGTCACCATGCGCACTTTCCTCCATGGGAGTAATGTCTCAAACAGTCTACGCTTTGATCGTTCCCTGGAAGACCAGTAGTAGTTTCCGATGCACATCTGGAGTCATTCTGTAATCTGTGGACTATCAGAGTGTTGATGAAACACAGATATTGCATCGGGATTGAATACAACAGTCACCATGCGCACTTTCCTCCATGGGAGTAATGTCTCAAACAGTCTACGCTTTGATCGTTCCCTGGAAGACCAGTAGTATTTTCCGATGCACATCTGGAGGCATTCTGTAATCTGAGGAACATCAGAATGTTGATGAAACACAGAAATTGCATCGGGATTGAATACAACAGTCACCATGTGCACTTTCCTCCAGGGGAGTAATGTCTCAAACAGTTTACGCTATGATCGTCCCCTGGAAGACCAGTAGTAGTTTACGATGCACATCTGGAAGCATTCTGTAATCTGTAAACTATCAGAGTGTTGTCCAAACACAGAAATTGCATCGGGATTGAATACAACAGTAACCATGCGCACTTTCCTCAATGGGAGTAATGTCTCAAACAATTTACGCTTTGATCGTTCCTTGGAAGACCAGTAATAGTTTCCGATGCACATCTGGGGGCATTCTGTAATGTGTGGACTACCAGAGTGTTGATGAAACACAGAAATTGCATCGGGATTGAATGCAACAGACACCATGCGCTCGTTCCTCCATGGGAGTAATGTCTCAAACATTCTACGCTTTGATCGTTCCCTGGAAGACCAGTTGTAGTTTCCGATGCACATCTTTAGAAATTCTGTAATCTGTGGACCTTCAAAGTGTTGATGAAACACAAAAATTGCATCGCGCTTAAATACAACAGTCACCATGCGCACTTTCCTCCATGGAAGTAATGTCTCAAACAGTCTACGCTTTGTTCGTTCCCTGCAAGTCCAGTATTAGTTTCCGATGCACATTTGGAGGCATTCTGTAATCTGTGGAGCTTAAAAGTGTTGATGAAACACAGAAATTGCCTCGGGATTGAATACAACAGTCATTATGCGCACTTTCCTCCATGGGAGTAATGTCTCAAACAGTCTACGCTTTGATCGTTCCCTGGAAGACCAGTAGTATTTTCCGATGCACATCTGGAGGCATTCTGTAATCTGAGGATCATCAGAATGTTGATGAAACACAGAAATTGCATCGGGATTGAATACAACAGTCACCATGCGCACTTTCCTCCACGGGAGTAATGTCTCAAACAGTCTACGCTTTGATCGTGCCCTGCAAGACCAGTAGTAGTTTCCGATGCACATCTTTAGAAATTCTGTAATCTGTGGACCTTCAAAGTGTTGATGAAACACAAAAATTGCCTCGGGATTGAATACAACAGTCACCATGCGCACTTTCCTCCATGGGAGTAATGTCTCAAACAGTCTACGCTTTGATCGTTCCCTGGAAGACCAGTAGTATTTTCCGATGCACATCTGGAGGCATTCTGTAATCTGAGGATCATCAGAATGTTGATGAAACACAGAAATTGCATCGGGATTGAATACAACAGTCACCATGCGCACTTTCCTCCATGGGAGTAATGTCTCAAACAGTCTACGCTTTGATCGTGCCCTGCAAGACCAGTAGTAGTTTCCGATGCACATCTGGAGGCATTCTGTAATCTGTGGACTATCAGAGTGTTGATGAAACACAGATATTGCATCGGGATTGAATAGAACTGTCACCATGCGCACTTTCCTCCATGGGAGTAATGTCTCAAACAGTCTACGCTTTGATCGTTCCCTGGAAGACCAGTAGTATTTTCCGATGCACATCTGGAGGCATTCTGTAATCTGAGGAACATCAGAATGTTGATGAAACACAGAAATTGCATCGGGAATGAATACAACAGTCACCATGCGCACTTTCCTCCATGGGAGTAATGTCTCAAACAGTCTACGCTTTGATCGTGCCCTGCAAGACCAGTAGTAGTTTCCGATGCACATCGGGAGGAATTCTGTAATCTGTGGAACTTCAAAGTGTTGATGAAACACAGAAATTGCCTCGGGATTGAATACAACAGTCACCATGCGCACTTTCCTCCATGGGAGTAATGTCTCAAACAGTCTACGCTTCGATCGTTCCCTGCAAGACCAGTAGTAGTTTCCGATGCACATCTGGAGGAATTCTGTAATCTGTGGAACTTCAAAGTGTTGATGAAACACAGAAATTGCCTCGGGATTGAATATAACAGTCACCATGCGCACTTTCCTCCATGGGAGTAATGTCTCAAACAGTCTACGCTTTGATCGTTCCCTGGAAGACCAGTAGTAGTTTCCGATGCACATCTGGAGTCATTCTGTAATCTGTGGACTATCAGAGTGTTGATGAAACACAGATATTGCATCGGGATTGAAAACAACAGTCACCATGCGCACTTTCCTCCATGGGAGTAATGTCTCAAACAGTCTACGCTTTGATCGTTCCCTGGAAGACCAGTAGTATTTTCCGATGCACATCTGGAGGCATTCTGTAATCTGAGGAACATCAGAATGTTGATGAAACACAGAAATTGCATCGGGATTGAATACAACAGTCACCATGCGCACTTTCCTCCAGGGGAGTAATGTCTCAAACAGTTTACGCTATGATCGTCCCCTGGAAGACCAGTAGTAGTTTACGATGCACATCTGGAAGCATTCTGTAATCTGTAAACTATCAGAGTGTTGTCCAAACACAGAAATTGCATCGGGATTGAATACAACAGTAACCATGCGCACTTTCCTCAATGGGAGTAATGTCTCAAACAATTTACGCTTTGATCGTTCCTTGGAAGACCAGTAATAGTTTCCGATGCACATCTGGGGGCATTCTGTAATGTGTGGACTACCAGAGTGTTGATGAAACACAGAAATTGCATCGGGAATGAATACAACAGTCACCATGCGCACTTTCCTCCATGGGAGTAATGTCTCAAACAGTCTACGCTTTGATCGTGCCCTGCAAGACCAGTAGTAGTTTCCGATGCACATCGGGAGGAATTCTGTAATCTGTGGAACTTCAAAGTGTTGATGAAACACAGAAATTGCCTCGGGATTGAATACAACAGTCACCATGCGCACTTTCCTCCATGGGAGTAATGTCTCAAACAGTCTACGCTTTCATCGTTCCCTGGAAGACCAGTAGTAGCTTCCGATGCACATCTGGAGTCATTCTGTAATCTGTGGACTATCAGAGTGTTGATGAAACACAGATATTGCATCGGGATTGAATACAACAGTCACCATGCGCTCTTTCCTCCATGGGAGTAATGTCTCAAACAGTCTACGCTTTGATCGTTCCCTGGAAGACCAGTAGTATTTTCCGATGCACATCTGGAGGCATTCTGTAATCTGTGGACCTTCAAAGTGTTGATGAAACACAAAAATTGCATCGGGATTGAATACAACATCCACCATGCGCACGTTCCTCCATGGGAGTAATGTTTCAAACAGTCTACGCTTTGATCGTTCCTTGGAAGACCAGTAGTAGTTTCCGATGCACATCTGGGGGAATTCTGTAATCTGTGGACCTTCAAAGTGTTGATGAAACACAGAAATTACATCGGGATTGAATACAACAGACACCATGCGCACGTTCCTCCATGGGAGTAATGTCTCAAACATTGTACTTTTTGATCGTTCCCTGGAAGACCAGTTGTAGTTTCCGATGCACATCTTTAGGAATTCTGTAATCTGTGGAAGATCAAAGTGTTGATGAAACACAGAAATTGCATCGGGATTGAATACAACAGTCACCATGCGCACTTTCCTCCTTTTGAGTAATGTCTCAAAGATTCTACGATTTGATTGTTCCCTGCAAGACCAGTTGTAGTTTCCGATGCACATCTGGAGGCATTCTGTAATCTGTGGACCCTCAAAGTGTGGATGAAACACAGAAATTGCCTTGGGATTGAATACAACAGTCACCATGCGCTTTTTCCTCCATTTGAGATATGTCTCAAAGAGTCTACGCTTTGATCGTTCCCTGCAAGACCAGTAGTAGTTTCCGATGCACATCTGGAGGCATTCTGTAATCTGTGGACCTTCAAAGTGTTGATGAAACACGGAAATTCCTCGGGATTGAATACAACAGTCACCATGCGCACTTTACTCCATGGGAGTAATGTCTCAAACAGTCCACGCTTTGATCGTTCTCTGGAAGACCAGTAATAGTTTCCGATGCACATCTGGAGGCATTCTGTAATATGTGGACCTTCAAAGTGTTGATGAAACACAGAAATTGCATCGGAATTGAATACAACAGTCACCATGCGCACTTTCCTCCATGGGAGTAATGTCTCAAACATTCTACGCTTTGATCATTCCCTGGAAGTCCAGTTGTAGTTTCCGATGCATATCTTTAGGAATTCTGTAATCTGTGGACCTTCAAAGTGTTGATGAAACGCAGAAATTGCATCGGGATTGAATACAACAGTCACCATGCGAACTTTCCTCAATGGGAGTAATGCCTCAAACAGTTTACGCTTTGATCGTTCCCTGGAAGACCACTAGTAGTTTACGATGCACATCTGGAAGCATTCTGAAATCTGTAAACTATCAGAGTGTTGGTGAAACACAAAAATTGCATCGGGATTGAATACAACAGTCACCATGCGCACTTTCCTCCATGGGAGTAATGTCTCAAACAGTCTACGCTTTGATCGTTCCCTGGAAGACCAGTACTATTTTCCAATGCACATCTGGAGGCATTCTGTAATCTGAGGATCATCAGAATGTTGATGAAACACAGAAATTGCATCGGGATTGAATACAACAGTCACCATGCGCACTTTCCTCCACGGGAGTAATGTCTCAAACAGTTTACGCTTTGATCGTTCCCTGGAAGACCAGTAGTAGTTTACGATGCACATCTGGAAGCATTCTGTGATCTGTAAACTATCAGAGTGTTGCCCAAACACAGAAATTGCATCGGGATTGAATACAACAGTAACCATGCGCACTTTCCTCAATGGGAGTAATGTCTCAAACAGTTTACGCTTTGATCGTTCCTTGGAAGACCAGTAATAGTTTCCGATGCACATCTGGGGCATTCTTTAATGTGTGGACTACCAGAGTGTTGATGAAACACAGAAATTGCATCGGGATTGAATACAACAGTCACCATGCGCACTTTCCTCCATGGCAGTAATGTCTCAAACAGTCTACGCTTTGATCGTGCCCTGCAATACCAGTAGTAGTTTCCGATGCACATCTGGAGGAATTCTGTAATCTGTGGAACTTCAAAGTGTTGATGAAACACAGAAATTGCCTCGGGATTGAATACAACAGTCACCATGCGCACTTTCCTCCATGGGAGTAATGTCTCAAACAGTCTACGCTTTCATCGTTCCCTGGAAGACCAGTAGCAGTTTCCGATGCACATCTGGAGTCATTCTGTAATCTGTGGACTATCAGAGTGTTGATGAAACACAGATATTGCATCGGGATGGAATACAACAGTCACCATGCGCACTTTCCTCCATGGGAGTAATGTCTTAAACAGTCTACGCTTTGATCGTTCCCTGGAAGACCAGTAGTATTTTCCGATGCACATCTGGAGGCATTCTGTAATCTGACGAACATCAGAATGTTGATGAAACACAGAAATTGCATCGGGATTGAATACAACAGTCACCATGCGAACTTCCCTCCAGGGGAGTAATGTCTCAAACAGTTTACGCTTTGATCGTTCCCTGGAAGACCAGTAGTAGTTTACGATGCACATCTGGAAGCATTCTGTAATCTGAAAACTATCAGAGTGTTGTCCAAACACAGAAATTGCATCGGGATTGAATACAACAGTAACCATGCGCACTTTCCTCAATGGGAGTAATGTCTCAAACAGTTTACGCTTTGATCGTTCCTTGGAAGACCAGTAATAGTTTCCGATGCACATCTGGGGGCATTCTGTAATCTGTGGACCTTCAAAGTGTTGATGAAACACAGAAATTGCCTCGCGATTGAATACAACAGTCACCATGCGCACTTTCCTCCATGGGACTAATGTCTCAAACAGTCTACGCTTTGATTGTTCCCTGAAGACCAGTAGTAGTTTCCGATGCACATCTGGAGGAATTCTGTAATCTGTAAACTATCAGAGTGTTGTTCAAACACAGGAATTGAATCGGGATTGTATACAACAGTCACCATATGCACTTTCCTCCATGGGAGTAATGTCTCAAAGAATCTACGCTTTGATCGTTCCCTGGAAGACCAGTAGTATTTTCCGATGCACATCTGGAGGCATTCTGTAATCTGTGGAACATCAGAATGTTGATGAAACACAGAAACTGCATCGGGATTGTATACAACAGTCACCATGTGCACTTTCCTCCATGGGAGTAATGTCTCAAAGAGTCTACGCTTTGATCGCTCCCTGGAAGACCAGTAGTATTTTCCGATGCACATCTGGAGGCATTCTGTAATCTGTGGACTGTTAGAGTGTTGTTGAAACACAGAAATTGCATCGTGATTGAATATAATAATCACCATGCGCACTTTCCTCCATGGGACTAATGTCTCAAACAGTCTACGCTTTGATCGTTTCCTGGAAGACCAGTAGTTTCCGATGCACATCTGGAGGCATTCTGTAGTCTGTGGACTATCAGAGTGTTGATGAAACGCAGAAACTGCATCGGGATTGAATACAACAGTCACCGTGCCCACTTTCCTCCATGGGTTGTAATGTCTCAAACAATCTACGCTTTGATCGTGCCCTGGAAGACCAGTAGTAGTTTCCGATGCGCATCTGTAGGCATTCTGTAAGCTGTGGACCTTCAAAGTGTTGATGAAACACAGAAATTACCTCGGGATTGAATACAACAGTTTCCATGTGCACTTTCCTCCATGGGAGTAATGTCTCAAACAGTCTACGCTTTGATCGTTCTCCTGAAGACCAGTAGTAGTTTACGATGCACATCTGGAAGCATTCTGTAATCTGCAAACTATCAGAGTGTGGTCCAAACACAGAAATTGCATCGGGATTGAATACAACAATCACCATGCGCACTTTCCTCCATGGGAGTAGTGTCTCAAACAGTTTACGCTTTGATCGGTCCTTGGAAGACCAGTAGTAGTTTCCGATGCACATCTGGGGGCATTCTGTATTGTGTGGACTATCAGAGTGTTGGTGAAACACAGAAATTGCATCGGGATTGAATACAACAAACACCATGCGCACGTTCCTCCATGGGAGTACTTTCACAATCATTCTACGCTTTGATCGTTCCCTGGAAGACCAGTAGTAGTTTCCGATGCACATCTTTAGGAATTATGTAATCTGCGGACCTTCAAAGTGTTGATGAAACACAGAAATTGCATCAGGATTGAATACAACAGTCACCATGCGCTGTTTCCTCTATATGAGTAATGTCTCAAATAGTCTACGCTTTGATCGTGCCCTGGAAGACCAGTAGTAGTTTCCGCTGCACATCTGGAGTCATTCTGTAATCTGTGGACTATCAAAGTGTTGATGAAACACATAAATTGCACCGGGATTGAATACAACAGTCACGATGCTTACTTTCCTCCATGGGAGTAATGTCTCAAACAGTCTACGATTTGATCGTTTCCTGGAAGACCAGTAGCAGTTTCCGATGCACATCTTGAGGCATTCTGTAATCTGTGGACCATCAGAGTGTTGATGAAACACATAAATTGCATCGGGATTGAATACAACAGTCACCATGCTTACTTTCCTCCATGGGAGTAATGTCTCAACTAGTCTACCCTTTGATCATTCATTGCAAGAACAGTAGTAGTTTCCGATGCACATCTGGAGACATTCTGTAATCTGTGGACCTTCAAAGTGTTGATGAAACACAGAAATTGCATCGGGATTGAATACAACAGTCACCATGCGCAGTTTCCTCTATATGAGTAATGTCTCAAACTGTCTACGCTTTGATCGTGCCCTGGAAGACCAGTAGTAGTTTCCGATGCACATCTGGGGGCATTCTGTATTGTGTGGACTATCAGAGTGTTGATGAAACACAGAAATTGCATCGGGATTGAATACACCAAACACCATGCGCACGTTCCTCCATGGGAGTAATTTCACAATCATTCTACGCTTTGAACGTTCCCTGGTAGACCAGTTGTAGTTTCCGATGCACACCTTTAGGAATTATGTAATCTGTGGACCTTCAAAGTGTTGATGAAACACAGATATTGCATCGGGATTGAATACAACAGTCACCATGCGCAGTTTCCTCTATATGAGTAATGTCTCAAGCAGTCTACGCTTTGATCGTGCCCTGGAAGACCAGTAGTAGTTTCTGATGCACATCTGTAGGCATTCTGTAAGCTGTGGACCTTCAAAGTGTTGATGAAACACAGATATTACCTCGGGATTGAATACAAGAGTCACCATGTGCACTTTCCTCCATGGGAGTAATGTCTCAAACAGTCTACGCTTTGATCGTTCTCCTGAAGACCAGTAGCAGTTTCCGATGCACATCTGGAGGCATTCTGTAATCTGTGGATCTTCAAAGTGTTGATGAAACACAGAAATTGCATCGGGATTGAATACAACAATCACAATGCGCACTTTCCTCCATGGGAGTAATGTCTCAAACAATCTACGCTTTGATCGTATCCTGGAAGACCAGTAGTAGTTTCCGATGCACATCTGGAGGCATTCTGTAGTCTGTGGACTATCAAAGTGTTGATGAAACACAGAAACTGCATCGGGATTGAATACAGCAGTCACCATGCGCACTTTCCTCCATGCGAGTAATGTCTCAAACAGACTACGCTTTGATCGTGCCCTGGAAGACCAGTAGTAGTTTCCGATGCACATCTTGAGTCATTCTGTAATCTGTGGACCATCAGAGTGTTGATGAAACACATAAATTGCATCGGGATTGAATACAACAGTCACCATGCTTACTTTCCTCCATGGGAGTAATATCTCAACTAGTCTACCCATTGATCATTCATTGCAAGACCAGTAGTAGTTTCCTAAGCACATCTGGAGGCATTCTGTAATCTGTGGACCTGCAAAGTGTTGATGAAACAAAGAAATTGCCTCGGGATTGAATACAACAGTCACCATGCGCACTTTCCTCCATGGGAGTAATGTCTCAAACAGTCTACGCTTTGATCGTTCTCCTGAAGACCAGTAGTAGTTTCCGATGCACATCTGGAATCATTCTGTAATCTGTGGACTATCAGAGTGTTGTTGAAACACAGATATTGCGTCGGGATTGAATACAACAGTCACCATGTGCACTTTCCTCCATGGGAGTAATGTCTCAAACAGTCTACGCTTTGATCGTTCTCCTGAAGACCAGTAGTAGTTTACGATGCACATCTGGAAGCATTCTGTAATCTTTAAACTATCAGAGTGTTGTCCAAACACAGAAATTGCATCGGGATTGAATACAACAATAACCATGCGCACTTTCCTCCATGGGAGTAATGTCTCAAACAGTCTACGCTTTGATCGTATCCTGGAAGACCAGTAGTAGTTTTCGATGCACATCTGGAGGCATTCTGTAATCTGTGGTCTATCAGAGTGTTGATGAAACACAGAAATTGCATCGGGATTGAATACAACAATCACCATGCGCACTTTCCTCCATGGGACTAATGTCTCAAACAGTCTACGCTTTGATCGTTTCCTGGAAGACCAGTAGTAGTTTCCTATGCACATCTGGAGGCATTCTGTACTCTGTGGACTATCAGAGTGTTGATGAAACACAGAAACTGCATCGGGAATGAATACAACAGTCACCGTGCGCATTTTCCTCAATGGGTTGTAATGTCTCAAACAGTCTACGCTTTGATCGTGCCCTGGAAGACCAGTAGTAGTTTCCGATGCACATCTTGAGTCATTCTGTAATCTGTGGACTATCACAGTGTTGATGAAACACAGAAATTGCATCGGGATTCAATACAACAGTCACCATGCTTACTTCCCTCCATGGGAGTAATGTCTCAACTAGTCTACCCTTTGATCATTCATTGCAAGACCAGTAGTAGTTTCCTATGCACATCTGGAGGCATTCTGTAATCTGTTTACCTGCAAAGTGTTGATGAAACACAGAAATTTCCTCGGGATTGAATACAACAGTCACCATGCGCACTTTCCTCCATGGGAGTAATGTCTCAAACAGTCTACGCTTTGATCGTTCTCCTGAAGACCAGTAGTAGTTTACGATGCACATCTGGAAGCATTCTGTAATCTGTAAACTATCAGAGTGTTGTCCAAACACAGAAATTGCATCGGGATTGAATACAACAATCACCATGCGCACTTTCCTCCATGGGAGTAGTGTTTCAAACAGTTTACGCTTTGATCGTTCCTTGGAAGACCAGTAGTAGTTTCCGATGCACATCTTTAGGAATTATGTAATCTGCGGACCTTCAAAGTGTTGATGAAACACAGAAACTGCATCAGGATTGAATACAACAGTCACCATGCGCAGTTTCCTCCATATGAGTAATGTCTCAAGCAGTCTACGCTTTGATCGTGCCCTGGAAGACCAGTGGTAGTTTCCGCTGCACATCTGGAGTCATTCTGTAATCTGTGGAATAACAAAGTGTTGATGAAACACATAAATTGCAACGGGATTGAATACAACAGTCACCATGCTTACTTTCCTCCATTCGAGTAATGTCTCAAACAGTCTACGCTTTCTTCGTTTCCTGGAAGACCAGTAGTAGTTTCCGATGCACATCTGGAGGCATTCTGTAATCTGTGGACTATCAGAGTGTTGTTGAAACACAGAAATTGCATCGGGATTGAATACAACATTCACCATGCTTACTTTCCTCCATGGGAGTAATGTCTCAAACAGTCTACGCTTTGATCGTTTCCTGGAAGACCAGTAGTAGTTTCCGATGCACATCTGGAGACATTCTGTAATCTGTGGACCTTCAAAGTGTTGATGAAACACAGAAATTGCATCGGGATTGAATACAACAATCACCATGCGCACTTTCCTCCATGGGACTAATGTCTCAAACAGTCTACGCTTTGATCGTTTCCTGGAAGACCAGTAGTAGTTTCCGATGCACATCTGGAGGCATTCTGTAGTCTGTGGACTATCAGAGTGTTGATGAAACACAGAAACTGCATCGGGATTGAATACAACAGTCACCGTGCGCACTTTCCTCCATGGGTTGTAATGTCTCAAACAGTCTACGCTTTGATCGTGCCCAGGAAGACCAGTAGTAGTTTCCGACGCACTTCTGTAGGCATTCTGTAAGCTGTGGACCTTCAAAGTGTTGATGAAACACAGAAATTACCTCGGGATTGAATACAACAGTCACCATGTGCACTTTCCTCCATGAGAGAAATGTCTCAAACAATCTACGCTTTGATCGTATCCTGGAAGACCAGTAGTAGTTTCCGATGCACATCTGGAGGCATTCTGTAGTCTGTGGACTATCAGAGTGTTGATGAAACACAGAAACTGCATCGGGATTGAATACAGCAGTCACCATGCGCAGTTTCCTCCATGCGAGTAATGTCTCAAACACACTACGCTTTGATCGTGCCCTGGAAGACCAGTAGTAGTTTCCGATGCACATCTTGAGTCATTCTGTAATCTGTGTACCATCAGAGTGTTGATGAAACACATAAATTGCATCGGGCTTGAACACAACAGTCACCATGCTTACTTTCCTCCATGGGAGTAATGTCTCAACTAGTCTACCCTTTGATCATTCATTGCAAGACCAGTATTAGTTTCCGATGCACATCTGGAGGCATTCTGTAATCTGTGGACCTGCAAAGTGTTGATGAAACACAGAAATTGCCTCGGGATTGAATACAACAGTCACCATGCGCACTTACCTCCATAAGGCTAAGGTCTGAAACAGTCTACGCTTTGATTGTTCCCTGAAGACCAGTAGTAGTTTCCCATGCACATCTGGAGGCATTCTGTAATCTGTAAACTATCAGAGTGTGGTTCAAACACAGAAATTGATTCGGGATTGTATACAACAGTCACCATGCGCCATTTTTTCCATATGAGTAATGTCTCAAACAGTTTACGCTTTGATCGTTCCCTGGAAGACCAGTAGTAGTTTCCGATGCACATCTGGGGGCATTCTGTAATGTGTCGACTATCAGAGTGTTGTTGAAACACAGAAATTGCATCGGGATTGAATACCACAGTCACCTGGCGCACTTTCCTCCATAGGAGTAATGTCTCAAACAGTCTACGCTTTGATCGTTCCCTGCATGACCAGTAGTAGTTTCCTATGCACATCTGGAGGCATTCTGTACTCTGTGGACTATCAGAGTGTTGATGAAACACAGAAACTGCATCGGGAATTAATACAACAGTCACCGTGCGCACTTTCCTCCATGGGTTGTAATGTCTCAAACAGTCTACGCTTTGATCGTGCCCTGGAAGACCAGTAGTAGTTTCCGATGCACATTTTGAGTCATTCTGTAATCTGTGGACTATCACAGTGTTGATGAAACACAGAAATTGCATCGGGATTCAATACAACAGTCACCATGTTTACTTCCCTCCATGGGAGTAATGTCTCAACTAGTCTACCCTTTGATCATTCATTGCAAGACCAGTAGTAGTTTCCTATGCACATCTGGAGGCATTCTGTAATCTGTTTACCTGCAAAGTGTTGATGAAACACAGAAATTGCCTCGGGATTGAATACAACAGTCACCATGCGCACTTTCCTCCATGGGAGTAATGTCTAAAACAGTCTACGCTTTGATCGTTCTCCTGAAGACCAGTAGTAGTTTACGATGCACATCTGGAAGCATTCTGTAATCTGTAAACTATCAGAGTGTTGTCCAAACACAGAAATTGCATCGGGATTGAATACAACAATCACCATGCGCACTTTCCTCCATGGGAGTAGTGTTTCAAACAGTTTACGCTTTGATCGTTCCTTGGAAGACCAGTAGTAGTTTCCGATGCACATCTTTAGGAATTATGTAATCTGCGGACCTTCAAAGTGTTGATGAAACACAGAAATTGCATCAGGATTGAATACAACAGTCACCATGCGCAGTTTCCTCCATATGAGTAATGTCTCAAACAGTCTACGCTTTGATCGTGCCCTGGAAGACCAGTGGTAGTTTCCGCTGCACATCTGGAGTCATTCTGTAATCTGTGGAATAACAAAGTGTTGATGAAACACATAAATTGCAACGGGATTGAATACAACAGTCACCATGCTTACTTTCCTCCATGGGAGTAATGTCTCAAACAGTCTACGCTTTCTTCGTTTCCTGGAAGACCAGTAGTAGTTTCCGATGCACATCTGGAGGCATTCTGTAATCTGTGGACTATCAGAGTGTTGTTGAAACACAGAAATTGCATCGGGATTGAATACAACATTCACCATGCTTACTTTCCTCCATGGGAGTAATGTCTCAAACAGTCTACGCTTTGATCGTTTCCTGGAAGACCAGTAGTAGTTTCCGATGCACATCTGGAGACATTCTGTAATCTGTGGACCTTCAAAGTGTTGATGAAACACAGAAATTGCATCGGGATTGAATACAACAATCACCATGCGCACTTTCCTCCATGGGACTAATGTCTCAAACAGTCTACGATTTGATCGTTTCCTGGAAGACCAGTAGTAGTTTCCGATGCACATCTGGAGGCATTCTGTAGTCTGTGGATTATCAGAGTGTTGATGAAACACAGAAACTGCATCGGGATTGAATACAACAGTCACCGTGCGCACTTTCCTCCATGGGTTGTAATGTCTCAAACAGTCTACGCTTTGATCGTGCCCAGGAAGACCAGTAGTTGTTTCCGACGCACTTCTGTAGGCATTCTGTAAGCTGTGGACCTTCAAAGTGTTGATGAAACACAGAAATTACCTCGGGATTGAATACAACAGTCACCATGTGCACTTTCCTCCATGGGAGTAATGTCTCAAACAGTCTACGATTTGATCGTTCTCCTGAAGACCAGAAGTATTTTACGATGCACATCTGGAAGTATTCTATAATCTGTAAACTATCAGAGTGTTGTCCAAACACAGAAATTGCATCGGGATTGAATACAACAATCACCATGCGCACTTTCCTCCATGGGAGTAGTGTCTCAAACAGTTTACGCTTTGATCGTTCCTTGGAAGACCAGTAGTAGTTTCCGATGCACATCTGGGGGCATTCTGTATTGTGTGGACTATCAGAGTGTTGATGAAACACAGAAATTGCATCGGGATTGAATACAAGAAACACCATGCGCACGTTCCTCCATGGAAGTAATTTCACAATCATTCTACGCTTTGATCGTTCCCTGGAAGACCAGTTGTAGATTCCGATGCACATCTTTAGGAATTATGTAATCTGTGGACCTTCAAAGTGTTGATGAAACACAGAAATTGTATCGGGATTGAATACCACAGTCACCATGCGCAGTTTCCTCTATATGAGTAATGTCTCAAACAGTCTACGCTTTGATCGTGCCCTGGAAGACAAGTAGTAGTTTCCGCTGCACATCTGGAGTCATTCTGTAATCTGTGGACTATCAAAGTGTTGATGAAACACATAAATAGCATCGTGATTGAATACAACAGTCACGATGCTTACTTTCCTCCATGGGAGTAATGTCTCAAACAGTCTACGATTTGATCGTTTCCTGGAAGACCAGTAGCAGTTTCCGATGCACATCTGGAGGCATTCTGTAATCTGTGGACCTTCAAAGTGTTGATGAAACACAGAAATTGCATCGGGATTGAATACAACAATCACCATGCGCACTTTCCTCCATGAGAGAAATGTCTCAAACAATCTACGCTTTGATCGTATCCTGGAAGACCAGTAGTAGTTTCCGATGCACATCTGGAGGCATTCTGTAGTCTGTGGACTATCAGAGTGTTGATGAAACACAGAAACTGCATCGGGATTGAATACAGCAGTCACCATGCGCAGTTTCCTCCATGCGAGTAATGTCTCAAACACACTACGCTTTGATCGTGCCCTGGAAGACCAGTAGTAGTTTCCGATGCACATCTTGAGTCATTCTGTAATCTGTGTACCATCAGAGTGTTGATGAAACACATAAATTGCATCGGGCTTGAATACAACAGTCACCATGCTTACTTTCCTCCATGGGAGTAATGTCTCAACTAGTCTACCCTTTGATCATTCATTGCAAGACCAGTATTAGTTTCCGATGCACATCTGGAGGCATTCTGTAATCTGTGGACCTGCAAAGTGTTGATGAAACACAGAAATTGCCTCGGGATTCAATACAACAGTCACCATGCGCACTTACCTCCATAAGGCTAAGGTCTGAAACAGTCTACGCTTTGATTGTTCCCTGAAGACCAGTAGTAGTTTCCCATGCACATCTGGAGGCATTCTGTAATCTGTAAACTATCAGAGTGTGGTTCAAACACAGAAATTGATTCGGGATTGTATACAACAGTCACCATGCGCCATTTTTTCCATATGAGTAATGTCTCAAACAGTTTACGCTTTGATCGTTCCCTGGAAGACCAGTAGTAGTTTCCGATGCACATCTGGGGGCATTCTGTAATGTGTCGACTATCAGAGTGTTGTTGAAACACAGAAATTGCATCGGGATTGAATACAACAGTCACCTGGCGCACTTTCCTCCATAGGAGTAATGTCTCAAACAGTCTACGCTTTGATCGTTCCCTGCATGACCAGTAGTAGTTTCCGATGCACATCTGGAGGCATTCTGTAGTCTGTGGACTATCAGAGTGTTGATGAAACACAGAAACTGTATCGGGATTGAATACAACAGTCAACGTGCGCACTTTCCTCCATGGGTTGTAATGTCTCAAACAGTCTACGCTTTGATCGTGCCCTGGGAGACCAGTAGTAGTTTCCGATGCACATCTTGAGTCATTCTGTAATCTGTGGACCATCAGAGTGTTGTTGAAACACATAAATTGCATCGGGATTGAATACAACAGTCACCATGCTTACTTCCCTCCATGGGAGTAATGTCTCAACTAGTCTACCCTTTGATCATTCATTGCAAGACCAGTAGTAGTTTCCTATGCACATCTGGAGGCATTTTGTAATCTGTGGACCTGCGAAGTGTTGATGAAACACAGAAATTGCCTCGGGATTGAATAAAACAGTCACCATGCGCACTTTCCTCCATGGGAGTAATGTCTCAAACAGTCTACGCTTTGATCGTTCTCCTGAAGACCAGTAGTAGTTTCCGATGCACATCTGGAATCATTCTGTAATCTGTGGACTATCAGAGTGTTGTTGAAACACAGATATTGCGTCGGGATTGAATACAACAGTCACCATGTGCACTTTCCTCCATGGGAGTAATGTCTCAAACAGTCTACGCTTTGATCGTTCTCCTGAAGACCAGTAGTAGTTTACGATGCACATCTGGAAGCATTCTGTAATCTTTAAACTATCAGAGTGTTGTCCAAACACAGAAATTGCATCGGGATTGAATACAACAATAACCATGCGCACTTTCCTCCATGGGAGTAATGTCTCAAACAGTCTACGCTTTGATCGTATCCTGGAAGACCAGTAGTAGTTTCCGATGCACATCTGGAGGCATTCTGTAATCTGTGGTCTATCAGAGTGTTGATGAAACACAGAAATTGCATCGGGATTGAATACAACAATCACCATGCGCACTTTCCTCCATGGGACTAATGTCTCAAACAGTCTACGCTTTGATCGTTTCCTGGAAGACCAGTAGTAGTTTCCTATGCACATCTGGAGGCATTCTGTACTCTGTGGACTATCAGAGTGTTGATGAAACACAGAAACTGCATCGGGAATGAATACAACAGTCACCGTGCGCACTTCCCTCCATGGGTTGTAATGTCTCAAACAGTCTACGCTTTGATCGTGCCCTGGAAGACCAGTAGTAGTTTCCGATGCACATCTTGAGTCAATCTGTAATCTGTGGACTATCACAGTGTTGATGAAACACAGAAATTGCATCGGGATTCAATACAACAGTCACCATGCTTACTTCCCTCCATGGGAGTAATGTCTCAACTAGTCTACCTTTTGATCATTCATTGCAAGACCAGTAGTAGTTTCCTATGCACATCTGGAGGCATTCTGTAATCTGTTTACCTGCAAAGTGTTGATGAAACACAGAAATTGCCTCGGGATTGAATACAACAGTCACCATGCGCACTTTCCTCCATGGGAGTAATGTCTCAAACAGTCTACGCTTTGATCGTTCTCCTGAAGACCAGTAGTAGTTTACGATGCACATCTGGAAGCATTCTGCAATCTGTAAACTATCAGAGTGTTGTCCAAACACAGAAATTGCATCGGGATTGAATACAACAATCACCATGCGCACTTTCCTCCATGGGAGTAGTGTTTCAAACAGTTTACGATTTGATCGTTCCTTGGAAGACCAGTAGTAGTTTCCGATGCACATCTTTAGGAATTATGTAATCTGCGGACCTTCAAAGTGTTGATGAAACACAGAAATTGCATCAGGATTGAATACAACAGTCACCATGCGCAGTTTCCTCCATATGAGTAATGTCTCAAACAGTCTACGCTTTGATCGTTTCCTGGAAGACCAGTAGTAGTTTCCGATGCACATCTGGAGACATTCTGTAATCTGTGGACCTTCAAAGTGTTGATGAAACACAGAAATTGCATCGGGATTGAATACAACAATCACCATGCGCACTTTCCTCCATGGGACTAATGTCTCAAACAGTCTACGCTTTGATCGTTTCCTGGAAGACCAGTAGTAGTTTCCGATGCACATCTGGAGGCATTCTGTAGTCTGTGGACTATCAGAGTGTTGATGAAACACAGAAACTGCATCGGGATTGAATACAACAGTCACCGTGCGCACTTTCCTCCATGGGTTGTAATGTCTCAAACAGTCTACGCTTTGATCGTGCCCAGGAAGACCAGTAGTAGTTTCCGACGCACTTCTGTAGGCATTCTGTAAGCTGTGTACCATCAGAGTGTTGATGAAACACATAAATTGCATCGGGCTTGAATACAACAGTCACCATGTGCACTTTCCTCCATGGGAGTAATGTCTCAAACAGTCTACGATTTGATCGTTCTCCTGAAGACCAGAAGTAGTTTACGATGCACATCTGGAAGCATTCTGTAATCTGTAAACTATCAGAGTGTTGTCCAAACACAGAAATTGCATCGGGATTGAATACAACAATCACCATGCGCACTTTCCTCCATGGGAGTAGTGTCTCAAACAGTTTACGCTTTGATCGTTCCTTGGAAGACCAGTAGTAGTTTCCGATGCACATCTGGGGGCATTCTGTATTGTGTGGACTATCAGAGTGTTGATGAAACACAGAAATTGCATCGGGATTGAATACAAGAAACACCATGCGCACGTTCCTCCATGTAAGTAATTTCACAATCATTCTACGCTTTGATCGTTCCCTGGAAGACCAGTTGTAGATTCCGATGCACATCTTTAGGAATTATGTAATCTGTGGACCTTCAAAGTGTTGATGAAACACAGAAATTGTATCGGGATTGAATACAACAGTCACCATGCGCAGTTTCCTCTATATGAGTAATGTCTCAAACAGTCTACGCTTTGATCGTGCCCTGGAAGACAAGTAGTAGTTTCCGCTGCACATCTGGAGTCATTCTGTAATCTGTGGACTATCAAAGTGTTGATGAAACACATAAATTGCATCGTGATTGAATACAACAGTCACGATGCTTACTTTCCTCCATGGGAGTAATGTCTCAAACAGTCTACGATTTGATCGTTTCCTGGAAGACCAGTAGCAGTTTCCGATGCACATCTGGAGGCATTCTGTAATCTGTGGACCTTCAAAGTGTTGATGAAACACAGAAATTGCATCGGGATTGAATACAACAATCACCATGCGCACTTTCCTCCATGAGTGAAATGTCTCAAACAATCTACGCTTTGATCGTATCCTGGAAGACCAGTAGTAGTTTCCGATGCACATCTGGAGGCATTCTGTAGTCTGTGGACTATCAGAGTGTTGATGAAACACAGAATCTGCATCGGGATTGAATATAGCAGTCACCATGCGCAGTTTCCTCCATGCGAGTAATGTCTCAAACACACTACGCTTTGATCGTGCCCTGGAAGACCAGAAGTAGTTTCCGATGCACATCTTGAGTCATTCTGTAATCTGTGTACCATCAGAGTGTTGATGAAACACATAAATTGCATCGGGCTTGTATACAACAGTCACCATGCTTACTTTCCTCCATGGGAGTAATGTCTCAACTAGTCTTCCCTTTGATCATTCATTGCAAGACCAGTATTAGTTTCCGATGCACATCTGGAGGCATTCTGTAATCTGTGGACCTGCAAAGTGTTGATGAAACACAGAAATTGCCTCGGGATTGAATACAACAGTCACCATGCGCACTTACCTCCATAAGGCTAAGGTCTGAAACAGTCTACGCTTTGATTGTTCCCTGAAGACCAGTAGTAGTTTCCCATGCACATCTGGAGGCATTCTGTAATCTGTAAACTATCAGAGTGTGGTTCAAACACAGAAATTGATTCGGGATTGTATACAACAGTCACCATGCGCCATTTTTTCCATATGAGTAATGTCTCAAACAGTTTACGCTTTGATCGTTCCCTGGAAGACCAGTAGTAGTTTCCGATGCACATCTGGGGGCATTCTGTAATGTGTCGACTATCAGAGTGTTGTTGAAACACAGAAATTGCATCAGGATTGAATACAACAGTCACCTGGCGCACTTTCCTCCATAGGAGTAATGTCTCAAACAGTCTACGCTTTGATCGTTCCCTGCATGACCAGTAGTAGTTTCCGATGCACATCTGGAGGCATTCTGTAGTCTGTGGAGTATCAGAGTGTTGATGATACACAGAAACTGCATCCTGATTGAATACAACATTCACCATGCGCACGTTCCTCCATGGGAGTAATGTCTCAAACATTCTACGCTTTGATCGTTCCCTGGAAGACCAGTTGTAGTTTCCGATGTACATCTGGAGGAATTCTGTAATCTGTGGACCTTCAAAGTGTTGATGAAACACAGAAATAGCATCGGGATTGAATACAACAGTCACTATGCGCACTTTCCTCCATGTGAGTAATGTCTCAAACAGACTACGCTTTGATCGTGCCCTGGAAGACCAGTAGTAGTTTCCGATGCACATCTTGAGTCATTCTGTAATCTGTGGACCATCAGAGTGTTGATGAAACACATAAATTGCATCGGGATTGAATACAACAGTCACCATGCTTACTTTCCTCCATGGGAGTAATGTCTCAACTAGTCTACCCTTTGATCATCCATTGCAAGACCAGTAGTAGTTTCCTATGCACATCTGGAGGCATTCTGTAATCTGTGGACCTGCAAAGTGATGATGAAACACAAAAATTGCCTCGGGATTGAATACAACAGTCACCATGCGCACTTTCCTCCATGGGAGTAATGTCTCAAACAGTCTACGCTTTGATCGTTCCCCTGAAGACCAGTAGTAGTTTCCGATGCATATCTGGAATCATTCTGTAATCTGTGGACTATCAGACTGTTGTTGAAACACAGATATTGCGTCGGGATTGAATACAACAGTCACCATGCTTACTTTCCTCCATGGGAGTAATGTCTCAAACAGTCTACGCTTTCTTCGTTTCGTGGAAGACCAGTAGTAGTTTCCGATGCACATCTGGAGGCATTCTGTAATCTGTGGACTATCAGAGTGTTGTTGAAACACAGAAATTGCATCGGGATTGAATACAACATTCACCATGCGCACGTTCCTCCATGGAAGTAATTTCACAATCATTCTACGCTTTGATCGTTAACTGGAAGACCAGTTGTAGATTCCGATGCACATCTTTAGGAATTATGTAATCTGTGGACCTTCAAAGTGTTGATGAAACACAGAAATTGTATCGGGATTGAATACAAGAGTCACCATGCGCAGTTTCCTCTATATGAGTAATGTCTCAAACAGTCTACGCTTTGATCGTGCCCTGGAAGACAAGTAGTAGTTTCCGCTGCACATCTGGAGTCATTCTGTAATCTGTGGACTATCAAAGTGTTGATGAAACACATAAATTGCATCGGGATTGAATACAACAATCACCATGCGCACTTTCCTCCATGGGAGAAATGTCTCAAACAATCTACGCTTTGATCGTATCCTGGAAGACCAGTAGTAGTTTCCGATGCCCATCTGGAGGTATTCTGTAGTCTGTGGACTATCAGAGTGTTGATGAAACACAGAAACTGCATCGGGATTGAATACAGCATTCACCATGCGCACGTTCCTCCATGGGAGTAATGTCTCAAACAGTCTACGCTTTGATCGTTCCCTGCAAGACCAGTAGTAGTTTCCGATGCACATCCTGAGGCATTCTGTAATCTGTGGACCTTCAAAGTGTTGATGAAACACAGAAATGTCCTCGGGATTGAATACAACAGTCACCATGCGCACTTTCCTCAATGGGAGTAATGTCTTAAACAGTCTACGCTTTGATCGTTCCCTGGAAGATCAGTAGTAGTTTCCGATGCACATCTGGAGGCATTCTGTAACCTGTGGACTATCAGAGTGTTGTTGAAACACAGAAATTGCATCGGGATTGAATACAACGGTCACCATGCTTACTGACCTCCATGGGAGTAATGTCTTAAACAGTCTACGTTTTGATCGTTTCCTGGAAGACCAGTAGTAGTTTCCGATGCACATCTGGAGGCATTCTGTAGTCTGTGGACTATCAGAGTGTTGATGAAATACAGAAACTGCATCGGGATTGAATACGACAGTCACCATGCACACGTTCCTCCATGGGAGTAATGTCTCAAATAGTCTACACTTTGATCGTTCCCTGCAAGACCAATAGCAGTTTCCGATACACATCTGGAGGCATTCTGTAATCTGTGGACCTTAAAAGTGTTGATGAAACACACAAACTGTGTTGTGATTGAATACAACAGTCACCATACGTACTTTCCTCCATGGGAGTAATGTCTCAGTCTACGTTTTGATCGTTCTCCTGAAGACCAGTAGTAGTTTCCGATGTACATCTGGAGCCATTCTGTAATCTGTGGACTATCAGAGTGTTGTTGAAACACAGATATTGCATCGGGATTGAATACAACAGTCACCATGCTTACTTTCCTCCATGGGAGTAATGTCTCAAACAGTCTACGCTTTGATCGTTTCCTGGAAGACCAATAGTAGTTTCCGATGCACATCTGGAGGCATTCTGTAATCTGTAAACTATCAGAGTGTGGTTCAAACACAGAAATTGAATCGGGATTGTATACAACAGTCACCATGCGCCATTTTTTCCATATGAGTAATGTCTCAAACAGTTTACGCTTTGATCGTTCCCTGGAAGACCAGTAGTAGTTTCCGATGCACATCTGGGGGCATTCTGTAATGTGTGGACTATCAGAGTGTTGTTGAAACACAGAAATTGCATCGGGATTGAATACAACAGTCACCATGCGCACTTTCCTCCATGGGAGTAATGTCTCAAACAGTCTACGCTTAAATCGTTCCCTGCAAGACCAGTAGTAGTTTCCGATGCACATCTGGAGGCTTCTGTTGTCTGTGGACTATCAGAGTGTTGATGAAACACAGAAACTGCATCGGGATTGAATACAACAGTCACCATGCGCACGTTCCTCCATGGGAGTAATGTCTCAAACATTCTACGCTTTGATCGTTCCCGGGAAGACCAGTTGTAGTTTCCGGTGCACATCTTTAGAAATTCTGTAATCTGTGGACCTTCAAAGTGTTGATGAATAACAGAAATTGCATCGGGATTGTATACAACAGTCACCATGCGCACTTTCCTCCATGGGAGTAATGTCTCAAACAGTCCACGCTTTGATCGTTCTCTGGAAGACCAGTAATAGTTTCCGATGCACATCTGTAGGCATTCTGTAAACTGTGGACTATCAGAGTGTTGTTGAAACACAGAAATTGCATCGGGATGGAATACAACAGTCAACATGCTCACTTTCTTCCATGGGAGTAATGTCTCAAACAGTCTACGATTTGATCGTTTCCTGGAAGACCAGTAGTAGTTTCCGATGCACATCTGGAGGCATTCTGTAATCTGTGGACCTTCAAACTGTTGATGAAACACAGAAATTGTGTCGGGATTGATTACAACAGTCACCATGCGCACTTTCCTCCATGGGAATAATATCTCAAAGAGTCTACGCTTTGATCGTTCCCTGGAAGATTAGTAGTATTTTCCGATGCACATCTGGAGGCATTCTGTAATCTGTGGAACATCAGAATGTTGATGAAACACAGAAATTGCATCGGGATTGAACACAACAGTCACCATCCGCACTTTCCTCCATGGGAGTAATGCCTAAAACAGTTTTCGCTTTGATCGTGCCCTGGAAGACCAGTAGTAGTTTATGATGCACATCTGGAAGCATTCTGTAATATGTATACTATCAGAGTGTTGTTCAAACACAAAAATTGCATCGGGATTGAATACAACAGTCACCATGCGCACTTTCCTCCATGGGAGTAATGTCTCAAACAGTCTACGCTTTGATCGTTCCCTGGAAGACCAGTAGTAGTTTCCGATGCACATCTGGAGTCATTCTGTAACCTGTGGACTATCAGAGTGTTGATGAAACACTTAAATTGCATCGGGATTGAATACAACAGTCACCATGCTTACTTCCCTCCATGTGAGTAATGTCTCAAACAGTCTACGCTTTGATCGTTTCCTGGAAAACCAGTAGTAGTGTCCGATGCACATCTGGAGGCATTCTGTAATCTGTGGACCTTCAAAGTGTTGATGAAACACAGAAATTGCATCGGGAATGAATACAACAGTCTCCACGCGCACATTCCTCCATGGGAGTAATGTCTCAAAAGGTCTACGTTTTAATCGTTCCCTGGAAGACCAGCTGTAGTTTCCGATGTACATCTTTAGGCATTCTGTAAACTGTGGACCTTCGTAGTGTTGATGAAATACAGAAATTGCCTCGGGATTTAATACAACAGTCACCATGCGCACTTTCCTCCATGGGAATAATGTCTCCTAATAGTCTACGCTTTGATCGTTCCCTGGAAGACCAGTAGTAGTTTCCGATGCACATCTTGAGGCATTCTGTAATCTGTAAACTATCAGAGTGTTGTTCAAACACAGACATTGCTTCGGGATTGAATACAACAGTCACCATGCGCACTTTCCTCCATGGGAGTAATGTCTCAAACAGTCTACGCTTTGATCGTTTCCTGGAAGACCAGTAGTAGTTTCCGATGCACTTCTGGAGGCATTCTGTAATCTGTGAACCTTCGAAGTGTTGATGAAACACAGAAATTGCATCGGGAATGAGTACAACAGTCTCCACGCGCACATTCCTCCATGGGAGTAATGTCTCAAACAGTTTACGCTTTGATCGTTCCCTGGAAGACCAGTAGTAGTTTCCGATGCACATCTGGGGGCATTCTGTAATGTGTGGACTATCAGAGTGTTGATTAAACACAGAAATATCATCGGGATTGAATACAACAATCACCATGCGCATTTTCCTCCATGAGAGTAATGTCTCAAACAGTTTACGCTTTGGTCGTTTCCTGGAACACCAGTAGTAGTTTCCGATGCATATCTGGAGGCATTCTGTAATCTGTGGAACATCAAAGTGTTGATGAAACACAGAAATTGCATCGGGATTGAATACAACAGTCACCATGCGCATTCCTCCATGGGAGTAATGTCTCAAACAGTCTACGCTTTGATCGTTCCCTGGAAGACCAGTAGTAGTTTCCGATGCACATCTGGAGTCATTCTGTAACCTGTGGACTATCAGAGTGTTGATGAAACACTTAAATTGCATCGGGATTGAATACAACAGTCACCATGCTTACTTCCCTCCATGTGAGTAATGTCTCAAACAGTCTACGCTTTGATCGTTTCCTGGAAAACCAGTAGTAGTGTCCGATGCACATCTGGAGGCATTCCGTAATCTGTGGACCTTCAAAGTGTTGATGAAACACAGAAATTGCATCGGGAATGAATACAACAGTCTCCACGCGCACATTCCTCCATGGGAGTAATGTCTCAAAAGGTCTACGTTTTAATCGTTCCCTGGAAGACCAGCTGTAGTTTCCGATGCACATCTTTAGGCATTCTGTAAACTGTGGACCTTCGAAGTGTTGATGAAATACAGAAATTGCCTCGGGATTTAATACAACAGTCACCATGCGCACTTTCCTCCATGGGAATAATGTCTCCTAATAGTCTACGCTTTGATCGTTCCCTGGAAGACCAGTAGTAGTTTCCGATGCACATCTTGAGGCATTCTGTAATCTGTAAACTATCAGAGTGTTGTTCAAACACAGACATTGCTTCGGGATCGAATACAACAGTCACCATGCGCACTTTCCGCCATGGGAGTAATGTCTCAAACAGTCTACGCTTTGATCGTTTCCTGGAAGACCAGTAGTAGTTTCCGATGCACTTCTGGAGGCATTCTGTAATCTGTGAACCTTCGAAGTGTTGATGAAACACAGAAATTGCATCGGGAATGAGTACAACAGTCTCCACGCGCACATTCCTCCATGGGAGTTATGTCTCAAACAGTTTACGCTTTGATCGTTCCCTGGAAGACCAGTAGTAGTTTCCGATGCACATCTGGGGGCATTCTGTAATGTGTGGACTATCAGAGTGTTGATTAAACACAGAAATATAATCGGGATTGAATACAACAATCACCATGCGCATTTTCCTCCATGAGAGTAATGTCTCAAACAGTTTACGCTTTGATCGTTCCCTGAAAGACCAGTAGCAGTTTCCGATGCACATCTGGAGGCATTCTGTAATCTGTGGACCTTCAAAGTGTTGATGAAACACATAAATTGCCTCTGGAGTGAATACAACAGTCACCATGCGCACTTTCCTCCATGGGAGTAATGTCTCAAACAGTCTACGCTTTGATTGTTCCCTGAAGACCAGTAGTAGTTTCCAATGCACATCTGGAGGCATTCTGTAATCTGTAAACTATCAGAGTGTTGCTCAAACACAGAAATTGAATGGGGATTGTATACAACAGTCACCATGCGCACTTTCCTCCATGGGAGTTATGTCTCAAACAGTTTACGCTTTGATCGTTCCCTGGAAGACCAGTAGTAGTTTCCGATGCATATCTGGGGGCATTCTGTAATGTGTGGACTGTCGGAGTGTTGTTGAAACACAGAAATTGCATCGGGATTGAATACAACAGACACCAAGCGCACATTCCTCCATGGGAGTAATGTCTCAAACAGTCTACGGTTTAATCATTCCCTGCAAGACCAGTAGTAGTTTCCGATGCACATCTGGAGGCATTCTGTAGTCTGTGGACTATCAGAGTGTTGATGATACACAGAAATTGCATCGGGATTGAATACAACAGTCACCATGTGCACATTCCTCCATGGGAGTAATGTCTCAAACAGTCTACGCTTTGATCGTTCCCTGGAAGACCAGTCGTAGTTTCCGATGCACATCTGGAGGCATTCTGTAATCTGTGGTCCTTCAAAGTGTTGATGAAACACAGAAATTGCATCGGGATTGAATACAACAGTCACCAAGCGCACTTTCCTCCATGGGAGTAATGTCTCAAACAGTCTACACTTTGATCGTTCCCTGAAAGACCGGTAGTAGTTTCCGATGCACATCTGGAGGCATTCTGTAAACTATGGACCTTCAAAGTGTAGATGAAACACAGAAATTGCCTCGGGATTGAAACAAAAGTCACCATGCGCACTTTCCTCCATGGGAGTACTGTCTCAAATATTCTACGTTTTGATCGTTCCCTGGAAGACCAGTAGTAGTTTCCGATGCACATCTGGAAGCATTCTGTATTCTGTAAACTATCACAGTGTTTTTTAAGCACAGAAATTGAATCGGGATTGAATACAACAGTCACCATGCGCACTTTCCTCCATGGGAATAATGTAACAAACAGCTTACGCTTTGATCGGTCCCTGGAAGACCAGTAGTAGTTTACGATGCACATCTGGAAGCATTCTGTAATCTGTAAACTATCAGAGTGTTGTTCAAACACAGAAATTGCATCGGGATTGAATACAACAGTCACCATGCGCACTTTCCTCCATGGGAGTAATGTCTCAAACAGTTTACGCTTTGATCGTTCCTTGGAAGACCAGTACTAGTTTCCGATGCACATCTGGGTCATTCTGTAATGTGTGGACTATCAGTGTGTTGATGAAACACAGATATTGCATCGGGATTGAATACAACAGACACCATGCGCACGTTACTCCATGGGAGTAATGTCTCAAACAGTCTACGCTTTGATCCTTCCCTGGAAGACCAGTAGTATTTTCCGATGCCCATCTGGAGGCATTCTGTAATCTGTGGTCCTTCAAAGTGTTGATGAAACACAGAAATTGCATCGGGATTGAATACAACAGTCACCATGCGCACTTTCCTCCATGGGAGTAATGACTCAAACAGTCTACACTTTGATTGTTCCCTGAAGACCGGTAGTAGTTTCCGATGCACATCTGGAGGCATTCTGTAAACTGTGGACCTTCAAAGTGTAGATGAAACACAGAAATTGCCTCGTAATTGAAACAAAAGTCACCATGCGCACTTTCCTCCATGGGAGTAATGTCTCAAACAGTCTACGCTTTGATCGTTTCCTGGAAGACCAGTAGTAGTTTCCGATGCACTTCTGGAGGCATTCTGTAATCTGTGAACCTTCGAAGTGTTGATGAAACACAGAAATTGCATCGGGAATGAGTACGACAGTCTCCACGCGCACATTCCTCCATGGGAGTAATGTCTCAAACAGTTTACGTTTTGATCGTTCCCTGGAAGACCAGTAGTAGTTTCCGATGCACATCTGGGGATATTCTGTAATGTGTGGACTATCAGAGTGTTGATTAAACACAGAAATATCATCGGGATTGAATACAACAATCACCATGCGCATTTTCCTCCATGAGAGTAATGTCTCAAACAGTTTACGCTTTGGTCGTTTCCTGGAACACCAGTAGTAGTTTCCGATGCATATCTGGAGGCATTCTGTAATCTGTGGAACATCAAAGTGTTGATGAAACACAGAAATTGCATCGGGATTGAATACAACAGTCACCATGCGCATTCCTCCATGGGAGTAATGTCTCAAACAGTCTACGCTTTGATCTTTCAATGGAAGACCAGTAGTATTTTCCGATGCACATCTGGAGGCATTCTGTAATCGGTGGAACATCAGAATGTTGATGAAACACTGAAATTGCATCGGGATTGAATGCAACAGTCACCAGGCGCACCTTCCTCCATGGGAGTAATGTCTCAAACAGTTTACGCTTTGATCGTTCCCTGAAAGACCAGTAGCAGTTTCCGATGCACATCTGGAGGCATTCTGTAATCTGTGGACCTTCAAAGTGTTGATGAAACACATAAATTGCCTCTGGAGTGAATACAACAGTCACCATGCGCACTTTCCTCCATGGGAGTAATGTCTCAAACAGTCTACACTTTGATCGTTCCCTGAAAGACCGGTAGTAGTTTCCGATGCACATCTGGAGGCATTCTGTAAACTGTGGACCTTCAAAGTGTAGATGAAACACAGAAATTGCCTCGGGATTGAAACAAAAGTCACCATGCGCGCTTTCCTCCATGGGAGTACTGTCTCAAATATTCTACGCTTTGATCGTTCCCTGGAAGACCAGTAGTAGTTTCCGATGCACATCTGGAAGCATTCTGTATTCTGTAAACTATCACAGTGTTTTTTAAGCACAGAAATTGAATCGGGATTGAATACAACAGTCACCATGCGCACTTTCCTCCATGGGAATAATGTAACAAACAGCTTACGCTTTGATCGTTCCCTGGAAGACCAGTAGTAGTTTACGATGCACATCTGGAAGCATTCTGTAATCTGTAAACTATCAGAGTGTTGTTCAAACACAGAAATTGCATCGGGATTGAATACAACAGTCACCATGCGCACTTTCCTTCATGGGAGTAATGTCTCAAACATTTTACGCTTTGATCGTTCCTTGGAAGACCAGTACTAGTTTCCGATGCACATCTGGGTCATTCTGTAATGTGTGGACTATCAGTGTGTTGATGAAACACAGATATTGCATCGGGATTGAATACAACAGACAACATGCGCACGTTACTCCATGGGAGTAATGTCTCAAACAGTCTACGCTTTGATCCTTCCCTGGAAGACCAGTAGTATTTTCCGATGCCCATCTGGAGGCATTCTGTAATCTGTGGAACATGAGAATGTTGATGAAACACAGAAATTGCATAGGGATTGAATACAACAGTCACCATGCGCACTTTCCTCCATGGGAGTAATGTCTCAAACAGTTTACGCTTTGATCGTTCCCTGGAAGACCAGTAGTAGTTTACGATGCACATCTGGAAGTATTCTGTAACCTGTAAACTATCAGAGTGTTGTTCAAACACAGAAATTGCATCGGGATTGAATACAACATTCACCATGCGCACTTTCCTCCATGGGAGTAATGTCTCAAACAGTTCACGCTTTGATCGTTCCCTGGAAGACCAGTAGTAGTTTCCGATGCACATCTGGGGGCATTCTGTAATGTGTGGACTATCAGAGTGTTGATGAAACACAGAAATTGCATCCGGATTGAATACAACAGAGACCACGCGCACTTTCCTCCATGGGAGTAATGTCTCAAACAGTCTACGCTTTGATCGTTCCCTGCAAGACCAGTAGTAGTTTCCGATGCAAATCGGGAGGCATTCTGTAGTCTGTGAACTATCAGAGTGTTCATGAAACACAGAAACTGCATCGGGATTGTATACAACAGTCACCATGCGCACGTTCCTCCATGGGAGTAATGTCTCAATCAGTCTACGCTTTGATCGTTGCCTGGAAGACCTGTAGTAGTTTCCGATGCACATTTGGAGGCATTCTGTAACCTGTAAACCATCAGGGTGATGTTCAAACACAGAATTTGCATCGGGATTGAATACAACAGACACCATATGCACTTTAGTCCATGGGAGTTATGTCTCAAACAGTCTACGCTTTTATCGTTTCCTGGAAGACCAGTAGTAGTTTCCGATGCATATCTGGAGGCAGTCTGTTATCTGTGGAACATCAGAATGATGATGAAACACAGAAATTGCATCGGGGTTTAACACAACAGTAACCATGCGCACTTTCCTCAATGGGAGCATGTCTCAAACAGTTTACGCATTGATCGTTCCTTTGTAGACCAGTAGTAGTTTACGATGCACATCTGGGGGCATTCTGTAATGTGTGGACTATCAGAGTGATGATGAAACACAGAAATTGCTTCGAGGATGAATACATCAGTCACCATGCGCACTGTCCTCCATGGGAGTAATGTCTCAAATAGTATACGATTTGATCGTTCCCTGCAAGACCAGTAGTAGTTTCCGATTCACATCTGGAGGAATTCTGCAATCTGTGGACCTTCAAAGTGTTGATGAAACACAGAAATTGCGACGGGATTGACTACAACAGTCACCATGCGCACCTTCCCCCATGGGAGTAATGTCTCAAAAATTCTACGATTTGATCGTTTCCTGCAAGACCAGTAGTAGTTTCCGATGCACATGTGGAGGCATTCTGTAATCTGTGGACCTTCAAAGTGTTGATGAAACACAGAAATTGCATCGGGATTGAATACAACAGTCACCATGCGCACTTTCCTCCATGGGAGTAATGTCGCAAACAGTCTACGCTTTGATCGTTCCCCGGAAGACCAGTAGTAGTTTCGGTGTGCACATCTGGTGTCATTCTGTAATCTGTGGACTATCAAAGTGTTGATGAAACGCAGTAATTGCATCGGGATTGAATACAACAGTCACCATGCGCACTTTACCCCATGGGAGTAATGTCTCAAACAGTCGACGCTTTGATCGATCCCTGGAAGACCAGTAGTAGTTTCCAATGCACATCTGGGGGCATTCTGTAATTTGTGGACTATCAGAGTGTTGATGAAACACAGAAATTGCATCGGGATTGAATACAACAGACACCATGCACACTTTCCTCCATGGGAGTAATGTCTCAAACAGTCTACGCTTTAATCGTTCCCTGGAAGACCAGTTGTAGATTGCGATGCACATCTGGAGGCATTCTGTGGTCTGTGGACTATCAGAGTGTTGATGAAACACAGATATTGCATCAGGATTGAATACAACAGTCACCATGCGCACTTTCCTAAATGAGAGTAATGTCTCAAACAGTCTACGCTTTGATCGTTCCCTGGAAAACCAGTAGTAGTTTCCGATGCACATCTGGGTCATTCTGTAATGTGTGGACTATCAGTGTGTTGATGAAACACAGAAATTGCATCGGGATTGAATACAACAGACACCATGCGCACGGTCCTCCATATGAGTAATGTCTCAAACAGTCTACGCTTTGATCGTTCCCTGGAAGACCAGTAGTATTTTCCCATGCCCATCTGGAGGCATTCTGTAATCTGTGGAACATGAGAACGTTGATGAAACACAGAAATTGCATAGGGATTGAATACAACAGTCACCATGCGCACTTTCCTCCATGGGAGTAATGTCTCAAACAGTCTACGTTTTGATCGTTCCCTGGAAGACCAGCTGTAGTTTCCGATGCACATCTGGAGGCATTCTGTAAACTGTCGACCTTCAAAGTGTTGATGAAATACAGAAATTGCCTCGGGATTGAATACAACAGTCACCATGCGCACTTTCCTCCATAGGAGTAATGTCTCAAACAGTCTACGCTTTGATCGTTCCCTGGAAGACCAGTAGTAGTTTCCAATGCACATCTTGAGGCATTCTGTAATCTGTAAACTATCAGAGTGTTGTTCAAACACTGAAATTGCATCGGGATTGAATACAACAGTCACCATGCGCACTTTCCTCCATAGGAGTAATGTCTCAAACAGTATACGCTTTGATCGTTTCCTGGAAGACCAGTAGTAGTTTCCGATGCACTTCTGGATGCATTCTGTAATCTGTGGACCATCAAAGTGTTGATGAAACACAGAAATTACATCGGGAATGAATACAACAGTCTCCACGCGCACATTCCTCCATGGGAGCAATGTCTCAAACAGTGTACGCTTTGATCGTTCCCTGGAAGACCAATAGTAGTTTCCGATGCACATATGGAGGCATTCTGTAATCTGTGGAACATCAGTGTGTTGATGAAACACAGAAATTGCATCGGGATTGAATACAACAGTCACCATGCGCACTTTCCTCCATGGGAGTAATGTCGCAAACAGTCTACGCTTTGATCGTTCCCCGGAAGACCAGTAGCAGTTTCCGTGTGCACATCTGGTGTCATTCTGTAATCTGTGGTCTATCAGAGTGTTGATGAAACATAGTAATTGCAACGGGATTTAATACAACAGTCACTATGCGCACTTTACCCCATGGGAGTAATGTCTCAAACAGTCTACGCTTTAATCGTTCCCTGGAAGACCAGTAGTAGTTTGCGATGCACATCTGGAGGCATTCTGTGGTCTGTGGACTATCAGAGTGTTGATGAAACACAGATATTGCATCAGGATTGAATACAACAGTCACCATGCGCACTTTCCTCCATTGGAGTAATGTCACAAACAGTCTACGCTTTGATCGTTCCCTGGAAAACCAGTAGTAGTTTCCGTTGCACATCTGGAGGCATTCTGTAATCTGTTGACCTTCAAAGTTTTGATGAAAACAAGATAATGCATCGGGATTAAATACAACAGTCAACATGCGCACTTCCCTCCATGGGAGTAATGTCTCATACAGTCTACGCTTTGATCGTACCCTGGAAGACCAGTAGTAGTTTCCGATGCACATCTGGTGTCATTCTGTAATCTGTGGACAACAGAGTGTTGATGAAACACAGAAATTAAATCGGGATTGAATACAACAGTCAGCATGCGCACTTTCCTCCATGGGAGTAATGTCTCAAACGCTTTGATCGTTCCCTGTGTGGCGTCGCAACTAGTGCGAGCGCACAGTTTTCTATCAAATATTTACTGTGAAATGTAGACAGACTGTAAAGTAGCCATCAGATTAGCATATGTGCTGTAGCGGGCAGATTACCGGTGTCCGTTCGTCTGACGTCACGACCATATGGCATGTCTGTACCGTGAGAATGTAAGACCTGTGCGCTAACTAGCCGCGTGTATAACGTGGAACTTTCATCTTTAATAACTTCTAACTGAGGAACCTGAGGAAATTAAAAGTTAATATACTAGTTTCTGTTATGAATAAAAATAAGTCATCCAAATTTGAGCTTTGAAACCTGCATATTTTGGAAATTAGAAAAATCTTACAGAAAACGCAAATTTCTACAATTTTCGAGTCTAAATAAATACCATTATGTATAGATCACCTTCAGTGACCATCCAACTATGAAACAAAATCACCTTCCGTGCTTTTGTATTTATTTTGAGAATTTTACTTTTAGAAATTCACCTATAACTTTGTTAAAACCATAAATGTTTTGAATTTTTGTGAACAGTTATTTTATATGAGTAGGTGAGAGTGAATGAGTGTGCCTGAGTGAATGAAAGAGGGACATTCGCCATTCTTTGCAAGTGTATAAAATCTAGGTTGGAACTCGCAAGTGTTCAGACGATGTAACCGTGGGAACAGAGTCGCCAGTGGTTCCCCATCTTAGTGAATGTCGGATGTCCAAGAGTGTATGGTATTGTACAAGCAGCCAGAACGTTCGCGAGTATTTAAATAATTTCTGGAAATAAAGTAAAGTCTAGTTTTCCTTTCGGTTTGTTAAATTATACAGTAAATTTTGTGTAACAAGAAATCATGACGTAAATGATTCAGAAGTCATGACTGGTGCGTGCTAGATTTTGGCGCGAGGCGCACCCAAAGAGTTAATTCTGATTGGCTGTGTGATGTGTGAGCCAATGAGATGCGAGGACGGTTAGCAGACTAGGAGAGGGAGTCGCGAGTGGATGAGGGGTCGCGAAGGAACTGTGATCGAGAAGAGACATGCTTGATGTGTCCTCGCGAATAATGTGTAAAATGAAGTCATAAAACGGCTTCATCGGTTCGGTACTGTGCGATTTGAGACTGGAAGAGTCCAGTAACGCGTAGTGTGAGTTTGAGCGAGTTGTGACTTTTCGTTCCGCGAAAGACGCGAGTAACTTTAATAATTAAAAGCGTGGCGGTACTTCGTAAACTTTTACTAAGTGCTTATGGCGAGCATTAACGTTAAAAAACGAACTATTATTGAACATCGACTGCAAACGTGTATGTTAGAAAATCGTCTGTGTTGCAGTTAAGTAAATTCCGTAACTTTGAAAGCTAATTCTGGCGGGGTTTGAGTGTGGATAGAATTGTGAACTGAACTTTCTTCAAACGTAGATTAGCGGGCTGATGATCAGGCTTAAAGACAATAAAGAGCTTAAATAGAATTACCAACTTCGCGTTCTCGTTTGAGTAAACAATTACTACCATTCCAATAACTCAATTTATTTAGGAAGATTGCTCATAGATTGTATTTCAGCAAACATGTATCGCGGCCTCCGGTGAGCGGCTATTAAATTGCAGTTTCTTCAACACTGCTTTTCTGCAATTTTTCCAGTAGCTGCTATCAGGAGAGGCGAGTGCAGCAACTACCTAAGAAACGAGGTAGGTGGATTTTCTTTCAGGGAAAGGAAACTGCGCGATAAGAGCCTGACCCGTCGCAAGTGGTGCATCGGCCGGGAAATAAAAATAGTAAATTCCAGTGAATTTCAAAAAAAGCAGTAGTGACAATTACCGGACAATACAGAAGTGCTCGCTATGTGTAGGAACTGTGTAGCGTACAAATTGATATCGCCACGTGAATAGGAAGGACAGTGAAAGTGTCCGTGAACTGTAATGTGTTGTACGGAACGGAAGAATTTTTCGGTGACTACGCGCCGATTGGAATAGCAGTCTACGACGGCGTCTGGCAGACGACGAGCTACGGAGACTACGCAGAGGCGACGACAGCAGTGGCAGTTGGCAGCGCTGATTCGAGCGGGGGCCCGGAAACTGGTACAGCATTGCAGTGTATGGTGAACGGACCCGCAGTTTCATCTAGCAGCAACGCAGCACGCCGAAGCACAAAGTTAAGTACAGTGCTTTTGAAAACTTTGTGTGTTTGTGGAGTCAAACTGAGAAAAATGGCTGAGTTTCAACCAAGTGACAAAAAGGCGGAACTAAGTTGTGATAGTGGGATGGAGACAGGGGAAAATGACCCCATGAATTTTAGTTTAGACGTGTCTCAACCCAATTTCAGTAGTAGTTTGACTGATTCATCCTATGTTAATTATAGTTTGGAGTCAGATCCAAATATGTCAGTGCCCAGTGAGTTACAGTTACCCATGCCGGTAGTTAATGTTAATAGGGACATTGTATCAGCAAATGAGGGGGCGAAGGATAATGTCGCCAGTATGCTGATGAATCTATTAACTAAGATGAACGTGTTGGATTCCAATATGTCAAGTAAGATGGATTCCAGTATGTCAAAATTGGAAACTAATATGTCAAGTAAAATGGATTCAAAAATGTCTAAATTAGGATCTGATTTAAGTAATGAGATGACTAAAATGGGCGCTGATTTAGATTCCAAAATATCCGATCTCAGAGACTGTTGGAAGCAAGATTTAGCAGTGCTCAGTAGTAAAGTAAATGTTGAAATACAGCAGGTTAAACTAGAATGTACAGAAAATATTGTTCAAGTGCAAAGTGAATTGACGACACGAATCGAACAGGTTACTGAGGATCAACAGCAATTTAAATCCCATGTTGATGCAGAATTAGATAAAGTATGTGAGCACATAAAAGTGGTAGAGAATTCCAATGAAATTAATCATGCCGCCTTAGAATGTAAAGTAAATGATACCAAAATTCGGTGTGAGAAACTTGGAGAGCAAGTTGTAAATAAGGTCAATAATTTAGAGACTCACATAAGCCATTTCAGTGAAAGTGTGAATGAGCAACTTTGTGGGCATGAATGCAGACTAACCAAAGTAGAACAGTGTGTTTCTAACCATAGTGGTAGTATAATTTCCAGTGGAATAATTGAATCTACCGAGGTTGCGTATGTTACCCACAGACAGTTTTTAAAATTTGACCCAAGTAAGAACATGCACCCCAGAGAATTTTGGAACGATTTTGAAGACGTTTTGCCGAAAGTATGGAGCGATAAACAAAAGATAGGCTTTATCACTTCAAATTTGATGGGAGAGGCCAGAGTATGGGGGAATTTAGCCTCTGAAAAATACGCGAAATTGTCAGAATTTAAATTAGCGTTCTTTGAGGAATACTGGGGAAAGAGAAAGCAGATGGATGTTCTTAATCGGTTCTGGTCGGGAGAGAAGTATGACCCCAAGAGAGAGGGCATCAAACGATTTGTTCAAAGGTGGGTAACAACTCTGTCCTACCTTAGTAATAAGTTAGAAACAGAACAGATCATATTAGGGGTAGAAAATAAGCTACCGTGGAACTGGAAAACTAAGATCATATCTGCGCCCCGAGATAACATTGACAAGTTCGTACAGTATTTAGAAAGGGTTGAATCCGTCCAAAAAGAAGAAGAAAACAGGAGGAGGGAGCATCGCCCGCCTGCTAGGCAGAATGACAATCGCCCGGATGTAAACATTAATAGGATGGGTGTTCAGAGAGGCGGCGGATACCGTGGCAGTTCACGTGGTAGAGGAAGAACATATGTTAACAGGTTCAATGAACGCGAGCAGTATGACAGCGGCCGACAGATGTCAGGAGGTGAGGCGGTCAGCTGGAGGCATAGTGATGACGCACCGCGCTCGGAAAACCATTAATTGTCTACGAGTGTGCTGGCGATCGTAGGCAACAGCGTTTAAAGTTAAATCCGCTGGCAAAACCATTCATAAGAAAGCAGCCTGAACGACCACCTAACATAAATGTTGTTGCTACAAAATTTAGGGAGGATAACGTAAAACAGACAGAGATAGTAGCTTTAAGTCAAGTGGAGGTTAATGAACCAATTAACTGTAAGAATAATCATAAGAAGCCACTTATTGAAGAACTAAGTACTAGTTATAAGGGTAATAATCAGAAAGACATTATGCACAGTAAAACTAATGAAGAGCTGTCGGATAGGGGTGAGAACAGTAATAATGGCAGGGTTGTGACTGTGCTTGATAAGATAATTGATGTTGTAGATAGTTACGAAGAAGAGGATAGATTAGAGGAGGAGGTAGAGGTTAATGACGACGCCTTGGATAGGGTCGTAGAAAAGGAGGTTAATGAGAAAGAGGGGGAAACATTGGAAAAATGTTTTGACTTAGCAATAGTGGATAGGCTAATAGGAGCTGCCACTAGAATTGAGGGTGATAATAAGCATGAAATAAACCCTGTAAGTGTGAATGTGATTGCCACCCAAAAGACAGGCTTCGAAAGGAGAGAAATTGTGCAAGATTTATTGGAGGAAGCAGAACCCAAAATAAATAAAGAGTACTTAGGGCAACCGATAGTAGAGCTAAGAGTATTAAATGAACCAGTTAAATGTTTGATAGATACTGGATCGGAAGTCTGTGCAGTATCCCAGAACTTGGTAAATGAACTCCCTAACAGTAAACAGATTGTTAAGATGCCAGTAAGTGGCTTGAACATTGTAGTAGCAACCGGTAAGACTAAGAAGACAGTAAAACAGGAAGTGTTTCTACCCATAGCATTTAAGGAAGTAGAAATAAAACAGAACTTCTTAGTTATAAATGGACTGAGTGTAGACATATTGGTGGGGGCTGACTTTTTGAATAAATATGAAGGATGGGTGAATTTTTCTACCAATGATGTTATGGTAAAAATTAAGGGTAAACTAATTACTATACCTTTCATCGGTAAGCAGCTATGTGAGGATCCTGAGCAGAATGATTTTCCTATATGTATTTGTAAAACAGAGAAATTCTTGGAGGGCTATAATGAGTACGTGGGCCCATTTAGAATCGTAGAGAAGCCTCACCCAAATGCTTATAGATTGGAGTTTGTGAAATCACATAAGGTGTTAGGGCTTAGGAACATTGTGGATTTGAAAAGATATGTTCAAAAGAGAGACGTGGCCAGGAGTGAGTAGATACCTCAGAGAGCTTTGCACTCTTTGCAGAGCTAAGTGCGTGACGAGCACTAGGTCTCGAGTCGTTTGACAATATTTCTTCCACTTTCTTTTCCGTATTGTCAACCTACCTCTTCTTTCACTCAGAACTAAAATTCTATCGTCTTTCCTTCTTCTCTATCGTAGTTTTTAAGTGATAAAGTGTTTAAGTAATGAGTAGGAAAGAACCTCAGTGCAGTATAGGTTAAGCGTAAGGAATGAGTGTAAGAGAAAATCAAAAAGGATTAAGATACCTCAGATAAGTAATAAGTCTCAGTAAAGTAAATGTTTGGCCTAAGGTGTGAGTAATGCCCTTAGAAAGGTAAAATAACTAAGAAATGTAAGAGCCTCAGAAAATATGGTGACGAACATTGAAGCTGTTTGTTAAGTAACAGAACGATATGTTAAGACGTAGCATTAAGCTAATGTTTAGGAAAGGAAATGGAGCAGTACAGCAAAACTGTCTGTTCAATGAAGTCAGAGCCTCAGGAGGTGATTTAGTGGTAAAATGAGTAAAGGTACAGTGCAACAAGGTTGACTGTCAAAGGGGTAAAGGAAGTTAAGTTAAAGGGACAGTGCAGCAGGACTGACTGTCAAATGAAGAGAAATATGTGAGAAAAGGAGAAAGAATGAGCATAGTGTTTGACTAGCTCGATATTAGGAAAAAGTGAGGCTACGAAGGTGAGTAAATAAAAAGCTTAATGTTGGTAACCAGAGGTGGCGTTTGTTGGTAAACAGAGGAGATGTTTGTAAACAAAAGGAAGTGAGGCTACGAATGTAAACAGAGCTGAGGCGACGTTGGTAACTCAGGAGGTGGATGTATGTTAGAAAGTATGGGTAACGAGGTTTCGCAGATTAGTAGGAAACGCTTTAACAAATACTAACCTGAGTGTGTGAAGTATGAGTATGAGAGTTGTAAATTAAACCCGAATGTGACTAGAGAAAACCTGATGTTGACAAGAAATTGAAGTAACTCCAAATATGTGAGATGAGGAAAGTACCCATGACATCGATTCCATTTTTGACCAGAGACACACAAAGCTCCCCAAGTTTGTCGTAGAGATTAGTATAAGGATTGTAGTGTTGATAAATGAATAAGTAAATATGTATTTTTCAGTGTTTAATTTATGATACAGGACTACAGGAGATTGCCTGGAGACAGAATTGTAATATTGATAATTTTGTGTATATTTTATATTGTTGTGTATTGTACAGGAACTGGAGAGTCACAAGTGCTGGCGGAGATTTATTATGTATTTGTGAACTATTTGTAGGAATTGTTTTTCTTAGTATTTCTTATGTAACCATAACTTGTTTGATTATGAGATGAAGAAGTAATTAAAGAGTAAATGTGCCACTTCGGTACTGTATTAGGAAAGTCAATTCACTTTTCACTTAAAAAAAAAAAAAAAAAAAAAAAAAATTTGAAAATTGTACATACTGTAAAGTAAATTTTATCAAAAATATGAGACTTTAGAGTCAAGCAGATAGCGCCATTTATCGCTGCTGTAGGTTAAGACGTAGCAGTTAGAAAGGGAACTGAGGCCAGCTGATGTTTCAGGTGCGCCGAAGTAAACAGAGGTGGTAGCACGAGACTTGAAATGGACCTCCCAAGCAGGACCCGGTCGAACTACGAGTGCTATCAAAATCTTAAGTGTAAGTGGTAAAAAAGTGACGCTCACCATAGCGATAGTAGTGTTAGTGTGCGTGTGACGTACATCAAGATAGTATTTAGGTTTGTTTTCTCTTTCAGGAATTTGTAAATAGATTTTTGTAATCTGAAAAATTTTTTTTGAATGATGATAAAAGTGCATGTTTAGATATAAGATGTTTTGTAGGTCGTCAGCCCTAGGTATAAGTGGATGATTGATGTACAGGAACTATAAATGTTAAATAGCTGTTTGAGTAAATCTTTAATAGAAATTTTTTTAGAAAACTAAAAGTTTGTCATGAATGAAAAAATTTAGTTTCCTCAGGAGGTGTGTGGCGTCGCAACTAGTGCGAGCGCACAGTTTTCTATCAAATATTTACTGTGAAATGTAGACAGACTGTAAAGTAGCCATCAGATTAGCATATGTGCTGTAGCGGGCAGATTACCGGTGTCCGTTCGTCTGACGTCACGACCATATGGCATGTCTGTACCGTGAGAATGTAAGACCTGTGCGCTAACTAGCCGCGTGTATAACGTGGAACTTTCATCTTTAATAACTTCTAACTGAGGAACCTGAGGAAATTAAAAGTTAATATACTAGTTTCTGTTATGAATAAAAATAAGTCATCCAAATTTGAGCTTTGAAACCTGCATATTTTGGAAATTAGAAAAATCTTACAGAAAACGCAAATTTCTACAATTTTCGAGTCTAAATAAATACCATTATGTATAGATCACCTTCAGTGACCATCCAACTATGAAACAAAATCACCTTCCGTGCTTTTGTATTTATTTTGAGAATTTTACTTTTAGAAATTCACCTATAACTTTGTTAAAACCATAAATGTTTTGAATTTTTGTGAACAGTTATTTTATATGAGTAGGTGAGAGTGAATGAGTGTGCCTGAGTGAATGAAAGAGGGACATTCGCCATTCTTTGCAAGTGTATAAAATCTAGGTTGGAACTCGCAAGTGTTCAGACGATGTAACCGTGGGAACAGAGTCGCCAGTGGTTCCCCATCTTAGTGAATGTCGGATGTCCAAGAGTGTATGGTATTGTACAAGCAGCCAGAACGTTCGCGAGTATTTAAATAATTTCTGGAAATAAAGTAAAGTCTAGTTTTCCTTTCGGTTTGTTAAATTATACAGTAAATTTTGTGTAACAAGAAATCATGACGTAAATGATTCAGAAGTCATGACTGGTGCGTGCTAGATTTTGGCGCGAGGCGCACCCAAAGAGTTAATTCTGATTGGCTGTGTGATGTGTGAGCCAATGAGATGCGAGGACGGTTAGCAGACTAGGAGAGGGAGTCGCGAGTGGATGAGGGGTCGCGAAGGAACTGTGATCGAGAAGAGACATGCTTGATGTGTCCTCGCGAATAATGTGTAAAATGAAGTCATAAAACGGCTTCATCGGTTCGGTACTGTGCGATTTGAGACTGGAAGAGTCCAGTAACGCGTAGTGTGAGTTTGAGCGAGTTGTGACTTTTCGTTCCGCGAAAGACGCGAGTAACTTTAATAATTAAAAGCGTGGCGGTACTTCGTAAACTTTTACTAAGTGCTTATGGCGAGCATTAACGTTAAAAAACGAACTATTATTGAACATCGACTGCAAACGTGTATGTTAGAAAATCGTCTGTGTTGCAGTTAAGTAAATTCCGTAACTTTGAAAGCTAATTCTGGCGGGGTTTGAGTGTGGATAGAATTGTGAACTGAACTTTCTTCAAACGTAGATTAGCGGGCTGATGATCAGGCTTAAAGACAATAAAGAGCTTAAATAGAATTACCAACTTCGCGTTCTCGTTTGAGTAAACAATTACTACCATTCCAATAACTCAATTTATTTAGGAAGATTGCTCATAGATTGTATTTCAGCAAACATGTATCGCGGCCTCCGGTGAGCGGCTATTAAATTGCAGTTTCTTCAACACTGCTTTTCTGCAATTTTTCCAGTAGCTGCTATCAGGAGAGGCGAGTGCAGCAACTACCTAAGGAACGAGGTAGGTGGATTTTCTTTCAGGGAAAGGAAACTGCGCGATAAGAGCCTGACCCGTCGCACCTGGAAGACCAGTAGTAGTTTCCGATGCACGTCTTGAGGCATTCTGTAATCTGTTAACCTACAAAGTGCTGATGAAACACAGAAATTGCATCGGGATTGAATACAACAGTCACCATGCGCACTTTCCTCCATGGGAGTAATGTCTCAAACAGTCTACGATTTGATCGTTCCCTGGAAGACCAGCTGTAGTTTCCGATAAACATCTGGAGGCATTCTGTAAACTGTGGACTTTCAAAGTGTTGATGAAATACAGATATTGCCTCGGGATTGAATAAAACAGTCACCATGCGCACTTTCCTCCATGGGAGTAATGTCTCAAACAGTTTACGCTTTGATCGTTCCCTGGAAGACCAGTAGTAGTTTCCGATGCACATCTGGAGGCATTCTGTAATCTGTGGAACATCAGAGTGTTGATAAAACACAGAAATTGCATCGGGATTGAATACAACAGTCACCATGTGCACATTCCTCCTTGGGAGTAATGTCTCAAACAGTCTACGCTTTGATCGTTCCCTGGAAGACCAGTAGTAGTTTCCGATGCACATCTGGAGGCATTCTGTAGTCTGTGGAATATCAGAGTGTTGATGAAACACAGAAATTGCATCGGGATTGAATACAACAGTCACCATGTGCACATTCCTCCATGGGAGTAATGTCTCCTAATAGTCTACGGTTTGATCGTTCCCTGGAAGACCAGTAGTAGTTTCCGATGAACATCTTGAGGCATTCCGTAATCTGTAAACTATCAGAGTGTTGTTCAAACACTGAAATTGCATCGGGATTGAATACAACAGTCTCCACGCTCACATTCCTCCGTGGGAGTAATGTCTCAAACAGTTTACGCTTTGATCGTTCCCTGGAAGACCAGTAGTAGTTTCCGATGCACATCTGGAGGCATTCTGTAATCTGTGGAATATCAGACTGTTGATGAAACACAGATATTGCATCAGGATTGAATACAACTGTCACCATGCGCACTTTACTGCATGGGAGTAATGTCTCAAACAGTCTACAATTTGATCGTTCCCTGCAAGACCGGTAGTAGTTTCCGATGCACATCTGGAGGCATTCTGTAAACTGTCGACCTTCAAAGTGTAGATGAAACACAGAAATTTCCTCGGGATTGAAACAAATGTCACCATGCGCACTTTCCTCTATGGGAGTAATGTCTCAAATATTCTACGATTTGATCGTTCCCTGGAAGCCCAGTAGTAGTTTCCGATGCGCATCTCGGGGCATTCTGTAATGTGTGGACTATCAGAGTGTTGATGAAGCAAAGAAATTGCATCGGGATTGAATACAACAGTCACCATGCGCACTTTCCTCCATGGGAGTAATGTCGCAAACAGTCTACGCTTTGATCGTTCCCCGGAAGACCAGTAGTAGTTTCCTTGTGCACATCTGGTGTCATTCTGTAATGTGTGGACTATCAGAGTGTTGATGAAACAAAGTAATTGCATCGGGATTGAAAACAACAGTCACCATGCCCACTTTACCCCATGGGAGTAATGTCTCAAACAGTCTACGCTTTGATCGATCCCTGGAAGACCAGTAGTAGTTTCGAATGCATATCTGGAGGCATTCTGTTATCTGTGGAACATCAGAATGTTGATGAAAGACAGAAATTGCATCGGGGTTTAACACAACAGTCACCATGCGCACTTTCCTCAATGGGAGCATGTCTCAAACAGTTTAGGCATTGATCGTCCCCTTGAAGACCAGTAGTAGTTTACGATGCACATCTGGGATCATTCTGTAATGTGTGGACTATCAGAGTGGTGATGAAACACAGAAATTGCTTCGAGGATGAATACAACAGTCACCATGCGCACTTTCCTCCATGGGAGTAATGTCTCAAAAAGTCTACGATATGATCGTTCCCTGCAGGACCAGTAGTAGTTTCCGATGCACATCTGGAGGAATTCTGTAATCTGTGGACCTTCAAAGTGTTGATGAAACACAGAAATTGCGACGGGATTGACTACAACCGTCACCAAGCGCATCTTCCTCCATGGGAGTAATGTCTCAAACAGTCTACGATTTGATCGTTTCCTGCAAGACCAGTAGTAGTTTCCGATGCACATCTGGAGGCATTCTGTAATCTGTGGACCTTCAAAGTGTTGACGAAACACAGAAATTGCATCGGGATTGAATACAACAGTCACCATGCGCACTTTCCTCCATGGGAGTAATGTCGCAAACAGTCTACGCTTTGATCGTTCCCCGGAAGACCAGTAGTAGTTTCCTTGTGCACATCTGGTGTCATTCTGTAATGTGTGGACTACCAGAGTGTTGATGAAACAAAGTAATTGCATCGGGATTGAAAACAACAGTCACCATGCGCACTTTACCCCATGGGAGTAATTTCTCAAACAGTCTACGCTTTAATCGTTCCCTGGAAGACCAGTAGTAGTTTGAGATGCACATCTGGAGGCATTCTGTGGTCTGTGGACTATCAGAGTGTTGATGAAACTCAGATATTGCATCAGGATTGAATACCACAGTCACCATGCGCACTTTCTTCCATGGGAGTTATGTCTCAAACAGTCTACGCTTTGATCGTTCCATGGAAAACCAGTAGTAGTTTCCGATGCACATCTGGAGGCATTAAGTAATTTGTGGACCTTCTAAGTTTTGTTGAAACACAGAAATTGCATCGGGATAGAATACAACAGTCAACATGCGCACTTCCCTCCATGGGAGTAATGTCTCAACCAGTCTACGCTTTGATAGTTCCCTGGAAGAAAAGTAGTAGTTTCCGATGCACATCTGGTGTCATTCTGTAATCTGTGGACTATCAGTGTGTTGATAAAACACAGAAATTGCATCGGGATTGAATACAACAGTCACCATGCGCACTTTCCTCCATGGGAGTAATGTCTCAGACAGTTTACGCTTTGATCGTTCCCTGGAAGACCAGTAGTAGTTTCCGATGCACATCTGGAGGAATTCTGCAATCTGTGGACCTTCAAAGTGTTGATGAAACACAGAAATTGCATGGGGATTGAATACAACAGTCACCATGCGCACGTTCCTCCATGGGAGTAATGTCTCAAACAGTCTACGCTTTCATCGTTCCCTGGAAGACCGGTAGTAGTTTCCGATGCACATCTGGAGGCATTCTGTTATCTGTGGAACATCAGAATGTTGATGAAACACAGAAATTGCATCGGCGTTTAACACAACAGTCACCATGCGCACTTTACTCCATGGGAGCATGTCTCAAACAGTTTACGCATTGATCGTTCCCTGGAAGACCAGCAGTAGTTTACGATGCACATCTGTTGGCATTCTGTAATGTGTGGACTATCAGAGTGATGATGAAACACAGAAATTGCTCGCGATTGATTACAACAGCCACCATGCGAACTTTCATCCATGGCAGTAATGTCTCAAATAGTCTACGATTTAATCGTTCCCTGCAAGACCAGTAGCAGTTTCCGATGCACATCTGGAGGAATTCTGTAATCTGTGGACCTTTAAAGTGTTGATGAAACACAGAGATTGCATCGGGATTGAATACAACAGTCTCCATGCGTACTTTCCTCCATGGGAGTAATGTCTCCAACAGTTTACGCTTTTATCGTTCCCTGGAAGACCAGTAGTAGTTTCCGATGCACATCTGGAGGCATTCTGTAATGTGTGGACTATCAGAGAGTTGATGAAGCACAGAAATTGCATTGGGATTGAATACAACAGACACCATATGCATTTTCCTCCATGGGAGTAATGTCTCAAACAGTCTACGCTTTGATCGTTTCCTGGAAGACCAGTAGTAGTTTCCGATGCATATATGCGGGCATTCTGTAATGTGTGGACTAACAGAGTGTTGTTCAAACACAGAAATTGCATCGGAAGTGAATACAACAGTCACCAAGCGCACTTTCCTCCATGGGAGTAATGTCTCCAACAGTTTACGCTTTGATCGTTCCCTGGAAGACCAGTTGTAGTTTCCGATGCACATCTGGAGACATTCTGCAATCTGTGGACTATCAAATCGTTGATGAAACACAGAAATTGCCTCGGGATTGAATACAACAGTCAATATGCGCACTTTCCTCCATGGGAATAACGTCTCAAACAGTCTACGCTTTGATCGTTCCCTGGAAGACCAGTAGTAGTTTCCGATGCACATTTGGTGGCATTCTGTTATCTGTAAACTATCAGAGTGTTGTTCAAACACAGAAATTGCATCGTAATTGAATACAACAGTCACCATGCGCACTTTCCTCCATGGGAGTAATGTCTCAAACAGCTTACGCTTTGATAGTTCCCTGGAAGACCAGTAGTAGTTTCCGATGCCCATCTGGAGGCATTCTGTAATGTGTGGACTATCAGAGTGTTGATGAAGCACAGAAATTGCATCGGGATTGAATACAACAGACACCATACGCACTTTCCTCCATGGGAGTAATGTCTCAAACAGTCTACTCTTTGATCGTTCCCTGGGAAAACCAGTTGTAGTGTCCGATGCACATCTGGAGGAATTCTGCAAACTGTGGACCTTCAAAGTGTTGATAAAACACAGAAATTGCATGGGGATTGAATACAAAAGTCACCATGCGCACGTCCCTCCATGGGAGTAATATCTCAAACAGTCTACGCTTTGATCGTTCCCTGGAAGACCAGTAGTAGTTTCCGATGCACATCTGGAGGCATTCTGTTATCTGTGGAACATCAGAATGTTGATGAAACACAGAAATTGCATCGGGGTTTAACACAACAGTCACCATGCGCACTTTCCTCCATGGGAGCATGTCTCAAACAATTTACGCATTGATCGTTCCCTGGAAGACCAGTAGTAGTTTAAGATGCACATCTGGGGGCATTTTGTAATGTGTGGACTATCAGAGTGATGATGAAACACAGAAATTGCTTTGAGATTGAATACAACAGTCACCATGCGAACTTTCCTCCATGGCAGTAATGTCTCAAATAGTCCACGATTTGATCGTTCCCTGCAAGACCAGTAGTAGTTTCCGGTGCACATGTGGAGGAATTCTGTAATCTGTGGACCTTCAAAGTGTTGATGAAGCACAGAAATTGCGACGGGATTGACTACAACAGTCACCATGCGCACTTTCCTCCATGGGAGTAATGTCTGAAACAGTCTACGATTTCATCGTTTCCTGCAAGACCAGTAGTAGTTTCCGATGCTCGTCTGGGGGCATTCTGTAATGTGTGAACTATCAGAATGTTGATGAAACACAGAAATTGCATCGTAATTGAATACAACAATCACCATGCGCACTTTCCCCATGGGAGTAATGTCTCAAACAGTCTACGCTTTGATCATTCCCTGGAAGACCAGTAGTAGTTTCCGATGCACGTCTGGGGGCATTATGTAATGTGTGGACTATCAGAATGTTGATGAAACACAGAAATTGCATGGGGATTGAATACAACAGTCACCATGCGCACGTTCCTCCATGGGAGTAATGTCTCAAACAGTTTACGCATTGATCGTTGACTGGAAGACCAGTAGTAGTTTAAGACGCACATCTGGGGGCATTTTGAAATGTGTGGACTATCAGAGTGATGATGAAACACAGAAATTGCTTTGAGATTGAATACAACAGTCACCATGCGAACTTTCCTCCATGGCAGTAATGTCTCAAATAGTCTACGATTTGATCGTTCCCTGCAAGACCAGTAGTAGCTTCCGATGCACATCTGGAGGAATTCTGTAATCTGTGGACCTTCAAAGTGTTGATGAAACACAGAATTTGCGACGGGATTGACTACAACAGTCACCATGCGCACTTTCCTCCATGGGAGTAATGTCTGAAACAGTCTACGATTTGTTCGTTTCCTGCAAGACCAGTAGTAGTTTCCGATGCACATCTGGAGGCATTATGTAATCTGTGGACCTTCAAAGTGTTGATGAAACACAGAAATTGCATCGGGATTGAATACAACAGTCACCAAGCGCACTTTCCTCCATGCGAGTAATGTCTCAAACAGTCTACGCTTTGATCTTTCCCTGGAAGACCAGTAGTAGTTTCCGATGCACATCTGGTGTCATTCTGTAATCTGTGGACTATCAGAGTGTTGATGGAACACAGTAATTGCATCGGGATTGAATACAACAGTCACCATGCGCACTTTTCCCATGGGAGTAATGTCTCAAACAGTCTACGCTTTGAATGTTCCCTGGAAGACCAGTAGCAGTTTCCGATGCACGTCTGGGGGCATTCTGTAATGTGTGGACTATCAGAATGTTGATGAAACACAGAAATTGCATCGCGATTGAATACAACAGTCACCATGCGCCCTTTCCTCCATTGGAGTAACGTCTCAAACCGTTTACTCTTTGATTTTTTCCTGGAAGACCAGTAGTAGTTTCCGATGCACATCTGGGGGCATTCTGTAATTTGTGGACTATCGGAGTGTTGATGAAACACAGAAATTGCATCGGGATTGAATACAACAGACACCATGCGCATTTTCTTCCATGGGAGTAATGTCTCAAACAGTCTACGCTTTGATCGTTCCCTGGAAGACCAGTAGTAGTTTCCGATGCACATCTGGAGGCATTCTGTGGTCTTTCGACTATCAGAGTGTTGATAAAACACAGATTTTGCATCAGGATTGAATACAACAGTTACCATGCGCACTTTCCTTTATGGGAATAACGTCTCAAACCGTTTACACTTTGATCGTTTCCTGGAAGACCAGTAGTAGTTTCCGATGCACATCTGGAGGCATTCTGTAATTTGTGGACTATCGGAGTGTTGATGAAACACAGAAAATGCATCGGGATTGAATACAACAGACACCATGCGCACATTCCTCCATGGGAGTAATGTCTCAAACAGTCTACGTTTTGATCGTTCCCTGGGAGACCAGTAGTAGTTTCCGATGCACATCCGGAGGCATTCTGTGGTCTGTGGACTATCAGAGTGTTGATAAAACACAGATTTTGCATCAGGATTGAATACAACAGTTACCATGCGCACTTTCCTTTATGGGAGTAACGTCTCAAACCGTTTACACTTTGATCGATTCCTGGAAGACCTGTAGTAGTTTCCGATGCACATCTGGGGGCATTCTGTAATTTGTGGACTATCGGAGTGTTGATGAAACACATAAATTGCATCGGGATTGAATACAACAGTCACCATGCGCACTTTCCTCCATGGGAGTAAAGTCTCAAACCGTTTACACTTTGATCGTTTCCTGGAAGACCAGTAGTAGTTTCCGATGCACATCTGGAGGCATTCTGTGGTCTTTGGACTATCAGAGTGTTGATAAAACACAGATTTTGCACAGGATTGAATACAATAGTTAACAAGCGCACTTCCCTCCATGGGAGTAATGTCTCAAACAGTCTACGCTTTGATCGTTCCCTGGATGACCAGTAGTAGTTTCCGATGCACATCTGGTGTCATTCTGTAATCTGTGGACTATCAGAGTGTTGATAAAACACAGAAATTGCATCAGGATTGAATACAACAGTCAACATGCGCACTTTCCTGCATGGGAGTAATGTCTCAAACAGTCTACGCTTTGATCGTTCCCTTGAAGACCAGTAGTAGTTTCCGATGCACATCTGGTGTCATTCTGTAATCTGTGGACTATCAGAGTGTTGATAAAACACAGAAATTGCATCGGGATTGAATACAACAGTCACCATGCGCACTTTCCTCCATGGGAGTAATGTCTCAAACAGTTTACGTTTTAATCGTTCCCTGGAAGACCAGTAGTAGTTTCCGATGCACATCGGGAGGCATTCTGTAATATGTGGACTATCAGAGTGTGATGAAACACAGAAATTGCAACGGGATTGAATACAACAGTAACCATGCGCACTTTCCCCCAAGGGAGTAATGTCTCAAACAGTCTACGCTTTGAATGTTCCCTGGAAGACCAGTAGTAGTTTCCGATGCACATCTGGGGGCATTCTGTAATTTGTGGACTATCGGAGTGTTGATGAAACACAGAAATTGCATCGGGATTGAATACAACAGACACCATGCGCACTTTCCTCCATGGGAGTAATGTCTCAAACAGTCACCGCTTTGATCGTTCCCTGGAAGACCAGTAGTAGTTTCCGATGCACATCTGGAGGCATTCTGTGGTCTGTGGACTATCAGAGTGTTGATAAAACACAGATTTTGCATCAGGATTGAATACAACAGTTACCATGCGCACTTTCCTTTATGGGAGTAACGTCTCAAACCGTTTACACTTTTATCGTTTCCTGGAAGACCAGTAGTAGTTTCCGATGCACATCTGGGGGCATTCTGTAATTTGTGGACTATCGGAGTATTGATGAAACACAGAAAATGCATCGGGATTGAATACAACAGACACCATGCGCACTTTCCTCCATCGGAGTAATGTCTCAAACAGTCTACGTTTTGATCGTTCCCTGGAAGACCAGTAGTAGTTTCCGATGCACATCTGGAGGCATTCTGTGGTCTGTGGACTATCAGAGTGTTGATAAAACACAGATTTTGCATCAAGATTGAATACAACAGTTACCATGCGCACTTTCCTTTATGGGAGTAACGTCTCAAACCGTTTACACTTTGATCGTTTCCTGGAAGACCAGTAGTAGTTTCCGATGCACATCTTGGGGCATTCTGTAATTTGTGGACTATCGGAGTGTTGATGAAACACAGAAAATGCATCGGGATTGAATACAACAGACACCATGCGCACTTTCCTCCATGGGAGTAATGTCTCAAACAGTCTACGCTTTGATCGTTCCCTGGAAGACCAGTAGTAGTTTCCGATGCACGTCTGGAGGCATTCTGTGGTCTGTGGATTGTCAGAGTGTTGATAAAACACAGATTTTGCATCAGGATTGAATACAACAGTTAAGATGCGCACTTTCCTTTATGGGAATAACGTCTTAAACCGTTTACACTTTGATCGTTTCCTGGAAGACCAGTAGTAGTTTCCGATGCACATCTGGGGGCATTCTGTAATTTGTGGACTATCGGAGTGTTGATGAAACACAGAAATTGCATCGGGATTGAATACAACAGACACCATGCGCACTTTCTTCTATGGGAGTAATGTCTCAAACAGTCTACGCTTTGATCGTTCCCTGGAAGAGCAGTAGTAGTTTCCGATGCACATCTGGAGGCATTCTGTGGTCTTTGGACTATCAGAGTGTTGATAAAACACAGATTTTGCACAGGATTGAATGCAATAGTTAACAAGCGCACTTCCCTCCATGGGAGTAATGTCTCAAACAGTCTACGCTTTGATCGTTCCCTGGATGACCAGTAGTAGTTTCCGATGCACATCTGGTGTCATTCTGTAATCTGTGGACTATCAGAGTGTTGATAAAACACAGAAATTGCATCAGGATTGAATACAACAGTCACCATGCGCACTTTCCTCCATGGGAGTAATGTCTCAAACAGTTTACGCTTTGATCGTTTCCTGGAAGACCAGTAGTAGTTTTCGATGCACATCTGGGGGCATTCTGTAATTTGTGGACTATCGGAGTGTTGATGAAACACATAAATTGCATCGGAATTGAATACAACAGTCACCATGCGCACTTTCCTCCATGGGAGTAACGTCTCAAACCGTTTACACTTTGATCGTTTCCTGGAAGACCAGTAGTAGTTTCCGATGCACATCTGGGGGCATTCTGTAATTTGTGGACTATCGGAGTGTTGATGAAACACAGAAATTGCATCGGGATTGAATACAACAGACACCATGCGCACTTTCTTATATGGGAGTAATGTCTCAAACAGTCTACGATTTGATCGTTCCCTGGAAGACCAGTAGTAGTTTCCGATGCACATATGGAGGCATTCTGTGGTCTTTGGACTATCAGAGTGTTGATAAAACACAGATTTTGCACAGGATTGAATACAATAGTTAACAAGCGCATTTCCCTCCATGGGAGTAATGTCTCAAACAGTCTACGCTTTGATCGTTCCCTGGATGACCAGTAGTAGTTTCCGATGCACATCTGGTGTCATTCTGTAATCTGTGGACTATCAGAGTGTTGATGAAACACAGTAATTGCATCGGGATTGAATACAACAGTCACCATGCGCACATCCCCATGGGAGTAATGTCTCAAACAGTCCACGCTTTGATCGTTCACTGGAAGACCAGTAGTAGTTTCCGATGCACGTCTGGGGGCATTATGTAATGTGTGGACTATCAGAATGTTGATGAAACACAGAAATTGCATGGGGATTAAATACAACAGTCACCATGCGCACGTTCCTCCATGGGAGTAATGTCTCAAACAGTCTACGCTTTGATCGTTTCCTGGAAGAGCAGTAGTAGTTTCCGATGCATATCTGGAGGCATTCTGTTATCTGTGGAACATCAGAATGTTGATGAAACACAGAAATTGCATCGGGGTTTAGCACAACAGTCACCATGCGCACTTTCCTCAATGGGAGTAACGTCTCAAACCGTTTACACTTTGATCGTTCCCTGGAAGACCAGTAGTAGTTTCCGATGCACATCTGGAGGCATTCTGTGGTCTGTGGACTATCAGAGTGTTGATAAAACACAGATTTTGCATCAAGATTGAATACAACAGTTACCATGCGCACTTTCCTTTATGGGAGTAACGTCTCAAACCGTTTACACTTTGATCGTTTCCTGGAAGACCAGTAGTAGTTTCCGATGCACATCTTGGGGCATTCTGTAATTTGTGGACTATCGGAGTGTTGATGAAACACAGAAAATGCGTCGGGATTGAATACAACAGACACCATGCGCACTTTCCTCCATGGGAGTAATGTCTCAAACAGTCTACGCTTTGATCGTTCCCTGGAAGACCAGTAGTAGTTTCCGATGCACGTCTGGAGGCATTCTGTGGTCTGTGGATTATCAGAGTGTTGATAAAACACAGATTTTGCATCAGGATTGAATACAACAGTTACCATGCGCACTATCCTTTATGGGAATAACGTCTCAAACCGTTTACACTTTGATCGTTTCCTGGAAGACCAGTAGTAGTTTCCGATGCACATCTGGGGGCATTCTGTAATTTGTGGACTATCGGAGTGTTGATGAAACACATAAAATGCATCGGGATTGAATACAACAGACACCATGCGCACTTTCCTCCATGGGAGTAATGTCTCAAACAGTCTACGTTTTGATCGTTCCCTGGAAGACCAGTAGTAGTTTCCGATGCACATCTGGAGGCATTCTGTGGTCTGTGGACTATCAGAGTGTTGATAAAACACAGATTTTGCATCAGGATTGAATACAACAGTTACCATGCGCACTTTCCTTTATGGGAGTAACGTCTCAAACCGTTTACACTTTGATCGTTTCCTGGAAGACCAGTAGTAGTTTCCGATGCACATCTGGGGGCATTCTGTAATTTGTGGACTATCGGAGTGTTGATGAAACACAGAAAATGCATAGGGAATGAATACAACAGACACCATGCGCACTTTCCTCCATGGGAGTAGTGTCTCAAACAGTCTACGCTTTGATCGTTCCCTGGAAGACCAGTAGTAGTTTCCGATGCACGTCTGGAGGCATTCTGTGGTCTGTGGATTATCAGAGTGTTGATAAAACACAGATTTTGCATCAGGATTGAACACAACAGTTAACATGCCCACTTCCCTCCATTGGAGTAATGTCTCAAACAGTCTACGCTTTGATCGTTCCCTGGAAGACCAGTAGTAGTTTCCGATGCACATCTGGTGTCATTCTGTAATCTGTGGACTATCAGAGTGTTGATAGAACACAGAAATAGCATCAGGATTGATTACAACAATCAACATGCGCACTTTCCTCCATGGGAGTAATGTCTCAAACAGTTTACGCTTTGATCGTTCCCTGGAAGACCAGTAGTAGTTTCCGATGCACATCGGGAGGCATTCTGTAATGTGTGGACCATTAGAGTGTTGATGAAACACAGTAATTGCATCGGGATTGAATACAACAGTCACCATGCGCACTTTCCCCATGGGAGTAATGTCTCAAACAGTCTACGCTTTGATCGTTCCCTGGAAGACCAGTAGTAGTTTCCGATGCACGTCTGGGGGCATTATGTAATGTGTGGACTATCAGAATGTTGATGAAACACAGAAATTGCATTTGGATTGAATACAACAGTCACATTTCGCACGTTCCTCCATGGGCGTAATGTCTCAAACAGTCTAAGCTTAGATCGTTCCCTGGAAGACCAGTAGTAGTTTCCGATGCACATCTGGAGGCATCAACATCAGAATGTTGATGAAACACAGATATTGCATCGGGGTTTAACACAACAGTCACCATGCACACTTTCCTACATGGGAGCATGTCTCAAACAGTTTACGCATTGATCGTTCCCTGGAAGACCAGTAGTAGTTTCCGATGCACATCTGGGGGCATTCTGTAATGTGTGGACTATCAGAGTGATGATGAAACACAGAAATTGCTATGAGATTGAATACAACAGTCACCATGCGAACTTTCCTCCATGGCAGTAATGTCTCAAATAGTCTACGATTTAATCGTTACCTGCAAGACCAGTAGTAGTTTCCGATGCACATCTGGAGGAATTCTGTAATCTGTGGACCTTCAAAGTGTTGATGAAACACAGAAATTGCGACGGGATTGACTACAACATTCACCATGCGCACTTTCCTCCATGGAAGTAATGTCTGAAACAGTCTACGATTTGTTCGTTTCCTGCAAGACCAGTAGTAGTTTCCGATGCACATCTGGAGGCATTATGTAATCTGTGGACCTTCAAAGTGTTGATGAAACACAGAAATTGCATCGGGATTGAATACAACAGTAACCATGCGCACTTTCCCCCATGGGAGTAATGTCTCAAACAGTCTACGCTTTGAAAGTTCCCTGGAAGACCAGTAGTAGTTTCCGATGCAGGTCTGGGGGCATTCTGTAATGTGTGGACTATCGGAGTGTTGATGAAACACAGAAATTGCATCGGGATTGAATACAACAGACAACATGCGCACTTTCCTCCATGGGAGTAATGTCTCAAACAGTCTACGCTTTGATCGTTCCCTGGAAGACCAGTAGTAGTTTCCGATGCACATCTGGAGGCATTCTGTGGTCTGTGGACTATCAGAGTGTTGATAAAACACAGATTTTGCATCAGAATTGAATACGACAGTTACCATGCGCACTTTCCTTTATGGGAGTAACGTCTCAAACCGTTTACACTTTGATCGTTTCCTGGAAGACCAGTAGTAGTTTCCGATGCAGGTCTGGGGGCATTCTGTAATGTGTGGACCATCAGAATGTTGATGAAACACAGAAATTGCATCGCGATTGAATACAACAGTCACCATGCGCCCTTTCCTCCATGGGAGTAACGTCTCAAACCGTTTACACTTTGATCGTTTCCTGGAAGGCCAGTAGTAGTTTCCGATGCACATCTGGGGGCATTCTGTAATTTGTGGACTATCGGAGTGTTGATGAAACACAGAAATTGCATCAGGATTGAATACAACAGTTAACATGCCCACTTCCCTCCATGGGAGTAATGTCTCAAACAGTCTACGCTTTGATCGTTCCCTGGAAGACCAGTAGTAGTTTCCGATGCACATCTGGTGTCATTCTGTAATCTGTGGACTATCAGAGTGTTGATAAAACACAGAAATTGCATCAGGATTGAATACAACAGTCACCATGCGCACTTTCCTCCATGGGAGTAATGTCTCAAACAGTTTACGCTTTGGTCGTTCCCTGGAAGACCAGTAGTAGTTTCCGATGCACATCGAGAGGCATTCTGTAATGTGTGGACTATCAGAGTGTTGATGAAACACAGTAATTGCATCGGGATTGAATACAACAGTCACCATGGGCACTTTTCCACATGGGAGTAATGTCTCAAACAGTCTACGCTTTGATCGTTCCCTGGAAGACCAGTACTAGTTTCCGATGCACGTCTAGGGGCATTCTGTAATGTGTGCACTATCAGAATGTTGATGAAACACAGAAATTGCATCGGGATTGAATACAACTGTCACAATGCGCACTTTCCTCCATTGGAGTAATGTCTCAAACAGTCTACGCATTGATCGTTCCCTGGAAGACAAGTAGCAATTTCCGATGGACATCTGGAGGCATTCTGTAAAGTGTAAACTATCAGAGTGCTGTTCAAACACAGACATTGCATCGGAAAAGAATACAACAGTCACTAAGCGCACTTTCCTCCATGTGAGTAATGTCTCCAACAGTTTACGCTTTGATCGTTTCCTGGAAGACCAGTACTAGTTTCCGATGCACATCTGGGGCATTCTGTAATATGTAGACTGTCAGAGTGTTGATGATACACAGAAATTGCATCAGGATTGAATACAACAGTCACCATGCCCACTTTCCTCCACGGGAGTAATGTCTCAAATAGTCTACGCTATAATCGTTCCCTGGAAGACCAGTAGTAGTTTCCGATGCATATCTGGAGGCATTCTGTAAAGTGTAAACTATCAGAGTGCTGTTTAAACACAGAAATTGCATCGGAAGTGAATACAACAGTCACCATGCGTACTTTCCTCCATGGGAGTAATGTCTCTAACAGTTTACGCTTTGATCGTTCCCTGGAAGACCGGTTGTAGTTTCCGATGCACATCTGGAGGCATTCTGTAATCTGTGGACTTTCAAAGTGTTGATGAAACACAGAAATTGCCTCGGGATTGAATACAAGAGACACCATATGCACTTTCCTCCATGGGAGTAATGTCTCAAACAGTCTACGCTTTGATCGTTTCCTGGAAGACCAGTAGTAGTTTCCGATGCATATCTGGAGGCATTCTGTTATCTGTGGAACATCTGAATGTTGATGAAACAAAGAAATTGCATCGAGATTGAATACAACTGTCACAAAGCGCAGTTTCCTCCATTGGAGTAATGTCTCAAACAGTTTACGTTTTGATCGTTCCCTGGAAGACCAGTAGTAGTTTCCGATGCACATCTGTGGGCATTCTGTAATCTGTAAACTATCAGAGTGTTTTTCAAACACAGAAATTGCATCGGAAGTGAATACAACAGTCACCAAGCGCACTTTCCTCCATGGGAGTTATGTCTCAAACAGCATACGCTTTGATCGTTCCCTGGAAGACCAGTAGTAGTTTACGATGCACATCTGGTGTCACTCTGTAATCTGTTGACTATCAGAGTGTTGATGAAACACAGAAATTGCATCGGGATTGAATACAACAGTCACCTTGCGCACTTTCTTCCATGGGAGTAATGTCTCAAGCAGTTTACGCTTTGATCGTTCCCTGGAAGACCAGTAGTACTTTCCGATGCACATCTGCGGCATTCTGTAATATGTGGACTGTCAGAGTGTTGATGAAACACAGAAATTGCATCGGGATTGAATACAACAGTCACCATGCGCACTTTCCTCCATGGGAGTAATGTCTCAAATAGTCTACCCTTTAATCGTTCCCTGGAAGACCAGTAGTAGTTTCCGATGCATATCTGGAGGCATTCTGTAATCTGTAAACTATCAGAGTGCTGTTCAAACACAGAAATTGCATCGGGATTGAATACAACAGTCACCATGCGCACGTTCCTCAATGAGAGTAATGTCTCAAACAGTCTACGCTTTGATCGTTCCCTGGAAGACCAGTTGTAGTTTCCGATGCACATCTGGAGGCATTCTGTAATCTGTGGACTTTCAAAGTGTTGATGAAACACAGAAATTGCCTCGGGATTGAATACAACAGTCAATATGCGCACTTTCCTCCAAGGGAGTAATGTTTCAAACAGTCTACGCTTTGATCGTTCCCTGGAAGACCAGTAGTAGTTTCCGATGCACATCTGGATGCATTCTGTAATCTGTGGACTATCAGAGTATTGATGAAACACACAAACTGCATCGGGATTGAATATAACATTCTACATGCTTACTTTCCTCCATGGGAGTAATGTCTCAAACAATCAACCCTTTGATCGTTTCCCAGAAGACCTGTAGTAGTTTCTTATGCACATGTGAAGGCATTCTGTAATCTGTGGACCTTCAAAGTGTTGATGAAACACAGAAATTGCATCGGGATTTAATACAACAGTCTCCATGCGTACTTTCCTCCATGGGAGTAACGTCTCAAACAGTCTACGCTTTGATCGTTCCCTGGAAGACCAATAGTAGTTTCCGATGCACATTTGGAGGCATTCTGTTATCTGTAAACTATCAGAGTGTTGTCCAAACATAGAAATTGCATCGGGATTGAATACAACAGTCACCATGCGCACTTTCCTCCATGGAAGTAATGTCTCAAACAGCTTACGCCTTGATCGTTCCCTGGAAGACCAGTTGTAGTTTACGATGCACATCTGGAGGCATTCTGTGGTCTGTGGACTATCAGAGTGTTGATAAAACACAGATTTTGCATCAGGATTGAATACAACACTTACCATGCGCACTTTCCTCCATGGGAGTAACGTCTCAAACCGTTTACACTTTGATCGTTTCCTGGAAGACCAGTAGTAGTTTCCGATGCACATCTGGGGGCATTCTGTAATTTTTGGACTACCGGAGTGTTGATGAAACACAGAAATTGCATCGGGATTGAATACAACAGACACCATGCGCACTTTCCTCCATGCGAGTAATGTCTCAAACAGTCTACGCTTTGATCGTTCCCTGCAAGACCAGTAGTAGTTTCCGATGCACATCTGGAGGCATTCTGTGGTCTGTGGACTATCAGAGTGTTGATAAAACACAGATTTTGCATCAGGATTGAATACAACAGTTAACATGCGCACTTCCCTCCATGGGAGTAATGTCTCAAACAGTCTACGCGTTGATCGTTCCCTGGAAGACCAGTAGTAGTTTCCGATGCACATCTGGTGTCATTCTGTAATCTGTGGACTATCAGGGTGTTGATAAAACACAGAAATTGCATCAGTATTGAATACAACAGTCACCATGCGCACTTTCCTCCATGGGAGTAATGTCTCAAACAGTTTACGTTTTGATCGTTCCCTGGAAGACCAGTAGTAGTTTCCGATGCACATCGGGAGGCATTCTGTAATATGTGGACTATCAGAGTGTTGATGAAACACAGAAATTGCATCGGGATTGAATACAACAGTCACCATGCGCACTTTCCTCCATGGGGGTAGTGTCTCAAACAGTTTACGATTTGGTCGTTCCCTGGAAGACCAGTAGTAGTTTCCGATGCATATCTGGGGGCATTCTGTAATTTGTGGACTATCAGAGTGTTGATGAAACACAGAAATTGCATCGGGATTGAATACAACTGTCACAATTCGCAGTTTCCTCCATTGGAGTAATGTCTCGTCAGTTTACGTTTTGATCGTTCCCTGGAAGACCAGTAGTAGTTTCCGATGCACATCTGGAGGCATTCTGTAATCTGTAAACTATCAGAGTGTTGTCCAAACACAGAAATTGCATCGGGATTGAATACAACGGTCACCATGCGCACTTTCCTCCATGGGAGTAATGTCTCAAACAGCATACGCTTTGATCGTTCCCTGAAAGACCAGTAGTAGTTTCCGATGCATATCTGGGGGCATTCTGTAATTTGTGGACTATCAGAGTGTTGATGAAACACAGAAATTGCATCGGGATTGAATACAACTGTCACAATTCGCAGTTTCCTCCATTGGAGTAATGTCTCGTCAGTTTACGTTTTGATCGTTCCCTGGAAGACCAGTAGTAGTTTCCGATGCACATCTGGAGGCATTCTGTAATCTGTAAACTATCAGAGTGTTGTCCAAACACAGAAATTGCATCGGGATTGAATACAACAGTCACCAAGCGCACTTTCCTCCATGGGAGTAATTTCTCCAACGGTTTACGCTTTGATCCTTCCCTGGAAGACCAGTAGTAGTTTCCGATGCACATCTGGAGGCATTCTGTGGTCTGTGGACTATCAGAGTGTTGATAAAACACAGATTTTGCATCAGGATTGAATACAACAGTTAACATGCGCACTTCCCTCCATGGGAGTAATGTCTCAAACATTCTACGCTTTGATCGTTCCCTGGAAGACCAGTAGTAGTTTCCGATGCACATCGGGATTCATTCTGTAATGTGTGGACTATCAGCATGTTGATGAAACACAGAAATTGCATCGGGATTGAATACAACTGTCACAATGCGCACTTTCCTCCATTGGAGTAATGTCTCAAACAGTCTACGCTTTGATCGTTCCTTGGAAGACCAGTAGTAGTTTCCGATGGATATCTGGAGGCATTCTGTAATCTGTAAACTATCAGAGTGTTGTTCAAACACAGAAATTGCATCGGAATTGAATACAACAGTCACCATGCGCACTTTTCCTCCATGGGAGTAATGTCTCCAACAGTTTACGCTTTGATCGTTCCCTGGAAGACCAGTTGTAGTTTCCGATGCACATCTGGAGGCATTCTGTAATCTGTGGACCCTCAAAGTGTTGATGAAACACAGAAATTGCATCGGAATTGTATACGACAGTCTCCATGCGCACTTTTCTCCATGGGAGTAATGTCTCAAACAGCATACGCTTTGATCGTTCCCTGAAAGACCAGTAGTAGTTTACGATGCACATCTGGTGTCACTCTGTAATCTGTTGACTATCAGAGTGTTGATGAAACACAGAAATTGCATCGGGATTGAATACAACAGTCACCATGCGCACTTTCTTCCATGGGAGTAATGTCTCAAGCAGTTTACGCTTTGATCGTTCCCTGGAAGACCAGTAGTACTTTCCGATGCACATCTGCGGCATTCTGTAATATGTGGACTGTCAGAGTGTTGATGAAACTCAGAAATTGCATCGGGATTGAATACAACAGTCACCATGCGCACTTTCCTCCATGGGAGTAATGTCTCAAATAGTCTACCCTTTAATCGTTCCCTGGAAGACCAGTAGTAGTTTCCAATGCATATCTGGAGGCATTCTGTAATCTGTAAACTATCAGAGTGCTGTTCAAACACAGAAATTGCATCGGCATTGAATACAACAGTCACCATGCGCACGTTCCTCAATGAGAGTAATGTCTCAAACAGTCTACGCTTTGATCGTTCCCTGGAAGACCAGTTGTAGTTTCCGATGCACATCTGGAGGCATTCTGTAATCTGTGGACTTTCAAAGTGTTGATGAAACACAGAAATTGCCTCGGGATTGAATACAACAGTCAATATGCGCACTTTCCTCCAAGAGAGTAATGTTTCAAACAGTCTACGCTTTGATCGTTCCCTGGAAGACCAGTAGTAGTTTCCGATGCACATCCGGATGCATTCTGTAATCTGTGGACTATCAGAGTATTGATGAAACACACAAACTGCATCGGGATTGAATATAACATTCTACATGCTTACTTTCCTCCATGGGAGTAATGTCTCAAACAATCAACCCTTTGATCGTTTCCCAGAAGACCTGTAGTAGTTTCTTATGCACATGTGAAGGCATTCTGTAATCTGTGGACCTTCAAAGTGTTGATGAAACACAGAAATTGCATCGGGATTTAATACAACAGTCTCCATGCGTACTTTCCTCCATGGGAGTAACGTCTCAAACAGTCTACGCTTTGATCGTTCCCTGGAAGACCAGTAGTAGTTTCCGATGCACATTTGGAGGCATTCTGTTATCTGTAAACTATCAGAGTGTTGTCCAAACATAGAAATTGCATCGGGATTGAATACAACAGTCACCATGCGCACTTTCCTCCATGGGAGTAATGTCTCAAACAGCTTACGCCTTGATCGTTCCCTGGAAGACCAGTTGTAGTTTACGATGCACATCTGGAGGCATTCTGTGGTCTGTGGACTATCAGAGTGTTGATAAAACACAGATTTTGCATCAGGATTGAATACAACACTTACCATGCGCACTTTCCTCCATGGGAGTAACGTCTCAAACCGTTTACACTTTGAACGTTTCCTGGAAGACCAGTAGTAGTTTCCGATGCACATCTGGGGGCATTCTGTAATTTTTGGACTATCGGAGTGTTGATGAAACACAGAAATTGCATCGGGATTGAATACAACAGACACCATGCGCACTTTCCTCCATGGGAGTAATGTCTCAAACAGTTTACGCTTTGATCGTTCCCTGGAAGACCAGTAGTAGTTTCCGATGAACGTCTGGGGGCATTCTGTAATGTGTGGACTATCTAAATGTTGATGAAACACAGAAATTGCATCGGGATTGAATAACAACTGTCACAATGCGCTCTTTCCTCCATTGGAGTAATGTCTCAAACTGTCTACGCTTTGATCGTTCCCTGGAAGACCAGTAGTAGTTTCCGATGGACATCTGGAGGCATTCTGTAATCTGTAAACTATCAGAGTGTTGTTCAAACACAGAAATTGCAACGGAATTGAATACAACGGTCACCATGCGCACTTTCCTCCATGGGAGTAATGTCTCCAACAGTTTACGCTTTCATCGTTCCCTGGAAGACCAGTAGTAGTTTCCGATGCACATCTGGGGTCATTCTGTAATCTGTAAACTATCAGAGTGTTTTTCAAACACAGAAATTGCATCGGAAGTGAATACAACAGTCACCAAGCGCACTTTCCTCCATGGGAGTAATGTCTCCAACAGTTTACGCTTTGATCGTTCCCTGAAAGACCAGTTGTAGTTTCCGATGCACATCTGGAGGCATTGTGTAATCTGTAGACTTTCAAAGTGTTGATGAAACACAGAAATTGCCTCGGGTTTGAATACAACAGTCAATATGCGCACTTTCCTCCAAGGGAGTAATGTTTCAGACAGTCTACGCTTTGATCGTTCCCTGGAAGACCAGTAGTAGTTTCCGATGCACATCTGGATGCATTCTGTAATCTGTGGACTATCAGAGTGTTGATGAAACACACAAACTGCATCGGGATTGAATATAACAGTCACCATGCTTACTTTCCTCCATGGGAGTAATGTCTCAAACAGTCAACGCTTTGATCGTTTCCCAGAAGACTAGTAGTAGTTTCTTATGCACATGTGAAGGCACTCTGTAATCTGTGGACCTTCAAAGTGTTGACGAAACACAGAAATTGCATCGGGATTGAACACAACAGTCTCCATGCGTACTTTCCTCCATGGGAGCAATGTCTCAAACAGTTTACGCTTTGATCGTTCCCTGGAAGACCAGTACTAGTTTCCGATGCACATCTGGAGGCATTTTGTAATGTGTGGACTATCAGAGTGTTGATGATGCACAGAAATTGCATTGGGATTGAATACAACAGACACCATATGCACTTTCCTCCATGGGAGTAATGTCTCAAACAGTCTACGCTTTGATCGTTTCCTGGAAGAGCAGTAGTAGTTTCCGATGCATATCTGGAGGCATTCTGTTATCTGTGGAACATCAGAATGTTGATGAAACACAGAAATTGCATCATGGTTTAGCACAACAGTCACCATGCGCACTTTCCTCAATGGGAGCATGTCTCAAACAGTTTACGCATTGATCTTTCCCTGGAAGACCAGTAGTAGTTTACGATGCACATCTGGGTTCATTCTGTAATGTGTGGACTGTCAGAGTGATGATGAGACAAAGAAATTGCTTCGAGATTGAATACAACAGTCAACATGCGCACTTCCCTCCATGGGAGTAATGTCTCAAACAGTCTACGCTTTGATCGTTCCCTGGAAGACCAGTAGTAGTTTCCGATGCACATCTGGTGTCATTCTGTAATCTGTGGACTATCAGAGTGTTGTCCAAACACAGAAATTGCATCGGAAGTGAATACAACAGTCACCAAGCGCACTTTCCTCCATGGGAGTAATTTCTCCAACGGTTTACGCTTTGATCGTTCCCTGGAAGACCAGTAGTAGTTTCCGATGCACATTCGGAGGCATTCTGTGGTCTGTGGACTATCAGAGTGTTGATAAAACACAGATTTTGCATCAGGATTGAATACAACAGTTAACATGCGCACTTCCCTCCATGGGAGTAATGTCTCAAACATTCTACGCTTTGATCGTTCCCTGGAAGACCAGTAGTAGTTTCCGATGCACATCCGGAGGCATTCTGTAATGTGTGGACTATCAGAGTGTTGATGAAACACAGTAATTGCATCGGGATTGAATACAACAGTCACCATGTGCACTCTCCCCCATGGGATTAATGTCTCAAACTGTCTACGCTTTGATCGTTCCCTGGAAGACCAGTAGTAGTTTCCGATGCACGTCTGGGGGCATTCTGTAATGTGTGGACTATCAGAATGTTGATGAAACACAGAAATTGCATCGGGATTGAATACAACTGTCACAATGCGCACTTTCCTCCATTGGAGTAATGTCTCAAACAGTCTACGCTTTGATCGTTCCCTGGAAGACCAGTAGTAGTTTCCGATGGACATCTGGAGGCATTCTGTAATCTGTAAACTATCAGATTGTTGTTCAAACACAGAAATTGCATCGGAATCGAATACAACAGTCACCATGCGCACTTTTCCTCCATGGGAGTAATGTCTCCAACAGTTTACGCTTTGATCGTTCCCCGGAAGACCAGTTGTAGTTTCCGATGCACATCTGGAGGCATTCTGTAATCTGTGGACCCTCAAAGTGTTGATGAAACACCGAAATTGCATCGGAATTGTATACGACAGTCTCCATGCGCACTTTTCTCCATGGGAGTAATGTCTCAAACAGCATTCGCTTTGATCGTTCCCTGGAAGACCAGTAGTAGTTTACGATGGACATCTGGTGTCACTCTGTAATCTGTTGACTATCAGAGTGTTGATGAAACACAGAAATTGCATCGGGATTGAATACAACAGTCACCATGCGCACTTTCTTCCATGGGAGTAATGTCTCAAACAGTTTACGCTTTGATCGTTCCCTGGAAGAGCAGTAGTACTTTCCGATGCACATCTGGGGCAACCTGTAATATGTGGACTGTCAGAGTGTTGATGAAACACAGAAATTGCATCGGGATTGAATACAAAAGTCACCATGCGCACTTTCCTCCATGGGAGTAATGTCTCAAATAGTCGACGCTTTAATCGTTCCCTGGAAGACCAGTAGTAGTTTCCGATGCATATTTGGAGGCATTCTGTAATCTGTAAACTATCAGAGTGCTGTTCAAACACAGAAATTGCATCGGGATTGAATACAACAGTCACCATGCGCACGTTCCTCAATGAGAGTAATGTCTCAAACAGTCTACAATTTGATCGTTCCCTGGAAGACCAGTTGTAGTTTCCGATGCACATCTGGATGCATTCTGTAATCTGTGGACCATCAAAGTGTTGATGAAACACAGAAATTGCATCGGGATTGAATACAACATTCAAAATGCGCACTTTTGTCCATTTGGTAATGTCTCAAACAGTCTACGCTTTGATCGTTCCCTGGAAGACCAGTAGTAGTTTCCGATGGACATCTGGAGGCATTCTGTAATCTGTAAACTATCAGAGTGTTGTTCAAACACAGAAATTACATCGGAATTGAATACAACAGTCACCATGCGCACTTTTCCTCCATGGGAGTAATGTCTCCAACAGTTTACGCTTTGATCGTTCCCTGGAAGACCAGTTGTAGTTTCCGATGCACATCTGGAGGCATTCTGTAATCTGTGGACCCTCAAAGTGTTGATGAAACACAGAAATTGCATCGGAATTGTATACGACAGTCTCCATGCGCACTTTTCTCCATGGGAGTAATGTCTCAAACAGCATACGCTTTGATCGTTCCCTGGAAGACCAGTAGTAGTTTTCGATGCACATCTGGTGTCACTCTGCAATCTGTTGACTATCAGAGTGTTGATGAAGCACAGAAATTGCATCGGGATTGAATACAACAGTCACCATGCGCACTTTCTTCCATGGGAGTAATGTCTCAAACAGTTTACGCTTTGATCGTTCCCTGGAAGACCAGTAGTACTTTCCGATGCACATCTGGGGCATTCTGTAATATGTGGACTGTTAGAGTGTTGATGAAACACAGAAATTACATCGGGATTTAATACAACAGTCACCATGCGCACTTTCCTCCATGGGAGTAATGTCTCAAATAGTCTACGCTTTAATCGTTCCCTGGAAGACCAGTAGTAGTTTCCGATGCATATCTGGAGGCATTCTGTAATCTGTAAACTATCAGAGTGCTGTTCAAACACAGAAATTGCATCGGGATTGAATACAACAGTCACCATGCGCACGTTCCTCAATGAGAGTAATGTCTCAAACAGTCTACAATTTGATCGTTCCCTGGAAGACCAGTTGTAGTTTCCGATGCACATCTGGATGCATTCTGTAATCTGTGGACCATCAAAGTGTTGATGAAACACAGAAATTGCATCGGGATTGAATACAACAGTCACCATGCGCACGTTCCTCAATGAGAGTAATGTCTCAAACAGTCTACGCTTTGATCGTTCCCTGGAAGACCAGTAGTAGTTTCCGATGCACATCTGGATGCATTCTGTAATCTGTGGACTATCAGAGTGTTGATGAAACACACAAACTGCATCGGTATTGAATATAACAGTCACCATGCTTACTTTCCTCCATGGGAGTAATGTCTCAAACAGTCAACGCTTTGATCGTTTCCCAGAAGACCTGTAGTAGTTTCTTATGCACATGTGAAGGCATTCTGTAATCTGTGGACCTTCAAAGTGTTGACGAAACACAGAAATTGCATCGGGATTGAATACAACAGTCTCCATGCGTACTTTCCTCCATGGGAGCAATGTCTCAAACAGTTTACGCTTTGATCGTTCCCTGGAAGACCAGTGCTAGTTTCCAATGCACATCTGGAGGAATTTTGTAATGTGTGGACTATCAGAGTGTTGATGATGCACAGAAATTGCATTGGGATTGAATACAACAGACACCATATGCACTTTCTTCCATGGGAGTAATGTCTCAACCAGTCTACGCTTTGATCGTTTCCTGGAAGAGCAGTAGTAGTTTCCGATGCATATCAGGAGGCATTCTGTTATCTGTGGAACATCAGAATGTTGATGAAACACAGAAATGCATCGGGGTTTGGCACAACAGTCACCATGCGCACTTTCCTCAATGGGAGCATGTCTCAAACAGTTTACGCATTGATCTTTCCCTGGAAGACCAGTAGTAGTTTACGATGCACATCTGGGTTCATTCTGTAATGTGTGGACTGTCAGAGTGACGATGAGACAAAGAAATTGCTTCGAGATTGAATACAACAGTCAACATGCGCACTTCCCTCCATGGGAGTAATGTCTCTAACAGTCTACGCTTTGATCGTTCCCTGGAAGACCAGTAGTAGTTTCCGATGCACATCTGGTGCCATTCTGTAATCTGTGGACTATCAGAGTGTTGATAAAACACAGAAATTGCATCGGGATTGAATACAACAGTCACCATGCGCACTTTCCTCCATGGGAGTAATGTCTCAAACAGTTTACGTTTTGATCGTTCCCTGGAAGACCAGTAGTAGTTTCCGATGCACATCGGGAGGCATTCTGTAATATGTGGACTATCAGAGTGTTGATGAAACACGGAAATTGCATCGGGATTGAATACAACAGTCACCATGCGCACTTTCCTCCATGGGGGTAATGTCTCAAACAGTTTACGATTTGATCGTTCCCTGGAAGACCAGTAGTAGTTTCCGATGCATATCTGGGGGCATTCTGTAATTTGTGGACTATCAGAGTGTTGATGAAACACAGAAATTGCATCGGGATTGAATACAACTGTCACAATGCGCAGTTTCCTCCTTTGGAGTAATGTCTCATCAGTTTACGTTTTGATCGTTCCCTGGAAGACCAGTAGTAGGTTCTGATGCACATCTGGAGGCATTCTGTAATCTGTAAACTATCAGAGTTTTGTCCAAACACAGAAATTGCATCGGAAGTGAATACAACAGTCACCAAGCGCACTTTCCTCCATGGGAGTAATTTCTCCAACGGTTTACGCTTTGACCCTTCCCTGGAAGACCAGTAGTAGTTTCCGATGCACATCTGGAGGCATTCTGTGGTCTGTGGACTATCAGAGTGTTGATAAAACACAGATTTTGCATCAGGATTGAATACAACAGTTATCATGCGCACTTCCCTCCATGGGAGTAATCTCTCAAACATTCTACGCTTTGATCGTTCCCTGGAAGACCAGTAGTAGTTTCCGATGCACATCGGGAGGCATTCTGTAATGTGTGGACTATCAGAGTGTTGATGAAACACAGTAATTGCATCGGGATTGAATACAACAGTCACCATGCGCACTTTCCCCCATGGGAGTAATGTCTCAAACTGTCTACGCTTTGATCGTTCCCTGGAAGACCAGTAGTAGTTTCCGATGCACGTCTGGGGGCATTCTGTAATGTGTGGACTATCAGAATGTTGATGAAACACAGAAATTGCATCGGGATTGAATACAACTGTCGCAATGCGCACTTTCCTCCATTGGAGTAATGTCTCAAACAGTCTACGCTTTCATCGTTCCCTGGAAGACCAGTAATAGTTTCCGATGGACATCTGGAGGCATTCTGTAATCTGTAAACTATCAGAGTGTTATCCAAACACAGAAATTGCATCGCAATTGAATACAACAGTCACCATGCGCACTTTTCCTCCATGGGAGTAATGTCTCCAACAGTTTACGCTTTGATCGTTCCCTGGAAGACCAGTTGTAGTTTCCGATGCACATCTGGGGAATTCTGTAATCTGTGGACCCTCAAAGTGTTGATGAAACACAGAAATTGCATCGGAATTGTATACGACAGTCTCCATGCGCACTTTTCTCCATGGGAGTAATGTCTCAAACAGCATACGCTTTGATCGTTCCCTGGAAGACCAGTAGTAGTTTACGATGCACATCTGGTGTCACTCTGTAATCTGTTGACTATCAGAGTGTTGATGAAACACAGAAATTGCATCGGGATTGAATACAACAGTCACCATGCGCACTTTCTTCCATGGGAGTAATGTCTCAAACAGTTTACGCATTGATCGTTCCCTGGAAGACCAGTAGTACTTTCCGATGCACATCTGGGGCATTCTGTAATATGTGGACTGTCAGAGTGTTGATGAAACACAGAAATTGCATCGGGATTGAATACAACAGTCACCATGCGCACTTTCCTCCATGGGAGTAATGTCTCAAATAGTCTACGCTTTAATCGTTCCCTGGAAGACCAGTAGTAGTTTCCGATGCACATCTGGAGGCATTCTGTAGTCTGTTTACTATCAGAGTGATGATGAAACAGAGAAATTGCTTCGAGATTGAATACAACAGTCACCAAGCGCACTTTCCTCCATGGCAGTAATGTCTCAAATGGTCTACGATTTGATCGTTCCCTGCAAGACCAGTAGTAGTTTCCATTGCACATCTGGAGGAATTCTGTAATCTGTGGACCTTCAAAGTGTTGATGAAACACAGAAATTGCGACGGGATTGACTACAACAGTCACCATGCGCACTTTCCTCCATGGGAGTAATGTCTCAAACAGTCTACGCTTTGATCGTTTCCTGCAAGACCAGTAGTAGTTTCCGATGCAAATCTGGAGGCATTCTGTAATCTGTGGACCTTAAAAGTGTTGATGAAATACAGAAATTGCATCGGGATTGATTTCAACAGTCACCATACGCACTTTCCTCCATAGGAGTAATGTCTCAAACAGTCTACATTTTCATCGTTCCCTGTAAGACCAGTAATAGTTTCCGATGCACATCTGGAGGCATTATGTAATCTGTGGAACATCAGAATGTTGATGAAACACAGACATTTCATCGCGATTGAATACAACAGTCACCATGCGCACTTTCCTCCATGGGAATAATGTCTCAAACAGTTTACGCTTTGATTGTTCCCTGGAAGACCAGTAGTAGTTTACGATGCATATCTGGGGGCATTCTGTAATGTGTGGACTATGAGAGTGTGGATGACACACAGAAATAGTATCGGGATTGAATACAACAGTCACCATTTGCACTTTCCTCCATGGGAGTAATGTCTCAAACAGTTTACGCTTTGATCGTTCCATGGAAGACCAGTAGTAGTTTCCGATGCACATCTGGAGGCATTCTGTAATTTGTAAAAAATCAGAGTGTTGTTCAAACACAGAAATTGCATCGAGATTGAATACTACAGTCACCATGTGCACTTTCCTCCATGGGAGTAACGTCTCAAACCGTTTACACTTTGATCGTTCCCTGGAAGACCAGTAGTAGTTTGCGATGCACATCTGGGGGCACTCTGTAATTTGTGGACTATCAGAGTGTTGATGAAACACAGTAATTGCATCGGGATTGAATACAACAGACACCATGCGCACTTTCCTCCATGGGAGTAATGTCTCAAACAGTCTACGATTTGATCGTTCCCTGAAAGACCAGTAGTAGTTTTTGATGCACATCTGGAGGCATTCTGTGGTCTGTGGACTATCAGAGTGTTGATGAAACACAGATATTGCTTCAGGATTGAATACAACAGTCACCATGCGCACTTACCTCCATGGAAGTAATGTCTCAAACAGTCTACGCTTTGATCGTTCCCTGGAAGACCAGTAGTAGTTTCCGATGCACATCTGGAGGCATTCTGTAATCAGTGGACCTTCAAAGCGTTGATGAAACACAGAAATTGCATCGGGATTGAATACGACAATCTCCATATGCACTTTCCTCCATGGGAGTAATGTCTCAAACTGCCTACGCTTTGATCGTTCCGTGGAAGACCAGTAGTAGTTTCCGATGCACATCTGGTGTCATTCTGTATTCTGTGGACTATCAGAGTGTTGATGAAACAAAAAAATTGCATCGGGATTGAATACAACAGTCACCATGCGGACTTTCCTCCATGGGAGTAATGGCTCAATCAGTTTACGTTTTGATCCTTCCCTGGAAGACCAGTAGTAGTTTCCGATGCACATCTGGAGGCATTCTGTGGTCTGTGGACTATCAGAGTGTTGATAAAACACAGATTTTGCATCAGGATTGAATACAACAATTAACATGCGCACTTTTCCTCCATGGGAGTAATGTCTCCAACAGTTTACGCTTTGATCGTTCCCTGGAAGACCAGTTGTAGTTTCCGATGCACATCTGCAGGCATTCTGTAATCTGTGGACCCTCAAAGTGTTGATGAAACACAGAAATTGCATCGGAATTGTATACGACAGTCTCCATGCGCACTTTTCTCCATGGGAGTAATGTCTCAAACAGCATACGCTTTGATCGTTCCCTGGAAGACCAGTAGTAGTTTACGATGCACATCTGGTGTCATTCTGTAATCTGTTGACTATCAGAGTGTTGATGAAACACAGAAATTGCATCGGGATTGAATACAACAGTCACCATGCGCACTTACCTCCATGGAAGTAATGTCTCAAACAGTTTACGCTTTGATCGTTCCCTGGAAGACCAGTAGTACTTTCCGATGCACATCTGGGGCATTCTGTAATATGTGGACTGTCAGAGTGTTGATGAAACACAGAAATTGCATCGGGATTGAACACAACAGTCACCATGCGCACTTTCCTCCATGGGAGTAATGTCTCAAATAGTCTACGCTTTAATCGTTCCCTGGAAGACCAGTAGTAGTTTCCGATGCATATCTGGAGGCATTCTGTAATCTGTAAACTATCAGAGTGCTGTTCAAACACAGAAATTGCATCAGGATTGAATACAACAGTCACCATGCGCACGTTCCTCAATGAGAGTAATGTCTCAAACAGTCTACAATTTGATCGTTCCCTGGAAGACCAGTTGTAGTTTCCGATGCACATCTGGATGCATTCTGTAATCTGTGGACCATCAAAGTGTTGATGAAACACAGAAATTGCATCGGGATTGAATACAACATTCACCATGCGCACTTTTGTCCATTTGGTAATGTCTCAAACAGTCTACGCTTTGATCGTTCCCTGCTAGACCGGTAGTAGTTTCCAATGCACATCTGGAAGCATTCTGTATTCTGTGGACTTTCAAAGTTTTGATGAAACACAGAAATTGCCTCGGGATTGAATACAACAATCACCATGCATACTTTCCTCCATTGGAGTAACATCTCAAAGAGTCTACGCTTTGATCGTTCCCTGGAAGACCAGTAGTAGTTTCCGATGCACATCTGGAGGCATTCTGTAATCTGTAAACTATCAGAGTGTTGTTCAAACACAGAAATTGCATCGGAATTGAATACAACAGTCACCATGCGCACTTTTCCTCCATGGGAGTAATGCCTCCAACAGTTTACGCTTTGATCGTTCCCTGGAAGACCATTTGTAGTTTCCGATGCACATCTGGAGGCATTCTGTAATCTGTGGACCCTCAAAGTGTTGATGAAACACAGAAATTGCATCGGAATTGTATACGACAGTCTCCATGCGCACTTTTCTCCATGGGAGTAATGTCTCAAACAGCATACGCTTTGATCGTTCCCTGGAAGACCAGTAGTAGTTTACGATGCTCATCTGGTGTCACTCTGTAATCTGTTGACTATCAGAGTGTTGATGAAACACAGAAATTGCATCGGGATTGAATACAACAGTCACCATGCGCACTTTCTTCCATGGGAGTATTGTCTCAAACAGTTTACGCTTTGATCGTTCCCTGGAAGACCAGTAGTACTTTCCGATGCACATCTGGGGCATTCTGTAATATGTGGACTGTCAGAGTGTTGATGAAACACAGAAATTGCATCGGGATTGAATACAACAGTCACCATACTCACTTTTCTCCATGGGAGTAATGTCTCAAATAGTCTACGCTTTAATCGTTCCCTGGAAGACCAGTAGTAGTTTCCGATGCATATCTGGAGGCATTCTGTAATCTGTAAACTATCAGAGTGCTGTTCAAACACAGAAATTGCATCGGGATTGAATACAACAGTCACCATGCGCACGTTCCTCAATGAGAGTAATGTCTCAAACAGTCTACAATTTGATCGTTCCCTGGAAGACCAGTTGTAGTTTCCGATGCACATCTGGATGCATTCTGTAATCTGTGGACGATCAAAGTGTTGATGAAACACAGAAATTGAATCGGGATTGAATACAACATTCACCATGCGCACTTTTGTCCAGTTGGTAATGTCTCAAACAGTCCAAGCTTTGATCGTTCCCTGCTAGACCGGTAGTAGTTTCCAATGCACATCTGGAAGCATTCTGTATTCTGTGGACTTTCAAAGTTTTGATGAAACACAGAAATTGCCTCGGGATTGAATACAACAATCACCATGCGTACTTTCCTCCATTGGAGTAACGTCTCAAAGAGTCTACGCTTTGATCGTTCCCTGGAAGACCAGTAGTAGTTTCCGATGCACATCTGGAGGCATTCTGTAGTCTGTTTACTATCAGAGTGTTGATGAAACACAGAAATTGCATCGGGATTGAATACAACAGTCACCATGCGCTCGTTCCTCCATAGGAGTTATGTCGCAAACAGTCTACGCTTTGATCGTTCCCTGGAAGACCAGTTGTAGTGTCCGATGCACATCTGGAGGAATTCTGTAATCTGTGGACCTTCAAAGTGTTGATGAAATACAAAAATTCCATAGGGATTTAATACAACAGTCACCATGCGCACTTTCCTCCATGGGAGCATGTCTCAAACAGTTTACGCATTGATCGTTCCCTGGAAGAGCAGTAGTAATTTACGTTGCACATCTGGGGGCATTCTGTAATGTGTGGACTATCAGAGTGATGATGAAACACAGAAATTGCATCGAGATTGAATACAACAGTCACCAAGCGCACTTTCCTCCATGGCAGTAATGTCTCAAATGGTCTACGATTTAATCGTTCCCTGCAAGACCAGTAGTAGTTTCCATTGCACATCTGGAGGAATTCTGTAATCTGTGGACCTTCAAAGTGTTGATGAAACACAGAAATTGCGACGGGATTGACTACAACAGTCACCATGCGCACTTTCCTCCATGGGAGTAATGTCTCAAACAGTCTAAGCTTTGATCGTTTCCTGCAAGACCAGTAGTAGTTTCCGATGCAAATCTGGAGGCATTCTGTAATCTGTGGACCTTAAAAGTGTTGATGAAATACAGAAATTGCATCGGGATTGAATTTAACAGTCACCATACGCACATTCCTCCATAGGGGTAATGTCTCAAACAGTCTACGCTTTGATCGTTCCCTGGAAGACCAGTAATAGTTTCCGATGCACATCTGGAGGCATTATGTAATCTGTGGAACATCAGAATGTTGATGAAACACAGACATTGCATCGGGATTGAATACAACAGTCACCATTTGCACTTTCCTCCATGGGAGTAATGTCTCAAACAGTTTACGCTTTGATCGTTCCATGGAAGACCAGTAGTAGTTTCCGATGCACATCTGGAGGCATTCTGTAATTTGTAAACTATCAGAGTGTTGTTCAAACACAGAAATTGCATCGAGAGTGAATACTACAGTCACCATGCGCACTTTCCTCCATGGGAATAACGTCTCAAACCGTTTACACTTTGATCGTTCCCTGGAAGACCAGTAGTAGTTTGCGATGCACATCTGGGGACACTCTGTAATTTGTGGACTATCAGAGTGTTGATGAAACACAGGAATTGCATCGGGATTGAATACAACAGACACCATGCGCACTTTCCTCCATGGGAGTAATGTCTCAAACAGTCTACGCTTTGATCGTTCCCTGAAAGACCAGTAGTAGTTTCCGAAGCAGATCTGGAGGCATTCTGTGGTCTGTGGACTATCAGAGTGTTGTCCAAACACAGAAATTGCATCGGAAGTGAATACAACAGTCACCAAGCGCACTTTCCTCCATGGGAGTAATTTCTCCAACGGTTAACGCTTTGATCGTTCCCTGGAAGACCAGTAGTAGTTTCCGATGCACATCTGGAGGCATTCTGTGGTCTGTGGACTATCAGAGTGTTGATAAAACACAGATTTTGCATCAGGATTGAATACAACAGTTAACATGCGCACTTCCCTCCATGGGAGTAATGTCTCAAACATTCTACGCTTTGATCGTTCCCTGGAAGACCAGTAGTAGTTTCCGATGCATATCTGGAAGCATTCTGTAATCTGTAAACTATCAGAGTGCTGTTCAAACACAGAAATTGCATCGGGATTGAATACAACAGTCACCATGCGCACGTTCCTCAATGAGAGTAATGTCTCAAACAGTCTACAATTTGATCGTTCCCTGGGAGACCAGTTGTAGTTTCCGATGCACATCTGGATGCATTCTGCAATCTGTGGACCATCAAAGTGTTGATGAAACACAGAAATTGCATCGGGATTGAATACAACATTCACCATGCGCACTTTTGTCCATTTGGTAATGTCTCAAACAGTCTACGCTTTGATCGTTCCCTGCTACACCGGTAGTAGTTTCCAATGCACATCTGGAAGCATTCTGTATTCTGTGGACTTTCAAAGTTTTGATGAAACACAGAAATTGCCTCGGGATTGAATACAACAATCACCATGCGTACTTTCCTCCATTGGAGTAACGTCTCAAATAGTCTACGCTTTGATCGTTCCCTGGAGGACCAGTAGTAGTTTCCGATGCACATCTGGAGGCATTCTGTAGTCTGTTTACTATCAGAGTGTTGATGAAACACAGAAATTGCTTCGGGATTGAATACAACAGTCACCATGCGCACGTTCCTCCATAGGAGTTATGTCGCAAACAGTCTACGCTTTGATCGTTCCCTGGAAGACCAGTTGTAGTGTTCGATGCACATCTGGAGGAATTCTGTAATCTGTGGACCTTCAAAGTGTTGATGAAATACAAAGATTGCATAGGGATTGAATACAACAGTCACCATGCGCACGTTCCTCCATTTGAGCAATGTCTCAAACAGTCTACGCTTTGATCGTTCCCTGGAAGACCAGTAGTAGTTTCCAATGCGCATCTGGACGCATTCTGTAATGTGTGGACCATGAGAGTGTTGATGAAACACAGAAATTGCATCGGGATTGAATACAACAGTCACCATTTGCACTTTCCTCCATGGGAGTAATGTCTCAAACAGTCTACGCTTTGATCGTTCCCTGGAAGACCAGTAGTAGTTTCCGATGCACATCTGGAGGCTTTCTGTAATCTGTGGACCTTCAAAGTGTTGATGAAACACAGAAATTGCATCGGGATTGAATACGACAGTCTCCATGCGCACTTTCCTCCATGGGAGTAATGTCTCAAACTGCCTACGCTTTGATCGTTCCCTGGAAGACCAGTAGTAGTTTCCGATGCACATCTGGTGTCATTCTGTAATCTGTGGACTATCAGAGTGTTGATGAAACACAGAAATTGCATCGGGATTGAATACAACAGTCACCATGCGGACTTTCCTCCATGGGAGTAATGTCTCAAACAGTTTACACTTTGATCGTTCCCTGGAAGACCCGTAGTAGTTTCCGATGCACATATGGAGGCATTCTGTAATCTGTGGACATTCAAAGTGTTGATGAAACACAGAAATTGCATCGGGATTGAATACGACTGTCACCATGCGCACTCTCCTCCATGGGAGTAATGTCTCAAACATTGTACGCTTTGATCGTTCCCGGGAAGACCAATAGTAGTTTCCGATGCACATCTGGTGTCATTCTGTAATCTGTGGACTATCAGAGTGTTGATGAAACACAGAAATTGCATCGGGATTGAATACAACAGTCGCCATGAGCACTTTCCTACATGGGAGTAATGTCCCAAACAGTTTACGCTTTGATCTTTCCCTGGAAGACCAGTAGTATTTTCCGATGCACATCTGGAAGCATTCTGTAATCTGTAAACTATCAGAGTGTTGTTCAAACACAGAAATTGCATCGGGATTGAATACAACAGACACCATGCGCACTTTCCTCCATGGGTGTAATGTCTCAAAGAGTCTACGCTTTTATCGTACCCTGGAAGGCCAGTAGTTGTGTCCGATGCACATCTGGAGGCATTCTGCAATCTGTGGATCTTCAAAGTGTTGATGAAACACAGAAATTGCATCGGGATTGAATACAACAGTCACCATGCGCACTTTCCTCCATGGGAGTAATGTCTCAAACAGTTTACGCTTTGATCGTTCCATGGAAGACCAGTAGTAGTTTCCGATGCACATCTGGAGGCATTCTGTAATCTGTGGACCTTCAAAGTGTTGATGAAACACAGAAATTGCATCGGGATTGAATACGACAGTCTCCATGCGCACTTCCTCCATGGGAGTAATGTCTCAAACAGTCTACGATTTGATCGTTCCCTTGAAGACCAGCTGTAGTTTCCGAGGCACATCTGGAGGTATTCTGTAAACTGTGGACCTTCAAAGTGTAGATGAAATACAGAAATTGCCTCGGGATTGAATACAACAGTCACCATGCGCACTTTCCTAAATGGGAGTAATGTCTCAAACAGTTTACGCTTTGATCTTTCCCTGGAAGACCAGTAGTAGTTTCCGACGCACATCTGGAGGCATTCTGTAATCTGTGGAAAATCAGAATATTGATGAAACACAGAAATTGTATCGGGCTTGAATACAACAGTCACCATGCGCACTTTCCTCCATGATAGTAATGTCTCAAACAGTTTACGCTTTGATCGTTCCCTGGAAGACCAGTAGTGGCTTACGATGCACATCTGGGCTCATTCTGTAATGTGTGGACTATGAGAGTGTTGATGAAACACAGAAATTGCATCGGGATTGAATACAACAGACACCATGCCCACTTTCCTCCATGTTTGTAATGTCTCAAAGAGTCTACGCTTTTATCGTACCCTGGAAGACCAGTAGTAGTGTCCGATGCACATCTAAAGGCATTCTGCAATCTGTGGATCTTCAAAGTGTTGATGAAACGCAGAAATTGCCTCGGGATTGAATGCAAAAGTCATCATGCGCATTTTCCTACATGGGAGTAATGTCACAAACAGTCTACGCTTTGATCGTTCCGTGGTAGCCAAGTAGTAGTGTCCGATGCACATCTTGTGTCATTCTGTAATCTGTGGACTATCAGAGTGTTGATGAAAAACAGAAATTGCATCGGGATTGAAAACAACAGTCACCATGTTCACTTTCCTCCATGGGAGTAATGTCTCAAACAGTTTACGATTTGATCGTTCCCTGGGAAACCAGCAGTAGTTTCCGATGCCCATCTGGAGGCATTCTGTAATCTGTGGACCTTCAAAGTGTTGATGAAACACAGAAATTGCATCGGGATTGAATACAACAGTCACCATGCGCACTTTCCTCCATGGGAGTAATGTCTCAAACAGTTTACGCTTTGATCGTTCCATGGAAGACCAGTAGTAGTTTCCGATGCACATCTGGAGGCATTCTGTAATCTGTAAACTATCAAAGTGTTGTTCAAACACAGAAATTGCATCGAGATTGAATACAAGAGTCACCATGCGCACTTTCCTACATGCGAGTAATGTCTCAAACAGTTTACTTTTGATCGTTCCGTGGAAGACCAGTAGTAGTTTCCGATGCACATCTGGAGGCATTCTGTAATCTGTTAACCTACAAAGTGTTGATGAAACACAGAAATTGCATCGGGATTGAATACAACAGTCACCATGCGCACTTTCCTCCATGGGAGTAATGTCTCAAACAGATACGCTTTGATCGTTTCCTGGAAGACCAGTAGTAGTTTCCGATGCACATCTGGAGGCATTCCGTGGTCTGTGGACTATCAGAGTGTTGATGAAACACGGATATTGCATCGGGATTGAATACAACAGTCACCATGCGCACTTTCCTCCATGGGAGTAATGTCTCAAACAGATACGCTTTGATCGTTTCCTGGAAGACCAGTAGTAGTTTCCGATGCACTTCTGGGGGCATACTGTAATGTGTGGACTGTCAGAGAGTTGATGAAACACAGAAATTGCATCGGGATTGAATACAACTGTCACCTTTCGCACTCTCCTCCATGGGAGTAATGTCTCAAACAGTTTACGCTTTGATCGTTCCATGCAAGACCAGTAGTCATTTCCGATGAACATCTGGGGTCATTCTGTAATGTGTGGACAATCAGAGTGTGGATGAAACACAGAAATTGCATCGGGATTGAATACAACAGTCACCATGCGCACTTTCCTCCATGGGAGTAATATCTCAAACAGTCTACGTTTTGATCGTTCCCTGGAAGACCAGTAGTAGTTTCCGATGCACATCTGTAGGCATTCTGTAATCTGTGGATCTTCAAACTGTTGATGAAACACAGATATTGCCTCGGGATTGATTGCAACAGTCATCATGCGCATTTTCCTACATGGGAGTAATGTCTCAAACAGTCTACGCTTTGATCGTTCCCTGGAAGACCAGTAGTAGTTTCCGATGCACATCTGGTGTCATTCTGTAAACTGTGGACTATCAGAGTGTTGATGAAACACAGAAATTGCATCGGGATTAAATACAACAGTCACCATGCGCACTTTCCTCCATGGGAGTAATGTCACAAACAGATACGCTTTGATCGTTTTCTGGAAGACCAGTAGTAGTTTCCGATGCACTTCTGGGGGCATTCTGTAATGTGTGGACTGTCAGAGAGTTGATGAAACACAGAAATTGCATCGGGATTGAATACAACAGTCATCTTGTGCACTTTCCTCCATGGGAGTAATGTCTCAAGCAGTCTACGCTTTTATCGTTCCCAGGAAGACCAGTAGTAGTTTCCGATGCACATCTGGAGGCATTCCGTAATCAGTGGACCTTCAAAATGTTGATGAAAAACAGAAATTGCCTCGGGATTGAATACAACAGCCATCATGCGCATTTTCCTACATGGTACTAATGTCTCAAACAGTCTACGCTTTGATCTTTCCCTGGAAGACCAGTAGTAGTTTCCGATGCACATCTGGAGGCATTCTGTAATCTGTAAACTATCAGAGTGTTGTTCAAACACAGAAATTGCATCAGGATTGAATACAACAGTCACCATGCACACGTTCCTCCATGGGAGTAATATCTCAAACAGTCTACGCTTTGATCGTTCCCTGGAAGACCAGTTGTAGTTTCAGATGCAGATCTGGAGGATTCTGTAATCTGTTGACCTTCAAAGTGTTGATGAAACACAGAAATTTCATCGGGATTGAATACAACAGTCACCATGCGCACTTTCCTCCATGGGAGTAATGTCTCGAACAGTCTACGCTTTGATCGTTCCCTGCAAGACCAGTAGTAGTTTCCGATGCACATCTGGAGGCATTGTGTAATCTGTGGACTATCTGAGTGTTGAAGAAACACAGAAATTGCCTCGGGATTGAATACAACATTCACCATGCGCACTTTCCTCCATTTGCGTAATGTCTAAGACAGTCTACGCTTTGATTGTTCCCTGCAAGACCAGAAGTAGTTTCCGATGCACGTCTGGAGTCATTCTGTAATCTGTGGACCTTCAAAGTGTTAATGAAACACAAAAATTGCCTCGGGATTGAAAACAACAGTCACCATGCGCACTTTCCTCCATGGGAGTAATGTCTCAAACAGTCTACGCTTTGATCGTTCCCTGGAAGACCAGTAGTAGTTTCCGATGCACATCTAAAGGCATTCTGTAATCTGTGGACCTTCAAAGTGTTGATGAAACACAGAAATAGCATCGGGATTGAATACAACAGTCGCCATGGTCACTTTTGTCCATGGGAGTAATGTCTCAAACAGTCTACGCTTTGATCCTTCCCTGGAAGACCAGTAGTAGTTTCGGATGCACATCTGCATTCTGTAATCTGTGGAACATCAGAATGTTGATGAAACACAGAAATTGCATCGGGATTAAATACAACATTCAACATGCGCACTTTCCTCCATTTGAGTAGTGTCCCAAACAGTTTACGCTTTGATCGTTCCCTGGAAGACCAGTAGTAGTTTACGATGCACATCTTTAGGAATTCTGTAAACTGTGGACCTTCGAAGTGTTGATGAAACACAGAAATTGCCTCGGTATCTAATACAACAGTCACCATGCGCACTTTCCTCCATGGGAGTAATGTCTCAAACAGTTAACGCTTTGATCGTTCCCTGGAAGGCCTGTAGTAGTTTACGACGCACATCTGGGGGCATTCTGTGATGTGTATACTATCAGAGTTTTGAAGAAACACAGAAATTGCATCGCGATTGAATACAACAGTCACCATGCGCACATTCCTCCATGGGAGTAATGTCTCAAATAGTCTACGCTTTGATCGTTCCCTGCAAGACCAGTAGTAGTTTCTGATGCACATCTGGAGGAATTCTGTAAACTGTGGACCTTCAAAGTGTAGATGAATCACAGAAATTGCCTCGGGATTGAATACAACAGTCACCATGCGCACTTTCCTACATGGGAGTAATGTCTCAAACAGTCTACGCTTTGATCGTTCCCTGGAAGACCAGTAGTAGTTTCCGATGCACATCTAAAGGCATTCTGTAATCTGTGGACCTTCAAAGTGTTAATGAAACACAGAAATTGCATCGGGATTGAATACAACAGTCACCATGCGCACTTCCCTCCATGGGTGTAATGTCTCAAACAGTCTACGCTTTGATCGTTCCCTGCAAAACCAGTAGTAGTTTCCGATGCACATCTGGAGGAATTCTGTAATCTGTGGACTATCAGAGTGTTGATGAAACACAGAAATTGCATCGGGATTGAATACAACAGTCACCATGCGCACCTTAGTCCATGGGAGTAATGTCTCAAACAGCTTACGCTTTGATCGTTCCATGGAAGACCAGTAGTAGTACCCGATGCACATCTGGGGGCATTCTGTAATGTGTGGACTATCAGAGTGTTGATGAAACACAGAATTTGCATCGGAATTGAATACAACAGTCACCATGCGCACTTTCCTCCATGGGAGTAATGTCCCTAAGAGTCTACGCTTTGATCGTTTCCTGGAAGACCAGTAGTAGTTTCCGATGCACATCTAAATTTATTCTGTAATCTGTGGACCTTCAAAGTGTTGATGAAACACAGAAATTGCATCGGGATTGAATACAACAGTCACCATGCGCACTTTCCTCCATGGGAGTAATGTCTCAAACAGTCTACGCTTTGATCGTTCACTGCAAGACCAGTAATAGTTTCCGATGCACATCTTTTGTCATTCTGTAACCTGTGGATTATCAGGGTGTTGATGAAACACAGAAATTGCCTCGGGATTGAATACAACAGTCACCATGCGCACTTTCCTCCATGGGAGTAATGTCTCAAACAGTCTACGATTTGATCGTTTCATGGAAGACCAGTAGTAGTTTCCGATGCACATCTAAAGGCATTCTGTAATCTGTGGACCTTCAAAGTGTTGATGAAACACAGATATTGCATCGGGATTGAATACAACAGTCACCATGTGCACTTTCCTCCATGGGTGTAATGTCTCATACAGTTTACGCTTTGATCGTTCCCTGGAAGACCAGTAGTAGTTTCCGATGCACATCTGGAGGAATTCTGTAATCTGTGGACTATCAGGGTGTGATGAAACACAGAAATTACATCGGGATTGAATACAACAGTCGCCATGCGCACTTTAATCCATGGGAGTAATGTCTCAAACTATCATATCTTTGATCGTTCCCTGAAAACCAGTAGTAGTTTCCGATGCACATCTAGTGTCATTCTGTAACCTCTGGACTATGAGGGTGTTGATGAAAAACAGAAATTGCCCCGGCATCTAATACAACAGTCACCATGCGCACTTTCCTCCATGGGAGTAATGTCTCAAACAGTCTACGCTTTGATCGTTTCCTGCAAGACCAGTAGTAGTTTCCGATGCACATCTGGGGGCATTCTGTAATGTGTGTCCTATCAAAGTGTTGATGAAACACAGAAATTGCATCGGGATTGAATACAAGAGTCACCATGCGCACTTTCCTCCATGGGAGTAATGTCTCAAACAGTCTACGGTTTGATCGTTTCCTGGAAGACCAGTAGTAGTTTCCGATGCACATCTGGAGGCGTTCTGTAATATGTGGACCTTCAAAGTGTTGATGAAACACAGAAATTGCATCGGGATTGAATACAACAGTCACCATGCGCACTTTCCTCCATGGGAGTAATGTCTCAAACTGACTACGCTCTGATCGTTCCCTGGAAGACCAGTAGTAGTTTCCGATGCACAGCTGGAGGCATTCTGTAATCTGTGGAACATCAGAATGTTGATGAAACACAGAAATTGCATCGGGATTGTATACAACATACACTATGCGCACTTTCCTCCATGGGAGTAGTGTCTCAAACAGTTAACGCTTTGATCGTTCCCTGGAAGACCAGTAGTAGTTTACGAATCACATCTGGCGGCATTCTGTAATTTTTATACTATCAGAGTTTTGAAGAAACACGGAAATTGCATCGGGATTGAATACAATAGTCACCATGCATACATTCCTCCGTGGGAGTAATGTCTCAAACAGTCTACGATTTGATCGTTTCCTGCAAGAACAGTAGTAGTTTCCGATGCACATCTGGGGGCATTCTGTAATGTGTGTCCTATCAAAGTGTTGATGAAACACAGAAATTGCATCGGGATTGAATACAAGAGTCACCATGCGCACTTTCCTCCATGGGAGTAATGTCTCAAACAGTCTACGGTTTGATCGTTTCCTGGAAGACCAGTAGTAGTTTCCGATGCACATCTGCAGGCGTTCTGTAATATGTGGACCTTCAACGTGTTGATGAAACACAGAAATTGCAACGGGATTGAATACAACAGTCACCATGCGCACTTTCTTCCATGGGAGTAATGTCTCAAACAATCTACGCTTTGATCGTTCCCTGCAAAACCAGTAGTAGTTTCCGATGCACATCTGGAGGAATTCTGTAATCTGTGGACTATCAGAATGTTGATGAAACACAAAAATTGCATCGGGATTGAATACAACAGTCACCATGCGCAATTTTCCTCCATGGGAGTAATGTCTCAAACCGTCTACGTTTTGATCGTTTCCTGGAAGGCCAGTAGTAGTTTCCGATGCACATCTGGATTCATTCTGTAATCTGTGCCCTATCAGAGTGTTGTTGAAACACAGAAATTGCATCGGGATTGAATACAACAGTCACTATGCGCACTTTCCTCCATGGGAGTAATGTCTCAAACAGTCTAAGCTTTGATCGTTCCCTGGAAGACCATTAGTAGTTTCCGATGCACATCTGGAGGCATTAAGTAATCTCTGGTCTGTCAGAGTGTTGTTGAAACACAGAAATTGCATCGGGATTGAATACAACAGTCACCATGCGCACTTTCCAATATGGGAGTATTGTCTCAAACAGTCTACGATTTGATCGTTCCCTGGAAGACCAGCAGTAGTTTACGATGCACATCTGGTGTCATTCTGTAATCTGTGGACCTTCAAATTGTTGATGAAAGACAGAAATTGCCCCGGGATTTAATACAACAGTCACCAAGCGCACTTTCCTCCATGTGAGTAATTTCTCCAACGGTTTACGCTTTGATCCTTCCCTGGAAGACCAGTAGTAGTTTCCGATGCACATCTGGAGGCAGTCTGTGGTCTGTGGACTATCAGAGTGTTGATAAAACACATATTTTGCATCAGGATTGAATACAACAATTAACATGCGCACTTCCCTCCATGGGAGTAATGTCTCAAACATTCTACGCTTTGATCGTTCCCTGGAAGACCAGTAGTAGTTTCCGATGCACATCTGGAGGCATTCTGTAATGTGTGGACTATCAGAGTGTTTATGAAACACAGTAATTGCATCGGGATTGAATACAACAGTCACCATGCGAACTTTCCCACATGGGAGTAATGTCTCAAAATGTCTACGCTTTGATCGTTCCCTGGAAGACCAGTAGTAGTTTCCGATGCACGTCTGGGGGCATTCTGTAATGTGTGGACTATCAGAATGTTGATGAAACACAGAAATTGCATCGGGATTGAATACAACTGTCACAATGCGCACTTTCCTCCATTGGAGTATGTCTCAAACAGTCTACGCTTTGATCGTTCCCTGGAAGACCAGTAGTAGTTTCCGATGGACATCTGGAGGCATTCTCTAATCTGTAAACTATCAGAGTGTTGTTCAAACACAGAAATTGCATCGGAATTGAATACAACAGTCACCATGCGCACTTTTCCTCCATGGGAGTAATGTCTCCAACAGTTTACGCTTTGATCGTTCCCTGGAAGACCAGTTGTAGTTTTCGATGCACATCTGCAGGCATTCTGTAATCTGTGGACCCTCAAAGTGTTGATGAAACACAGAAATTGCATCGGAATTGTATACGACAGTCTCCATGCGCACTTTTCTCCATGGAAGTAATGTCTCAAACAGCATACGCTTTGATCGTTCCCTGGAAGACCAGTAGTAGTTTACGATGCACATCTGGTGTCATTCTGTAATCTGTTGACTATCAGAGTGTTGATGAAACACAGAAATTGCATCGGGATTGAATACAACAGTCACCATGCGCACTTTCTTCCATGGGAGTAATGTCTCAAACAGTTTACGCTTTGATCGTTCCCTGGAAGACCAGTAGTAATTTCCGATGCACATCTGGGGCATTCTGTAATATGTGGACGGTCAGAGTGTTGATGAAACACAGGAATTGCATCGGGATTGAACACAACAGTCACCATGCGCACTTTCCTCCATGGGAGTAATGTCTCAAATAGTCTACGCTTTAATCGTTCCCTGGAAGACCAGTAGTAGTTTCCGATGCATATCTGGAGGCATTCTGTAATCTGTAAAATATCAGAGTGCTGTTCAAACACAGAAATTGCATCAGGATTGAATACAACAGTCACCATGCGCACGTTCCTCAATGAGAGTAATGTCTCAATCAGTCTACAATTTGATCGTTCCCTGGAAGACCAGTTGTAGTTTCCGATGCACATCTGGATGCATTCTGTAATCTGTGGACCTTCAAAGTGTTGCTGAAACACAGAAATTGCGACGGGATTGACTACAACAGTCACCATGCGCACTTTCCTCCATGGGAGTAATGTCTCAAACAGTCTACGCTTTGATCGTTTCCTGCAAGACCAGTAGTAGTTTCCGATTCAAATCTGGAGGCATTCTGTAATCTGTGGACCTTAAAAGTGTTGATGAAATACAGAAATTGCATCGGGATTGAATACGACAGTCTCCATGCGCACTTTCCTCCATGGGAGTAATGTCTCAAACTGCCTACGCTTTGATCGTTCCCTGGAAGACCAGTAGTAGTTTCCAATGCGCATCTGGACGCATTCTGTAATGTGTGGACTATGAGAGTGTTGATGAAACACAGAAATTGCATCGGGATTGAATACAACAGTCACCATTTGCACTTTCCTCCATGGGAGTAATGTCTCAAACAGTCTACGCTTTGATCGTTCCCTGGAAGACCAGTAGTAGTTTCCGATGCACATCTGGAGGCTTTCTGTAATCTGTGGACCTTCAAAGTGTTGATGAAACACAGAAATTGCATCGGGATTGAATACGACAGTCTCCATGCGCACTTTCCTCCATGGGAGTAATGTCTCAAACTGCCTACGCTTTGATCGTTCCCTGGAAGACCAGTAGTAGTTTCCGATGCACATCTGGTGTCATTCTGTAATCTGTGGACTATCAGAGTGTTGATGAAACACAGAAATTGCATCGGGATTGAATACAACAGTTACCATGCGGACTTTCCTCCATGGGAGTAATGTCTCAAACAGTTTACACTTTGATCGTTCCCTGGAAGACCTGTAGTAGTTTCCGATGCACATATGGAGGCATTCTGTAATCTGTGGACATTCAAAGTGTTGATGAAACACAGAAATTGCATCGGGATTGAATACGACTGTCACCATGCGCACTCTCCTCCATGGGAGTAATGTCTCAAACATTGTACGCTTTGATCGTTCCCGGGAAGACCAATAGTAGTTTCCGATGCACATCTGGTGTCATTCTGTAATCTGTGGACTATCAGAGTGTTGATGAAACACAGAAATTGCATCGGGATTGAATACAACAGTCGCCATGAGCACTTTCCTACATGGGAGTAATGTCCCAAACAGTTTACGCTTTGATCTTTCCCTGGAAGACCAGTAGTATTTTCCGATGCACATCTGGAAGCATTCTGTAATCTGTAAACTATCAGAGTGTTGTTCAAACACAGAAATTGCATCGGGATTGAATACAACAGACACCATGCGCACTTTCCTCCAGGGGTGTAATGTCTCAAAGAGTCTACGCTTTTATCGTACCCTGGAAGGCCAGTAGTTGTGTCCGATGCACATCTGGAGGCATTCTGCAATCTGTGGATCTTCAAAGTGTTGATGAAACACAGAAATTGCATCGGGATTGAATACAACAGTCACCATGCGCACTTTCCTCCATGGGAGTAATGTCTCAAACAGTTTACGCTTTGATCGTTCCATGGAAGACCAGTAGTAGTTTCCGATGCACATCTGGAGGCATTCTGTAATCTGTGGACCTTCAAAGTGTTGATGAAACACAGAAATTGCATCGGGATTGAATACGACAGTCTCCATGCGCACTTCCTCCATGGGAGTAATGTCTCAAACAGTCTACGATTTGATCGTTCCCTTGAAGACCAGCTGTAGTTTCCGATGCACATCTGGAGGTATTCTGTAAACTGTGGACCTTCAAAGTGTAGATGAAATACAGAAATTGCCTCGGGATTGAATACAACAGTCACCATGCGCACTTTCCTAAATGGGAGTAATGTCTCAAACAGTCTACGCTCTGATCGTTCCCAGGAAGACCAGTAGTAGTTTCCGATGCAGATCTGGAGGCATTCCGTGGTCTGTGGACTATCAGAGTGTTGATGAAACACAGATATTGCATCAGGATTGAATACAACAGTCACCATGCGCACTTTCCTCCATGGGAGTAATGTCTCAAACAGTCTACGCTTTGATCGTTCCCTGGAAGACCAGTAGTAGTTTCCGATGCACATCTGGAGGCATTCTAGAATCTGTGGACCTTCAAAGTGTTGATGAAACACAGAAATTGCATCGGGATTGAATACGACAGTCTCCATGAGCACATTCCTCCATATGAGTAATGTCTAAAACAGCCTACGCTTTTATCGTTCCCTGGAAGACCAGTAGTAGTTTCCGATGCACATCTGGCAGCATTCTGTAATCTGTGGACTATCTGAGTGTTGATGAAACACAGAAATTGCATCGGGATTGAGTACAACAGTTACCATGCGCTCTTTCCTCCATGGGAGTAATGTCTCAAACAGTTTACGCTTTGATCTTTCCCTGGAAGACCAGTAGTAGTTTCCGACGCACATCTGGAGGCATTCTGTAATCTGTGGAAAATCAGAATATTGATGAAACACAGAAATTGTATCGGGCTTGAATACAACAGTCACCATGCGCACTTTCCTCCATGATAGTAATGTCTCAAACAGTTTACGCTTTGATCGTTCCCTGGAAGACCAGTAGTGGCTTACGATGCACATCTGGGCTCATTCTGTAATGTGTGGACTATGAGAGTGTTGATGAAACACAGAAATTGCATCGGGATTGAATACAACAGACACCATGCCCACTTTCCTCCATGTTTGTAATGTCTCAAAGAGTCTACGCTTTTATCGTACCCTGGAAGACCAGTAGTAGTGTCCGATGCACATCTAAAGGCATTCTGCAATCTGTGGATCTTCAAAGTGTTGATGAAACGCAGAAATTGCCTCGGGATTGAATGCAAAAGTCATCATGCGCATTTTCCTACATGGGAGTAATGTCACAAACAGTCTACGCTTTGATCGTTCCGTGGTAGTCAAGTAGTAGTGTCCGATGCACATCTTGTGTCATTCTGTAATCTGTGGACTATCAGAGTGTTGATGAAACACAGAAATTGCATCGGGATTGAAAACAACAGTCACCATGTTCACTTTCCTCCATGGGAGTAATGTCTCAAACAGTTTACGATTTGATCGTTCCCTGGGAAACCAGCAGTAGTTTCCGATGCCCATCTGGAGGCATTCTGTAATCTGTGGACCTTCAAAGTGTTGATGAAACACAGAAATTGCATCGGGATTGAATACAACAGTCACCATGCGCACTTTCCTCCATGGGAGTAATGTCTCAAACAGTTTACGCTTTGATCGTTCCATGGAAGACCAGTAGTAGTTTCCGATGCACATCTGGAGGCATTCTGTAATCTGTAAACTATCAAAGTGTTGTTCAAACACAGAAATTGCATCGAGATTGAATACAAGAGTCACCATGCGCACTTTCCTACATGCGAGTAATGTCTCAAACAGTTTACTTTTGATCGTTCCGTGGAAGACCAGTAGTAGTTTCCGATGCACATCTGGAGGCATTCTGTAATCTGTTAACCTACAAAGTGTTGATGAAACACAGAAATTGCATCGGGATTGAATACAACAGTCACCATGCGCACTTTCCTCCATGGGAGTAATGTCTCAAACAGATACGCATTGATCGTTTCCTGGAAGACCAGTAGTAGTTTCCGATGCACATCTGGAGGCATTCCGTGGTCTGTGGACTATCAGAGTGTTGATGAAACACGGATATTGCATCGGGATTGAATACAACAGTCACCATGCGCACTTTCCTCCATGGGAGTAATGTCTCAAACAGATACGCTTTGATCGTTTCCTGGAAGACCAGTAGTAGTTTCCGATGCACTTCTGGGGGCATTCTGTAATGTGTGGACTGTCAGAGAGTTGATGAAACACAGAAATTGCATCGGGATTGAATACAACTGTCACCTTTCGCACTTTCCTCCATGGGAGTAATGTCTCAAACAGTTTACGCTTTGATCGTTTCATGCAAGACCAGTAGTCATTTCCGATGAACATCTGGGGTCATTCTGTAATGTGTGGACAATCAGAGTGTGGATGAAACACAGAAATTGCATCGGGATTGAATACAACAGTCACCATGCGCACTTTCCTCCATGGGAGTAATATCTCAAACAGTCTACGTTTTGATCGTTCCCTGGAAGACCAGTAGTAGTTTCCGATGCACATCTGGAGGCATTGTGTAATCTGTGGACTATCTGAGTGTTGAAGAAACACAGAAATTGCCTCGGGATTGAATACAACATTCACCATGCGCACTTTCCTCCATTTGCGTAATATCTAAGACAGTCTACGCTTTGATTGTTCCCTGCAAGACCAGAAGTAGTTTCCGATGCACGTCTGGAGTCATTCTGTAATCTGTGGACCTTCAAAGTGTTAATGAAACACAAAAATTGCCTCGGGATTGGAAACAACAGTCACCATGCGCACTTTCCTCCATGGGAGTAATGTCTCAAACAGTCTACGCTTTGATCGTTCCCTGGAAGACCAGTAGTAGTTTCCGATGCACATCTAAAGGCATTCTGTAATCTGTGGACCTTCAAAGTGTTGATGAAACACAGAAATAGCATCGGGATTGAATACAACAGTCGCCATGGTCACTTTTGTCCATGGGAGTAATGTCTCAAACAGTCTACGCTTTGATCCTTCCCTGGAAGACCAGTAGTAGTTTCGGATGCACATCTGCATTCTGTAATCTGTGGAACATCAGAATGTTGATGAAACACAGAAATTGCATCGGGATTAAATACAACATTCAACATGCGCACTTTCCTCCATTTGAGTAGTGTCCCAAACAGTTTACGCTTTGATCGTTCCCTGGAAGACCAGTAGTAGTTTACGATGCACATCTTTAGGAATTCTGTAAACTGTGGACCTTCGAAGTGTTGATGAAACACAGAAATTGCCTCGGTATCTAATACAACAGTCACCATGCGCACTTTCCTCCATGGGAGTAATGTCTCAAACAGTTAACGCTTTGATCGTTCCCTGGAAGGCCTGTAGTAGTTTACGACGCACATCTGGGGGCATTCTGTAATGTGTATACTATCAGAGTTTTGAAGAAACACAGAAATTGCATCGCGATTGAATACAACAGTCACCATGCGCACATTCCTCCATGGGAGTAATGTCTCAAATAGTCTACGCTTTGATCGTTCCCTGCAAGACCAGTAGTAGTTTCTGATGCACATCTGGAGGAATTCTGTAAACTGTGGACCTTCAAAGTGTTGATGAATCACAGAAATTGCCTCGGGATTGAATACAACAGTCACCATGCGCACTTTCCTACATGGGAGTAATGTCTCAAACAGTCTACGCTTTGATCGTTCCCTGGAAGACCAGTAGTAGTTTCCGATGCACATCTAAAGGCATTCTGTAATATGTGGACCTTCAAAGTGTTAATGAAACACAGAAATTGCATCGGGATTGAATACAACAGTCACCATGCGCACTTCCCTCCATGGGTGTAATGTCTCAAACAGTCTACGCTTTGATCGTTCCCTGCAAAACCAGTAGTAGTTTCCGATGCACATCTGGAGGAATTCTGTAATCTGTGGACTATCAGAGTGTTGATGAAACACAGAAATTGCATCGGGATTGAATACAACAGTCACCATGCGCACCTTAGTCCGTGGGAGTAATGTCTCAAACAGCTTACGCTTTGATCGTTCCATGGAAGACCAGTAGTAGTACCCGATGCACATCTGGGGGCATTCTGTAATGTGTGGACTATCAGAGTGTTGATGAAACACAGAATTTGCATCGGAATTGAATACAACAATCACCATGCGCACTTTCCTCCATGGGAGTAATGTCCCAAAGAGTCTACGCTTTGATCGTTTCCTGGAAGACCAGTAGTAGTTTCCGATGCACATCTAAATTCATTCTGTAATCTGTGGACCTTCAAAGTGTTGATGAAACACAGAAATTGCATCGGGATTGAATACAACAGTCACCATGCGCACTTTCCTCCATGGGAGTAATGTCTCAAACAGTCTACGCTTTGATCGTTCACTGCAAGACCAGTAATAGTTTCCGATGCACATCTTTTGTCATTCTGTAACCTGTGGATTATCAGGGTGTTGATGAAACACAGAAATTGCCTCGGGATTGAATACAACAGTCACCATGCGCACTTTCCTCCATGGGAGTAATGTCTCAAACAGTCTACGCTTTGATCGTTTCCTGCAAGACCAGTAGTAGTTTCCGATGCACATCTGGGGGCATTCTGTAATGTGTGTCCTATCAAAGTGTTGATGAAACACAGAAATTGCATCGGGATTGAATACAAGAGTCACCATGCGCACTTCCCTCCATGGGAGTAATGTCTCAAACAGTCTACGGTTTGATCGTTTCCTGGAAGACCAGTAGTAGTTTCCGATGCACATCTGGAGGCGTTCTGTAATATGTGGACCTTCAAAGTGTTGATGAAACACAGAAATTGCATCGGGATTGAATACAACAGTCACCATGCGCACTTTCCTCCATGGGAGTAATGTCTCAAACAGTCTACGCTTTGATCGTTCCCTGGAAGACCATTAGTAGTTTCCGATGCACATCTGGAGGCATTAAGTAATCTCTGGACTGTCAGAGTGTTGTTGAAACACAGAAATTGCATCGGGATTGAATACAACAGTCACCATGCGCACTTTCCAATATGGGAGTATTGTCTCAAACAGTCTACGATTTGATCGTTCCCTGGAAGACCAGCAGTAGTTTACGATGCACATCTGGTGTCATTCTGTAATCTGTGGACCTTCAAATTGTTGATGAAAGACAGAAATTGCCCCGGGATTTAATACAACAGTCACCAAGCGCACTTTCCTCCATGTGAGTAATGCCTGAAACAGTCTAAGTTTTGATCGTTCCCTGTAAGACCAGTAGTAGTTTCCGATGCACATCTGGAGGCATTCTGTAATCTGTGGACTATCTGGGTATTGTTGAAACACAGAAATTGCATCGGGATTGAATACAACTGTCACCATGCGCACATTCCTCCATGGGAGTAATGTCTCAAACAGTCTACGCTTTGATCGTTCCCTGGAAGACCAGTAGTAGTTTCCGATGCACATCTGGAGGCATTCTGTAATCTGTGGACCTTCAAAGTGTTGATGGAACACAGAAACTGCCACGGGATTGAATACAACTGTCATCAAGCACATTTTCCTCCATGGGAGTAATGTCTCAAACAGTCTACGTTTTGATCGTTCCCTGGGAGGCCAGTAGTAGTTTCCGATGCACATCTGGGGTCATTCTGTAATGTGTGGACCATCAGAGTGTTGAAGAAACACAGAAATTGCATCGGGATATAATACAACAGTCACCATGCGCACTTTCCACCATGGGAGTAATTTCTCAAACAGTTTACGCTTTGATCGTTCCCTGGAAGACCAGTAGTAGTTTCCGATGCACATCTGTAGGTATTCTGTAATCTGTGGACCTTCAAAGTGTTGATGAAAGACAGAAATTGCCTCGGGATTGAATACATCAGTCACCATGAGCACTTTCCTCCATGGGAGTAATGTCTCAAAGAGTCTACACTTTGATCGTTCCTGGAAGACCAGTAGTAGTTTCCGATGCACATCTGGTGTCATTCTGTAATCTGTGGACTATCAGAGTGTTGATGAAACACAGAAATTGCATCGGGATTGAATACAACAGTCACCATGCGCACTTTCCACCATGGGAGTAATTTCTCAAACAGTTTACGCTTTGATCTTTCCCTGGAAGACCAGTTGTAATTTCCGATGCACATCTGGAGGCATTCTGTAATCTGTGGACTTTCAAAGTATTGATGAAACACAGAAATTGCATCAGGATTGAATACAACAGTCACCATGCGCAATTTTCCTCCATGGGAGTAATGTCTCAAACGGTCTACGTTTTGATCGTTCATTGGAAGACCAGTAGTAGTTTCCGATGCACATCTGGAGGCATTCTGTAATCTGTGCACTATCAGAGTGTTGTTGAAACACAGAAATTGCATCGGGATTGAATACAACAGTCACCATGAGCAGTTTCCTCCATGGGAGTAATGTCTCACACAGTCTACGCTTTGATCGTCCCCTGGAAGACCAGTAGTAGTTTCCGATGCACATCTGGTGGCATTCTGTTATCTGTGGACTATCGGATTGTTGATGAATCACCGAAATTGCATCGGGATTGAATACAACTGTCACCATGCGCACTTTCCTCCACGGGAGTATTGTCTCAAACAGTCTACGCTTTGATCGTTCCCTGGAAGACCAGTAGTAGTTTCCGATGCACATCTGGAGGTATTCTGTAATCTGTGCACTATCAGAGTGTTGTTGAAACCCAGAAATTGCATCCGGATTGAATACAACAGTCACCATGATCACTTTCCTCCATGGGAGTAATATCTCAAAGAGTCTACCCTTTGATCGTTACTGGAAGGCCAGTAGTAGTTTCCGATGCACATCTGGTGTCATTCTGTAATCTGTGGGCTATCAGAGTGTTGATGAAACAAAGAAATTGCATTGGGATTGAATACAACAGTCACCATGCGCACTTTCCACCATGGGAGTAATTTCTCAAACAGTTTACGCTTAGATCGTTCCCTTGAAGACCAGTAGTAGTTTCCGATGCACATGTGTAGGTATTCTGTAATCTGTGGACCTTCAAAGTGTTGATGAAAGACAGAAATTGCCTCGGGATTGAATACAACGTTCACCATGAGCACTTTCCTCCATGGGAGTAATGTCTCAAAGAGTCTACCCTTTGATCGTTTCTGGAAGACCAGTGGTAGTTTCCGATGCACATCTGGTGTCATTCTGTAATCTGTGGACTATCAGAGTGTTGATGAAACACAGAAATTGCATCGGGATTGAATACAACAGTCACCATGCGCACTTTCCACCATGGGAGTAATTTCTCAAACAGTTTACGCTTTGATCGTTCCCTGGAAGACCAGTAGTAGTTTCCAATGCACATATGGAGGTATTCTGTAATCTGTGGACCTACAAAGTGTTGATGAAAGACAGAAATTGCCTCGGGATCGTATACAACAGTCACCATGAGCAGTTTCCTCCATGGGAGTATTGTCTCAAACAGTCTAAGCTTTGATCGTTCCCTGGAAGGCCATTAGTAGATTCCGATGCACATCTGGAGGCATTAAATAATCTCTGGACTGTCAGAGTGTTGTTGAAACACAGAAATTGCATCGGGATTGAATACAACAGTCACCCATGCGCACTTTCCTCCATGGGAGTAATGTCTCAAGCAGTCTACGCTTGATCGTTCCCTGGAAGACCAGTAGTAGTTTCCGATGCACATCTGGAGGCATTCTGTAATCTGTGGACTTTCAAAGTATTGATGAAACACAGAAATTGCATCGGGATTGAATACAACAGTCACCATGCGCAATTTTCCTCCATGGGAGTAATGTCTCAAACAGTCTACGTTTTGATCGTTCATTGGAAGGCCAGTAGTAGTTTCCGATGCACATCTGGAGGCATACTGTAATCTGTGCAATATCAGAGTGATGTTGAAACACAGAAATTGCATCGGGATTGAATACAACAGTCACTATGCGCACTTTCCTCCATGGGAGTAGTGTCTCAAACAGTCTAAGCTTTGATCGTTCCCTGGAAGACCATTAGTAGTTTCCGATGCACATCTGGAGGCATTAAGTAATCTCTGGACTGTCAGAGTGTTGTTGAAACACAGAAATTGCATCGGGATTGAATACAACAGTCACCATGCGCACTTTCCTATATGGGAGTATTGTCTCAAACAGTCTACGATTTGATCGTTCCCAGGAAGACCAGTAGTAGTTTACGATGCACATCTGGTGTCATTCTGTACTCTGTGGTCTATCAGAGTGTTGATGAAACACAGATATTGCATCGGGATTGAATACAACAGTCACCATGCGCACTTTCCTATATGGGATTAACGTCTCAAACAGTTTACACTTTCATCGTTCCCTGGAAGACCAGTAGTAGTTTCCGATGCACATCTGGGGGCATTCTGAATTGTGTGGACCATCAGAGTGTTGAAGAAACACAGAAATTGCATCGGGATTGAATACAACAGTCACCATGCGCACTTTCCACCATGGGAGTAATTTCTCAAACAGTTTACGCTTTGATCGTTCCCTGGAAGACCAGTAGTAGTTTCCGATGCACATCTGGAGGTATTCTGTAATCTGTGGACCTACAAAGTGTTGATGAAAGACTGAAATTGCCTCGGGATTGAATACAACAGTGACCATGAGCAGTTTCCTCCATGGGAGTAACGTCTCAAACAGTCTACTCTTTGATCGTTCCCTGGAAGACGAGTAGTAGTTTCCGATGCACATCTGGCGGCATTCTGTAATCTGTGGACTTTTAGAGTGTTATGAAACACAGAAATTGCATCGGGATTGAATACAACAGTCACCACGCACACAATCCTCAATGGGATCATTGTCTCAAACAACCTACGCTTTGATCTGTCCCTGGAAGACCAGTTGTAATTTCCGATGCACATCTGGAGGCATTCTGTAATCTCTGGACTTTCAAAGTATTGATGAAACACAGAAATTGCATCGGGATTGAATACAACAGTCACCATGCGCAATTTTCCTCCATGGGAGTAATGTCTCAAACAGTCTACGCTTTGATCGTTCATTGGAAGACCAGTAGTAGTTTCCGATGCACATCTGGAGGCATTCTGTAATCTGTTCACTATCAGAGTGTTGTTGAAACACAGAAATTGCATCGGGATTGAATACAACAGTCACTATGCGCACTTTCCTCCATAGGAGTAATGTCTCAAACAGTCTAAGGTTTGATCGTTCCCTGGAAGACCATTAGTAGTTTCCGATGCACATCTGGAGGCATTAAGTAATCTCTGGACTGTCAGAGTGTTGTTGAAACACAGAAATAGCATCGGGATTGAATACAACAGTCACCATGCGCACTTTCCTATATGGGAGTATTGTCTCAAACAGTCTACGATTTGATCGTTCCCTGGAAGACCAGTAGTAGTTTACGATGCACATCTGGTGTCATTCTGTAATGTGTGGACCATCAGAGTGTTGAAGAAACACAGAAATTGCATCGGGATTGAATACAACAGTCACTATGTGCACTTTCCTCCATGGGAGTAATGTCTCAAACAGTCTAAGCTTTGATCGTTCCCTGGAAGACCATTAGTAGTTTCCGATGCACATCTGGAGGCATTAAGTAATCTCTGGACTGTCAGAGTGTTGTTGAAACACAGAAATTGCATCGGGATTGAATACAACAGGCACCATGCGCACTTTCCTATATGGGAGTATTGTCTCAAACAGTCTACGATTGATCGTTCCCTGGAAGACCAGTAGTAGTTTACGATGCACATCTGCTGTCATTCTGTAATCTGTGGACTATCAGAGTGTTGATGGAACACAGATATTGCATCGGGATTGAATACAACCGTCACCATGCGCACTTTCCTCCATGGGAGTAATGTCTCAAACAGTTTACACTTTGATCGTTCCCTGGAAGACCAGTAGTAGTTTCCGATGCACATCTGGGGGCTTTCTGTAATGTGTGGACCATCAGAGTGTTGAAGAAACACAGAAATTGCATCGGGATTGAATACAACAGTCACCATGCGCACTTTCCTCCATGGGAGTAATTTCTCAAAGAGTCTACGATTACATCGTTCCCTGTAAGACCAGTAGTAGTTTCCTATGTACATCTGGAGGCATTCTGTAACCTGTGGACCTTCAAAGTGTTGATGAAACACATAAATTGCATCGGGATTGAATACAACAGTCACCATGCGCTATTTTCCTCCATAAGAGTAATGTCTCAAACAGTCTACGATTTGATTGTCCCCTGGAAGACCAGTAGTAGTTTCTGATGCACATCTTGAGGCATTCTGTGATCTGTGGACTATCAGAGTGTTGATGAAACACAAAAATTGCATCGGCATTGAATACAAAAGTCACCATGCGCACTTTCCTCCATGGGAGTAATGTCTCAAACAGTTTACACTTTGATCGTTCCCTGGAAGACCAGTAGTAGTTTCCGATGCACATCTGGGGGCATTCTGTAATGTGTGGACCATCAGAGTGTAGAAGAAACACAGAAATTGCATCGGGATTGAATACAACAGTCACCATGCATACTTTCCACCATGGGAGTAATTTCTCAAACAGTTTACGCTTTGATCGTTCCCTGGAAGACCAGTAGTAGTTTCCGATGCACATCTGGAGGTATTCTGTAATCTGTGGACCTACAGAGTGTTGATGAAAGACTGAAATTGCCTCGGGATTGAATACAACAGTGACCATGAGCAGTTTCCTCCATGGGAGTAATGTCTCAAACAGTCTACGCTTTGATCGTTCCCTGGAAGACCAGTAGTAGTTTCCGATGCACATCTGGAGGCATTCTGTAATCTGTGCACTATCAGAGTGTTGTTGAAACACAGAAATTGCATCGGGATTGAATACAACAGTCACTATGCGCACTTTCCTCCATGGGAGTAATGTCTCAAACAGTCTACGCTTTGATCGTTCCCTGGAAGACCAGTAGTAGTTGCCGATGCACATCTGGCGGCATTCTGTAATCTGTGGACTTTTAGAGTGTTATGAAACACAGAAATTGCATCGGGATTGAAGACAACAGTCACCACGCACACGTTCCTCAATGGGAGTATTGTCTCAAACAACCTACGCTTTGATCTTTCCCTGGAAGTTAAGTTGTAATTTCCGATGCACATCTGGAGGCATTCTATAACCTCTGGACTTTCAAAGTATTGATGAAACACAGAAATTGCATCGGGATTGAATACAACAGTCACCATGCGCAATTTTCCTCCATGGGAGTAATGTCTCAAACAGTCTACGCTTTGATCGTTCATTGGAAGACCAGTAGTAGTTTCCGTTGCACATCTGGAGGCATTCTGTAATCTGTGCACTATCAGAGTGTTGTTGAAACACAGAAATTGCATCGGGATTGAATACAACAGTCACTATGCGCACTTTCCTCCATGGGAGTAATGTCTCAAACAGTCTAAGCTTTGATCGTTCCCTGGAAGACCATTAGTAGTTTCCGATGCACATCTGGAGGCATTAAGTAATCTCTGGACTGTCAGAGTGTTGTTGAAACACAGAAATTGCATCGGGATTGAATACAACAGGCACCATGCGCACTTTTCTATATGGGAGTATTGTCTCAAACAGTCTACGATTTGATCGTACCCTGGAAGACCAGTACTAGTTTACGATGCACATCTGGTGTCATTCTGTAATCTGTGGACTATCAGAGTGTTGATGAAACACATAAATTGCATCGGGATTGAATACAGCAGTCACCATGCGCACCTTCCTCCACGGGAGTAATGTCTCAAACAGTCTACGATTTGATCGTTCCCTGGAAGACCAGTAGTAGCTTCCGATGCACATCCCAAGGCATTTTGTAATCTGTGGACCTTCAAAGTGTTGATGAAACAAAGAAATTTCATCGGGATTGAATACAACAGTCACCATGCGCACTTTCCTCCATGGGAGTAATTTCTCAAAGAGTCTACGATTACATCGTTCCCTGTAAGACCAGTAGTAGTTTCCTATGTACATCTGGAGGCATTCTGTAACCTGTGGACCTTCAAAGTGTTGATGAAACACATAAATTGCATCGGGATTGAATACAACAGTCACCATGCGCTATTTTCCTCCATAAGAGTAATGTCTCAAACAGTCTACGATTTGATTGTCCCCTGGAAGACCAGTAGTAGTTTCTGATGCACATCTTGAGGCATTCTGTGATCTGTGGACTATCAGAGTGTTGATGAAACACAGAAATTGCATCGGCATTGAATACAGCAGTCACCATGCGCACGTTCCTCCATGGGCGTAATGTCTCAAACAGTCTACGCTTTGATCGTTTCCTGGAAGACCAGTAGTAGGTTCCGATGCACATCTGGAGGCATTCTGTAATCTGTGGAATATAAGAGTGTTGTTGAAACACAGATATTGCATTGTGATTGAATACAACAGTCACCATGCGCACTTTCCTCCATGGGAGTAATGTCTCAAACAGTCTACTGTTTGATCGTTCCCTGGAACACCAGTAGTAGTTTCCGTTGCACATCTGGAGGCATCCTGTAATCTGTGGACATTCAAAGTGCTGATGAAACACAGAAATTGCATCAGGATTGAATACAACAATCACCATGCGCACTTTCCTCCATGGGAGTAATGTCTCAAACAGTCAACGCTTTGATCGTTCCCTGGAAGACCAGTAGTAGTTACCAATGCACATCTGGAGTCATTCTGTAATCTGTGGACAATCAGAGTGTTGATGAAACACAGAAATTGCTTTGGGATTGAATACAACAGTCACCATGCGCACTTTCCTCCATGGGAGTAATGTCTCAAACAGTCAACGCTTTGATCGTTCCCTGGAAGACCAGTAGTACTCTCCGATGCACATCTGGAGGCATTCTGTAAACTGTGGACGTTCAAAGTGTTGATGAAACACAGAAATTTCATCTGGATTGAATACAACAGTCACCATGCGCGCTTTCCTCCATGGGAGTAATGTCTCAAACAGTCTACGATTACATCGTCCCCTGGAAGACCAGAAGTAGTTTTCGATGTACATCTCGAGGCATTCTTTAATCTGTGGACCTTTAAAGTGTTGATGAAACACAGAAATTGCATCGGGATTGAATACAATAGTCACCATGCTCTATTATCCTCCATAAGAGTAATGTCTCAAACAGTCTACGATTTAATCGTCCCCTGGAAGACCAGTAGTAGTTTCCGATGCACATCAGGAGGCATTCTGTAATCTGTGGACTATCAGAGTGTTGATGAAACACAAAAATTGCATCGGCATTGAATACAACAGTCACCATGCGCACTTTCCTCCATGGGAGTAATGTCTCAATCAGTCTACGCTTTGATCGTTCCCTGGAAGACTAGTAGTAGTTTCCGATGCACATCTGGAGCCATTCTGTAATCTGTGGACAATCAGAGTGTTGATGAAACACAGAAATTGCATCGATAATGAATACAACAGTCACCATGAGCAATTTACTCCATGGGAGTAATGTCTCAAACAGTCTACACCTTGATCGTTCCCTGAAGACCAATAGTAGTTTCCGATGCACATCTGGAGGCATTCAATAATCTGTAAACTATCAGAGTGTTGTTGAAACACAGAAATTGCATCGGGATTGAATACAACAGTCACCATGCGCACTTTCTTCCATGGGCGTAATGTCTCAAAGAGTTTACCCTTTGATCGTTCCCTTTAAGACCAGTAGTAGTTTCCCCCCCATGAACCATGGACCTTGCCGTTGGTGGGGAGGCTTCCGTGCCTCAGCGATACAGATGGCCGTACCGTAGGTGCAACCACAACGGAGGGGTATCTATTGAGAGGCCAGACAAACGTGTGGTTCCTGAAGAGGGGCAGCAGCCTTTTCAGTAGTTGCAGGGGCAACAGTCTGGATGATTGACTGATCTGGCCTTGCAACATTAACCAAAACGGCCTTGCTGTTTTGGTACTGCGAACGGCTGAAAGCAAGGGGAAACTACAGCCGTACTTTTTCCCGAGGACATGCAGCTTTACTGTATGATTAAATGATGATGGCATCCTCTTGGGTAAAATATTCCTGAGGTAAAATAGTCCCCCATTCGGATCTCCGGGCGGGGACTACTCAGGAGGATGTCGTTATCAGGAGAAAGAAAACTGGCGTTCTACGGATCGGAACGTGGAATGTCAGATCCCTTAATCGGGCAGGTAGGTTAGAAAATTTAAAAAGGGAAATGGATAGGTCAAAGTTAGATATAGTGGGAATTAGTGAAGTTCGGTGGCAGGAGGAACAAGACTTCTAGTCAGGTGACTACAGGGTTATAAACACAACATCAAATAGGGGTAATGCAGGAGTAGGTTTAATATTGAATAGGAAAATAGGAATGCAGGTAAGCTACTACAAACAGCATAGTGAACGCATTATTGTGGCCAAGGTAGATACGAAGCCCACACCTGCTACAGTAGTACAAGTTTATATGCCAACTAGCTCTGCAGATGATGAAGAAATTGAAGAAATGTACGATGAAATAAAAGAAATTATTCAGATAGTGAAGGGAGACGAAAATTTAATAGTAATGGGTGACTGGAATTCGAGTGTAGGAAAAGGGAGAGAAGGAAACATAGTAGGTGAATATGGATTGGGGCTAAGAAATGAAAGAGGAAGCCGCCTAGTAGAATTTTGCACAGGGGACAACTTAATCATAGCTAACACTTGGTTTAAGAATCATGAAAGAAGGTTCTATACGTGGAAGAACCCTGGAGATACTAAAAGGTATCAGATAGATTATATAATGGCAAGACAGAGATTTAGGAACCACGTTTTAAGTTGTAAGACATTTCCAGGGGCAGATGTGGACTCTGACCACAATCTATTGCTTATGACCTGTAGATTAAAACTGAACAAACTGCAAAAATGTAGAAATTAAGGAGATGGGACCTGGATAAACTGAAAGAACCAGAGGTTGTACAGAGTTTCAGAGAGAGCATAAGGGAACAACTGACAGGAATAGGGGAAAGAAATACAGTAGAAGAAGAATGGGTAGCTCTGAGGGATGTAGTAGTGAAGGCAGCAGAGGATAAAGTAGGTACAAAGACGAGGGCTGCTAAAAATCCTTGGGTAACAGAAGAAATATTGAATTTAATTGATGAAAGGAGAAAATATAAAAATGCAGTAAATGAAGCAGTCAAAAAGGAATACAAACGTCTCAAAAATGAGATCTACATTAAGTGCAAAATGGCTAAACAGGGATGGCTAGATGACAAATGTATGGATGTAGAAGCTTATCTCACTAGGGGTAAGATAGATACTGCCTACAGGAAAATTAAAGAGACCTTTCGAGAGAAGAGAACCACGTGTATGAATATCAAGAGCTCAGATGGCAGGCCAGTTCTAAGCAAAGAAGGGAAGGCAGAAAGGTGGAAGGAGTATATAGAAGGTTTATACAAGGGCGATGTACTTGAGGACAATACTATGGAAATAGAAGAGGATGTAGATGAAGACGAAATGGGAGATACGATACTGCGTGAAGAGTTTGACAGAGCACTGAAAGACCTGAGTCGAAACAAGGCCCCCGGAGTAGACAACATTCCATTAGAACTACTGACGGCCATGGGAGAGCCAGTCATGACAAAACTCTACCAGCTGGTGAGCAAGATGTATGAGACAGGCGAAATACCCTCAGACTTCAAGAAGAACATAATAATTCCAATCCAAAACAAAGCAGGTGCTGACAGATGTGAAAATTACCGACCTATCAGTTTAATAAGCCACGGCTGCAAAATAAGAACGCGAATTCTTTACAGACGAATGGAAAAACTGGTAGGTGCAGACCTCGGGGAGGATCAGTTTGGATCGTTCCCTGGAAGACCAGTAGTAGTTTCCGATGCACATCTGGAGGCATTCTGTAATCTGTGGACCTTCAAAGTGTTGATGAAACACAGAAATTGCATCGGGATTGAATACAACAGTCACCATGCGAACTTTCTTCCATGAGAGAAATGTCTCAAACAGTCTACGCTTTGATCGTTCCCTGGAAGACCAGTAGTAGTTTCCGATGCACATCTGGAGGCATTCTGTAATCTGGGGACTATCTGAGTATTGATAAAACACAGAAATTGCGTCGGGATTGAATACAACAGTAACCATGCTCACTTTCCTCCATGGGAGTAATGTCTCAAACAGTGTACGCTTTGATAGTTCCCTGGAAGATCAGTAGTAGTTTCCAAAAACATCTGGAGGCAATCTGTAAACTGTGGACCTTCAAAGTGTTGATGAAACACAAAAATTGCATCGGCATTGAATACAACAGTCACCATGCGCACTTTCCTCCATGGGAGTAATGTCTCAATCAGTCTACGTTTTGATTGTTCCCTGGAAGACTAGTAGTAGTTTCCGATGCACATCTGGAGGCATTCTGTAATCTGTGGACAATCAGAGTGTTGTTTCAACACAGAAATTGGATCGGGATTGAATACAACAGTGACAATGCGTACTTTCCTAAATTGGAGTAATGTCTCAAACGGTCTACGTTTTGATCGTTCCCTGGAAGACCAGTAGTAGTTTCCGCAGCACATCTGGAGGCATTTTGAAATCTGTGGACTATCAGAGTGTTGTTGAAACACAGAAATTGCATCAGGATTGAATACAACAGTCACCATGCGCACTTTCCTCCATTTGAGTAATGTCTCAAACAGTCAACGTTTTGATCGTTCCCTGGATGACCACTAGTAGTTTCCGATGCGCATCTGGAGGCATTCTGTATTCTGTGGACTTTCAGGGTGTTGTTGAAACACAGAAATTGCATCGGGAATGAATACAAGAGTCACCATGCACACTTTCCTCCATGGGAGTAATGTCTCAAACTGTTTAGGCATTGATCGTTCCCTGGAAGACCAGTAGTAGTTTCCGATGCACATCTGGAGGCATTCTGTAATCTGTGGAATATCAGAGTGTTGATGAAACACAGAAATTGCATCGGGATTGAATACAACAGTCATCATGCGCACTCTCCTTCATGGGGGTAATGTCTCAAACAGTCTATGCTTTGATCGTTCCCCGGAAGACCAGTAGTAGTTCCGATGCACATCTGGATGCATTCTGTAATCTGTAAACTATCAGAGTGTTGATGGAACACAGAAATTGCATCGGGATTGAATACAACAGTCACCATGCGCACTTTCCTATATGGGAGTAATGTCTCAAAGAGTTTACGCTTTGATCGTTCCCTTTAAGACCAGTAGTAGTTTCCAATGCACATCTGGAGGCATTCTGTAATCTGTGGACCTTGAAGGTGTTGATGAAACACAGAAATTGCATCGGGATTGCATACAACTGTCACCTTGAGCACTTTACTCCATGGGAGTAATATCTCAAACAGTCTACCCTTTGATCGTTCCCTGGAAGACCAGTAGTTGTTTCCGATGCACATCTGGAGGTATTCTGTAATCTGTGGACCATCAGAGTGTTGTTTAAGCACATAAATTGGATCGGGATTGAATACAACAGTGACTCTGCGCTCTTTCCTAAATTGGAGTAATGTCTCAAACAGTCTACGTTTTGGTCGTTCCCTGGAAGACCAGTAGTAGTTTCCGCTGCACATCTGGAGGCATTTTGAAATCTGTGGACTATCAGAGTGTTGTTGAAACACAGATATTGCATCGGGATTGAATGCAACAGTCACCATGCGCACTTTCCTCCATGGGAGTAATGTCTCAAACAGTCTACGCTTTGATCGTTCCCTGGAAGACCAGTAGTAGTTTCCGATGCACATCGGGAGGCATTCTGTAATGTGTGGACTATCAGAGTGTTGATGAAACACAGTAATTGCATCGGGATTGAACACAACCGTCACCATGGGCACTTTCCCCATGGGAGTAATGTCTCAAACAGTCTACGCTTTGATCGTTCCCTGGAAGACCAGTAGTAGTTTCCGATGCTCATCTGGAGGCATTCTGTAATCTGTGGACCTTCAAAGTGTTGATGAAACACAGAAATTGCATCGGTATTGAATACAACAGTCACCATGCGCACTTTCCTCCATGGGAGTCATGTCTCAATCAGTCTACGCTTTGATCGTTCCCTGGAAGACTAGTAGTAGTTGCCGATGGACATCTGGAGGCATTCTGTAACCTGTGGACAATCAGAATGTTGATGAAACACAGAAATTGCATCAGGAATGAATACAACAGTCACCATGAGCACTTTACTCCATGGGAGTAATGTCTCAAACAGTCTACGCCTTGATCGTTCCCTGGACGACCTGTAGTAGTTTATGATGCACATCTGGAGGCATTCTGTAATCTGTAAACTATCAGAGTGTTGTTGAAACACAGAAATTGCATCGTGATTGAATACAACAGTCACCATGGGCACTTTCCTCCATGGGAGTAATGTCTCAAAGAGTTTACGCTTTGAACGTTCCCTTTAAGACAAGTAGTAGCTTCCAATGCACTTCTGGAAGCAGTCTGTAATCTGTGGACGATCAAAGTTCTGATGTTACACGGAAATTGCATCGGGATTGAATACAACAGTCACCATGCGCACTTTCCTATATGGGAGTAATGTCTCAAACAGTCTACGCTTTTGATCGTTCCTGGAAGACCAGTAGTGGTTTCCGATGCACATCTGGAGGCATTCTGTAATCTGTGGACCTTCAAAGTGTTGATGAAACACAGAAATTGAATCTGGATTGAATACAACGGTCAGCATGCGCACTTTCCTCCATGGGAGTAATGTCTCAAACAGTCTACGTATTTGATCGTATCCTGGAAGAACAGTAGTAGTTTCCGATGCACATCTGGAGGCATTCTGTAATCTGTAGACCTTCAAAGTGTTGATGAAACACATAAATTGCATCGGGATTGAATACAACAGTCACAATGCGCACTTTCCTCCATGGGAGTAATGTCTCTAACACTCTACGCTTTGATCGTTCCCTGGAAGACCAGTAGTAGTTTCCGATGCACATCTGGAGGCATTCTGTAATGTGGGGACCTTCAAAGTAATGATGAAACACAGGAATTGCATCTGGATTGAATACAACAGTCACCATGCGAACTTTCTTCCATGGGAGAAATGTCTCAAACAGTCTACGCTTTGATCGTTCCCTGGAAGACCACTAGTAGTTTCCGATGGACATCTGGAGGCATTCTGTAATCTGGGGACTATCTGAGTGTTGATGAAACACAGAAATTGCGTCGGGATTGAATACAACAGTCACCATGCTCACTTTCCTCCATGGGAGTAATCTCTCAAACAGTGTACGCTTTGATAGTTCCCTGGAAGACCAGTAGTAGTTTGCGATAACCATCTGGAGGCAATCTGTAATCTGTGGAACTTCAAAGTGTTGATGAAACACAAAAATTGCATCGGCATTAAATACAACAGTCACCATGCGCACTTTCCTCCATGGGAGTAATGTCTCAATCAGTCTACGCTTAGATCGTCCCCTGGAAGACCAGTAGTAGTTTCCGATGCACATCAGGATTCATTCTGTAATCTGTGGACAATCAGAGTATTGATGAAACACAGAAATTGCGTCGGGATTGAATACAACAGTCACCATGAGCACTTTACTCCATGGGAGTAATGTCTCAAACAGTCTACGCCTTGAACGCTCACTGGAAGACCAGTAGTAGTTTCCGATGCACATCTGGAGGTATTCTGTAATCTGTGAACCATCAGAGTGTTGTTGAAACACAGAAATTGGATCGGGATGAATACAACGGTGACTATGAGCACTTTCCTAAGTTGGAGTAATGTCTCAAACAGTCAACGTTTTGATCGTTCATTGGATGACCACTAGTAGTTTCCGATGCGCATCTGGAGGCATTCTGTATTCTGTGGACTTTCAGAGTGTTGTTGAAACACAGATATTGCATCGGGAATGAATACAAGAGTCACCATTCACACTTTCCTCAATGGGAGTAATGTCGCAAGCTGTTTAGGCATTGATCGTTCCCTGGAAGACCAGTAGTAGTTTCCGATGCACATCTGGAGGCATTCTGTAATCTGTGGAATATCAGAGTGTTGATGAAACACAGAAATTGCATCGGGATTGAATACAACAGTCATCATGCGCACTTTCCTTCATGGGAGTAATGTCTCAAACAGTCTATGCTTTGATCGTTCCCCGGAAGACCAGTAGTAGTTCTGATGCACATCTGGATGCATTCTGTAATCTGTAAACTATCAGAGTGTTGATGGAACACAGAAATTGCATCGGGATTGAATACAACAGTCACCAAGCGCACTTTCCTATATGGGAGTAATGTCTCAAAGAGTTTACGCTTTGATCGTTCCCTTTAAGACCAGTAGTAGTTTCCAATGCACATCTGGAGGCATTCTGTAATCTGTGGACCTTGAAGGTGTTGATGAAACACAGAAATTGCATCGGGATTGCATACAACTGTCACCATGAGCACTTTACTCCATGGGAGTAATCTCTCAAACAGTCTACCCTTTGATCGTTCCCTGGAAGACCAGTAGTTGTTTCCGATGCACATCTGGAGGTATTCTGTAATCTGTGGACCATCAGAGTGTTGTTTAAACACATAAATTGGATCGGGATTGAATACAACAGTGACTCTGCGCTCTTTCCTAAATTGGAGTAATGTCTCAAACAGTCTACGTTTTGATCGTTCCCTGGAAGACCAGTAGTAGTTTCCGCTGCACGTCTGGAGGCATTTTGAAATCTGTGGACTATCAGAGTGTTGTTGAAACACAGATATTGCATCGGGATTAAATACAACAGTCACCATGCGCACTTTCCTCCATGGGAGTAATGTCTCAAACAGTCTACGCTTTGATCGTTCCCTGGAAGACCAGTAGTAGTTTCCGATGCACATCGGGAGGCATTCTGTAATGTGTGGACTGTCAGAGTGTTGATGAAACACAGTAATTGCGTCGGGATTGAATACAACAGTCACCATGCGCACTTTCCCCATGGGATTAATGTCTCAAACAGTCTACGCTTTGATCGTTCCCTGGAAGACCAGTAGTAGTTGCCGATGCACATCGGGAGGCATTCTGTAACCTGTGGACAATCAGAATGTTGATGAAACACAGAAATTGCATCAGGAATGAATACAACAGTCACCATGAGCACTTTACTCCATGGGAGTAATGTCTCAAACAGTCTACGCCTTGTTCGTTCCCTGGACGACCTGTAGTAGTTTATGATGCACATCTGGAGGCATTCTGTAATCTGTAAACTATCAGAGTGTTGTTGAAACACAGAAATTGCATCGGGATTGAATACAACAGTCACCATGGGCACTTTCCTCCATGGGAGTAATGTCTCAAAGAGTTTACGCTTTGAACGTTCCCTTTAAGACTAGTAGTAGTTCCCAATGCACTTCTGGAAGCAGTCTGTAATCTGTGGACGATCAAAGTTCTGATGTAACACGGAAATTGCATCGGGATTAAATACAACAGTCACCATGCGCACTTTGCTATATGGGAGTAATGTCTCAAACAGTCTACGCTTTTGATCGTTCCTGGAGGACCAGTAGTGGTTTCCGATGCACATCTGGAGGCATTCTGTAATCTGTGGACCTTCAAAGTGTTGATGAAACACAGAAATTGAATCTGTATTGAATACAACAGTCACCATGCGCACTTTCCTCCATGGGAGTAATGTCTCAAACAGTCTACGTATTTGATCGTATCCTGGAAGAACAGTAGTAGTTTCCGATGCACATCTGGAGGCATTCTGTAATCTGTAGACCTTCAAAGTGTTGATGAAACACAGAAATTGCATCGGGATTGAATACAACAGTCACCATGCGCACTTTCCTCCATGGGAGTAATGTCTCTAACACTCTACGTTTTGATCGTTCCCTGGAAGACCAGTAGTAGTTTCCGATGCACATCTGTAGGCATTCTGTAATCTGGGCACCTTCAAAGTGTTGATGAAACACAGAAATTGCATCTGGATTGAATACAACAGTCACCATGCGAACTTTCTCCCATGGGAGAAATGTCTCAAACAGTCTACGCTTTGATCGTTCCCTGGAAGACCAGTAGTAGTTTCCGATGGACATCTGGAGGCATTCTGTAATCTGGGGACTATCTGAGTGTTGATGAAACACAGAAATTGCGTCGGGATTGAATACAACAGTCACAATGCGCACTTTCCTCCATGGGAGTAATGTCTCAAACAGTCAACGTTTTGATCGTTCCCTGGATGACCACTAGTAGTTTCCGATGCGCATCTGGAGGCATTCTGTATTCTGTGGACTTTCAGAGTGTTGTTGAAACACAGAAATAGCATCGGGAATGAATACAAGAGTCACCATGCACACTTTCCTCCATGGGAGTAATGTCTCAAACTGTTTAGGCATTGATCGTTCCCTGGAAGACCAGTAGTAGTTTCCGATGCACATCTGGAGGCATTCAGTAATCTGTGGAATATCAGAGTGTTGATGAAACACAGAAATTGCATCGGGATTGAATACAACAGTCATCATGCGCACTTTCCTTCATGGGAGTAATGTCTCAAACAGTCTATGCTTTGATCGTTCCCCGGAAGACCAGTAGTAGTTCCGATGCACATCTGGATGCATTCTGTAATCTGTAAACTATCAGAGTGTTGATGGAACACAGAAATTGCATCGGGATTGAATACAACAGTCACCATGCGCACTTTCCTATATGGGAGTAATGTCTCAAAGAGTTTACGCTTTGATCGTTCCCTTTAAGACCAGTAGTAGTTTCCAATGCACATCTGGAGGCATTCTGTAATCTGTGGACCTTGAAGGTGTTGATGAAACACAGAAATTGCATCGGGATTGCATACAACTGTCACCATGAGCACTTTACTCCATGGGAGTAATGTCTCAAACAGTCTACCCTTTGATCGTTCCCTGGAAGACCAGTAGTTGTTTCCGATGCACATCTGGAGGTATTCTGTAATCTGTGGACCATCAGAGTGTTGTTTAAACACATAAATTGGATCGGGATTGAATACAACAGTGACTCTGCGCTCTTTCCTAAATTGGAGTAATGTCTCAAACAGTCTACGTTTTGATCGTTCCCTGGAAGACCAGTAGTAGTTTCCGCTGCACATCTGGAGGCATTTTGAAATCTGTGGACTATCAGAGTGTTGTTGAAACACAGATATTGCATCGGGATTGAATACAACAGTCACCATGCGCACTTTCCTCCATGGGAGTAATGTCTCAAACAGTCTACGCTTTGATCGTTCCCTGGAAGACCAGTAGTAGTTTCCGATGCACATCGGGAGGCATTCTGTAATGTGTGGACTATCAGAGTGTTGATGAAACACAGTAATTGCGTCGGGATTGAATACAACAGTCACCATGCGCACTTTCCCCATGGGATTAATGTCTCAAACAGTCTACGCTTTGATCGTTCCCTGGAAGACCAGTAGTAGTTGCCGATGCACATCGGGAGGCATTCTGTAACCTGTGGACAATCAGAATGTTGATGAAACACAGAAATTGCATCAGGAATGAATACAACAGTCACCATGAGCACTTTACTCCATGGGAGTAATGTCTCAAACAGTCTACGCCTTGTTCGTTCCCTGGACGACCTGTAGTAGTTTATGATGCACATCTGGAGGCATTCTGTAATCTGTAAACTATCAGAGTGTTGTTGAAACACAGAAATTGCATCGGGATTGAATACAACAGTCACCATGGGCACTTTCCTCCATGGGAGTAATGTCTCAAAGAGTTTACGCTTTGAACGTTCCCTTTAAGACTAGTAGTAGTTTCCAATGCACTTCTGGAAGCAGTCTGTAATCTGTGGACGATCAAAGTTCTGATGTAACACGGAAATTGCATCGGGATTAAATACAACAGTCACCATGCGCACTTTGCTATATGGGAGTAATGTCTCAAACAGTCTACGCTTTTGATCGTTCCTGGAAGACCAGTAGTGGTTTCCGATGCACATCTGGAGGCATTCTGTAATCTGTGGACCTTCAAAGTGTTGATGAAACGCAGAAATTGAATCTGTATTGAATACAACAGTCACCATGCGCACTTTCCTCCATGGGAGTAATGTCTCAAACAGTCTACGTATTTGATCGTATCCTGGAAGAACAGTAGTAGTTTCCGATGCACATCTGGAGGCATTCTGTAATCTGTAGACCTTCAAAGTGTTGATGAAACACAGAAATTGCATCGGGATTGAATACAACAGTCACCATGCGCACTTTCCTCCATGGGAGTAATGTCTCTAACACTCTACGTTTTGATCGTTCCCTGGAAGACCAGTAGTAGTTTCCGATGCACATCTGGAGGCATTCTGTAATCTGGGGACCTTCAAAGTGTTGATGAAACACAGAAATTGCATCTGGATTGAATACAACAGTCACCATGCGAACTTTCTCCCATGGGAGAAATGTCTCAAACAGTCTACGCTTTGATCGTTCCCTGGAAGACCAGTAGTAGTTTCCGATGGACATCTGGAGGCATTCTGTAATCTGGGGACTATCTGAGTGTTGATGAAACACAGAAATTGCGTCGGGATTGAATACAACAGTCACAATGCGCACTTTCCTCCATGGGAGTAATGTCTCAAACAGTCAACGTTTTGATCGTTCCCTGGATGACCACTAGTAGTTTCCGATGCGCATCTGGAGGCATTCTGTATTCTGTGGACTTTCAGAGTGTTGTTGAAACACAGAAATAGCATCGGGAATGAATAGAAGAGTCACCATGCACACTTTCCTCCATGGGAGTAATGTCTCAAACTGTTTAGGCATTGATAGTTCCCTGGAAGACCAGTAGTAGTTTCCGATGCACATCTGGAGGCATTCAGTAATCTGTGGAATATCAGAGTGTTGATGAAACACAGAAATTGCATCGGGATTGAATACAACAGTCATCATGCGCACTTTCCTTCATGGGAGTAATGTCTCAAACAGTCTATGCTTTGATCGTTCCCCGGAAGACCAGTAGTAGTTCCGATGCACATCTGGATGCATTCTGTAATCTGTAAACTATCAGAGTGTTGATGGAACACAGAAATTGCATCGGGATTGAATACAACAGTCACCATGCGCACTTTCCTATATGGGAGTAATGTCTCAAAGAGTTTACGCTTTGATCGTTCCCTTTAAGACCAGTAGTAGTTTCCAATGCACATCTGGAGGCATTCTGTAATCTGTGGACCTTGAAGGTGTTGATGAAACACAGAAATTGCATCGGGATTGCATACAACTGTCACCATGAGCACTTTACTCGATGGGAGTAATGTCTCAAACAGTCTACCCTTTGATCGTTCCCTGGAAAACCAGTAGTTGTTTCCGATGCACATCTGGAGGTATTCTGTAATCTGTGGACCATCAGAGTGTTCTTTAAACACATAAATTGGATCGGGATTGAATACAACAGTGACTCTGCGCTCTTTCCTAAATTGGAGTAATGTCTCAAACAGTCTACGTTTTGATCGTTCCCTGGAAGACCAGTAGTAGTTTCCGCTGCACATCTGGAGGCATTTTGAAATCTGTGGACTATCAGAGTGTTGTTGAAACACAGATATTGCATCGGGATTGAATGCAACAGTCACCATGCGCACTTTCCTCCATGGGAGTAATGTCTCAAACAGTCTACGCTTTGATCGTTCCCTGGAAGACCAGTAGTAGTTTCCGATGCACATCGGGAGGCATTCTGTAATGTGTGGACTATCAGAGTGTTGATGAAACACAGTAATTGCATCGGGATTGAATACAACAGTCACCATGGGCACTTTCCCCATGGGAGTAATGTCTCAAACAGTCTACGCTTTGATCGTTCCCTGGAAGACCAGTAGTAGTTTCCGATGCTCATCTGGAGGCATTCTGTAATCTGTGGACCTTCAAAGTGTTGATGAAACACAGAAATTGCATCGGTATTGAATACAACAGTCACCATGCGCACTTTCCTCCATGGGAGTAATGTCTCAATCAGTCTACGCTTTGATCGTTCCCTGGAAGACTAGTAGTAGTTGCCGATGGATATCTGGAGGCATTCTGTAACCTGTGGACAATCAGAGTGTTGATGAAACACAGAAATTGCATCAGGAATGAATACAACAGTCACCATGAGCACTTTACTCCATGGGAGTAATGTCTCAAACAGTCTACGCCTTGATCGTTCCCTGGACGACCTGTAGTAGTTTATGATGCACATCTGGAGGCATTCTGTAATCTGTAAACTATCAGAGTGTTGTTGAAACACAGAAATTGCATCGTGATTGAATACAACAGTCACCATGGGCACTTTCCTCCATGGGAGTAATGTCTCAAAGAGTTTACGCTTTGAACGTTCCCTTTAAGACAAGTAGTAGTTTCCAATGCACTTCTGGAAGCAGTCTGTAATCTGTGGACGATCAAAGTTCTGATGTAACTAGGAAATTGCATCGGGATTGAGTACAACAGTCACCATGCGCACTTTCCTATATGGGAGTAATGTCTCAAACAGTCTACGCTTTTGATCGTTCCTGGAAGACCAGTAGTGGTTTCCGATGCACATCTGGAGGCATTCTGTAATCTGTGGACCTTCAAAGTGTTGATGAAACACAGAAATTGAATCTGGATTGAATACAACAGTCACCATGCGCACTTTCCTCCATGGGAGTAATGTCTCAAACAGTCTACGTATTTGATCGTATCCTGGAAGAACAGTAGTAGTTTCCGATGCACATCTGGAGGCATTCTGTAATCTGGGGACTATCTGAGTGTTGATGAAACACAGAAATTGCGTCGGGATTGAATACAACAGTCACCATGCTCACTTTCCTCCATGGGAGTAATGTCTCAAACAGTGTACGCTTTGATAGTTCCCTGGAAGACCAGTAGTAGTTTCCGATAACCATCTGGAGGCAATCTGTAATCTGTGGAACTTCAAAGTGTTGATGAAGCACAAAAATTGCATCGGCATTGAATACAACAGTCACCATGCGCACTTTCCTCCATGGGAGTAATGTCTCAATCAGTCTACGCTTAGATCGTTCCCTGGAAGACCAGTAGTAGTTTCCGATGCACATCAGGATTCATTCTGTAATCTGTGGACAATCAGAGTATTGATGAAACACAGAAATTGCATCGGGATTGAATACAACAGTCACCATGAGCACTTTACTCCATGGGAGTAATGTCTCAAACAGTCTACGCCTTGAACGCTCACTGGAAGACCAGTAGTTGTTTCCGATGCACATCTGGAGGTATTCTGTAATCTGTGGACCATCAGAGTGTTGTTTAAACACAGAAATTGGATCGGGATGAATACAACGGTGACTATGAGCACTTTCCTAAGTTGGAGTAATGTCTCAAACAGTCTACGTTTTGATCGTTCCCTGGAAGACCAGTAGTAGTTTCCGTTGCACATCTGGAGGCATTTTGAAATCTGTGGACAATCAGAGTGTTGTTGAAACACAGAAATTGCATCGGGATTGAATACAACAGTCACCATGCACACTTTCCTCCATGGGAGTAATGTCTCAAACTGTTTAGCATTGATCGTTCCCTGGAACACCAGTAGTAGTTTCCGATGCACATCTGGAGGCATTCTTTAATCTGTGGAATATCAGAATGTTGATGAAACACAGATATTGCATCGGGATTCAATACAACAGTTACCATGTGCACTTTCCTCCATGGGAGTAATGTCTCATACAGTCTATGCTTTGATCGTTCCCCAGAAGACCAGTAGTAGTTTCCTATGCACATCTGGATGCATTCTGTAATTTGTAAACTATCAGAGTGTTGATGCAACACAGAAATTGCATCGGGATTGAATACAACAGTCACCATGCGCACCTTCCCATATGGGAGTAATGTCTCAAAGAGTTTACGCTTTGATCGTTCCCTTTAAGACCAGTAGTAGTTTCCAATGCACAACTGGAGGCATTCTGTAATCTGTGGACCTTGAAGGTGTTGATGAAACACAGAAATTGCATCGGGATTGCATACAACTGTCACCATGCGCACTTATTTTCATGGGAGTATTGTCTCAAAGGGTTTACGCTTTGATCGATCCCTGGAAGACCATTAGTACTTTCCGATGCACATCTGGAGGCATTCTGTAATATGTGGACTATGAGAGTGTTGTTGAAACACAGAAATTGCATCGGGATTTAATACAACAGTCACCATGCGCACTTTACTCTATGGGAGTAATGTCTCAAACTGTTTACGCTTTGATCGTTCCCTGGAAGACCAGTAGTAGTTTCCGATGCACATCTGGAGGCATTCTGTAATCTGTGGACCATCAGAGTGTTGATGAAACACAGAAAATGCGTCGCGATTGAGTACAACAGTCACCATGCGCACGTTCCTCCATGGGAGTAATGTCTCAAACAGACTACGCTTTGATCATTCCCTGAAAGACCAGTTGTAGTTTCCGATGCACATCTGGTGGCCTTCAGTAATCTGTGGACCTTCAAAGTGTTGATGAAACACAGTAATTGCATCGGGATTGATATAACGGTCACCATGCGAACTTCCCTCCATTGGAGTAATGTCTCAAACAGTCTACAACTTGGTCGTTCCCTGGAAGACCAGTAGTAGTTTCCAATGAACATCTGGAGGCATTCTGTAATCTGTGGACTATCAGAGTGTAGTTGAAACACAGAAAATGCATCGGGATTGAATACAACAGTCGCCATGCGCACTTTCCTATATGGGAGTAATGTCTCAAACAGTCGACGGTTTGATCGTTTCCTGGAAGACCAGTAGTAGTTTCCGATGCACATCTGGAGGTATTCTGTAATCTGTGGAACTTCAAAGTGTTGATGAAACACAGTAATTGCATCGGGATTGATATAACAGTCACCATGCGAACTTCCCTCCACTGGAGTAATGTCTCAAACAGTCTACACCTTGGTCGTTCCCTAGAAGACCAGTAGTAGTTTACAATGCACATCTGGAGGCATTCCGTAATCTGTGGACTATCAGAGTGTTGATGAAACACAGAAATTGCATCGGGATTGAATACAACAGTCACCATGCCCACTTTCCTCCATGGCAGTAATGTCTCAAACAGTCTATGCTTTGATCGTTCCCCGGAAGACCAGTAGCAGTTTCCGATGCACATCTGGATGCATTCTGTAATCTGTGAACTATCAGAGTGTTGATGAAACACAGAAATTGCATCGGGATTGAATACAACAGTCACCATGCGCGCTTTCCTATTGGGAGTAATGTCTCAAAGAGTTTACGCTTTGATCGTTCCATGGAAGACCAGTAGTAGTTTCCGATGCACATCTGGAGGCCTTCTGTAATCTGTGGACCTTCAAAGTGATGATGAAACACAGAAATTGCATCGGGATTGATACAACAGTCACCATGCGCACTTTCCTCCATTGGAGTAATGTCTCAAACAGTCTACACCTTGGTCGTTCCCTGGAAGACCATTAGTAGTTTCCAATGAACATCTGGAGGCATTCTGTAATCTGTGGACCTTCAAAGTGTTGATGAAACACAGAAATTGCATCGGGATTGAACACAACAATAACCATGCGCACTTTCCTATATGGGAGTAATGTCTCAAACAGTCTACGGTTTCATCGTTTCCTGGAAGACCAGTAGTAGTTTCCGATGCACATCTGGAGGTATTCTGTAATCTGTGGACCTTCAGAGTGATGATGAAACACAGTAATTGCATCGGGATTGATAAAACAGTCACCATGCGAACTTCCCTCCATTGGAGTAATGTCTCAAACAGTCTACACCTTGGTCGTTCCCTGGAAGAGCAGTAGTAGTTTCCAATGCACATCTGGAGGCATTCTGTATTATGTGGAATATCAGAGTGTTGTTGAAACACAGAAATTGCATCGGGATTGAATACAACAGTCACCATGTGCACTTTCCTCCATGGGAGTAATGTCTCAAAATGTTTATGCTTTGATCGTTCCCTGGAAGACCAGTAGTAGTTTCCGATGTACATCTGGAGGCATTCTGTAATCTGTGGACCATCAGAGTGTTGTTGAAACACAGAAATTGGATAGGGATTGATTACAACAGTGATTATGCTCACTTTCCGACTTTTGAGTAATGTCTCAAACACTCTACGCTTTGATCGTTCCCTGGAAGACCAGTAGTAGTTTCCGATGCCCATCTGGAGGCATTCTGTAATCTGTGGACTATCAGAGTGTTGTTCAAACACAGAAATTGCATCGGGATTGAATACAACAGTCACCATGCGCACTTTCCTCCATAGGAGTAATGTCTTAAACTGTTTACGCTTTGATCGTTGCCTGGAAGACCAGTAGTAGTTTCCGATGCACATCTGGAGGCATTCTGTAATCTGTGGACGATCAGAGTGTTGACGAAACACAGAAATTGCATCGGGATTCAATACAACAGTCACCATGCGCACTTTCCTCCATGGGAGAAATGTCTCAAACAAGCTACGCTTTGATCGTTCCCTGGAAGACCAGTAGTAGTTTCCGATTCACGTCTGGAGGCGTTCTGTAATCTGAGGACTATCTGAGTGTTGATGAAACACAGAAATTGCGTCGGGAGTGAATACAACAGTCACCATGCTCACTTTCCTCCATGGGAGTAATGTCTCAAACAGTGTACGCTTTGATAGTTCCCTGGAATACCAGTAGTAGTTTCTGATGCACATCTGTGGACCTTCAAAGTGTTGATGAAACACAAAAATTGCCTCGGCATTGAATACAACAGTCACCATGCGCACATTCCCCCATGGGAGTAATGTCTCAAACAGTCTACGCTTTGATCGTTCCCTGGAAGACTAGTAGTAGTTTCCGATACACATCTATAGGCATTCTGTAATCTGTGGACAATCAGAGTGTTGATGAAACACAGAAATTGCATCGGGATTGAATACAACAGCACGATGAGCACTTTACTCCATGGGAGTAATGTCTCAAACATTCTACGCCTTGATCGTTCCCTGGATGACCAGTAATAGTTTCCGATGCACATCTTGAGGTATTTTGTAATCTGTGGACCATCAGACTGTTGTTGAAACACAGAAATTGGATCGGGATTGAATACAACAGTGACTATGCGCACTTTCCTACATGGGAGTAATGTCTCAAACAGTCAACGTTTTGAATGTTCCCTGGAAGACCAGTAGTAGGTTCCGATGCACATCTGGAGGCATTCTGTAATCTGTGGACTATCAGAGTGTTGATGAAACACAGAAATTGCATTGGGATTGAATACAACAGTCACCATGCGCACTTTCCTCCATGGGAGTAATGTCTCAAACTGTTTACGCTTTGATCGTTCCCTCGAAGACCAGTAGCAGCTTCCGATGCACATTTGGAGGCATTCTGTAATCTGTGACTAACAGAGTGTTGATGAAACACAGAAATTGCTTCGCGATTTAGTACAACAGTCACCATGCGCACGTTCCTCCATGGGAGTAATGTCTCAAACACTCTAGGATTTGATCATTCCCTGAAAGACCAGTTGTAGTTTCCGATGCACATCTGGAGGCATTCTGTAATCTGTGGACCTTCAAAGTGTCGATGAAACACAGAAATTGCATCGGGATTGAATACAGCAGTCACCATGCGCACTTTCCTCCGTGGGAGTAATGTATCAAACAGTCTACGTCTTTGATCGTATCCTGGAGGACCAGTAGTAGTTTCCGATGCACATCTGGAGGCATTCTGTAATCTGTGGACCTTCAAAGTGTTGATGAAACACAGAAATTGCATCGGGATTGAATACAACAGTCACTACGAAATCTTTCTTCCATGGGAGAAATGTCTCAACAGGCTACGCTTTGATCGTTCCCTGGAAGACCAGTAGTAGTTTCCGAAGCACATCTGGAGGCATTCTGTAACCTGGGGACTATCTGAGTGTTGATGAAACATAGATATTGCGTCGGGATTGAATACAACACTCACCATGCGCAATTTCCTCCATGGGAGTAATGTCTCAAAAAGTCAACGTTTGATCGATCCCAGGAAGACCAGTAGTAGTTTACAATGCACATTTGGAGGCATTCTGTAATCTGTGGACCTTCAAAGTGTTGATGTAATACCGAAATTGCATCGGCATTGAATACAACAGTCACCATGCGCACTTTCCTCCATGGGAGTAATGTCTCAAACAGTCTACGGTTTGATCGTTACCCGGAAGACCAGTAGTAGTTTCCGATGCACATCTGGATGCATTCTGTAATCTGTAAACTATCAGAGTGTTGAAGAAACACAGATATTGCATCGGGATTGAATACAACAGTCACCATGCGCACTTTCCTCCATGGGAGGTATGTGTCAAAGAATTTACGCAATGATCGTTCACTTTAAGACCAGTAGTAGTTTCCAATGCATCTCTGGAGGCATTCTCCAACCTGTGGACGTTCAAAGTGTTGATGAAACACAGAAATTTCATCGGGATTGATTATAACAGTCACCATGCGAACTTTCTTCCATGGGTGATATGTCTCAATCAAGCTACGCTTTGATCGTTTCCTGGAAGACCAGTAGTAGTTTCCGATGCACATCTGGAGGCGTTCTGTAATCTGGGGACTATCTGAGTGTTGATGAAACACAGAAATTGCGTCGGGATTGAATACAACAGTCAAAATGCTAACTTTCCTCCATGGGAGTCATGTCTCTAACAGTGTACGCTTTGATAGTTCCCTGGAAGACCAGTAGTAGTTCCCGATGCACATCTGTGGACCTTCAAAGTGTTGATGAAACACAAAAATTGCATCGGCATTGAATACAACAGTCACCATGCGCACTTTCCTCCATGGGAGTAATGTCTCAAACAGTCTACGGTTTGATCGTTACCCGGAAGACCACTAGTAGTTTCCGATGCACATCTGGATGCATTCTGTAATCTGTAAACTATCAGAGTGTTGTTGAAACACAGAAATTGCATCGGCATTGAATACAACTGTCACCATGCGCACTTTCCTTCATGGGAGTAATGTCTCAAAGAATTTACGCTTTGATCGATCCCTGGAAGACCATTAGTACTTTCCGATGCACATCTGGAGGCATTCTGTAATATGTGGACTATCAGAGTGTTGTTGAAACACAGAAATTGCATCGGGATTGAATACAACAGTCACTATGCGAACTTTCTTGCATGGGAGAAATGTCTCAAACAGTCAACGCTTTGATCGTTCCCTGGAAGACCAGTAGTAGTTTCCGATGCACATCTGGAGGCATTCTGTAATCTGTGGACAATCAGAGTGTTGTTGAAACACTGATATTGGATCGGGATTGAAAACAACAGTGACTATGCGCACTTTCCGACATGGAAGTAAGGTCTCAAACAGTCTACGCTTTGATCGTTCCCTGGAAGACCAGTAGTAGTTTCCGTTCCACATCTGGAGGCATTCTGTAATCTGTTTACGTTCAAAGTGTTGATGAAACACAGAAATTGCCTCGGGATTGTATACAACAGTCACCATGCGCACTTTCCTCCATGGGAGTAATGTCTCAAACAGTCAACGCTTTGATCGTTCCCTGGAAGACCAGTAGTAGTTTCCGATGCACATCTGGAGGCATTCTGTAATCTGTGGACTATCAGAGTGTTGATGAAACACAGAAATTGCATTGGGATTAAATACAACAGTCACCATGCGCACTTTCCTCCATGGGAGTAATGTCTCAAACAGTCAACGCTTTGATCGTTCCCTGGAAGACCAGTAGTAGTTTCCAATGCACATCTGGAGGCATTCTGTAATATGTGGACTATCAGAGTGTTGTTGAAACACAGAAATTGCATCGGGATTGAATACAACAGTCACTATGCGAACTTTCTTCCATGGGAGAAATGTCTCAAACAGTCTACGCTTTGATCGTTCCCTGGAAGACCAGTAGTAGTTTCCGATGCACAACTGGAGGCATTCTGTAATCTGTGGACAATCAGAGTGTTGTTGAAACACTGATATTCGATCGGGATTGAAAACAACAGTGACTATGCGCACTTTCCTACATGGGAGTAATGTCTCAAACACTCTAGGAATGGATCATTCCCTGAAAGACCAGTTGTAGTTTCCGATGCCCATCTGGAGGCATTCTGTAATCTGTGGACCTTCAAAGTGTCGATGAAACACAGAAATTGCATCGGGATTGAATACAGCAGTCACCACGCGCACTTTCCTCCATGGGAGTAATGTATCAAACAGTCTACGTCTTTGATCTTATCCTGGAGGACCAGTAGTAGTTTTCGATGCACATCTGGAGGCATTCTGTAATCTGTGGACCTTCAAAGTGTTGATGAAACACAGAAATTGCATCGGGATTGAATACAACAGTCACTACGAAATCTTTCCTCCATGGGAGAAATGTCTCAACAGGCAACGCTTTGATCGTTCCCTGGAAGACCAGTAGTAGTTTCCGAAGCACATCTGGAGGCATTCTGTAACCTGGGGACTATCTGAGTGTTGATGAAACATAGAAATTGCGTCGGGATTGAATACAACACTCACCATGCGCACTTTCCTCCATGGGAGTAGTGTCTCAAAAAGTCAACGTTTGATCGTTCCCAGGAAGACCAGTAGTACTTTTCGATGCACATCTGGAGGCATTCTGTAATCTGTGGACCTTCAAAGTGTTGATGTAATACCGAAATTGCATCGGCATTGAATACAACAGTCACCATGCGCACTTTCCTCCATGGGAGTAATGTCTCAAGCAGTCTACGGTTTGATTGTTACCCGGAAGACCAGTAGTAGTTTCCGATGCACATCTGGATGCATTCTGTAATCTGTAAACTATCAGAGTGTTGACGAAACACAGAAATTGCATCGGGATTGAATACAACAATCACCATGCGCACTTTCCTCCATGGGAGTTATGTGTCAAAGAATTTACGCTTTGATCAATCACTTTAAGACCAGTAGTAGTTTCCAATGCATCTCTGGAGGCATTCTGCAACCTGTGGACGTTCAAAGTGTTGATGAAACACAGATATTTCATCGGGATTGAATATAACAGTCACCATGCGAACTTTCTTCCATGGGTGATATGTCTCAAACAAGCTACGCTTTGATCGTTCCCTGGAAGTCCAGTAGTAGTTTCCGATGCACATCTGGAGGCGTTCTGTAATCTGGGGACTATCTGAGTGTGGATGAAACACAGAAATTGCGTCGGGATTGAATACAACAGTCAAAATGCTAACTTTCCTCCATGGGAGTCATGTCTCAAACAGTGTACGCTTTGATAGTTCCCTGGAAGACCAGTAGTAGTTTCCGATGCTCATCTGTGGACCTTCAAAGTGTTGATGAAACACAAAAATTGCATCGGCATTGAATACAACAGTCACCATGCGCACTTTCCTCCATGGGAGTAATGTCTCAAACAGTCTACGCTTTGATCGTTCCCTGGAAGACCAGTAGTAGTTTCCGATGCACATCTGGAGGCATTCTGTAATCTGTGGACAATCAGAGTGTTGTTGAAACACTGATATTAGATCGGGATTGAAAACAACAGTGACTATGCGCACTTTCCTACATGGGAGTAAGGTCTCAAACAGTCTACGCTTTGATCGTTCCCTGGAAGACCAGTAGTAGTTTCCGTTCCACATCTGGAGGCATTCTGTAATCTGTTTACGATCAAAGTGTTGATGAAACACAGAAATTGCATCGGGATCGAATACAACAGTCACCATGCGCACTTTCCTCCATGGGAGTAATGTCTCAAACAGTGTACGTCTTTGATCGTATCCTGGAAGACCAGTAGTAGTTTCCGATGCACATCTGGAGGCATTCTGTTATCTGTGGACCTTCAAAGTGTTGATGAAACACAAAAATTGCATCGGGATTGAATACAACAGTCACCATGCGCACTTTCCTCCATGGGAGTAATGTCTCTAACACTCTACGCTTTGATCGTTCCCTGGATGACCAGTAGTAGTTTCCGATGCACATCTGGAGGCAATCTGTAATCTGGGGACCTTCAAAGTGTTGATGAAACACAAAAATTGCATCGGCATTGAATACAACAATCACCATGCGCACTTTCCTCCATGGGAGTAATGTCTCAATCTGTCTACGCTTTGATCGTTCCCTGGAAAACTAGTAGTAGTTTCCGATGCACATCTGGAGGCATTCTATAATCTGTGGACAATCAGAGTGTTGATGAAACACAGAAATTGCATCGGGATTGAATACAACAGTCACCATGCACACTTTACTCCATGGGAGTAATGTCTCAAACAGTCAACGTTTTGATCGTTCCCTGGAAGACCAGTAGTAGTTTCCGATGCACATCTGGAGGCATTCTGTAATCTGTGGACTATCAGAGTGTTGATGAAACACAGAAATTGCGTCGGGGTTGAATACAACAGTCACCATGAGCACTTTACTCCATGGGAGTAATGTCTCAAACACTCTACGCCTTGATCGTGCCCTGGAAGACCAGTAGTAGTTTCCGATGCACATCTGGAGGCATTCTGTAATCTGTGGACCATCAGAGTTTTGATGAAACACAGAAATTGCATCGCGATTGAGTACAACAGTCACCATGCGCACGTTCCTCCATGGGAGTAATGCCTCAAACAGTCTACGCTTTGGTTATTCCCTGAAAGACCAGTTGTAGTTTCTGATGCACATCTGGAGGCATTCTGTAATCTGTGGACCTTCAAAGTGTTGATGAAACCCAGAAATTGCAATAGGATTGAATACAACAGTCACTATGCGCACTTTCCTCCATGGGAGTAATGTCTCAAACAGTTTACGTCTTTGATCGTATCCTGGAAGACCAGTAGTAGTTTCCGATGCACATCTGGAGGCATTCTGTGATCTGTGGACCTTCAAAGTGTTGATGAAACACAGAAATTGCATCAGGATTGAATACAACAGTCACCACGCGCACTTTCTTCCATGGAAGTAATGTCACTAACACTCTACGCTTTGATCATTACCTGGAAGACCAGTAGTAGTTTCCGATGCACATCTGGAGGCATTCTGTAATGTGTGGACCTTCAAAGTGTTGATGAAACACAGAAATTGCGTCGGTATTGAATACAACAGTCACCATGCTCACTTTCCTCCATAGGAGTAATGTCTCAAACATTGTACGCTTTTATAGTTCCCTGGAATTCCAGAGGTAGTTTCCGATGCACATCTGTATGCAATCTGTAATCTGTGGACCTTCTAACTGTTGATGAAACACAAAAATTGCATCGGCATTGAATACAATAGTCACCATGCGCACTTTCCTCCATGGGTGTAATATCTCAATCAGTCTACACTTTGATCGTTCCCTGGAAGACTAGTAGTAGTTTCCGATGCACATCTGGAGGCATTCTGTAATCTGTGGACAATCAGAGTGCTGATGAAACACAGAAATTGCATCGGGATTGAATACAACAGTCACCAAGAGCACTTTACTCCATGGGAGTAATGTCTCAAACAGTCTACGCCTTGATCGTTCCCTGGAAGACTAGTAGTAGTTTCCGATGCACATCTGGAGGTATTCTGTAATCTGTGGACCATTAGAGTGTTGTTCAAACACATATATTGGATCGGGATTGAATACAACAGTGACTATGCGCACTTTCCTACATGGGAGTAATGTCTCAAACAGTCTACGCTTTGATCGTTCCCTGGAAGACCAGTAGTAGTTTCCGATGCACATTTGGAGGCATTCTGTAATCTGTGGACTATAAGAACGTTGTTGAAACACATAAATTGCATCGGGATTGAATACAACAGTCACCATGCACACTTTCCTCCATGGGAGTAATGTCTCAAACAGTCAACGTTTTGATCGTTCCCTGGAAGACCACTAGTAGTTTCCGATGCACGTCGGGAGGCATTCTGTAATATGTGGAACATCAGAGTGTTGTTGAAACACAGAAATTGCATCGGGATTGAATACAACATTCACCATGCGCACTCTCCTCCATGGGAGTAATGTCTCAAACTGTTTACGCTTTGATCGTTCCCTGGAAGACCAGTAGTAGTTTCCGATGCACATCTGGAGGCATTCTGTAATCTGGGGACAATCAGAGTGTTGATGAAACACTGAAATTGCATCGGGATTGAGTACAACAGTCACCATGCGCACTTTCCTCCATCGGAGTAATGTCTCAAACAGTTTACGCTTTGATCGTTCCCTTTAAGACCAGTAGTAGTTTCCAATGCACATCTGGAGGCATTCTGTAATCTGTGGACGTTCAAAGTGTTGATGCAACACAGAAATTGCATCGGGATTGAATACAACTGTCACCATGCGCACAATCCAACACGGGAGTAATGTCTCAAAGAGTTTACGCTTTGATCGATCCCTGGAAGACCATTAGTACTTTCCGATGCACATCTGGAAGCATTCTGTAATATGTGGACTATCAGAGTGTTGTTGAAACACAGAAATTGCATCGGGATTGAATACAACACTCACCATGCGCACTTTCCTCCATGGGAGTAATGTCACTAACACTCTACGTTTCGATCGTTACCTCGAAGACCAGTAGTAGTTTCCGATGCACATCTGGAGGCATTCTGTAATCTGTGGACTATCAGAGTGTTGTTGAAACACAAAAATTGAATCGCGATTGAGTACAACAGTCACCATGCGCACGTTCCTCCATGGGAGTAATGCCTCAAACAGTCTACGCTTTGATCATTCCCTGAAAGACCATTTGTAGTTTCTGATGCACATCTGGAGGCATTCTGTAATCTGTGGACCTTCAAAGTGTTGATGAAACCCAGAAATTGCATCGGGATTGAATACAATAGTCACCATGCGCACTTCCCTCCATGGGACTAATGTCTCAAACAGTGTACGTCTTTGATCGTATCCTGGAAGACTAGTAGTAGTTTCCGATGCACATCTGGAGGCATTCTGTAATATGTGGACAATCAGAGTGCTGATGAAACACAGAAATTGCATGGGGATTGAATACAACAGTCACCATGAGCACTTCACTCCATGGGAGTAATGTCTCAAACAGTCTACGCCTCTATCGTTCCCTGGAAGACCAGTAGTAGTTTCCGATGCACATCTGGAGGTATTCTGTAACCTGTGGACCATTAGAGTGTTGTTGAAACACAGATATTGGATCGGGATTGAATACAACAGTGACTATGCGCACTTTCCTACATGGGAGTAATGTCTCAAACAGTCTACGCTTTGATCGTTCCCTGGAAGACCAATAGTAGTTTCCGATGCACATCTGGAGGCATTCTGTAATCTGTGGACTATCAGAGTGTTGTTGAAACACATAAATTGCATCGGGATTGAATACAACAGTCACCATGCACACTTTCCTCCATGGGAGTAATGTCTCAAACAGTCAACGTTTTGATCGTTCCCTGGAAGTCCACTAGTAGTTTCCGATGCACGTCGGGGGGCATTCTGTAATATGTGGAACATCAGAGTGTTGTTGAAACACAGAAATTGCATCGGGATTGAATACAACAGTCACCATGCGCACTTTCCTCCATGGGAGTAATGTCTCAAACTGTTTACGCTTTGATCGTTCCCTGGAAGACCAGTAGTAGTTTCCGATGCACATCTGGAGGCATTCTGTAATCTGGGGACTATCAGAGTGTTGATGAAACACTGAAATTGCATCGGGATTGAGTACAACAGTCACCATGCGCACTTTCCTCCATCGGAGTAATGTCTCAAACAGTTTACGCTTTGATCGTTCCCTTTAAGACCAGTAGTAGTTTCCAATGCACATCTGGAGGCATTCTGTAATCTATGGACGTTCAAAGTGTTGATGCAACACAGAAATTGCATCGGGATTGAATAGAACTGTCACCATGCGCACTTTCCTTCATGGGAGTAATGTCTCAAAGAGTTTACGCTTCGATCGATCCCTGCAAGACCATTAGTACTTTCCGATGCACATCTGGAAGCATTCTGTAATATGTGGACTATCAGAGTGTTGTTGAAAAACAGAAATTGCATCGAGATTGAATACAACAGTCACCATCGCACTTTCCAATATGGGAGTAATGTCTCAAACAGTCTACGCTTTGATCGTTTCCTGGAAGACCAGTAGTAGTTTCCGATGCACATCTGGAGGCATTCTGTAATCTGTGCATCTTCAAAGTGTTGACGAAACACAGAAATTGCATCGGGACTGATACAACAGTCACCATGCGAACTTCCCTCCATTGGAGTAATGTCTCAAACAGTCTACACTTTGATCGTTCCCTGGAAGACCAGTAGTAGTTTCCAATGCAGATCTGGAGGCATCCTGAAATCTGTGGACTATCAGAGTGTTGTTGAAACACAGAAATTGCATCGGGATTGAGTACAACAGTCACCATGCGCACTTTTCTCCATGGGAGTAATGTCTCAAACTGTTTACGCTTTGATCGTTCCCTCGAAGACCAGTAGTAGTTTCCGATGCACATCTGGAGGAATTCTGTAATCTGTGACTACCAGAGTGTTAATGAAACACAGAAATTGCGATTGAGTACAACAGTCACCATGCGCACGTTCCTCCATGGGAGTAATGTCTCAAACAGTCTACGCTTTGATCATTACCTGAAAGACCAGTTGTAGTTTCCGGTGCACATCTGGAGGCATTCTGTAATCTGCGGACCTTCAAAGTGTTGATGAAACACAGAAAATGCATCGTGATTGAATCCAAGAGTCACCATGTGCACTTTCCTCCACTGGAGTAATGTCTCAAACAGTCTACGTCTTTGATCGTATAATGGAAGACCAGTAGTAGTTTCTGATGCACATCTGGAGGCATTCTGTAATCTGTGGACCTTCAAAGTGTTGATGAAACACAGAAATTGCTTCGGGATTGAATACAACAGTCACCATGCACACTTTCCTCCATGGGAGTAATGTCTCAAACAGTCAACGTTTTGATCGTTCCCTGGAAGACCAGTAGTAGTTTCCGATGCACGTCGCGAGGCATTCTGTAATATGTCACTATCAGAGTGTTGATGAAACACAGAAATTGCATCGCGATTTAGTACAACAGTCACCATGCGCTCGTTCCTCCATGGGAGTAATGTCTCAAAGAGTCTACAATTTGATCATTCCCTGAAAGAACAGTTGTAGTTTCCGATGCACAACTGGAGGCATTCTATAATCTGTGGACCTTCAAAGAGTGGATGAAACACAGAAATTGTATCGGGATTGAATACAGCAGTCAACATGCGCACTTTCCTCCATGGGAGTAATGTATCACACAGTCTACGTCTTTGATCGTATCCTGGAGGTCCAGTAGTAGTTTCCGATGCACATCTGGAGGCATTCTGTAATCTGTGGACCTTCAAAGTGTTGTGAAACACAGAAATTGCATCGGGATTGAATACAACAGTCACTATGCGAACTTCCTTCCATGGGAGAAATGTCTCAAACAGTCTACGCTTTGATCGTTCCCTGGAAGACCAGTAGTAGTTTCCGATGCACATCTGGAGTCATTCTGTAATCTGTTTACGTTCAAAGTGTTCATGAAACACAGAAATTGCCTCGGGATTGAATACAACAGTCACCATGAGCACTTTCCCCCATGGGAGTAATGTCTCAAACAGTTTACGCTTTGATCGTTCCCTGGAAGACCAGTAGTAGTTTCCGATGCACATTTGGAGGCATTCTGTTATCTGTGGAGCTTCAAAGTGTTGATGAAACACAGAAATTGAATCGGGATTGAATACAACAGTCACCATGCGCACTTTCCTCCATGGGGGTAATGTCTCTAACACTCTACGCTTTGATCGTTCCCTGGAAGACCAGTAGTAGTTTCCGATGCACATCTAGAGGCATTCTGTAATCTGTGGACGTTCATAGGGTTGATGAAACACAGAAATTGCATCGGGATTGAATACAACTGTCACCATGCGCACTTTCCTCCATGGGAGTAATGTCTCAAACAGTCAACGCTTTGATCGATCCCTGGAAGACCATTAGTACTTTCCGATGCACATCTGGAAGCATTCTGTAATCTGTGGACTATCAGAGTGTTGTTGCAACACAGAAATTGCATCGGGATTGAATACAACAGTCACCATGAGCACTTTCCCCCATGGGAGTAATGTCTCAAACTGTTTACGCTTTGATCGTTCCCTGGAAGACCAGTAGTAGTTTCCGATGCACATCTGGAGTCATTCTGTAGTCTGTGGACCATCAGAGTGTTGTTGAAACACTGATTTTAGATCGGGATTGAAAACAACAGTGACTATGCGCACTTTCCTACATGAAAGTAAGGTCTCAAACAGTCTACGCTTTGATCGTTCCCTGGAAGACCAGTAGTAGTTTCCGTTTCACATCTCCAGGCATTCTGTAATCTGTTTACGTTCAAAGTGTTGATGAAACACAGAAATTGCCTCGGGATGGAATACAACAGTCACCATGCGCACTTTCCTCCATGGGAGTAATGTCTCAAACAGTCAACGCTTTGATCGTTCCCTGGTAGACCAGTAGCAGTTTCCAATGCACATCTGGAGGCATTCTGTAATCTGTGGACCTTCAAAGTGTTGATGAAAAACAGAAATTGCATCGTGATTGAATACAAGAGTCACCATGCGCACTTTCCTCCATGGGAGTAATGTCTCAAAGAGTCTACGTCTTTGATCGTATCCTGGGACCAGTAGTAGTTTCCGATGCACATCTGGAGTCATTCTGTAATCTATGGACCTTCAAAGTGTTGATGAAACACAGAAATTGCTTCGGGATTGAATACAACAGTCACCATTTGCACTTTACTCCATGGGAGTAATGTCTCAAACAGTCTACGCCTTGATCGTTCCCTGGAAGGCCAGTAGTAGTTTCAGATGCACATCTGAAGGTATTCTGTAATCTGTGGACCTTCAAAGTGTTGTTGAAACACAGAAATTGCATCGGGATTAAATACAACAGTCACCATGAGCACTTTCCCCCATGGGAGTAATGTCTCAAACAGTTTACGCTTTGATCGTTCCCTGGAAGACCAGTAGTAGTTTCCGATGCACATCTGGGGGCATTCTGTAGTCTGTGGACTATCAGAGTGTTGATGAAACACAGAAATCGCATCGGGATCGAATACAACAGTCACCATGCGCACTTTCCTCCATGGGAGTAATGTCTCAAACAGTGTACGTCTTTGATCGTATCCTGGAAGACCAGTAGTAGTTTCCGATGCACATCTGGAGGCATTCTGTTATCTGTGGAGCTTCAAAGTGTTGATGAAACACAGAAATTGAATCGGGATTGAATACAACAGTCACCATGCGCACTTTCCTCTATGGGAGTAATGTCTCTAACACTCTACGCTTTGATCGTTCCCTGGAAGACCAGTAGTAGTTTCCGATGCACATCTGGAGGCATTCTGTAATCTGTGGACGTTCATAGGGTTGATGAAACACAGAAATTGCATCGGGATTGAATACAACTGTCACCATGCGCACTTCCCTCCATGGGAGTAATGTCTTAAACAGTCAACGCTTTGATCGATCCCTGGAAGACCATTAGTACTTTCCGATGCACATCTGGAGTCATTCTGTAATCTATGGACCTTCAAAGTGTTGATGAAACACAGAAATTGCTTCGGGATTGAATACAACAGTCACCATGAGCACTTTACTCCATGGGAGTAATGTCTCAAACAGTCTACGCCTTGATCGTTCCCTGGAAGGCCAGTAGTAGTTTCAGATGCACATCTGAAGGTATTCTGTAATCTGTGGACTATCAGAGTGTTGTTGCAACACAGAAATTGCATCGGGATTGAATACAACAGTCACCATGAGCACTTTCCCCCATGGGAGTAATGTCTCAAACTGTTTACGCTTTGATCGTTCCCTGGGAGACCAGTAGTAGTTTCCGATGCACATCTGGAGTCATTCTGTAGTCTGTGGACCATCAGAGTGTTGTTGAAACACTGATATTAGATCGGGATTGAAAACAACAGTGACTATGCGCACTTTCCTACATGGAAGTAAGGTCTCAAACAGTCTACGCTTTGATCGTTCCCTGGAAGACCAGTAGTAGTTTCCGTTCCACATCTGGAGGCGTTCTGTAATCTGTTTACGTTCAAAGTGTTGATGAAACACAGAAATTGCCTCGGGATTGAATACAACAGTCACCATGCGCACTTTCCTCCATGGGAGTAATGTCTCAAACAGTCAACGCTTTGATCGTTCCCTGGAAGACCAGTAGCAGTTTCCAATGCACATCTGGACTCAATCTGTAATCTGTGGACTATCAAAGTGTTGTTGAAACACATAAATTGCATCGCGATGGAATACAACAGTCACCATCGCACTTTCCTATATGGGAGTAATGTCTCAAACAGTCTACGCTTTGATCGTTTCCTGGAAGACCAGTAGTAGTTTCCGATGCACATCTGGAGGCATTCTGTAATCTGTGCATCTTCAAAGTGTTGACGAAACACAGAAATTTCATCGGGACTGATACAACAGTCACCATGCGAACTTCCCTCCATTGGAGTAATGTCTCAAACAGTCTACACTTTGGTCGTTCCCTGGAAGACCAGTAGTAGTTTCCAATGCAGATCTGGAGGCATCCTGAAATCTGTGGACTATCAGAGTGTTGTTGAAACACAGAAATTGCATCGGGATTGAATACAACAGTCACCATGCGCACTTTTCTCCATGGGAGTAATGTCTCAAACTGTTTACGCTTTGATCGTTCCCTCGAAGACCAGTAGTAGTTTCCGATGCACATCTGGAGGAATTCTGTAATCTGTGACTACCAGAGTGTTAATGAAACACAGAAATTGCGATTGAGTACAACAGTCACCATGCGCACGTTCCTCCATGGGAGTAATGTCTCAAACAGTCTACGCTTTGATCATTACCTGAAAGACCAGTTGTAGTTTCCGGTGCACATCTGGAGGCATTCTGTAATCTGCGGACCTTCAAAGTGTTGATGAAACACAGAAAATGCATCGTGATTGAATCCAAGAGTCACCATGTGCACTTTCCTCCACTGGAGTAATGTCTCAAACAGTCTACGTCTTTGATCGTATAATGGAAGACCAGTAGTAGTTTCTGATGCACATCTGGAGGCATTCTGTAATCTGTGGACCTTCAAAGTGTTGATGAAACACAGAAATTGCTTCGGGATTGAATACAACAGTCACCATGCACACTTTCCTCCATAGGAGTAATGTCTCAAACATTGTACGCTTTGATAGTTCCCTGGAAGACCAGTAGTAGTTTCCGATGCACATCTGGAGGTATTCTGTAATCTGTGGACCATTAGTGTTTGTTGAAACACAGATATTGAATCGGGATAGAATACAACAGTCACCATGCACACTTTCCTCCATGGGAGTAATGTCTCAAACAGTCAACGTTTTGATCGTTCCCTGGAAGACCAGTAGTAGTTTCCGATGCACGTCGCGAGGCATTCTGTAATATGTCACTATCAGAGTGTTGATGAAACACAGAAATTGCATCGCGATTTAGTACAACAGTCACCATGCGCAAGTTCCTCCATGGGAGTAATGTCTCAAAGAGTCTACAATTTGATCATTTCCTGAAAGAACAGTTGTAGTTTCCGATGCACATCTGGAGGCATTCTATAATCTGTGGACCTTCAAAGAGTGGATGAAACACAGAAATTGTATCGGGATTGAATACAGCAGTCAACATGCGCACTTTCCTCCATGGGAGTAATGTATCACACAGTCTACGTCTTTGATCGTATCCTGGAGGTCCAGTAGTAGTTTCCGATGCACATCTGGAGGCATTCTGTAATCTGTGGACCTTCAAAGTGTTGTGCAACACAGAAATTGCATCAGGATTGAATACAACAGTCACTATGCGAACTTTCTTCCATGGGAGAAATGTCTCAAACAGTCTACGCTTTGATCGTTCCCTGGAAGACCAGTAGTAGTTTCCGATGCACATCTGGAGTCATTCTGTAATCTCTTTACGTTCAAAGTGTTCATGAAACACAGAAATTGCCTCGGGATTGAATACAACAGTCACCTTGCGCACTTTCCTCCATGGGGGTAATGTCCCAAACAGTCAACGCTTTGATCGTTCCCTGGAAGACCAGTAGTAGTTTCCAATGCACATCTGGAGGCATTCAGTAATCTGTGGACTATCACAGCGTTGTTGAAACACAGAAATTGCATCGGGATTGAATACAAAAGTCACCATGAGCACTTTCCCCCATGGGAGTAATGTCTCAAACAGTTTACGCTTTGATCGTTCCCTGGAAGACCAGTAGTAGTTTCCGATGCACATCTGGAGGCATTCTGTTATCTGTGGAGCTTCAAAGTGTTGATGAAACACAGAAATTGAATCGGGATTGAATACAACAGTCACCATGCGCACTTTCCTCCATGGGGGTAATGTCTCTAACACTCTACGCTTTGATCGTTCCCTGGAGGACCAGTAGTAGTTTCCGATGCACATCTAGAGGCATTCTGTAATCTGTGGACGTTCATAGGGTTGATGAAACACAGAAATTGCATCGGGATTGAATACAACTGTCACCATGCGCACTTTCCTCCATGGGAGTAATGTCTCAAACAGTCAACGCTTTGATCGATCCCTGGAAGACCATTAGTACTTTACGATGCACATCTGGAAGCATTCTGTAATCTGTGGACTATCAGAGTGTTGTTGCAACACAGAAATTGCATCGGGATTGAATACAACAGTCACCATGAGCACTTTCCCCCATGGGAGTAATGTCTCAAACTGTTTACGCTTTGATCGTTCCCTGGAAGACCAGTAGTAGTTTCCGATGCACATCTCGAGTCATTCTGTAGTCTGTTGACCATCAGAGTGTTGTTGAAACACTGATATTAGATCGGGATTGAAAACAACAGTGACTATGCGCACTTTCCTACATGGAAGTAAGGTCTCAAACAGTCTACGCTTTGATCGTTCCCTGGAAGACCAGTAGTAGTTTCCGTTCCACATCTGGAGGCATTCTGTAATCTGTTTACGTTCAAAGTGTTGATGAAACACAGAAATTGCCTCGGGATTGAATACAACAGTCACCATGCGCACTTTCCTCCATGGGAGTAATGTCTCAAACAGTCAACGCTTTGATCGTTCCCTGGTAGACCAGTAGCAGTTTCCAATGCACATCTGGACTCATTCTGTAATCTGTGGACTATCAAAGTGTTGTTGAAACACATAAATTGCATCGGGATTGAATACAACTGTCACCATGCACACTTTCCTCCATGGGAGTAATGTCTCAAACAGTCAACGTTTTGATCGTTCCCTGGAAGACCAGTAGTAGTTTCCGATGCACGTCGGGAGGCATTCTGTAATATGTGACGATCAGAGTGTTGATGAAACACAGAAATTGCATCGCGATTTAGTACAACAGTCACCATGCGCACTTTCCTCCATGGGAGTAATGTCTCAAACTGTTACGCTTTGATCGTTCCCTCGAAGAAAAGTAGTAGTTTCCGATGCACATCTCCAGGAATTCTGTAATCTGTGACTATCAGAGTGTTGATGAAACACAGAAATTGCGATTGAGTACAACAGTCACCATGCGCACGTTCTTCCATTTGAGTAATGTCTCAAACAGTTTACGCTTTGATCATTCCCTGAAAGACCAGTTGTAGTTTCCGTTGCACATCTGGAGGCATTCTGTAATCTGTGGACCTTCAAAGTGTTGATGAAAAACAGAAATTGCATCGTGATTGAATACAAGAGTCACCATGCGCACTTTCCTCCATGGGAGTAATGTCTCAAAGAGTCTACGTCTTTGATCGTATCCTGGGAGACCAGTAGTAGTTTCCGATGCACATCTGGAGTCATTCTGTAATCTGTGGACCTTCAAAGTGTTGATGAAACACAGAAATTGCTTCGGGATTGAATACAACAGTCACCATGAGCACTTTACTCCATGGGAGTAATGTCTCAAACAGTCTACGCCTTGATCGTTCCCTGGAAGGCCAGTAGTAGTTTCAGATGCACATCTGAAGGTATTCTGTAATCTGTGGACCTTCAAAGTGTTGTTGAAACACAGAAATTGCATCGGAATTGAATACAACAGTCACCATGAGCACTTTCCCCCATGGGAGTAATGTCTCAAACAGTTTACGCTTTGATCGTTCCCTGGAAGACCAGTAGTAGTTTCCGATGCACATCTGGGGGCATTCTGTAGTCTGTGGACTATCAGAGTGTTGATGAAACACAGAAATCGCATCGGGATCGAATACAACAGTCACCATGCGCACTTTCCTCCATGGGAGTAATGTCTCAAACAGTGTACGTCTTTGATCGTATCCTGGAAGACCAGTAGTAGTTTCCGATGCACATCTGGAGGCATTCTGTTATCTGTGGAGCTTCAAAGTGTTGATGAAACACAGAAATTGAATCGGGATTGAATACAACAGTCACCATGAGCACTTTCCCCTATGGGAGTAATGTCTCAAACTGTTTACGCTTTGATCGTTCCCTGGGAGACCAGTAGTAGTTTCCGATGCACATCTGGAGTCATTCTGTAGTCTGTGGACCATCAAAGTGTTGTTGAAACACTGATATTAGATCGGGATTGAAAACAACAGTGACTATGCGCACTTTCCTACATGGAAGTAAGGTCTCAAACAGTCTACGCTTTGATCGTTCCCTGGAAGACCAGTAGTAGTTTCCGTTCCACATCTGGAGGCATTCTGTAATCTGTTTACGTTCAAAGTGTTGATGAAACACAGAAATTGCCTCGGGATTGAATACAACAGTCACCATGCGCACTTTCCTCCATGGGAGTAATGTCTCAAACAGTCAACGCTTTGATCGTTCCCTGGAAGACCAGTAGCAGTTTCTAATGCACATCTGGACTCATTCTGTAATCTGTGGACTATCAAAGTGTTGTTGAAACACATAAATTGCATCGGGATTGAATACAACAGTCACCATGCACACTTCCCTCCGTGGGAGTAATGTCTCAAACAGTCAACGTTTTGATCGTTCCCTGGAAGACCAGTAGTAGTTTCCGATGCACGTCGGGAGGCATTCTGTAATATTTGACGATCAGAGTGTTGATGAAACACAGAAATTGCATCGCGATTTAGTACAACAGTCACCATGCGCACTTTCCTCCATGGGAGTAATGTCTCAAACTGTTACGCTTTGATCGTTCCCTCGAAGACCAGTAGTAGTTTCCGATGCACATCTCGAGGAATTCTGTAATCTGTGACTATCAGAGTGTTGATGAAACACAGAAATTGCGATTGAGTACAACAGTCACCATGCGCACGTTCTTCCATGGGAGTAATGTCTCAAACAGTCTACGCTTTGATCATTCCCTGAAAGACCAGTTGTAGTTTCCGTTGCACATCTGGATGCATTCTGTAATCTGTGGACCTTCAAAGTGTTGATGAAACACAGAAATTGCATCGTGATTGAATACAAGAGTCACCATGCGCACTTTCCTCCATGGGAGTAATGTCTCAAAGAGTCTACGTCTTTGATCGTATCCTGGGAGACCAGTAGTAGTTTCCGATGCACATCTGGAGTCATTCTGTAATCTGTGGACCTTCAAAGTGTTGATGAAACACAGAAATTGCTTCGGGATTGAATACAACAGTCACCATGAGCACTTTACTCCATGGGAGTAATGTCTCAACAGTCTAGCCTTGATCGTTCCCTGGAAGGCCAGTAGTAGTTTCCGATGCACATCTGAAGGTATTCTGTAATTTGTGGACCTTCAAAGTGTTGATGAAACACAGAAATTGCATCGGGATTGAATACAACAGTCACCATGAGCACTTTCCCCCATGGGGGTAATGTCTCAAACATTGTACGCTTTGATAGTTCCCTGGAAGACCAGTAGTAGTTTCCGATGCACATCTGGAGGCAATCTGTAATCTGTGGGCCTTCTAAGTGTTATTGAAACACAAAAATTGCATCGGCATTGAATACAACAGTCACCATGCGCACTTTCCACCATGGGAGTAATGTCTCAAACAGTCTACGCTTTGATCATTCCCTGAAAGACCAGTTGTAGTTTCCGATGCACATCTGGAGGCATTCTGTAATCTGTGGACCTTCAAAGTGTTGTGAAACACAGAAATTGCATCGGGATTTAATACAACAGTCACTATGAGAACTTTCTTCCATGGGAGAAATGTCTCAAACAGTCTACGCTTTGATCGTTCCCTGGAAGACCAGTAGTAGTTTCCGATGCACATCTGGAGTCATTCTGTAGTCTGTGGACCATCAGAGTGTTGTTGAAACGCTGATATTGGATCGCGATTGAAAACAACAGTGACTATGCGCACTTTCCTACATGGAAGTAAGGTCTCAAACAGTCTACTCTTTGATCGTTCCCTGGAAGACCAGTAGTAGTTTCCAATGCACATCTGGAGTCATTCTGTAGTCTGTGGACCATCAGAGTGTTGTTGAAACGCTGATATTGGATCGGGATTGAAAACAACAGTGATTATGCGCACTTTCCTACATGGAAGTAAGGTCTCAAACAGTCTACGCTTTGATCGTTCCCTGGAAGACCTGTAGTAGTTTCCGTTCCACATCTAGTGGCATTCTGTAATCTGTTTACGTTCAAAGTGTTGATGAAACACAGAAATTGCCTCGGGATTGAATACAACAGTCACCATGCGCACTTTCCTCCATGGGACTAATGTCTCAAACAGTCAACGCTTTGATCGTTCCCTGGAAGACCAGTAGTAGTTTCCAATGCACATCTGGAGGCATTCTGTAATCTGTGGACTATCAGAGTGTTGTTGAAACACAGAAATTGCATCGGAATTGAATACAACAGTCACCATGAGCACTTTCCCCCATGGGGGTAATGTCTCAAGCTGTTTACGCTTTGATCGTTCCCTGGAAGACCAGTAGTAGTTTCCGATGCACATCTAGGGGAATTCTGTAGTCTGTGGACTATCAGAGTGTTGTTGACACACAGAAATTGCATCGGGATTGAATACAACAGTCACCATGAGCACTTTCCCCCATGGGAGTAATGTCTCAAACAGTTTACGCTTTGATCGTTCCCTGGAAGACCAGTAGTAGTTTCCGATGCACATCTGGGGGCATTCTGTAGTCTGTGGACTATCAGAGTGTTGATGAAACACAGAAATCTCATCGGGATCGAATACAACAGTCACCATGCGCACTTTCCTCCATGGGAGTAATGTCTCAAACAGTGTACGTCTTTGATCGTATCCTGTAAGACCAGTAGTAGTTTCCGATGCACATCTGGAGGCATTCTGTTATCTGTGGAGCTTCAAAGTGTTGATGAAACACAGAAATTGAATCGGGATTGAATACAACAGTCACCATGCGCACTTTCCTCCATGGGAGTAATGTCTCTAACACTCTACGCTTTGATCGTTCCCTGGAAGACCAGTAGTAGTTTCCGATGCACATCTGGAGGCATTCTGTAATCTGTGGACGTTCATAGTGTTGATGAAACACAGAAATTGCATCGGGATTGAATACAACTGTCACCATGCGCACTTACCTCCATGGGAGTAATGTCTCAAACAGTCAACGCTTTGATCGATCCCTGGAAGACCATTAGTACTTTCCGATGCACATCTGGAAGCATTCTGTAATCTGTGGACTATCAGAGTGTTGTTGAAACACAGAAATTGCATCGGGACTGAATACAACAGTCACCATGAGCACTTTCCCCCATGGGAGTAATGTCTCAAACTGTTTACGCTTTGATCGTTCCCTGGAAGACCAGTAGTAGTTTCCGATGCACATCTAGAGTCATTCTGTAGTCTGTGGACCATCAGAGTGTTGTTGAAACACTGATATTAGATCGGGATTGAAAACAACAGTGACTATGCGCACTTTCCTATATGGAAGTAAGGTCTCAAACAGTCTACGCTTTGATCGTTCCCTGGAAGACCAGTAGTAGTTTCCGTTCCACATCTGGAGGCATTCTGTAATCTGTTTACGTTCAAAGTGTTGATGAAACACAAAAATTGAATCGGGATTGAATACAACTGTCACCATGCGCACTTTCCTCCATGGGAGTAATGTCTCAAACAGTCAACGTTTTGATCGTTCCCTGGAAGACCAGTAGTAGTTTCCGATGCACGTCGGGAGGCATTCTGTAATATTTGACGATCAGAGTGTTGATGAAACACAGAAATTGCATCGCGATTTAGTACAACAGTCACCATGCGCACTTTCCTCCATGGGAGTAATGTCTCAAACTGTTACGCTTTGATCGTTCCCTCGAAGACCAGTAGTAGTTTCCGATGCACATCTCGAGGAATTCTGTAATCTGTGACTATCAGAGAGTTGATGAAACACAGAAATTGCGATTGAGTACAACAGTCACCATGCGCACGTTCTTCCATGGGAGTAATGTCTCAAACAGTCTACGCTTTGATCATTCCCTGAAAGACCAGTTGTAGTTTCCGTTGCACATCTGGATGCATTCTGTAATCTGTGGACCTTCAAAGTGTTGATGAAACACAGAAATTGCATCGTGATTGAATACAAGAGTCACCATGCGCACATTCCTCCATGGGAGTAATGTCTCAAAGAGTCTACGTCTTTGATCGTATCCTGGGAGACCAGTAGTAGTTTCCGATGCACATCTGGAGTCATTCTGTAATCTGTGGACCTTCAAAGTGTTGATGAAACACAGAAATTGCTTCGGGATTGAATACAACAGTCACCATGAGCACTTTACTCCATGGGAGTAATGTCTCAACAGTCTAGCCTTGATCGTTCCCTGGAAGGCCAGTAGTAGTTTCCGATGCACATCTGAAGGTATTCTGTAATTTGTGGACCTTCAAAGTGTTGATGAAACACAGAAATTGCATCGGGATTGAATACAACAGTCACCATGAGCACTTTCCCCCATGGGGGTAATGTCTCAAACATTGTACGCTTTGATAGTTCCCTGGAAGACCAGTAGTAGTTTCCGATGCACATCTGGAGGCAATCTGTAATCTGTGGGCCTTCTAAGTGTTATTGAAACACAAAAATTGCATCGGCATTGAATACAACAGTCACCATGCGCACTTTCCTCCATGGGAGTAATGTCCCAAAGAGTCTACGCTTTGATCGTTCCCTGGAAGACTAGTAGTAGTTTCCGATGCACATCAGGAGGCATTCTGTAATCTGTGGAATATCAGAGTGTTGTTGAAACACAGAAATTGCATCGGGACTGAATACAACAGTCACCATGCGCACTTTCCACCATGGGAGTAATGTCTCAAACAGTCTACGCTTTGATCATTCCCTGAAAGACCAGTTGTAGTTTCCGATGCACATCTGGAGGCATTCTGTAATCTGTGGACCTTCAAAGTGTTGTGAAACACAGAAATTGCATCGGGATTTAATACAACAGTCACTATGAGAACTTTCTTCCATGGGAGAAATGTCTCAAACAGTCTACGCTTTGATCGTTCCCTGGAAGACCAGTAGTAGTTTCCGATGCACATCTGGAGTCATTCTGTAGTCTGTGGACCATCAGAGTGTTGTTGAAACGCTGATATTGGATCGCGATTGAAAACAACAGTGACTATGCGCACTTTCCTACATGGAAGTAAGGTCTCAAACAGTCTACTCTTTGATCGTTCCCTGGAAGACCAGTAGTAGTTTCCAATGCACATCTGGAGTCATTCTGTAGTCTGTGGACCATCAGAGTGTTGTTGAAACGCTGATATTGGATCGGGATTGAAAACAACAGTGATTATGCGCATTTTCCTACATGGAAGTAAGGTCTCAAACAGTCTACGCTTTGATCGTTCCCTGGAAGACCTGTAGTAGTTTCCTTTCCACATCTGGTGGCATTCTGTAATCTGTTTACGTTCAAAGTGTTGATGAAACACAGAAATTGCCTCGGGATTGAATACAACAGTCACCATGCGCACTTTCCTCCATGGGACTAATGTCTCAAACAGTCACGCTTTGATCGTTCCCTGGAAGACCAGTAGTAGTTTCCAATGCACATCTGGAGGCATTCTGTAATCTGTGGACTATCAGAGTGTTGTTGAAACACAGAAATTGCATCGGAATTGAATACAACAGTCACCATGAGCACTTTCCCCCATGGGGGTAATGTCTCAAGCTGTTTACGCTTTGATCGTTCCCTGGAAGACCAGTAGTAGTTTCCGATGCACATCTAGGGGAATTCTGTAGTCTGTGGACTATCAGAGTGTTGTTGACACACAGAAATTGCATCGGGATTGAATACAACAGTCACCATGAGCACTTTCCCCCATGGGAGTAATGTCTCAAACAGTTTACGCTTTGATCGTTCCCTGGAAGACCAGTAGTAGTTTCCGATGCACATCTGGGGGCATTCTGTAGTCTGTGGACTATCAGAGTGTTGATGAAACACAGAAATCTCATCGGGATCGAATACAACAGTCACCATGCGCACTTTCCTCCATGGGAGTAATGTCTCAAACAGTGTACGTCTTTGATCGTATCCTGTAAGACCAGTAGTAGTTTCCGATGCACATCTGGAGGCATTCTGTTATCTGTGGAGCTTCAAAGTGTTGATGAAACACAGAAATTGAATCGGGATTGAATACAACAGTCACCATGCGCACTTTCCTCCATGGGAGTAATGTCTCTAACACTCTACGCTTTGATCGTTCCCTGGAAGACCAGTAGTAGTTTCCGATGCACATCTGGAGGCATTCTGTAATCTGTGGACGTTCATAGTGTTGATGAAACACAGAAATTGCATCGGGATTGAATACAACTGTCACCATGCGCACTTACCTCCATGGGAGTAATGTCTCAAACAGTCAACGCTTTGATCGATCCCTGGAAGACCATTAGTACTTTCCGATGCACATCTGGAAGCATTCTGTAATCTGTGGACTATCAGAGTGTTGTTGAAACACAGAAATTGCATCGGGACTGAATACAACAGTCACCATGAGCACTTTCCCCCATGGGAGTAATGTCTCAAACTGTTTACGCTTTGATCGTTCCCTGGAAGACCAGTAGTAGTTTCCGATGCACATCTGGAGTCATTCTGTAGTCTGTGGACCATCAGAGTGTTGTTGAAACACTGATATTAGATCGGGATTGAAAACAACAGTGACTATGCGCACTTTCCTATATGGAAGTAAGGTCTCAAACAGTCTACGCTTTGATGGTTCCCTGGAAGACCAGTAGTAGTTTCCGTTCCACATCTGGAGGCATTCTGTAATCTGTTTACGTTCAAAGTGTTGATGAAACACAAAAATTGAATCGGGATTGAATACAACTGTCACCATGCGCACTTTCCTCCATGGGAGTAATGTCTCAAACAGTCAACGCTTTGATCGTTCCCTGGAAGACCAGTAGCAGTTTCCAATGCACATCTGGAGGCATTCTGTAATCTGTGGACCTTCAAAGTGTTGATGAAACACAGAAATTGCATCGTGATTGAATACAAGAGTCACCACGCGCACTTTCCTCCATGGGAGTAATGTCTCAAAGAGTCTACGTCTTTGATCGTATCCTGGGACGCCAGTAGTAGTTTCCGATGCACATCTGGAGTCATTCTGTAATCTGTGGACCTTCAAAGTGTTGATGAAACACAGTAATTGCTTCGGGATTGAATACAACAGTCACCATGAGCACTTTACTCCATGGGAGTAATGTCTCAAACAGTCTACGCCTTGATCGTTCCTTGGAAGGCCAGTAGTAGTTTCCGATGCACATCTGAAGGTATTCTGTAATCTGTGGACCTTCAAAGTGTTGATGAAACACAGAAATTGCATCGGGAATGAATACAACAGTCACCATGAGCACTTTCCCCCATGGGGGTAATGTCTCAAATATTGTACGCTTTGATACTTCCCTGGAAGACCAGTAGTAGTTTCCGATGCACATCTGGAGGCAATCTGTAATCTGTGGACCTTCTAAGTGTTATTGAAACACAAAAATTGCATCGGCATTGAATACAACAGTCACCATGCGCACTTTCCTCCATGGGAGTAATGTCCAATCAGTCTACGCTTTGATCACTCCCTGGAAGACTAGTAGTAGTTTCCGATGCACATCAGGAGGCATTCTGTAATCTGTGGACCATTAGAGTGTTGTTGAAACACAGATATTGGATGGGGATTGAATAAAACAGTGACTATGCGCACTTTCCTACATGGGAGTAATGTCTCAAACAGTCTACGCTTTGATCGTTCAATGGAAGACCAGTAGTAGTTTCCGATGCACATCTGGAGGCATTCTGTAATCTGTGGAATATCAGAGTGTTGTTGAAACACAGAAATTGCATCGGGATTGAATACAACAGTCACCATGCGCACTTTCCACCATGGGAGTAATGTCTCAAACTGTTTACACTTTGATCGTTCCCTCGAAGACCAGTAGTAGTTTTCGATGCACATCTGGAGGAATTCTGTATTCTGTGACTACCAGAGTGTTGATGAAACACAGAAATTGCGATTGAGTACAACAGTCACCATGCGCACGTTCCTCCATGGGAGTAATGTCTCAAACAGTCTACGCTTTGATCATTCCCTGAAAGACCAGTTGTAGTTTCCGATGCACATCTGGAGGCATTCTGTAATATGTGGACTTTGAAAGTGTTGATGAAACACAGAAATTGCATCGGGATTGAATACAACAGTCACCATGAGCACTTTACTCCATGGGACTAATGTCTCAAACATTCTACACCCTGATCGTTCCCTGGAAGACCAGTAGTAGTTTCCGATGCACATCAGGAGGCATTCTGCAATCTGTGGACCATTAGAGTCTTGTTGAAACACAGATATTGGATGGGGATTGAATACAACAGTGACTATGCGCACTTTCCTACATGGGAGTAATGTCTCAAACAGTCTACGCTTTGATCGTTCCCTGGAAGACAGGTAGTAGTTTCCGATGCACATCTGGAGGCATTCTGTAATCTGTGGACTATCAGAGTGTTGTTGAAACACATAAAATGCATCGGGATTGAATACAACAGTCACCATGCACACTTTCCTCCATGGGAGTAATGTCTCAAACAGTCAACGTTTTGATCGTTCCCTGGAAGACCAGTAGTAGTTTCCGATGCACGTCGGGAGGCATTCTGTAATATGTGACTATCAGAGTGATGATGAAACACAGAAATTGCATCGCGATTTAGTACAACAGTCACCATGCGCACGTTCCTCCATGGGAGTAATGTCTCAAAGAGTCTACGATTTGATCATTCCCTGAAAGAACAGTTGTAGTTTTCGATGTACATCCGGAGGCATTCTATAATCTGTGGACTTTCAAAGTGTCGATGAAACACAGAAATTGCATCGGGATTGAATACAGCAGTCACCATGCGCACTTTCCTCCATGGGAGTAATGTATCACACAGTCTACGTCTTTGATCGTATCCTGGAGGTCCAGTAGTAGTTTCCGATGCACATCTGGAGGCATTCTGTAATCTGTGGACCTTCAAAGTGTTGTGAAACACAGAAATTGCATCGGGATTGAATACAACAGTCACTATGAGAACTTTCTTCCATGGGAGAAATGTCTCAAACAGTCTACGCTTTGATCGTTCCCTGGAAGACCAGTAGTAGTTTCCGATGCACATCTGGAGTCATTCTGTAGTCTGTGGACCATCAGAGTGTTGTTGAAACGCTGATATTGGATCGGGATTGAAAACAACAGTGACTATGCGGACTTTCCTACATGGAAGTAAGGTCTCAAACTGTCTACGCTTTGATCGTTCCCTGGAAGACCAGTAGTAGTTTCCAATGCACATCTGGAGTCATTCTGTAGTCTGTGGACCATCAGAGTGTTGTTGAAACGCTGATATTGGGTAGGGATTGAAAACAACAGTGATTATGCGCACTTTCCTACATGGAAGTAAGGTCTCAAAAAGTCTACGCTTCGATCGTTCCCTGGAAGACCAGTAGTAGTTTCCGTTCCACATCTGGTGGCATTCTGTAATCTGTTTACGTTCAAAGTGTTGATGAAACACAGAAATTGCCTCGGGATTGAATACAACAGTCACCATGCGCACTTTCCTCCATGGGACTAATGTCTCAAACAGTCAACGCTTTGATCGTTCCCTGGAAGACAAGTAGTAGTTTCCAATGCACATCTGGAGGCATTCTGTAATCTGTGGACTATCAGAGTGTTGTTGAAGCACAGAAATTGCATCGGGATTGAATACAACAGTCACCATGAGCACTTTCCCCCATGGGGGTAATGTCTCAAACTGTTTACGCTTTGATCGTTCCCTGGAAGACCAGTAGTAGTTTCCGATGCACATCTAGGGGAATTCTGTAGTCTGTGGACTATCAGAGTGTTGATGAAACACAGAAATTGCATCGGGATCGAATACAACAGTCACCATGCCTACTTTCCTCCATGGGAGTAATGTCTCAAACAGTGTACGTCTTTGATCGTATCCTGGAAGACCAGTAGTAGTTTCCGATGCACATCTGGAGGCGTTCTGTTATCTGTGGACCTTCAAAGTGTTGATGAAACACAGAAATTGAATCAATATTGAATACAACAGTCACCATGCGCACTTTCCTCCATGGGAGTAATGTCTCTAACACTCTACGCTTTGATCGTTCCCTGGAAGACCAGTAGTAGTTTCCGATGCACATCTGGAGGCATTCTGTAATCTGTGGACGTTCAAAGTGTTGATGGAACACAGAAATTGCATCGGGATTGAATACAACTGTCACCATGCGCACTTTCCTCCATGGGAGTAATGTCTCAAACAGTCAACGCTTTGATCGATCCCTGGAAGACCATTAGTACTTTCCGATGCACATCTGGAAGCATTCTGCAACCTGTGGACTATCAGAGTGTTGTTGACACACAGAAATTGCATCGGGATTGAATACAACAGTCTCCATGAGCACTTTCCCCCATGGGAGTAATGTCTCAAACTGTTTACGCTTTGATCGTTCCCTGGAAGACCAGTAGTAGTTTCCGATGCACATCTGGAGTCATTCTGTAGTCTGTGGACCATCAGAGTGTTGTTGAAACACTGATATTGGATCGGGATTGAAAACAACAGTGACTATGCGCACTTTCCTACATGGAAGTAAGGTCTCAAACAGTCTACACTTTGATCGTTCCCTGGAAGACCAGTAGTAGTTTCCGTTCCACATCTGGAGGCATTCTGTAATCTGTTTACGTTCAAAGTGTTGATTAAACACATAAATTGCATCGGGATTGAATACAACAGTCACCATGCACACTTTCCTCCATGGGAGTAATGTCTCAAACAGTCAACGTTTAGATCGTTCCCTGGGCGACCAGTAGTAGTTTCCGATGCACGTCGGGAGGCATTCTGTAATATGTGACCATCAGAGTGTTGATGAAACACAGAAATTGCGATTGAGTACAACAGTCACCATGCGCACGTTCCTCCATGGGAGTAATGTCTCAAACAGTCTACGCTTTGATCATTCCCTGAAAGACCAGTTGTAGTTTCGGATGCACATCTGGAGGCATTCTGTAATCTGGGGACCTTCAAAGTGTTGAAGAAACACAGAAATTGCATCGTGATTGAATAAAAGAGTCACCATGCGCACTTTCCTCCATGGGAGTAATGTCTCAAACAGTCTACGCCTTGATCGTTCCCTGGAAGACCAGTAGTAGTTTCCGATGCACATCTGGAGGTATTCTGAAATCTGTGGACCATTAGAGTGTTTTTGAAAGACAGCTATTGGATCGGGATTGAATAAAACAGTGACTATGCGCACTTTCCTACATGGTAGTAATGTCTCAAATATTCTACGCTTTGATCGTTCCCTGGAAGAGAAGTAGTAGTTTCAGATGCACATCTGGAGGCGTTTTGTAATCTGGGGACTATCTGAGTGTTGATGAAACACAGAAATTGCGTCGGGATTGAATACAACAGTCACCATGCTCACTTTCCTCCATAGGAGTAATGTCTCAAACATTATACGCTTTGATAGTTCCCTGGAAGACCAGTAGTAGTTTCCGATGCACATCTGGAGGCAATTTGTTATCTGTGGACCTTCTAAGTGTTGATGAAACACAAAAATTGCATCGGCATTGAATACAACAGTCACCATGCGCACTTTCCTCCATGGGAGTAATGTCTCAATCAGTCTACGCTTTGATCGTTCCCTGGAAGACTAGTAGTAGTTTCCGATGCACATCTGGAGGCATTCTGTAATCTGTGGACAATCAGAGTGCTGATGAAACACAGAAATTGCATCGGAATTGAATACAACAGTCACCATGAGCACTTTACTCCATGGGAGTAATGTCTCAAACAGTCTACGCTTTGATCGTTCCCTGGAAGACCAGTAGTAGTTTCCGATGCACATCTGGAGGCATTCTGTAATCTGTGGACTATCAGAGTGTTGTTGAAACACATCAATTGCATCGGGATTGAATACAGCAGTCAACATGCGCACTTTCCTCAATGGGAGTAATGTATCAAACAGTCTACGTCTTTGATCGTATCCTGGAGGTCCAGTAGTAGTTTCCGATGCACATCTGGAGGCATTCTGTAATCTGTGGACCTTCAAAGTGTTGATGAAACACAGAAATTGCATCGGGATTGAATACAACAGTCACTATGCGAACTTTCTTCCATGGGAGAAATGTCTTAAACAGTCTACGCTTTGATCGTTCCCTGGAAGACCAGTAGTAGTTTCCGATGCACATCTGGAGGCATTCTGTAATCTGTGGACCATCAGAGTGTTGTTGAAACACAGAAATTGGATCGGGATTGAATACAACAGTGACTATGCGCACTTTCCTACATGGGAGTAATGTCTCACAGAGTCTACGCTTTGATCGATCCCTGGAAGACAAGTAGTAGTTTACAATGCACATCTGGAGGCATTCTGTAATCTGTGGACCTTCAAAGTGTTGATGAAACACAGAAATTGCATCGGGATTGAATACAACAGTCACCATGCGAACTTTCATCCATGGGAGAAATGTCTTAAACAGTCTACGCTTTGATCGTTCCCTGGAAGACCAGTAGTAGTTTCCGATGCACATCTGGAGGCATTCTGTAATCTGTGGACTATCAGAGTGTTGTTGAAACACAGAAATTGCATCGGGATTGAATACTACAGTCACCTTGCACACTTTCCTCCATGGGAGTAATGTCTCAAACAGTCAACGTTTTGATCGTTCCCTGGAAGACAAGTAGTAGTTTACAATGCACATCTGGAGGCATTCTGTAATCTGTGGATTATCAGAGTGTTGATGAAACACAGAAATTGCATCGGGATTGAATACAACAGTCACCATGAGCACTTTACTCCATGGGAGTAATGTCTCAAACAGTCTACGCCTTGATCGTTAACTGGAAGACCAGTAGTAGTTTCCGATGCACATCTGGAGGCATTCTGTAATCTGTGGACCATCAGAGTTTTGATGAAACACAGAAATTGCATCGCGATTGAGTACAACAGTCACCATGCGCACGTTCCTCCATGGGAGTAATGCCTCATACAGTCTACGCTTTGATCATTCCCTGAAAGACCAGTTGTAGTTTCCGATGCACATCTGGAGGCATTCTGTAATATGTGGACTTTGAAAGTGTTGATGAAACACAGAAAATGCATCGGGATTGAATACAACAGTCACCATGCTCACTTTCCTCTATAGGAGTAATGTCTCAAACAGTCTACGATTTGATAGTTCCCTGGAAGACCAGTAGTTGTTTCCGATGCACTTCTGGAGTCATTCTGTAATCTGTGGACCTTCAAAGTGTTGATGAAACACAGTAATTGCTTCGGGATTGAATACAACAGTCACCATGAGCACTTTACTCCATGGGAGTAATGTCTCAAACAGTCTACGCCTTGATCGTTCCTTGGAAGGCCAGTAGTAGTTTCCGATGCACATCTGAAGGTATTCTGTAATCTGTGGACCTTCAAAGTGTTGATGAAACACAGAAATTGCATCGGGATTGAATACAACAGTCACCATGAGCACTTTCCCCCATGGGGGTAATGTCTCAAACATTGTACGCTTTGATAGTTCCCTGGAAGACCAGTAGTAGTTTCCGATGCACATCTGGAGGCAATCTGTAATCTGTGGACCTTCTAAGTGTTATTGAAACACAACAATTGCATCGGCATTGAATACAACAGTCACCATGCGCACTTTCCTCCATGGGAGTAATGTCCAATCAGTCTACGCTTTGATCGTTCCCTGGAAGACTAGTAGTAGTTTCCGATGCACATCAGGAGGCATTCTGTAATCTGTGGACCATTAGAGTGTTGTTGAAACACAGATATTGGATGGGGATTGAATACAACAGTGACTATGCGCACTTTCCTACATGGGAGTAATGTCTCAAACAGTCTACGCTTTGATCGTTCAATGGAAGACCAGTAGTAGTTTCCGATGCACATCTGGAGGCATTCTGTAATCTGTGGAATATCAGAGTGTTGTTGAAACACAGAAATTGCATCGGGATTGAATACAACAGTCACCATGCGCACTTTTCACCATGGGAGTAATGTCTCAAACTGTTTACGCTTTGATCGTTCCCTCGAAGACCAGTAGTAGTTTTCGATGCACATCTGGAGGAATTCTGTATTCTGTGACTACCAGAGTGTTGATGAAACACAGAAATTGCGATTGAGTACAACAGTCACCATGCGCACGTTCCTCCATGGGAGTAATGTCTCAAACAGTCTACGCTTTGATCATTCCCTGAAAGACCAGTTGTAGTTTCCGATGCACATCTGGAGGCATTCTGTAATATGTGGACTTTGAAAGTGTTGATGAAACACAGAAAATGCATCGGGATTGAATACAACAGTCACCATGCTCACTTTCCTCTATAGGAGTAATGTCTCAAACAGTCTACGATTTGATAGTTCCCTGGAAGACCAGTAGTTGTTTCCGATGCACTTCTGGAGTCATTCTGTAATCTGTGGACAATCAGAGTGCTGATGAAACACAGAAATTGCATCGGGATTGAATACAACAGTCACCATGAGCACTTTACTCCATGGGACTAATGTCTCAAACAGTCTACACCCTGATCGTTCCCTGGAAGACCAGTAGTAGCTTCCGATGCACATCAGGAGGCATTCTGCAATCTGTGGACCATTAGAGTTTTGTTGAAACACAGATATTGGATGGGGATTGAATACAACAGTGACTATGCGCACTTTCCTCCATGGGAGTAATGTCTCAAACAGTCAACGTTTTGATCGTTCCCAGGAAGACCAGTAGTAGTTTCCGATGCACGTCGGGAGGCATTCCGTAATATGTGACTATCAGAGTGATGATGAAACACAGAAATTGCATCGCGATTTAGTACAACAGCCACCATGCGCACGTTCCTCCATGGGAGTAATGTCTCAAAGAGTCTACGATTTGATCATTCCCTGAAAGAACAGTTGTAGTTTTCGATGTACATCCGGAGGCATTCTATAATCTGTGGACCTTCAAAGTGTCGATGAAACACAGAAATTGCATCGGGATTGAATACAACAGTCACCATGCGCGCTTTCCTCCATGGGAGTAATGTATCACACAGTCTACGTCTTTGATCGTATCCTGGAGGTCCAGTAGTAGTTTCCGATGCACATCTGGAGGCATTCTGTAATCTGTGGACCTTCAAAGTGTTGTGAAACACAGAAATTGCATCGGGATTGAATACAACAGTCACTATGAGAACTTTCTTCCATGGGAGAAATGTCTCAAACAGTCTACGCTTTGATCGTTCCCTGGAAGACCAGTAGTAGTTTCCGATGCACATCTGGAGTCATTCTGTAGTCTGTGGACCATCAGAGTGTTGTTGAAACGCTGATATTGGATCGGGATTGTAAACAACAGTGACTATGCGGACTTTCCTATATGGGAGTAAGGTCTCAAACAGTCTACGCTTTGATCGTTCCCTGGAAGACCAGTAGTAGTTTCCAATGCACATCTGGAGTCATTCTGTAGGCTGTGGACCATCAGAGTGTTGTTGAAACGCTGATATTGGGTAGGGATCGAAAACAACAGTGACTATGCGCACTTTCCTACATGGAAGTAAGGTCTCAAAAAGTCTACGCTTTGATCGTTCCCTGGAAGACCAGTAGTAGTTTCCGTTCCACATCTGGTGGCATTCTGTAATCTGTTTACGTTCAAAGTGTTGATGAAACACAGAAATTGCCTCGGGATTGAATACAACAGTCACCATGCGCACTTTCCTCCATGGGACTAATGTCTCAAACAGTCAACGCTTTGATCGTTCCCTGGAAGACAAGTAGTAGTTTCCAATGCACATCTGGAGGCATTCTGTAATCTGTGGACTATCAGAGTGTTGTTGAAGCACAGAAATTGCATCGGGATTGAATACAACAGTCACCATGAGCACTTTCCTCCATGGGGGTAATGTCTCAAACTGTTTACGCTTTGATCGTTCCCTGGAAGACCAGTAGTAGTTTCCGATGCACATCTAGGGGAATTCTGTAGTCTGTGGACTATCAGAGTGTTGATGAAACACAGAAATTGCATCGGGATCGAATACAACAGTCACCATGCTTACTTTCCTCCATGGGAGTAATGTCTCAAACAGTGTACGTCTTTGATCGTATCCTGGAAGACCAGTAGTAGTTTCCGATGCACATCTGGAGGCGTTCTGTTATCTGTGGACCTTCAAAGTGTTGATGAAACACAGAAATTGAATCAATATGGAATACAACAGTCACCATGCGCACTTTCCTCCATGGGAGTAATGTCTCAAACAGTCTACGCTTTGATCGTTCCCTGGAAGACCAGTAGTAGTTTCCGATGCACATCTGGTGTCATTCTGTAATCTGTGGACTATCGGAGTGTTGATGAAACACAGAAATTGCATCGGGATTGAATACAACAGTCACCATGCGAACTTTCCTCCATGGGAGTAATGTCTCAAACAGTCTACGCTTTGATCGTTCCCTGGAAGACCAGTAGTAGTTTCCGATGCACATCTGGAGGCATTCTGTAATCTGTGGACGTTCAAAGTGTTGATGGAACACAGAAATTGCATCGGGATTGAATAAAACTGTCACCATGCGCACTTTCCTCCATGGGAGTAATGTCTCAAACAGTCAACGCTTTGATCGATCCCTGGAAGACCATTAGTACTTTCCGATGCACATCTGGAAGCATTCTGTAACCTGTGGACTATCAGAGTGTTGTTGACACACAGAAATTGCATCGGGATTGAATACAACAGTCTCCATGAGCACTTTCCCCCATGGGAGTAATGTCTCAAACTGTTTACGCTTTGATCGTTCCCTGGAAGACCAGTAGTAGTTTCCGATGCACATCTGGAGTCATTCTGTAGTCTGTGGACCATCAGAGTGTTGTTGAAACACTGATATTGGATCGGGATTGAAAACAACAGTGACTATGCGCACTTTACTACATGGAAGTAAGGTCTCAAACAGTCTACGCTTTGATCGTTCCCTGGAAGACCAGTAGTAGTTTCCGTTCCACATCTGGAGGCATTCTGTAATCTGTTTACGTTCAAAGTGTTGATGAAACACATAAATTGCATCGGGATTGAATACAACAGTCACCATGCACACTTTCCTCCATGGGAGTAATGTCTCAAACAGTCAACGTTTTGATAGTTCCCTGGACGACCAGTAGTAGTTTCCGATGCACGTCGGGAGGCATTCTGTAATATGTGACTATCAGAGTGTTGATGAAACACAGAAATTGCGATTGAGTACAACAGTCACCATACGCACGTTCCTCCATGGGAGTAATGTCTCAAACAGTCTACGCTTTGATCATTCCCTGAAAGACCAGTTGTAGTTTCGGATGCACATCTGGAGGCATTCTGTAATCTGTGGACCTTCAAAGTGTTGAAGAAACACAGAAATTGCATCGTGATTGAATAAAAGAGTCACCATGCGCACTTTCCTCCATGGGAGTAATGTCTCAAACAGTCTACGTCTTTGATCGTATCCTGGAAGACCAGTAGTAGTTTCCGATGCACATCTGGAGGCTTTCTGTAATCTGTGGACCTTCAAAGTGTTGATGAAACACAGAAATTGCTTCGGGATTGAATACAACAGTCACCATGAGCACTTTACTCCATGGGAGTAATGTCTCAAACAGTCTACGCCTTGATCGTTCCCTGGAAGACCAGTAGTAGTTTCCGATGCACATCTGGAGGTATTCTGAAATCTGTGGACCATTAGAGTGTTGTTGAAAGACAGCTATTGGATCGGGATTGAATAAAACAGTGACTATGCGCACTTTCCTACATGGGAGTAATGTCTCAAACATTCTACGCTTTGATCGTTCCCTGGAAGAGAAGTAGTAGTTTCAGATGCACATCTGGAGGCGTTTTGTAATCTGGGGACTATCTGAGTGTTGATGAAACACAGAAATTGCGTCGGGATTGAATACAACAGTCACCATGCTCACTTTCCTCCATAGGAGTAATGTCTCAAACATTATACGCTTTGATACTTCCCTGGAAGACCAGTAGTAGTTTCCGATGCACATCTGGAGGCAATTTGTTATCTGTGGACCATCTAAGTGTTGATGAAACTCAAAAATTGCATCGGCATTGAATACAACAGTCACCATGCGCACTTTCCTCCATGGGAGTAATGTCTCAATCAGTCTACGCTTTGATCGTTCCCTGGAAGACTAGTAGTAGTTTCCGATGCACATCTGGAGGCATTCTGTAATCTGTGGACAATCAGAGTGCTGATGAAACACAGAAATTGCATCGGGATTGAATACAACAGTCACCATGAGCACTTTACTCCATGGGAGTAATGTCTCAAACAGTCTACGCTTTGATCGTTCCCTGGAAGACCAGTAGTAGATTCCGATGCACATCTGGAGGCATTCTGTAATCTGTGGACTATCAGAGTGTTGTTGAAACACATCAATTGCATCGGGATTGAATACAGCAGTCAACATGCGCACTTTCCTCAATGGGAGTAATGTATCAAACAGTCTACGTCTTTGATCGTATCCTGGAGGTCCAGTAGTAGTTTCCGATGCACATCTGGAGGCATTCTGTAATCTGTGGACCTTCAAAGTGTTTATGAAACACAGAAATTGCATCGGGATTGAATACAACAGTCACTATGCGAACTTTCTTCCATGGGAGAAATGTCTTAAACAGTCTACGCTTTGATCGTTCCCTGGAAGACCAGTAGTAGTTTCCGATGCACATCTGGAGGCATTCTGTAATCTGTGGACCATCAGAGTGTTGTTGAAACACAGAAATTGGATCGGGATTGAATACAACAGTGACTATGCGCACTTTCCTACATGGGAGTAATGTCTCACAGAGTCTACGCTTTGATCGATCCCTGGAAGACAAGTAGTAGTTTACAATGCACATCTGGAGGCATTCTGTAATCTGTGGACCTTCAAAGTGTTGATGAAACACAGAAATTGCATCGGGATTGAATACAACAGTCACCATGCGAACTTTCATCCATGGGAGAAATGTCATAAACAGTCTACGCTTTGATCGTTCCCTGGAAGACCAGTAGTAGTTTCCGATGCACATCTGGAGGCATTCTGTAATCTGTGGACTATCAGAGTGTTGTTGAAACACAGAAATTGCATCGGGATTGAATACTACAGTCACCTTGCACACTTTCCTCCATGGGAGTAATGTCTCAAACAGTCAACGTTTTGATCGTTCCCTGGAAGACAAGTAGTAGTTTACAATGCACATCTGGAGGCATTCTGTAATCTGTGGACTATCAGAGTGTTGATGAAACACAGAAATTGCATCGGGATTGAATACAACAGTCACCATGAGCACTTTACTCCATGGGAGTAATGTCTCAAACAGTCTACGCCTTGATCGTTCCCTGGAAGACCAGTAGTAGTTTCCGATGCACATCTGGAGGCATTCTGTAATCTGTGGACCATCAGAGTTTTGATGAAACACAGAAATTGCATCGCGATTGAGTACAACAGTCACCATGCGCACGTTCCTCCATGGGAGTAATGCCTCATACAGTCTATGCTTTGATCATTCCCTGAAAGACCAGTTGTAGTTTCTGATGCACATCTGGAGGCATTCTGTAATCTGTGGACCTTCAAAGTGTTGATGAAACCCAGAAATTGCATTGGGATTAAATACAACAGTCACCATGCGCACTTTCCTCCATGGGAGTAATGTCTCTAACACTCTACGCTTTGATCGTTCCCTGGAAGACCAGTAGTAGTTTCCGATGCACATCTGGAGGCATTCTGTAATCTGTGGACCTTCAAAGTGTTGATGAAACACAGAAATTGCATCGGGATTGAATACAACAGTCACTATGCGAACTTTCTTCCATGGGAGAAATGTCTTAAACAGTCTACGCTTTGATCGTTCCCTGGAAGACCAGTAGTAGTTTCCGATGCACATCTGGAGGCATTCTGTAATCTGTGGACCATCAGAGTGTTGTTGAAACACAGAAATTGGATCGGGATTGAATACAACAGTGACTATGCGCACTTTCCAACATGGGAGTAATGTCTCACAGAGTCTACGCTTTGATCGATCCCTGGAAGACAAGTAGTAGTTTACAATGCACATCTGGAGGCATTCTGTAATCTGTGGACCTTCAAAGTGTTGATGAAACACAGAAATTGCATCGGGATTGAATACAACAGTCACCATGCGATCTTTCATCCATGGGAGAAATGTCTTAAACAGTCTACGCTTTGATCGTTCCCTGGAAGACCAGTAGTAGTTTCCGATGCACATCTGGAGGCATTCTGTAATCTGTGGACTATCAGAGTGTTGTTGAAACACAGAAATTGCATCGGGATTGAATACTACAGTCACCTTGCACACTTTCCTCCATGGGAGTAATGTCTCAAACAGTCAACGTTTTGATCGTTCCCTGGAAGACAAGTAGTAGTTTACAATGCACATCTGGAGGCATTCTGTAATCTGTGGACTATCTGAGTGTTGATGAAACACAGAAATTGCATCGGGATTGAATACAACAGTCACCATGAGCACTTTACTCCATGGGAGTAATGTCTCAAACAGTCTACGCCTTGATCGTTCCCTGGAAGACCAGTAGTAGTTTCCGATGCACATCTGGAGGCATTCTGTAATCTGTGGACCATCAGAGTTTTGATGAAACACAGAAATTGCATCGCGATTGAGTACAACAGTCACCATGCGCACGTTCCTCCATGGGAGTAATGCCTCATACAGTCTACGCTTTGATCATTCCCTGAAAGACCAGTTATAGTTTCTGATGCACATCTGGAGGCATTCTGTAATCTGTGGACCTTCAAAGTGTTGATGAAACCCAGAAATTGCATTGGGATTAAATACAACAGTCACCATGCGCACTTTCCTCCAAGGGAGTAATGTCTCTAACACTCTACGCTTTGATCGTTCCCTGGAAGACCAGTAGTAGTTTCCGATGCACATCTGGAGGCATTCTGTAATCTGTCGACCTTCAAAGTGTTGATGAAACACAGAAATGGCATCGGGATTGAATACAACAGTCACCATGCGAACTTTCATCCATGGGAGAAAAGGCTCAAACAGTCTACGCTTTGATCGTTCCCTGGAAGACCAGTAGTAGTTTCAGATGCACATCTGGAGGCGTTCTGTAATCTGGGGACTATCTGAGTGTTGATGAAACACAGAAATTGCGTCGGGATTGAATACAACAGTCACCATGCTCACTTTCCTCCATAGGAGTAGTGTCTCAAACATTGTACTCTTTGATAGTTCCCTGGAAGACCAGTAGTAGTTTCCGATGCACATCTGGAGGCAATCTGTAATCTGTGGACCTTCTAAGTGTTGATGAAACACAAAAATTGCATCGGCATTGAATACAACAGTCACATCTACATCTACATCTACATCTACATGACTACTCTGCAATTCACATTTAAGTGCTTGGCAGAGGGTTCATCGAACCACAACCATACTATCTCTCTACTATTCCACCCCCGAACAGCGAGCGGGAAAAACGAACACCTAAACCTTTCTGTTCGAGGTCTGATTTCTCTTATTTTATTTTGATGATCATTCCTACCTTTGTAGGTTGGGCTCAACAAAATATTTTCACATTCGGAAGAGAAAGTTGGTGACTGAAATTTCGTAAAAAGGTCTCGCCGCTACGAAAAAGTCTATGCTGTAATGACTTCCATCCCAACTCGTGTATCATATTTGCCACACTCTCTCCCCTATAACGTGATAATACAAAACGAGCTGCCCTTTCGATGTCCTCCGTCAATCCCACCTGGTAAGGATCCCACACCGCGCAGCAATATTCTAACAGAGGACGAACGAGTGTAGTGTAAGCTGTCTCTTTAGTGGACTTGTTGCATCTTCTAAGTGTCCTGCCAATGAAACGCAACCTTTGGCTCGCCTTCCCGACAATATTATCTATGTGGTCCTTCCAACTGAAGTTGTTTGTAATTTTAACACCCAGGTACTTAGTTGAATTGACAGCCTTGAGAATTGTACTATTTATCGAGTAATCGAATTCCAACAGATTTCTTTTGGAACTCATGTGGATCATCTCACAGTTTTCGTTATTTAGCGTCAACTGCCACCTGACACATCATACAGCAATCTTTTCTAAATCGCTTTGCAGCTGATACTGGTCTTCGGATGACCTTAGTAGACGGTAAATTACAGCATCATCTGCGAACAACCTAAGAGAACTGCTCAGATTGTCACCCAGGTCATTTATATAGATCAGGAACAGTAGAGGTCCCAGGACGCTTCCCTGGGGAACGCCTTTATATCACTTCAGTTTTACTCGATGATTTGCCGTCTATTACTACGAACTGCGACCTTCCTGACAGGAAATCACGAATCCAGTCGCACAACTGAGACGATACCCCATAGCTCCGCAGCTTGATTAGAAGTCGCTTGTGAGGAACGGTGTCAAAAACTTTCCGGAAATCTAGAAATACGGAATCAACTTGAGATCCCCTGTCGATAGCGGCCATTACTTCGTGCGAATAAAGAGCTAGCTGCGTTGCACAAGAGCGATGTTTTCTGAAGCCATGCTGATTACGTGTCAATAGATCGTTCCCTTCGAGGTGATTCACAATGTTTGAATACAGTATATGCTCCAAAACCCTACTGCAAACCGACGTCAATGATATAGGTCTGTAGTTAAATGGATTACTCCTACTACCCTTCTTGAACACTGGTGCGACCTGCGCAATTTTCCAATCTGTAGGTACAGATCTATCGGTCAGCGAGCGGTTGTATATGAGTGCTAAGTAGGGAGCTATAGTATCAGCGTAATCTGAAAGGAACCTAATCGGTATACAATCTGGACCTGAAGACTTGCCCGTATCAAGCGATTTGAGTTGCTTCGCAACCCCTAAGGTATCTACTTCTAAGAAACTCATGCTAGCAGATGTTCGTGTTTCAAATTCTGGAATATTCCATTCGTCTTCCCTGGTGAAGGAATTTCGGAAAACTGCGTTCAATAACTCCGCTTTAGCGGCGCAGTCGTCGATAATAGTACCATCGGCATTGCGCAGCGAAGGTATTGACTGCGTCTTGCCGCTTGTGTACTTTACATACGACCAGAGTTTCTTCGGATTTTCTACCAAATTTCGGGCCAATGTTTCGTTCTGGAACCTATTAAAGGCATCTCGCATCGAAGTACGTGACAAATTTCGCGCGTCTGTAAATTTTAGCCCATCTTCAGGATTTCGCGTTCTTCTGAACTTCGCATGCTTTTTCCGTTGCCTCTGCAACAGCGTTCGGACCTTTTTTGTGTACCACGGGGGATCCGTTCCATCTCTTACCAATTTATAGGTATGAATATGTCAATTGCTGTTGCTACCATGCGCACTTTCCTCCATGGGAGTAATGTCTCAATCAGTCTACGCTTTGATCGTTCCCTGGAAGACTAGTAGTAGTTTCCGATGCACATCTGGAGGCATTCTGTAATCTGCGGACTATCAGAGTGCTGATGAAACACAGAAATTGCATCGGGATTGAATACAACAGTCACCATGAGCACTTTACTCCATGGGAGTAATGTCTCAAACAGTCTACGCCTTGATCGTTCCCTGGAAGACCAGTAGTAGTTTCCGATGCACATCTGGAGGTATTCTGTAATCTGTGGACCATTAGAGTGTTGTTGAAACACAGATATTGGATCGGGATGAATACAACAGTGACTATGCGCACTTTCCTACGTAGGAGTAATGTCTCAAACAGTCTACGCTTTGATCGTTCCCTGGAAGACCAGTAGTAGTTTCCGATGCACATCTGGCGGCATTCGGTAATCTGTGGACTATCAGAGTGTTGTTGAAACACATAAATTGCATCGGGATAGAATACAACGGTCACCATGCACACTTTCCTCCATGGGAGTAATGTCTCAAACAGTCTACGCTTTGATCGTTCCCTGGAAGACCAGTAGTAGTTTCCGATGCACGTCGGGAGGCATTCTGTAATATGTGGAACATCAGAGTGTTGATGAAACACAGAAATTGCATCGGGATTGAATACAACAGTCACCATCGCACTTTCCTATATGGGAGTAATGTCTCAAACATTCTACGCTTTGATCGTTTCCTGGAAGACCAGTTGTAGTTTCTGATGCACATCTGGAGGCATTCTGTAATCTGTGGACCTTCAAAGTGTTGATGAAACACAGAAATTGCATCGTGATTGAATACAACAGTCACCATGCGCACTTTCCTCCATGGGAGTAATGTCTCAAACAGTCTACGTCTTTGATCGTATCCTGGAAGACCAGTAGTAGTTTCCAATGCACATCTGGAGGCATTCTGTAATCTGTGGACAATCAGAGTGCTGATGAAACACAGAAATTTCATCGGTATTGAATACAACAGTCACCATGCGCACTTTCCTATATGAGAGTAATGTCTCAAAAACTCTACGCTTTGATCGTACCCTGAAAGACCAGTAGTATTTTCCGATGCACATCTGGAAGCATTCTGTAATCTGGGGACTATCAGAGTGTTGATGAAACACTGAAATTCCATCGGGATTGAGTACAACAGTCACCATGCGCACTTTCCTCCATCGGAGTAATGTCTCAAACAGTTTACGCTTTGATCGTTCCCTTTAAGACCAGTTGTAGTTTCCAATGCACATCTGGAGGCATTCTGTAATCTGTGGACGTTCAAAGTGTTGATGAAACACAGAAATTGCATCGGGATTGAATACAACAGTCACCATGAGCACGTTCCTCCATGGGAGTAATGTCTGAAACAGTCTACGCTTTGATCATTCCCTGAAAGACCAGTTGTAGTTTCAGATGCACATCTGGAGGCATTCTGTAATCTGTGGACCTTCTAAGTGTTGATGAAACACAGAAATTGAATCGAGATTGAATACAAGAGTCACGATGCGCACTTTCCTCCATGGGAGTAATGTCTCAAACAGTCTACGTCTTTGATCGTATCCTGGAAGACCAGTAGTAGTTTTCGATGAACATCTGGAGGCATTCTGTAACCTGTGGACCTTCAAAGTGTTGATGAAACACAGAAATTGCATCGGGATTGATACAACAGTCACCATGCGCACTTCCCTCCATGGGAGTAATGTCTTAAACAGTCTACACTTTGGTCTTTCCCTGGAAGACCAGTAGTAGTTTCCAATGCACTTCTGGAGGCATTCTATAATCTGTGGAACATCAGAGTTTTGATCAAACTCAGAAATTGCATCTGGATTGGATAGAACAGTCAGCATGCGCACTTTCCTCCATGTGACTAATGTCACAAACAGCCTTCGCTTTGATCGTTCCCCAGAAGACCAGTAGTAGTTTCCGATGTACATCTGGATGCATTCTGTAATCTGTAAACTATCAGAGTGTTGATGAAACACAGAAATTGCATCGGTATTGAATACAACAATCACCAAGCGCACTTTACTCCATGGGAGTAATGTCTCAAACAGTCTACGCTTGGAGCGTTCCCTGGAAGTCCAGTAGTAGTTTCCAATGCACATCGGGAGTCATTCTGTAATCTGTGGACTATCAGAGTGTTGTTGAAACACAGAAATTGCATCGCAATTGAATACAACAGTCACCATGCTCACTTTCCTCCATGGGAGTAATGTCTCAAACATTGTACGCTTTGATAGTTCCCTGGAAGACCAGCAGTAGTTTCCGATGCACATCTGGAGGCAATCTGTAATCTGTGGACCTTTAAAGTGTTAATGAAACACAGAAATTGCATCCCGATTGAGTACAAAAGTCACCATGCGCAAGTTCCTCCATGGGAGTAATGCCATAAACAGTCTACGCTCGGATCATTCCCTGTAAGACCAGTTGTAGTTTCTGATGCACATCTGGAGGCATTCTGTAGTCTGTGGACCTTCAAAGAGTTGATGAAACCCAGACATTGCATCGGGATTGAATACAACAGTCACCATGCGCACTTTCCTCCAAGGGAGTAATGTCTCAAACAGTGTACGTCTTTGATCGTTCCCTGGAAGACCAGTAGTAGTTTCCGTTCCACACCTGGAGGCATTCTGTAATATGTTTACGTTCAAAGTGTTGATGAAACACAGAAATTGCATCGGGATTGAATACAACAGTCACTATGCGAACTTTCTTCCATGGGAGAAATGTCTCAAACAGTCTACGCTTTGATCGTTCCCTGGAAGACCAGTAGTAGTTTCGGATGCTCATCTGGAGGCATTCTGTAATCTGAGGACTATCTGAGTGTTCATGAAACACAAAATTGCGTCGGGATTGAATACAACTGTCACCATGCGCACTTTCCTCCTTGGGAGTATTATCTCAAACAGTCAACGCTTTGATCGTTCCCTGGAAGACCAGTAGTAGTTTCCAATGCACATCTGGAGTCATTCTGTAATCTGTGGACTATCAGAGTGTTGTTGAAACACAGAAATTGCATCGGGATTGAATACAACAGTCACCATGCTCACATTCCACCATGGGAGTAATGTCTCAAACAGTGTACGCTTTGATAGTTCCCTGGAAGACCAGCAGTAGTTTCCGATGCACATCTGGAGGCAATCTGTAATCTGTGGACCTTTAAAGTGTTAATGAAACACATAAATTGCATCCCGATTGAGTACAACAGTCACCATGCGCAAGTTCCTCCATGGGAGTAATGCCTCAAACAGTCTACGCTTGGATCATTCCCTGTAGGACCAGTTGTAGTTTCTGATGCACATCTGGAGGCATTCTGTAATCTGTGGACCTTCAAAGTGTTGATGAAACACAGAAATTGCATCAGGATTGAATACAACAGTCACCATGCGAACTTTCTTCCATGTGAGTAATGTCTCTAACACTCTACGCTTTGATCGTTCCCTGGAAGACCAGTAGTAGTTTCCGATGCACATCTGGAGGCATTCTGTAATCTGTGGACTATCAGAGTGTTGTTGAAGCACAGAAATTGCATCGGGATTGAATACAACAGTCACCATGAGCACTTTCCCCCATGGGGGTAATGTCTCAAACTTTTTACGCTTTGATCGTTCCCTGGAAGACCAGTAGTAGTTTCCGATGCACATCTAGGGGAATTCTGTAGTCTGTGGACTATCAGAGTGTTGATGAAACACAGAAATTGCATCGGGATCGAATACAACAGTCACCATGCCTACTTTACTCCATGGGAGTAATGTCTCAAACAGTGTACGTCTTTGATCGTATCCTGGAAGACCAGTAGTAGTTTCCGATGCACATCTGGAGGCGTTCTGTTATCTGTGGACCTTCAAAGTGTTGATGAAACACAGAAATTGAATCAATATTGAATACAACAGTCACCATGCGCACTTTCCTCCATGGGAGTAATGTCTCTAACACTCTACGCTTTGATCGTTCCCTGGAAGACCAGTAGTAGTTTCCGATGCACATCTGGAGGCATTCTGTAATCTGTGGACGTTCAAAGTGTTGATGGAACACAGAAATTGCATCGGGATTGAATACAACTGTCACCATGCGCACTTTCCTCCATGGGAGTAATGTCTCAAACAGTCAACGCTTTGATCGATCCCTGGAAGACCATTAGTACTTTCCGATGCACATCTGGAAGCATTCTGTAACCTGTGGACTATCAGAGTGTTGTTGACACACAGAAATTGCATCGGGATTGAATACAACAGTCTCCATGAGCACTTTCCCCCATGGGAGTAATGTCTCAAACTGTTTACGTTTTGATCGTTCCCTGGAAGACCAGTAGCAGTTTCCGATGCACATCTGGAGTCATTCTGTAGTCTGTGGACCATCAGAGTGTTGTTGAAACACTGATATTGGATCGGGATTGAATACAACAGTCACCATGCGCACTTTCCACCATGGGAGTAATGTCTCAAACTGTTTACGCTTTGATCGTTCCCTCGAAGACCAGTAGTAGTTTTCGATGCACATCTGGAGGAATTCTGTATTCTGTGACTTCCAGAGTGTTGATGAAACACAGAAATTGCGATTGAGTACAACAGTCACCATGCGCACGTTCCTCCTTGGGAGTAATGTCTCAAACAGTCTACGCTTTGATCATTCCCTGAAAGACCAGTTGAAGTTTCCTATGCACATCTGGAGGCATTCTGTAATATGTGGACTTTGAAAGTGTTAATGAAACACAGAAAATGCATCGGGATTGAATACAACAGTCACCATGCTCACTTTCCTCTATAGGAGTAATGTCTCAAACAGTCTACGATTTGATAGTTCCCTGGAAGACCAGTAGTTGTTTCCGATGCACATCTGGAGTCATTCTGTAATCTGTGGACAATCAGAGTGCTGATGAAACACAGAAATTGCATCGGGATTGAATACAACAGTCACCATGAGCACTTTACTCCATGGGACTAATGTCTCAAACAGTCTACACCCTGATCGTTCCCTGGAAGACCAGTAGTAGTTTCCGATGCACATCAGGAGGCATTCTGCAATCTGTGGACCATTAGAGTTTTGTTGAAACACAGATATTGGATGGGGATTGAATACAACAGTGACTATGCGCACTTTCCTACATGGGAGTAATGTCTCAAACAGTCTACGCTTTGATCGTTCCCTGGAAGACAGGTAGTAGTTTCCGATGCACATCTGGAGGCATTCTGTAATCTGTGGACTATCAGAGTGTTGTTGAAACACATAAATTGCATCGGGATTGAATACAACAGTCACCATGCACACTTTCCTCCATGGGAGTAATGTCTCAAACAGTCAACGTTTTGATCGTTCCCTGGAAGACCAGTAGTAGTTTCCGATGCACGTCGGGAGGCATTCTGTAATATGTGACTATCAGAGTGATGATGAAACACAGAAATTGCATCGCGATTTAGTACAACAGCCACCATGCGCACGTTCCTCCATGGGAGTAATGTCTCAAAGAGTCTACGATTTGATCATTCCCTGAAAGAACAGTTGTAGTTTTCGATGTACATCCGGAGGCATTCTATAATCTGTGGACCTTCAAAGTGTCGATGAAACACAGAAATTGCATCGGGATTGAATACAGCAGTCACCATGCGCACTTTCCTCCATGGGAGTAATGTATCACACAGTCTACGTCTTTGATCGTATCCTGGAGGTCCAGTAGTAGTTTCCGATGCACATCTGGAGGCATTCTGTAATCTGTGGACCTTCAAAGTGTTGTGAAACACAGAAATTGCATCGGGATTGAATACAACAGTCACTATGAGAACTTTCTTCCATGGGAGAAATGTCTCAAACAGTCTACGCTTTGATCGTTCCCTGGAGGACCAGTAGTAGTTTCCGATGCACATCTAGAGTCATTCTGTAGTCTGTGGACCATCAGAGTGTTGTTGAAACGCTGATATTGGATCGGGATTGAAAACAACAGTGACTATGCGGACTTTCCTACATGGAAGTAAGGTCTCAAACAGTCTACGCTTTGATCGTTCCCTGGAAGACCAGTAGTAGTTTCCAATGCACATCTGGAGTCATTCTGTAGTCTGTGGACCATCAGAGTGTTGTTGAAACGCTGATATTGGGTAGGGATTGAAAACAACAGTGACTATGCGCACTTTCCTACACGGAAGTAAGGTCTGAAAAAGTCTACGCTTTGATCGTTCCCTGGAAGACCAGTAGTAGTTTCCGATGCACATCTGGAGGCATTGTGTAATCTGTGGACTATCAGAGTGTTGATGAAACACAGAAATTGCCTCGGGATTGAATACAAAAGTCACCATGCGCACTTTCCTCCATGGGACTAATGTCTCAAACAGTCAACGCTTTGATCGCTCCCTGGAAGACAAGTAGTAGTTTTCAATGCACATCTGGAGGCATTCTGTAATCTGTGGACTATCAGAGTGTTGTTGAAGCACAGAAATTGCATCGGGATTGAATACAACAGTCACCATGAGCACTTTCCCCCATGGGGGTAATGTCTCAAACTGTTTACGCTTTGATCGTTCCCTGGAAGACCAGTAGTAGTTTCCGATGCACATCTAGGGGAATTCTGTAGTCTGTGGACTATCAGAGTGTTGATGAAACACAGAAATTGCATCGGGATCGAATACAACAGTCACCATGCCTACTTTCCTCCATGGGAGTAATGTCTCAAACAGTGTACGTCTTTGATCGTATCCTGGAAGACCAGTAGTAGTTTCCGATGTACATCTGGAGGCGTTCTGTTATCTGTGGACCTTCAAAGTGTTGATGAAACACAGAAATTGAATCAATATTGAATACAACAGTCACCATGCACACTTTCCTCCATGGGAGTAATGTCTCAAACAGTCTACGCTTTGATCGTTCCCTGGAAGACCAGTAGTAGTTTCCGATGCACGTCGGGAGGCATTCTGTAATATGTGGAACATCAGAGTGTTGATGAAACACAGAAATTGCATCGGGATTGAATACAACAGTCACCATCGCACTTTCCTATATGGGAGTAATGTCTCAAACATTCTACGCTTTGATCGTTTCCTGGAAGACCAGTTGTAGTTTCTGATGCACATCTGGAGGCATTCTGTAATCTGTGGACCTTCAAAGTGTTGATGAAACACAGAAATTGCATCGTGATTGAATACAACAGTCACCATGCGCACTTTCCTCCATGGGAGTAATGTCTCAAACAGTCTACGTCTTTGATCGTATCCTGGAAGACCAGTAGTAGTTTCCAATGCACATCTGGAGGCATTCTGTAATCTGTGGACAATCAGAGTGCTGATGAAACACAGAAATTTCATCGGTATTGAATACAACAGTCACCATGCGCACTTTCCTATATGAGAGTAATGTCTCAAAAACTCTACGCTTTGATCGTACCCTGAAAGACCAGTAGTATTTTCCGATGCACATCTGGAGGCATTCTGTAATCTGGGGACTATCAGAGTGTTGATGAAACACTGAAATTCCATCGGGATTGAGTACAACAGTCACCATGCGCACTTTCCTCCATCGGAGTAATGTCTCAAACAGTTTACGCTTTGATCGTTCCCTTTAAGACCAGTTGTAGTTTCCAATGCACATCTGGAGGCATTCTGTAATCTGTGGACGTTCAAAGTGTTGATGAAACACAGAAATTGCATCGGGATTGAATACAACAGTCACCATGAGCACGTTCCTCCATGGGAGTAATGTCTGAAACAGTCTACGCTTTGATCATTCCCTGAAAGACCAGTTGTAGTTTCAGATGCACATCTGGAGGCATTCTGTAATCTGTGGACCTTCTAAGTGTTGATGAAACACAGAAATTGAATCGTGATTGAATACAAGAGTCACGATGCGCACTTTCTTCCATGGGAGAAATGTCTCAAACAGTCTACGCTTTGATCGTTCCCTGGAAGACCAGTAGTAGTTTCGGATGCTCATCTGGAGGCATTCTGTAATCTGAGGACTATCTGAGTGTTCATGAAACACAAAATTGCGTCGGGATTGAATACAACTGTCACCATGCGCACTTTCCTCCTTGGGAGTATTATCTCAAACAGTCAACGCTTTGATCGTTCCCTGGAAGACCAGTAGTAGTTTCCAATGCACATCTGGAGTCATTCTGTAATCTGTGGACTATCAGAGTGTTGTTGAAACACATAAATTGCATCGGGATTGAATACAACAGTCACCATGCACACTTTCCTCCATGGGAGTAATGTCTCAAACAGTCAACGTTTTGATCGTTCCCTGGAAGACCAGTAGTAGTTTCCGATGCACGTCGGGAGGCATTCTGTAATATGTGACTATCAGAGTGATGATGAAACACAGAAATTGCATCGCGATTTAGTACAACAGCCACCATGCGCACGTTCTTCCATGGGAGTAATGTCTCAAAGAGTCTACGATTTGATCATTCCCTGAAAGAACAGTTGTAGTTTTCGATGTACATCCGGAGGCATTCTATAATCTGTGGACCTTCAAAGTGTCGATGAAACACAGAAATTGCATCGGGATTGAATACAGCAGTCACCATGCGCACTTTCCTCCATGGGAGTAATGTATCACACAGTCTACGTCTTTGATCGTATCCTGGAGGTCCAGTAGTAGTTTCCGATGCACATCTGGAGGCATTCTGTAATCTGTGGACCTTCAAAGTGTTGTGAAACACAGAAATTGCATCGGGATTGAATACAACAGTCACTATGAGAACTTTCTTCCATGGGAGAAATGTCTCAAACAGTCTACGCTTTGATCGTTCCCTGGAAGACCAGTAGTAGTTTCCGATGCACATCTAGAGTCATTCTGTAGTCTGTGGACCATCAGAGTCTTGTTGAAACGCTGATATTGGATCGGGATTGAAAACAACAGTGACTATGCGGACTTTCCTACATGGAAGTAAGGTCTCAAACAGTCTACGCTTTGATCGTTCCCTGGAAGACCAGTAGTAGTTTCCAATGCACATCTGGAGTCATTTTGTAGTCTGTGGACCATCAGAGTGTTGTTGAAACGCTGATATTGGGTAGGGATTGAAAACAACAGTGACTATGCGCACTTTCCTACACGGAAGTAAGGTCTGAAAAAGTCTACGCTTTGATCGTTCCCTGGAAGACCAGTAGTAGTTTCCGATGCACATCTGGAGGCATTGTGTAATCTGTGGACTATCAGAGTGTTGATGAAACACAGAAATTGCCTCGGGATTGAATACAAAAGTCACCATGCGCACTTTCCTCCATGGGACTAATGTCTCAAACAGTCAACGCTTTGATCGCTCCCTGGAAGACAAGTAGTAGTTTCCAATGCACATCTGGAGGCATTCTGTAATCTGTGGACTATCAGAGTGTTGTTGAAGCACAGAAATTGCATCGGGATTGAATACAACAGTCACCATGAGCACTTTCCCCCATGGGGGTAATGTCTCAAACTGTTTACGCTTTGATCGTTCCCTGGAAGACCAGTAGTAGTTTCCGATGCACATCTAGGGGAATTCTGTAGTCTGTGGACTATCAGAGTGTTGATGAAACACAGAAATTGCATCGGGATCGAATACAACAGTCACCATGCCTACTTTCCTCCATGGGAGTAATGTCTCAAACAGTGTACGTCTTTGATCGTATCCTGGAAGACCAGTAGTAGTTTCCGATGTACATCTGGAGGCGTTCTGTTATCTGTGGACCTTCAAAGTGTTGATGAAACACAGAAATTGAATCAATATTGAATACAACAGTCACCATGCGCACTTTCCTCCATGGGAGTAATGTCTCTAACACTCTACGCTTTGATCGTTCCCTGGAAGACCAGTAGTAGTTTCCGATGCACATCTGGAGGCATTCTGTAATCTGTGGACGTTCAAAGTGTCGATGGAACACAGAAATTGCATCGGGATTGAATACAACTGTCACCATGCGCACTTTCCTCCATGGGAGTAATGTCTCAAACAGTCAACGCTTTGATCGATCCCTGGAAGACCATTAGTACTTTCCGATGCACATCTGGAAGCATTCTGTAACCTGTGGACTATCAGAGTGTTGTTGACACACAGAAATTGCATCGGGATTGAATACAACAGTCTCCATGAGCACTTTCCCCCATGGGAGTAATGTCTCAAACTGTTTACGCTTTGATCGTTCCCTGGAAGACCAGTAGTAGTTTCCGATGCACATCTGGAGTCATTCTGTAGTCTGTGGACCATCAGAGTGTTGTTGAAACACTGATATTGGATCGGGATTGAAAACAACAGTGACTATGCGCACTTTCCTACATGGAAGTAAGGTCTCAAACAGTCTACGCTTTGATTGTTCCCTGGAAGACCAGTAGTAGTTTCCGTTCCACATCTGGAGGCATTCTGTAATCTGTTTACGTTCAAAGTGTTGATGAAACACATAAATTGCATCGGGATTGAATACAACAGTCACCATGCACACTTTCCTCCATGGGAGTAATGTCTCAAACAGTCAACGTTTTGATCGTTCCCTGGACGACCAGTAGTAGTTTCCGATGCACGTCGGGAGGCATTCTGTAATATGTGACTATCAGAGTGTTGATGAAACACAGAAATTGCGATTGAGTACAACAGTCACCATGCGCACGTTCCTCCATGGGAGTAATGTCTCAAACAGTCTACGCTTTGATCATTCCCTGAAAGACCAGTTGTAGTTTCGGATGCACATCTGGAGGCATTCTGTAATCTGTGGACCTTCAAAGTGTTGAAGAAACACAGAAATTGCATCGTGATTGAATAAAAGAGTCACCATGCGCACTTTCCTCCATGGGAGTAATGTCTCAAACAGTCTACGTCTTTGATCGTATCCTGGAAGACCAGTAGTAGTTTCCGATGCACATCTGGAGGCATTCTGTAATCTGTGGACCTTCAAAGTGTTGATGAAACACAGAAATTGCTTCGGGATTGAATACAACAGTCACCATGAGCACTTTACTACATGGGAGTAATGTCTCAAACAGTCTACGCCTTGATCGTTCCCTGGAAGACCAGTAGTAGTTTCCGATGCACATCTGGAGGTATTCTGAAATCTGTGGACCATTAGAGTGTTGTTGAAAGACAGCTATTGGATCGGTATTGTTTAAAACAGTGACTATGCGCACTTTCCTACATGGGAGTAATGTCTCAAACATTCTACGCTTTGATCGTTCCCTGGAAGAGAAGTAGTAGTTTCAGATGCACATCTGGAGGCGTTTTGTAATCTGGGGACTATCTGAGTGATGATGAAACACAGAAATTGCGTCGGGATTGAATACAACAGTCACCATGCTCACTTTCCTCCATAGGAGTAATGTCTCAAACATTATACGCTTTGATAGTTCCCTGGAAGACCAGTAGTAGTTTCCGATGCACATCTGGAGGCAATTTGTTATCTGTGGACCTTCTAAGTGTTGATGACACACAAAAATTGCATCGGCATTGAATACAACAGTCACCATGCGCACTTTCCTCCATGGGAGTAATGTCTCAATCAGTCTACGCTTTGATCGTTCCCTGGAAGACTAGTAGTAGTTTCCGATGCACATCTGGAGGCATTCTGTAATCTGTGGACAATCAGAGTGCTGATGAAACACAGAAATTGCATCGGGATTGAATACAACAGTCACCATGAGCACTTTACTCCATGGGAGTAATGTCCCAAACAGTCTACGCTTTGATCGTTCCCTGGAAGACCAGTAGTAGTTTCCGATGCACATCTGGAGGCATTCTGTAATCTGTGGACTATCAGAGTGTTGTTGAAACACATCAATTGCATCGGGATTGAATACAGCAGTCAACATGCGCACTTTCCTCAATGGGAGTAATGTATCAAACAGTCTACGTCTTTGATCGTATCCTGGAGGTCCAGTAGTAGTTTCCGATGCACATCTGGAGGCATTCTGTAATCTGTGGACCTTCAAAGTGTTGATGAAACACAGAAATTGCATCGGGATTGAATACAACAGTCACTATGCGAACTTTCTTCCAAGGGAGAAATGTCTTAAACAGTCTACGCTTTGATCGTTCCCTGGAAGACCAGTAGTAGTTTCCGATGCACATCTGGAGGCATTCTGTAATCTGTGGACCATCAGAGTGTTGTTGAAACACAGAAATTGGATCGGGATTGAATACAACAGTGACTATGCGCACTTTCCTACATGGGAGTAATGTCTCACAGAGTCTACGCTTTGATCGATCCCTGGAAGACAAGTAGTAGTTTACAATGCACATCTGGAGGCATTCTGTAATCTGTGGACCTTCAAAGTGTTGATGAAACACAGAAATTGCATCGGGATTGAATACAACAGTCACCATGCGATCTTTCATCCATGGGAGAAATGTCTTAAACAGTCTACGCTTTGATCGTTCCCTGGAAGACCAGTAGTAGTTTCCGATGCACATCTGGAGGCATTCTGTAATCTGTGGACTATCAGAGTGTTGTTGAAACACAGAAATTGCATCGGGATTGAATACTACAGTCACCTTGCACACTTTCCTCCATGGGAGTAATGTCTCAAACAGTCAACGTTTTGATCGTTCCCTGGAAGACAAGTAGTAGTTTACAATGCACATCTGGAGGCATTCTGTAATCTGTGGACTATCAGAGTGTTGATGAAACACAGAAATTGCATCGGGATTGAATACAACAGTCACCATGAGCACTTTACTCCATGGGAGTAATGTCTCAAACAGTCTACGCCTTGATCGTTCCCTGGAAGACCAGTAGTAGTTTCCGATGCACATCTGGAGGCATTCTGTAATCTGTGGACCATCAGAGTTTTGATGAAACACAGAAATTGCATCGCGATTGAGTACAACAGTCACCATGCGCACGTTCCTCCATGGGAGTAATGCCTCATACAGTCTACGCTTTGATCATTCCCTGAAAGACCAGTTGTAGTTTCTGATGCACATCTGGAGGCATTCTGTAATCTGTGGACCTTCAAAGTGTTGATGAAACCCAGAAATTGCATTGGGATTAAATACAACAGTCACCATGCGCACTTTCCTCCAAGGGAGTAATGTCTCTAACACTCTACGCTTTGATCGTTCCCTGGAAGACCAGTAGTAGTTTCCGATGCACATCTGGAGGCATTCTGTAATCTGTGGACCTTCAAAGTGTTGATGAAACACAGAAATGGCATCGGGATTGAATACAACAGTCACCATGCGAACTTTCATCCATGGGAGAAAAGGCTCAAACAGTCTACGCTTTGATCGTTCCCTGGAAGACCAGTAGTAGTTTCAGATGCACATCTGGAGGCGTTCTGTAATCTGGGGACTATCGGAGTGTTGATGAAACACAGAAATTGCGTCGGGATTGAATACAACAGTCACCATGCTCACTTTCCTCCATAGGAGTAGTGTCTCAAACATTGTACGCTTTGATAGTTCCCTGGAAGACCAGTAGTAGTTTCCGATGCACATCTGGAGGCAATCTGTAATCTGTGGACCTTCTAAGTGTTGATGAAACACAAAAATTGCATCGGCATTGAATACAACAGTCACATCTACATCTACATCTACATCTACATGACTACTCTGCAATTCACATTTAAGTGCTTGGCAGAGGGTTCATCGAACCACAACCATACTATCTCTCTACTATTCCACCCCCGAACAGCGAGCGAGAAAAACGAACACCTAAACCTTTCTGTTAGAGGTCTGATTTCTCTTATTTTATTTTGATGATCATTCCTACCTTTGTAGGTTGGGCTCAACAAAATATTTTCGCATTCGGAAGAGAAAGTTGGTGACTGAAATTTCGTAAAAAGGTCTCGCCGCTACGAAAAAGTCTATGCTGTAATGACTTCCATCCCAACTCGTGTATCATATTTGCCACACTCTCTCCCCTATAACGTGATAATACAAAACGAGCTGCCCTTTCGATGTCCTCCGTCAATCCCACCTGGTAAGGATCCCACACCGCGCAGCAATATTCTAACAGAGGACGAACGAGTGTAGTGTAAGCTGTCTCTTTAGTGGACTTGTTGCATCTTCTAAGTGTCCTGCCAATGAAACGCAACCTTTGGCTCGCCTTCCCGACAATATGATCTATGTGGTCCTTCCAACTGAAGTTGTTTGTAATTTTAACACCCAGGTACTTAGTTGAATTGACAGCCTTGAGAATTGTACTATTTATCGAGTAATCGAATTCCAACAGATTTCTTTTGGAACTCATGTGGATCATCTCACAGTTTTCGTTATTTAGCGTCAACTGCCACCTGACACACCATACAGCAATCTTTTCTAAATCGCTTTGCAGCTGATACTGGTCTTCGGATGACCTTAGTAGACGGTAAATTACAGCATCATCTGCGAACAACCTAAGAGAACTGCTCAGATTGTCACCCAGGTCATTTATATAGATCAGGAACAGTAGAGGTCCCAGGACGCTTCCCTGGGGAACGCCTTTATATCACTTCAGTTTTACTCGATGATTTGCCGTCTATTACTACGAACTGCGACCTTCCTGACAGGAAATCACGAATCCAGTCGCACAACTGAGACGATACCCCATAGCTCCGCAGCTTGATTAGAAGTCGCTTGTGAGGAACGGTGTCAAAAACTTTCCGGAAATCTAGAAATACGGAATCAACTTGAGATCCCCTGTCGATAGCGGCCATTACTTCGTGCGAATAAAGAGCTAGCTGCGTTGCACAAGAGCGATGTTTTCTGAAGCCATGCTGAGTACGTGTCAATAGATCGTTCCCTTCGAGGTGATTCACAATGTTTGAATACAGTATATGCTCCAAAACCCTACTGCAAACCGACGTCAATGATATAGGTCTGTAGTTAAATGGATTACTCCTACTACCCTTCTTGAACACTGGTGCGACCTGCGCAATTTTCCAATCTGTAGGTACAGATCTATCGGTCAGCGAGCGGTTGTATATGAGTGCTAAGTAGGGAGCTATAGTATCAGCGTAATCTGAAAGGAACCTAATCGGTATACAATCTGGACCTGAAGACTTGCCCGTATCAAGCGATTTGAGTTGCTTCGCAACCCCTAAGGTATCTACTTCTAAGAAACTCATGCTAGCAGATGTTCGTGTTTCAAGTTCTGGAATATTCCATTCGTCTTCCCTGGTGAAGGAATTTCGGAAAACTGCGTTCAATAACTCCGCTTTAGCGGCGCAGTCGTCGATAATAGTACCATCGGCATTGCGCAGCGAAGGTATTGACTGCGTCTTGCCGCTTGTGTACCTTACATACGACCAGAGTTTCTTCGGATTTTCTACCAAATTTCGGGCCAATGTTTCGTTCTGGAACCTATTAAAGGCATCTCGCACCGAAGTACGTGACAAATTTCGCGCGTCTGTAAATTTTAGCCCATCTTCAGGATTTCGCGTTCTTCTGAACTTCGCATGCTTTTTCCGTTGCCTCTGCAACAGCGTTCGGACCTTTTTTGTGTACCACGGGGGATCCGTTCCATCTCTTACCAATTTATAGGTATGAATATGTCAATTGCTGTTGCTACCATGCGCACTTTCCTCCATGGGAGTAATGTCTCAATCAGTCTACGCTTTGATCGTTCCCTGGAAGACTAGTAGTAGTTTCCGATGCACATCTGGAGGCATTCTGTAATCTGCGGACTATCAGAGTGCTGATGAAACACAGAAATTGCATCGGGATTGAATAAAACAGTCACCATGAGCACTTTACTCCATGGGAGTAATGTCTCAAACAGTCTACGCCTTGATCGTTCCCTGGAAGACCAGTAGTAGTTTCCGATGCACATCTGGAGGTATTCTGTAATCTGTGGACCATTAGAGTGTTGTTGAAACACAGATATTGGATCGGGATGAATACAACAGTGACTATGCGCACTTTCCTACATAGGAGTAATGTCTCAAACAGTCTACGCTTTGATCGTTCCCTGGAAGACCAGTAGTAGTTTCCGATGCACATCTGGCGGCATTCGGTAATCTGTGGACTATCAGAGTGTTGTTGAAACACATAAATTGCATCGGGATAGAATACAACGGTCACCATGCACACTTTCCTCCATGGGAGTAATGTCTCAAACAGTCTACGCTTTGATCGTTCCCTGGAAGACCAGTAGTAGTTTCCGATGCACGTCGGGAGGCATTCTGTAATATGTGGAACATCAGAGTGTTGATGAAACACAGAAATTGCATCGGGATTGAATACAACAGTCACCATCGCACTTTCCTATATGGGAGTAATGTCTCAAACATTCTACGCTTTGATCGTTTCCTGGAAGACCAGTTGTAGTTTCTGATGCACATCTGGAGGCATTCTGTAATCTGTGGACCTTCAAAGTGTTGATGAAACACAGAAATTGCATCGTGATTGAATACAACAGTCACCATGCGCACTTTCCTCCATGGGAGTAATGTCTCAAACAGTCTACGTCTTTGATCGTATCCTGGAAGACCAGTAGTAGTTTCCAATGCACATCTGGAGGCATTCTGTAATCTGTGGACAATCAGAGTGCTGATGAAACACAGAAATTTCATCGGTATTGAATACAACAGTCACCATGCGCACTTTCCTATATGAGAGTAATGTCTCAAAAAGTCTACGCTTTGATCGTACCCTGAAAGACCAGTAGTATTTTCCGATGCACATCTGGAGGCATTCTGTAATCTGGGGACTATCAGAGTGTTGATGAAACACTGAAATTCCATCGGGATTGAGTACAACAGTCACCATGCGCACTTTCCTCCATCGGAGTAATGTCTCAAACAGTTTACGCTTTGATCGTTCCCTTTAAGACCAGTAGTAGTTTCCAATGCACATCTGGAGGCATTCTGTAATCTGTGGACGTTCAAAGTGTTGATGAAACACAGAAATTGCATCGGGATTGAATACAACAGTCACCATGCGCACGTTCCTCCATGGGAGTAATGTCTGAAACAGTCTACGCTTTGATCATTCCCTGAAAGACCAGTTGAAGTTTCAGATGCACATCTGGAGGCATTCTGTAATCTGTGGACCTTCGAAGTGTTGATGAAACACAGAAACTGAATCGTGATTGAATACAAGAGTCACGATGCGCACTTTCCTCCATGGGAGTAATGTCTCAAACAGTCTACGTCTTTGATCGTATCCTGGAAGACCAGTAGTAGTTTTCGATGAACATCTGGAGGCATTCTGTAACCTGTGGACCTTCAAAGTGTTGATGAAACACAGAAATTGCATCGGGATTGATACAACAGTCACCATGCGCACTTCCCTCCATGGGAGTAATGTCTTAAACAGTCTACACTTTGGTCTTTCCCTGGAAGACCAGTAGTAGTTTTCAATGCACTTCTGGAGGCATTCTATAATCTGTGGAACATCAGAGTTTTGATCAAACACAGAAATTGCATCTGGATTGGATAGAACAGTCAGCATGCGCACTTTCAACCATGTGACTAATGTCACAAACAGCCTTCGCTTTGATCGTTCCCCAGAAGACCAGTAGTAGTTTCCGATGTACATCTGGATGCATTCTGTAATCTGTAAACTATCAGAGTGTTGATGAAACACAGAAATTGCATCGGTATTGAATACAACAGTCACCAAGCGCACTTTACTCCATGGGAGTAATGTCTCAAACAGTCTACGCTTGGAGCGTTCCCTGGAAGAACAGTAGTAGTTTCCAATGCACATCTGGAGTCATTCTGTAATCTGTGGACTATCAGAGTGTTGTTGAAACACAGAAATTGCATCGCAATTGAATACAACAGTCACCATGCTCACTTTCCTCCATGGGAGTAATGTCTCAAACATTGTACGCTTTGATAGTTCCCTGGAAGACCAGCAGTAGTTTCCGTTCCACATCTGGAGGCATTCTGTAATATGTTTACGTTCAAAGTGTTGATGAAACACAGAAATTGCATCGGGATTGAATACAACAGTCACTATGCGAACTTTCTTCCATGGGAGAAATGTCTCAAACAGTCTACGCTTTGATCGTTCCCTGGAAGACCAGTAGTAGTTTCGGATGCTCATCTGGAGGCATTCTATAATCTGAGGACTATCTGAGTGTTCATGAAACACAAAATTGCGTCGGGATTGAATACAACAGTCACCATGCGCACTTTCCTCCTTGGGAGTATTATCTCAAACAGTCAACGCTTTGATCGTTCCCTGGAAGACCAGTAGTAGTTTCCAATGCACATCTGGAGTCATTCTGTAATCTGTGGACTATCAGAGTGTTGTTGAAACACAGAAATTGCATCGGGATTGAATACAACAGTCACCATGCTCACATTCCACCATGGGAGTAATGTCTCAAACAGTGTACGCTTTGATAGTTCCCTGGAAGACCAGCAGTAGTTTCCGATGCACATCTGGAGGCAATCTGTAATCTGTGGACCTTTAAAGTGTTAATGAAACACATAAATTGCATCCCGATTGAGTACAACAGTCACCATGCGCAAGTTCCTCCATGGGAGTAATGCCTCAAACAGTCTACGCTTGGATCATTCCCTGTAGGACCAGTTGTAGTTTCTGATGCACATCTGGAGGCATTCTGTAATCTGTGGACCTTCAAAGTGTTGATGAAACACAGAAATTGCATCAGGATTGAATACAACAGTCACCATGCGAACTTTCTTCCATGTGAGTAATGTCTCTAACACTCTACGCTTTGATCGTTCCCTGGAAGACCAGTAGTAGTTTCCGATGCACATCTGGAGGCATTCTGTAATCTGTGGACTATCAGAGTGTTGTTGAAACACAGAAATTGCGTCGGGATTGAATACAACAGTCACCATGCGCATTTTCCTCCATGGGAGTAATGTCTCTAACACTCTACGCTTCGATCGTTCCCTGGAAGACCAGTAGTAGTTTCCGATGCACATCTGGAGGCATTCTGTAATCTGTGGACCTTCAAAGTGTTGATGAAACACAGATATTGCATCGGGATTGAATACAACAGTCACCATGCGAACTTTCATCCATGGGAGAAATGTCTCAAACAGTCTACGCTTTGATCGTTCCTTGGAAGAACAGTAGTAGTTTCAGATGCACATCTGTAGGCGTTCTGTAATCTTGGGACTATCCGAGTGTTGATGAAACACAGAAATTGCGTCGGGATTGAATACAACAGTCACCATGCGCACTTTCCTCCATGGGAGTAATGTCTCAAACTGTTTACGCTTTGATCGTTCCCTGGAAGACCAGTAGTAGTTTCCGATGCACATCTGCAGGCATTCTGTAATCTGGGGACTATCAGAGTGTTGATGAAACACTGAAATTGCATCGGGATTGAATACAACAGTCACCATGTGCACTTTCCTCCATCGGAGTAATGTCTCAAACAGTTTACTTTTTGATCGTTCCCTTTCAGACCAGTAGTAGTTTCCAATGCACATCTGGAGGCATTCGGTAATCTGTGGACGTACAAAGTGTTGATGAAACACAGAAATTGCATCGGGATTGAATACAACTGTCACCATGCGCACTTTCCTTCATGGGAGTAATGTCTCAAAGAGTTTACGCTTTGATCGATCCCTGGAAGACCGTTAGTATTTTCCGATGCACATCTGCAGGCATTCTGTAGTATGTGGACTATCAGAGTGTTGTTGAAACACAGAAATTGCATCGGGATTGAATACAACAGTCACCATGCGCACTTTCCTCGATAGGAGAAATGTCTCAAACAGTCAACGCATTGATCGTTCCCTGGAAGACCACATGTAGTTTCCGATGCACATCTGGAGGCATTCTGTAATCTGTGGACTATCAGAGTGTTGTGGAAACACAGAAATTGCATCGGGATTGAATAAAACAGTCACCATGCGAAGTTTCTTCCATTGGATAAATGTCTCAAACAGTCTACGCTTTGATCGTTCCCTGGAAGACCAGTAGTAGTTTCCGGTGCACATCTGGAGGCATTCTGTAATCTGGGGACTATCTGAGTGTTGATGAAACACAGAAATTGCGTCCGGATTGAATACAACAGTCACCATGCTCACTTTCCTCCATGGGAGTAATGTCTCAAACAGTTTACGATTTTGATAGTTCCCTGGAAGTGAAGCAGTAGTTTCCGATGCACATCTGGAGGCAATCTGTAATCTGTGGACCTTCAAAGTGTTGATGAAGCACAGAAATTGAGTCGGGATTGAATACAACAGTCCCCATGCGAACTTTACTCCATGGGAGTAATGTCTCAAACAGTCTACGCTTTGATCGTTTCCTTTAAGACCAGTAGTAGTTTTCGATGCACATCTGGAGGCATTCTGTATTCTGTGGACCTTCAAAGTGTTGATGAAACACAGAAATTGCATCGGGATTTATACAGCAGTCACCATGCGCACTTCCCTCCATGGGAGTAATGTCTCAAACAGTCTACACTTTGGTCGATTCCTGGAAGACCAGTTGTAGTTTCTAATGCACTTCTGGAGTCATTCTATAATCTGTGGAACATCAGAGTTTTGATGAAACACAGAAATTGCATCGGGATTGGATACAACAGTCCGCACTTTCCACCATGGGACTAATGTCACAAACAGTCTTCGCTTTGATCGTTCCCCGGAAGACCAGTAGTAGTTTCCGATGCACATCTGGATGCATTCTGTAATCTGTGGACCTTCAAAGTGTTGATGAAACACAGAAATTGCATCGGGATTGAATACAACAGTCACCATGCGAACTTTCATCCATGGGTGAAATGTCTCAAACAGTCTACGCTTTGATCGTTCCCTGGAAGACCAGTAGTAGTTTCAGATGCACATCTGGAGGCGTTCTGTAATCTGGGGACTATCCGACTGTTAATGAAACACAGAAATTGCGTCGTTATTGAATACAACAGTCACCATGCTCACTTTCCACCATGGGAGTAATGTCTAACACATTGTACTCTATGGTAGTTCCCTGGAAGGCCAGTAGTAGTTTCCGATGCTCATCTGGAGGCAATCTGTAATCTGTGGACCTTCAAAGTGTTGATGCAACACAAAAATTGCATCGGCATTGAATACAACAGTCACCATGCGCACTTTCCTCCAATTGAGTAATGTCTCAAACAGTCAACGCTTTGATCGTTCCCTGGAAGACCAGTAGTAGTTTCCGATGCACATCTGGTGCATTCTGTAATCTGTAAACGATCAGAGTGTTGATGAAACACAGAAATTGCATCGGGATTGAATACAACAGTCACCATGCGCACTTTCCTCCATCTGAGTAATGTCTCAAAGAGTTTACGCTTTGATCGTTCCCTGGAAGACCAGTAGTAGTTTCCGATGCACATCTGGTGCATTCTGTAATCTGTGGACTATCAGAGTGTTGATGAAACACAGAAATTGCGTCGGAATTGAATAAAACCGTCAGCATGCGCACTTTCCTATATTGGAGTAATATCTCAAACAGTCTACGCTTTGATCGTTTCCTGGAAGACCAGTAGTACGTTCCGATGCACATCAAGAGGCATACTGTAATCTGTGGATCATCAGAGTGTTGATGAAACACAGAAATTCCATAGGGATTGAATCCAATAATCACCATGCGCACTTTCCTCCTTGGAGTAATGTCTCAAACAGTCTACGATTTGATCGTTCCCTTCAGGACCGTTAGTACTTTCCGATGCACATCTGGAGGCATTCTGTAATCTGTGGACTATCAGAGTGTTGTTGAAACACAGAAATTGCTTCGGGATCGAATACAACAGTCACCATGCGCACTTTCCTATATGGGAGTAATGTCTCAAACAGTCTACGGTTTGGTAGTTTCCTGGAGGACCAGTAGTAGTTTCCGATGCACATCTGGAGACATTCTGTAATCTGTGGACCTTCAAAGTGTTGATGAAACACAGAAATTGCATCGGGATTGATACAACAGCCACCATGCTCACTTTCCTCCATGGGTGTAATGTCTCAACCAGTCTACGCTTTGATCGTTCCCTGAAAGATCAGTTGTAGTTTCTGATGCACATCTGGAGGCATTCTGTAATCTGTGGACCTTCAAAGTGTTGATGAAACCCAGAAATTGCCTCGGGATTGAATATAACAGTCACCATGCGCACTTTCCTCCATGGGAGTAATGTCTCAAACAGTGTACGTCTTTGATCGTATCCTGGAAGACCAGTAGTAGTTTCTGATGCACATCTGGAGGCATTCTGTAATCTGTGGACCTTCAAAGTGTTGATGAAACACAGAAATTGCATCGGGATTGAATACAACAGTCACCATGCGAACTTTCCTCCATGGGAGTAATGTCTCAAACAGTTTACCCTTTGATCGTTCCTTGGAAGACCAGTAGTAGTTTCCGATGCACATCTGGTGCATTCTGTAATCTGTAAACGATCAGAGTGTTGATGAAACACAGAAATTGCATCGGGATTGAATACAACAGTCACCATGCGCACTTTCCTCCATCTGAGTAATGTCTCAAAGAGTTTACGCTTTGATCGTTCCCTGGAAGACCAGTAGTAGTTTCCGATGCACATCTGGTGCATTCTGTAATCTGTGGACTATCAGAGTGTTGATGAAACACAGAAATTGCGTCGGAATTGAATAAAACCGTCAGCATGCGCACTTTCCTATATTGGAGTAATATCTCAAACAGTCTACGGTTTGATCGTTCCCTGGAAGACCAGTAGTAGTTTCCAATGCACATCTGGAGGCATTCTGTACTCTGTGGAACATCAGAGTTTTGATGAAAAACAGAAATTGCATCGGGATTGAATACAACAGTCACCATGCGCACTTTCCTCCATGGGAGTAATGTCTCAAACAGTCTCCGCTTTGATCGTTCCCTTCAGGACCGTTAGTACTTTCCGATGCACATCTGGAGGCATTCTGTAATCTGTGGACTATCAGAGTGTTGTTGAAACACAGAAACTGCTTCGGGATCGAATACAACAGTCACCATGCGCACTTTCCTATATGGGAGTAATGTCTCAAACAGTCTACGGTTTGGTAGTTTCCTGGAAGACCAGTAGTAGTTTCCGATGCACATCTGGAGACATTCTGTAATCTGTGGACCTTCAAAGTGTTGATGAAACACAGAAATTGCATCGGGATTGATACAACAGCCACCATGCTCACTTTCCTCCATGGGTGTATTGTCTCAACCAGTCTACGCTTTGATCGTTCCCTGAAAGATCAGTTGTAGTTTCTGATGCACATCTGGAGGCATTCTGTAATCTGTGGACCTTCAAAGTGTTGATGAAACCCAGAAATTGCCTCGGGATTGAATATAACAGTCACCATGCGCACTTTCCTCCATGGGAGTAATGTCTCAAACAGTCTACGCTTTGATCGTTCCCTGGAAGAGCAGTAGTAGTTTCAGATGCACATCTGGAGGCGTTCTGTAACCTGGGGACTATCCGACTGTTATAGAAACACAGAAATTGCGTCGGGATTGAATACAACAGTCACCATGCTCACTTTCCACCATGGGAGTAATGTCTAACACATTGTACTCTATGATAGTTCCCTGGAAGGCCAGTAGTAGTTTCCGATGCTCATCTGGAGGCAATCTGTAATCTGTGGACCTTCAAAGTGTTGATGCAACACAAAAATTGCATCGGCATTGAATACAACAGTCACCATGCGCACTTTCCTCCATGGGAGTAATGTCTCAATCAGTCTACGCTTTGATCGTTAACTGGAAGACTAGTAGTAGTTTCCGATGCACATCTGGAGGCATTCTGTAATCTGTGGACAATCAGAGTGCTGATGAAAGACACAAATTGCATCGGGATTGAATACGACAGTAACCATGAGCACTTTTCTCCATGGGAGTTATGTCTCAAACAGTCTACGTCTTGATCGTTCCCTGGAAGACCAGTAGTAGTTTCCGATGCACATCTGGAGGTATTCTGTAATCTGTGGACCATTAGAGTGTTGTTGAAACACAGATATTGGATCGGGATTGAATACAAGAGTGGCTATGCGCACTTTCCTACATGGGAGTAATGTCTCAAACAGTCTACGATTTGATCGTTTCCTGCAAGACCAGTAGTAGTTTCCAATGCACATCTGGAGGCATTCTGTAATCTGTGGACCTTCAAATTGTTGATGAAACACAGAAATTGCATCCGGATTGAATACAACAGTCACCATGCGCACTTTCCTCCATGGGAGTAATGTCTCAAACAGTCAACGCTTTGATCGTTCCCTGGAAGACCAGTAGTAGTTTCCGATGCACATCTGGAGGCATTCTGTAATCTTTGGACTATCAGAGTGTTGTGGAAACACAGGATTTGCATCGGGATTGAATAAAACAGTCACCATGCGAAGATTCCTCCATGGGAGAAATGTCTCAAACAGTCAACGCTTTGATCGTTCACTGGAAGACCAGTAGTAGTTTCCGGTGCACATCTTTAGGCATTCCGTAATCTGGGGACTATCTGAGTGTTGATGAAACACAGAAAATGCGTCGGGATTGAATACAACAGTCACCATGCTCATTTTCCTCCATGGGAGTAATGTCTCGAACAGTGTACGCTTTGATAGTTCCCTGGAAGACAAGCAGTAGTTTAAGATGCACATCTGGAGGCAATCTGTAATCTGTGAAACATCAGAGTGTTGATGAAACACAGAAATTGCATCGGGATTGAATCCAATAATCACCATGCGCACTTTCCTCCATGGAGTAATGTCTCAAACAGTCTACGATTTGATCGTTCCCTGGAAGACCAGTAGTAGTTTCCGATGCACGTCTGGTGGCATTCTGTAATCTGAGGACTATCAGAGTGTTGATGAAACACCGAAATTGCATCGGGATTGATGGAACAGTCACCATGCGCACTTTCCTCCATAAGAGTTATGTCTCAAACAGTCTACGCTTTGATCGTTCCCTGGAAGACCCGTAGTAGTTTCCAATGCACATCTGGAGGCATTCTGCAATCTGTGGAACATCACAGTTTTGATGAAACATAGAAATTGCATCGGTATTGAATACAACAGTCACCATGCGCACTGTCCTTCATGAGAGTAATGTCTCAAACAGTCTACGCTTTGATCATTCCCTGGAAGACCAGTAGTAGTTTCCGATGCACATCTGGAGGCATTCTGTAACCTGTAGACCATCAGAGTGTTGTTGAAACACAGAAAATGCATCGGGATTGAATACAACAGTCACCATGCGCACTTTCCTCCATGGGAGTAATGTCTCAAACAGTCTACGATTGAAACGTTCCCTGGAAGACCAGTAGTAGTTTCCGATGCACATCTGGTAGCATTCTGTAATCTGTGGACTATCAGAGTGTTGATGAAACACCGAAAATGCATCCGGATTGATACAACAGTCATCATGCGCACTTTCCTCCATGGGAGTTCTGTCTCAAACAGTCTACGCTTTGATCGTTCCCTGGAAGACCAGTAGTAGTTTCCAATGCACATCTGGAGGCATTCTGTTATCTGTGGAACATAAAAGTTTTGATGAAACACAGAAATCGCATCGGGATTGAATACAACAGTCACAATGCCCATTTTCCTCCATGGGAGTAATGTCTCAAACTGTCTACGCTTTGATCGTTCCCTTCTGGACCATTAGTACTTTCCGATGCACATCTGGAGGCATTCTGTAATCTGTGGACTATCAGAGTGTTGTTGAAACACAGAAATTGCATCGGGATCGAATACAACAGTCACCATGCGCACTTTCCTACATGGGAGTAATGTTCCAAACAGTCAACGCTTTGATCGTTCTCTTTAAGACCAGTAGTAGTTTCCGATGCACATCTGGAGGCATTCTGTAATCTGTGGACTATCAGAGTGTTGATGAAACATATAAATTGTATCGGGATTGAATACAACAGTCTCCTTGAGCACTTTCCCCCATGGGAGTAATGTCTCAAACAGTCAACGATTTGATCGTTCCCTGGAAGACCAGTAATAGTTTCCGATGCACATCTGGAGGCAATCTGTAATCTGTGGACCTTCAAAGTGTTGATGAAACACAGAAGTTGCCTCGGGATTGAATACAACAGTCATCATGCGCACTTTCCTTCATGAGATGTTTCCAACAGTATACGCTTTGATCATTCCCTGGAACAGCAGTAGTAGCTTCCGATGCACATCTGGAGGCATTCTGTAATCTGATGACCTTCAAAGTGTTGATGAAACACAGAAATTGCCTCGGGATTGAATACAACAGTCATCATGCGCACTTTCCTGCATGGGAGTAATGTCTCAAACAGTCAACGCTTTGATCGTCCCCTGGAAGACCAGTAGTAGTTTCCGATGCACATCTGGAGGCATTCTGTAACCTGTGGACCATCAGAGTGTTGTTGAAACACAGAAATTGCATCGGGATTAAATACAACAGTCACCATGCGCACTTTCCTCCATGGGAGTAATGTCTCAAACAGTCTACGATTTAAACGTTACCTGGAAGACCAGTAGCAGTTTCCGATGCACATCTGGTGGCATTCTGTAATCTGTGGACTATCAGAGTGTTGATCAAAGACCGAAAATGCATCGGGATTGATACAACAGTCACCATGCGCACTTTCCTCCATGGGAGTACTGTCTCAAACAGTCTAGGCTTTGATCGTTCCCTGGAAGACCAGTAGTAGTTTCCAATGCACATCTGGAGGCATTCTGTAATCTGTGGACTATCAAAATGTTGATGAAACATATAAATTGCATCGGGATTGAATACAACAGTCTCCTTGAGCACTTTCCCCCATGGGAGTAATGTCTCAAACAGTCAACGATTTGATCGTACCCTGGAAGACCAGTAACAGTTTCCGATGCACATCTGGAGGCAATCTGTAATCTGTGGACCTTCAAAGTGTTGATGATACACAGAAATTGCCTCGGCATTGAATACAACAGTCATCATGCACACTTTCCTTCATGAGAGTAATGTTTCAAACAGTCTACGCTTTGATCATTCCCTGGAAGACCAGTAGTAGTTTCCGATGCACATCTGGGGGCATTCTGTAATCTGTGGACTATCAGAGTGTTGTTGAAACACAGAAATTGAACCGGGACTGAATACAACAGTCATCGTGCACACTTTTCTTCATGGGAGTAATGTCTCAAACAGTCAACGCTTTGATCGTTCCCTGGAAGACCGGTAGTAGATTCCGATGCACATCTGGAGGCATTCTGTAATCTGTGGACTATCAGAGTGTTGGTAAAACACAGAAATTGCATCGGGATTGAAATCAACAGTCACCATGCGCACTTTCCTCCATGGGAGTAATGTCTCAAACAGTCGACGCTTTGATCGTTCCCTGCAAGACCAGTAATAGTTTCTGATGGACATCTGGAGTCATTCTGTAATCTGTGGACTATCAGAGTGTTGATGAAACATATAAATTGCATCGGGATTGAATACAACAGTCAGCTTGAGCACTTTCCCCCATGGTAGTAATGCCTCAAAGAGTCAACGCTTTGATCGTTTCCTGGAAGACCAGTAGTAGTTTCAGATGCACATCTGGAGGCAATCTGTTATCTGTGGACCTTCAAAGTGTTGACGAAACACAGAAATAGACTCGGGATTGAATACAAAAGTCATCATGCGCGCTTTCCTTCATGAGAGTAATGTCTCAAACCGTCTACGCTTTGACCATTCCCTGGAAGACCAGTAGTCGTTTCCGATGCACATCTGGAGGCATTCTGTAATCTGTGGAACATCAGAGTGTTGTTGAAACACAGAAATTGCATCGCGATTCAATACAATAGTCACCATGCGCACTTTCCTCCATGGGTTTAATGTGTCCAACAGTCTACGTTTTTATCGGTCCCTCTAAAACCAGCCGTAGTTTCCGTTGCACATCTGGAGGCATTCTGTAATCTGTCTACGTTTAAAGTGTTGATGACACACAGAAATTGCATCGGGATTGAATACAACAGTCACCATGCGAACTTTCCTCCATGGGAGTAATGTCTCAAACAGTCTACGCTTTGATCGTTCCCTGGAAGACCACTAGTAGTTTCTGATGCACATCTGGAGGCATTCTGTAATCTGTGTACCATCAGAGTGTTGTTGAAACACAGAAATTGCCTCGGGATTGAACACAACTGTCACCATGCGCACTTTCCTCCATGGGAGTAATGTCTCATACAGTCAACGCTTTGATCTTTCCCTGGAAGACCAGTAGTAGTTTCCGATGCACATCGGGAGGCATACTGTAATCTGTGGAACATCAGAGTGTTGATGAAACACAGAAATTGCATCGGGATTGAATATAACAGTCACCATGCGCACTTAGCTCCATAGGAGTAATGTCTCAAAGAGTCTACGCTTTGATCGTTTCCTGGAAGACCAGTAGTAGTTTACGATGCACATGTCTGAGCATTCTGTAATCTGTGGACCTTCAAAGTGTTGATGAAACACAGAAATTGCCTCGGGATTGAATACAACCGTCATCATGCGCACTTTCCTATGTCGGAGTAATGTCTCCAAGAGTCTACGCTTTGATCGTTTCCTGGAAGACCAGTAGTAGTTTACGATGCACATGTGGGAGCATTCTGCAATCTGTGGAACTTCAAAGTGTTGATGAAACATAGAAATTGCATCGGGATTGATACAACAGCCACTATGTGCACCTCCCTCCATGGGAGTAACGTCTCAAACAGTCTACGCTTTGATCGTTCCCTGGAAGACCAGTAGTAGTTTCAAATGCACATCTGGAGGCATTCTGTAATCTGTGGAACATCAGAGTTTTGATGAAACACATAAATTGCATCGGGATTGAATACAACAGTCACCATGCGCACTTTCCTACATGGGAGTAATGTCTCAAACAGTCAACGCTTTGATCGTTCAATGCAAGACCAGTAGTAGTTTCCGATGCACATCTGGAGGCATTCTGTAATCTGTGGACTATCAGAGTTTTGATGAAACATATAAATTGCATCGGGATTGAATACAACAGTCACCTTGAGCACTTTCACACATGGGAGTAATGTCTCAAACAGTCAACGCTTTGATCGTTCCCTGGAGGACCAGTAGTAGTTTCCAATGCACATCTGGAGGGATTCTGTAATCTGTCTACGTTCAAAGTGTTGATGACACAGAGAAATTGCATCGGGATTGAATACAACAGACACCAAGCGAACTTTCCTCCATGGGAGTAATGTCTCAAACCGTCTACGCTTTGATCGTTCCCTGGTGGACCAGTAGTACTTTCCGATGCACATCTGGACTCATTCTGTAATCTGTGGACTATCAAAGTGTTACTGAAACACAGAAATAGCATCCTGATTGAATACAACAGTAACCATGCGCACTTTCCTCCATGGGAGTAATGTCTCAAACAGTTTACGCTTTGATCGTTCCCTAAAAATCCAGTAGTAGATTCTGATGCACATCTGGGGGCATTCTATGATCTGTGGACAACCAGAGTGTTGATGAAACACAGAAATTGCATCGGGATTGAATACAACAGTCACCATGCGCACTTTCCTCCACGGGAGTAATGTCTCAAACAGTCAACGCTTTGTTCGTTCCCTGGAGGACCAGTAGTAGTTTCCGATGCACATCTGGAGGCATTCTGTAATCTGTGGACTATCAGAGTGTTTTTGAAACACCGAAATTGCATCCTGATTGAATACAACAGTCACCATGCGCACTTTCCTCCATGGGAGTAATGTCTCAAACAGTCTACGCTTTGATCGTTCCCTGGAAGACCAGTAGTAGTTTCCGATGCACATCTGGAGGCATTCTGTAATCTGTGGACTATCAGAGTGTTGATGAAACACATAAATTGCATCGGGATTGAATACAAAAGAAACCATGCACACTTTCCTCCATGGGAGTAATGTCTCAAACAGTTTACGCTTTGATCGTTCCCTAAAAGGCCAGTAGTAGATTCTGATGCACATCTGGGGGCATTCTATGATCTGTGGACAACCAGAGTGTTGATGAAACACAGAAATTGCATCGGGATTGAATACAACAGTCACCATGCGCACTTTCCTCCACGGGAGTAATGTCTCAAACAGTCAACGCTTTGATCGTCCACTGGAAGACCAGTAGTAGTTTCCGATGCACATCTGGAGGCATTGTGTAATCTGTGGACTATCAGAGTGTTGATGAAACACAGAAATTGCATCGGGATTGAATACAACAGTCACCATGCCCACTTTCCTCCTTGGGAGTAATGTCTCAAACAGTCTACGCTTTGATTGTTCCCTGGAGGACCAGTAGTAGTTTCCAATGCACATCTGGAGGCATTCTGTAATCTGTGGACTATCAAAATGTTGATGAAACATATAAATTGCATCGGGATTGAATACAACAGTCTCCTTGAGCACTTTCCCCCATGGGAGTAATGTCTCAAACAGTCAACGATTTGATCGTACCCTGGAAGACCAGTAACAGTTTCCGATGCACATCTGGAGGCAATCTGTAATCTGTGGACCTTCAAAGTGTTGATGATACACAGAAATTGCCTCGGCATTGAATACAACAGTCATCATGCACACTTTCCTTCATGAGAGTAATGTTTCAAACAGTCTACGCTTTGATCATTCCCTGGAAGACCAGTAGTAGTTTCCGATGCACATCTGGGGGCATTCTGTAATCTGTGGACTATCAGAGTGTTGTTGAAACACAGAAATTGCATCGGGATTGAATATAACAGTCACCATGCGCACTTAGCTCCATAGGAGTAATGTCTCAAAGAGTCTACGCTTTGATCGTTTCCTGGAAGACCAGTAGTAGTTTACGATGCACATGTCTGAGCATTCTGTAATCTGTGGACCTTCAAAGTGTTGATGAAACACAGAAATTGCCTCGGGATTGAATACAACCGTCATCATGCGCACTTTCCTATGTCGTAGTAATGTCTCCAAGAGTCTACGCTTTGATCGTTTCCTGGAAGACCAGTAGTAGTTTACGATGCACATGTGGGAGCATTCTGCAATCTGTGGAACTTCAAAGTGTTGATGAAACATAGAAATTGCATCGGGATTGATACAACAGCCACTATGTGCACCTCCCTCCATGGGAGTAACGTCTCAAACAGTCTACGCTTTGATCGTTCCCTGGAAGACCAGTAGTAGTTTCCAATGCACATCTGGAGGCATTCTGTAATCTGTGGAACATCAGAGTTTTGATGAAACACAGAAATTGCATCGGGATTGAATACAACAGTCACCATGCGCACTTTCCTACATGGGAGTAATGTCTCAAACAGTCAACGCTTTGATCGTTCAATGCAAGACCAGTAGTAGTTTCCGATGCACATCTGGAGGCATTCTGTAATCTGTGGACTATCAGAGTTTTGATGAAACATATAAATTGCATCGGGATTGAATACAACAGTCACCTTGAGCACTTTCACACATGGGAGTAATGTCTCAAACAGTCAACGCTTTGATCGTTCCCTGGAGGACCAGTAGTAGTTTCCAATGCACATCTGGAGGGATTCTGTAATCTGTCTACGTTCAAAGTGTTGATGACACAGAGAAATTGCATCGGGATTGAATACAACAGACACCATGCGAACTTTCCTCCATGGGAGTAATGTCTCAAACCGTCTACGCTTTGATCGTTCCCTGGTGGACCAGTAGTACTTTCCGATGCACATCTGGACTCATTCTGTAATCTGTGGACTATCAAAGTGTTACTGAAACACAGAAATAGCATCCTGATTGAATACAACAGTAACCATGCGCACTTTCCTCCATGGGAGTAATGTCTCAAACAGTTTACGCTTTGATCGTTCCCTAAAAATCCAGTAGTAGATTCTGATGCACATCTGGGGGCATTCTATGATCTGTGGACAACCAGAGTGTTGATGAAACACAGAAATTGCATCGGGATTGAATACAACAGTCACCATGCGCACTTTCCTCCACGGGAGTAATGTCTCAAACAGTCAACGCTTTGTTCGTTCCCTGGAGGACCAGTAGTAGTTTCCGATGCACATCTGGAGGCATTCTGTAATCTGTGGACTATCAGAGTGTTTTTGAAACACCGAAATTGCATCCTGATTGAATACAACAGTCACCATGCGCACTTTCCTCCATGGGAGTAATGTCTCAAACAGTCTACGCTTTGATCGTTCCCTGGAAGACCAGTAGTAGTTTCCGATGCACATCTGGAGGCATTCTGTAATCTGTGGACTATCAGAGTGTTGATGAAACACATAAATTGCATCGGGATTGAATACAAAAGAAACCATGCACACTTTCCTCCATGGGAGTAATGTCTCAAACAGTTTACGCTTTGATCGTTCCCTAAAAGGCCAGTAGTAGATTCTGATGCACATCTGGGGGCATTCTATGATCTGTGGACAACCAGAGTGTTGATGAAACACAGAAATTGCATCGGGATTGAATACAACAGTCACCATGCGCACTTTCCTCCACGGGAGTAATGTCTCAAACAGTCAACGCTTTGATCGTCCACTGGAAGACCAGTAGTAGTTTCCGATGCACATCTGGAGGCATTGTGTAATCTGTGGACTATCAGAGTGTTGATGAAACACAGAAATTGCATCGGGATTGAATACAACAGTCACCATGCCCACTTTCCTCCTTGGGAGTAATGTCTCAAACAGTCTACGCTTTGATTGTTCCCTGGAGGACCAGTAGTAGTTTCCGATGCACATCTGGAGGCAATCTGTAATCTGTGGACCTTCAAAGTGTTGATGAAACACAGAAATTGCCTCCGGATTGAATACAACAGTCATCATGCGCACTTTCCTTCATGAGAGAAATGTTTCAAACAGTCTACGCTTTGATCATTCCCTGGAAGACCAGTAGTAGTTTCCGATGCACATCTGGAATCATTCTGTAATCTGTGGACTATCAGAGTGTTGTTGAACACAGAAATTGCCTCGGGATTGTATACAACAGTCATCATGCACACTTTCCTTCATGGGAGTAATGTCTCAAACAGTCAACGCTTTGATCGTTCCCTGGAAGACGAGTAGTAGTTTCCGATGCACATCTGGAGGCATTCTGTAATCTTTGGACTATCAGAGTGTTGTTAAAACACAGAAATTGCATCGGGTTTGAATACAACAGTCACCATGCGCACTTTCCTCCATGGGAGTAATGTCTCAAACAGTCTACGCTTTGATCGTTCCCTGCAAGACCAGTAATAGTTTCTGATGGACATCTGGAGGCATTCTGTAATCTGTGGACTATCAGAGTGTTGATGAAACATACAAATTGCATCGGGATTGAATACAACAGTCACCTTGAGCACTTTCCCCCATGGGAGTAATGCCTCAAACAGTCTACGCTTTGATCGTTTCCTGGAAGACCAGCAGTAGTTTCAGATGCACATCTGGAGGCAATCTGTTATCTGTGGACCTTCAAAGTGTTGACGAAACACATAAATTGAATCATGATTGAATACAACAGTCATCATGCGCACTTTCCTTCATGAGAGTAATGTTTCCAACAGTATACGCTTTGATCATTCCCTGGAACAGCAGTAGTAACTTCCGATGCACATCTGGAGGCATTCTGTAATCTGATGACCTTCAAAGTGTTGATGAAACACAGAAATTGCCTCGGGATTGAATACAACCGTCATCATGCGCACGTTCCTATGTCGGAGTAATGTCTCCAAGAGTCTACGCTTTGATCGTTTCCTGGAAGACCAGTAGTAGTTTACGATGCACATGTGGGAGCATTCTGTAATCTGTGGAACTTCAAAGTGTTGATGAAACATAGAAATTGCATCGGGATTAATACAACAGCCACTATGTGCACTTCCCTCCATGGGAGTAACGTCTCAAACAGTCTACGCTTTGATCGTTCCCTGGAAGACCAGTAGTAGTTTCCAATGCACATCTGGAGGCATTCTGTAATCTGTGGAACATCAGAGTTTTGATGAAACACAGAAATTGCATCGGGATTGAATACAACAGTCACCATGCGCACTTTCCTACATGGGAGTAATGTCTCAAACAGTCAACGCTTTGATCGTTCAATGCAAGACCGGTAGTAGTTTCCGATGCACATCTGGAGGCATTCTGTAATCTGTGGACTATCAGAGTGTTGATGAAACATATAAATTGCATCGGGATTGAATACAACAGTCACCTTGAGCACTTTCACACATGGGAGTAATGTCTCAAACAGTCAACGCTTTGATCGTTCCCTGGAGGACCAGTAGTAGTTTCCAATGCACATCTGGAGGGATTCTGTAATCTGTCTACGTTGAAAGTGTTGATGACACAGAGAAATTGCATCGGGATTGAATACAACAGACACCATGCGAACTTTCCTCCATGGGAGTAATGTCTCAAACCGTCTACGCTTTGATCGTTCCCTGGAGGACAAGTAGTACTTTCCAATGCACATCTGGACTCATTCTGTAATCTGTGGACTATCAAAGTGTTACTGAAACACAGAAATAGCATCCTGATTGAATACAACAGTAACCATGCGCACTTTCCTCCATGGGAGTAATGTCTCAAACAGTTTACGCTTTGATCGTTCCCTAAAAGGCCAGTAGTAGATTCTGATGCACATCTGGGGGCATTCTATGATCTGTGGACTATCAGAGTGTTGATGAAACACATAAATTGCATCGGGATTGAATACAAAAGAAACCATGCACACTTTCCTCCATGGGAGTAATGTTTCAAACAGTCTACGCTTTGATCATTCCCTGGAAGACCAGTAGTAGTTTACGATGCACATGTGGGAGCATTCTGTAATCTGTGGAACTTCAAAGTGTTGATGAAACACAGAAATTGCATCGGGATTGAATACAACAGTCACCATGCGCACTTTCTTCCACGGGAGTAATGTCTCAAACTGTCAACGCTTTGTTCGTTCCCTGGAGGACCAGTTGTAGTTTCCGATGCACATCTGGAGGCATTCTGTAATCTCTGGACTATCAGAGTGTTTTTGAAACACCGAAATTGCATCCTGATTGAATACAACAGTCACCATGCGCACTTTCCTCCATGGGAGTAATGTCTCAAACAGTCTACGCTTTGATCGTTCCCTGGAAGACCAGTAGTAGTTTCCGATGCACATCTGGAGGCATTCTGTAATCTGTGGACTATCAGAGTGTTGATGAAACACATAAATTGCATCGGGATTGAATACAAAAGAAACCATGCACACTTTCCTCCATGGGAGTAATGTCTCAAACAGTTTACGCTTTGATCGTTCCCTAAAAGGCCAGTAGTAGATTCTGATGCACATCTGGGGGCATTCTATGATCTGTGGACAACCAGAGTGTTGATGAAACACAGAAATTGCATCGGGATTGAATACAACAGTCACCATGCGCACTTTCCTCCACGGGAGTAATGTCTCAAACAGTCAACGCTTTGATCGTTCACTGGAAGACCAGTAGTAGTTTCCGATGCACATCTGGAGGCATTGTGTAATCTGTGGACTATCAGAGTGTTGATGAAACACAGAAATTGCATCGGGATTGAATACAACAGTCACCATGCCCACTTTCCTCCTTGGGAGTAATCTCTCAAACAGTCTACGCTTTGATTGTTCCCTGGAGGACCAGTAGTAGTTTCCGATGCACATCTGGAGGCAATCTGTAATCTGTGGACCTTCAAAGTGTTGATGAAACACAGAAATTGCCTCCGGATTGAATACAACAGTCATCATGCGCACTTTCCTTCATGAGAGAAATGTTTCAAACAGTCTACGCTTTGATCATTCCCTGGAAGACCAGTAGTAGTTTCCGATGCACATCTGGAAACATTCTGTAATCTGTGGACTATCAGAGTGTTGTTGAACACAGAAATTGCCTCGGGATTGAATACAACAGTCATCATCCACACTTTCCTTCATGGGAGTAATGTCTCAAACAGTCAACGCTTTGATCGTTCCCTGGAAGATGAGTAGTAGTTTCCGATGCACATCTGGAGGCATTCTGTAATCTTTGGACTATCAGAGTGTTGTTAAAACACAGAAATTGCATCGGGTTTGAATACAACAGTCACCATGCGCACTTTCCTCCATGGGAGTAATGTCTCAAACAGTCTACGCTTTGATCGTTCCCTGCAAGACCAGTAATAGTTTCTGATGGACATCTGGAGGCATTCTGTAATCTGTGGACTATCAGAGTGTTGATGAAATATACAAATTGCATCGGGATTGAATACAACAGTCACCTTGAGCACTTTCCCCCATGGGAGTAATGCCTCAAACAGTCTACGCTTTGATCGTTTCCTGGAAGACAGGCAGTAGTTTCAGATGCACATCTGGAGGCAATCTGTTATCTGTGGACCTTCAAAGTGTTGACGAAACACAGAAATTGAATCATGATTGAATACAACAGTCATCATGCGCGCTTTCCTTCATGAGAGTAATGTCTCAAACCGTCTACGCTTTGATCATTCCCTGGAAGACCAGTAGTAGTTTCCGATGCACATCTGGAGGCAATCTGTAATGTGTGGACCATCAGAGTGTTGTTGAAACACAGAAATTGCATCGCGATTCAATACAACAGTCACCATGCGCACTTTCCTTCATGGGAGTATTGTCTCAAACAGTCTTCGTTTTGATCGCTCCCTCTAAGACCAGTAGTAGTTTCCGCTGCACATCTGGAGGCATTCTGTAATCTGTGCACGTTCAAAGTGTTGATGAAACACAGAAATTGCATCGGGATAGAATACAACAGTATCCATGTGCACTTTCCTCCATGGGAGTAATGTCTCAAACAGTCAACGCTTTGATCGTTCACTGGAAGACCAGTAGTAGTTTCCGATGCACATCGGGAGGCATACTGTAATCTGTGGACTATCACAGTGTTGATGAAACACAGAAATTGCATCGGGATTGAATACAACAGTCACCTTGCGCACTTTCCTCCATGGGAGTAATGTCTCAAACAGTCTACGATTTAAACGTTCCCTGGAAGACCAGTAGTAGTTTCCGATGCACATCTGGTGGCATTCTGTAATCTGTGGACTATCAGAGTGTTGATGAAACACCGAAAATGCATCCGGATTGATACAACAGTCATCATGCGCACTTTCCTCCATGGGAATACTGTCTCAAACAGTCTACGCTTTGATCGTTCCCTGGAAGACCAGTAGTAGTTTCCAATGCACATCTGGAGGCATTCTGTTATCTGTGGAACATCAAAGTTTTGATGGAACACAGAAATTGCATCGGGATTGATACAACAGCCACTATGTGCACTTCCCTCCATGGGAGTAACGTGTCATACAGTCTACGCTTTGATCGTTCCCTGGAAGACCAGTAGTAGTTTCCAATGCACATCTGGAGGCATTCTGTAATCTGTGGAACATCAGAGTTTTGATGAAACACAGAAATTGCATCGGGATTGAATACAACAGTCACCATGCCCACTTTCCTCCTTGGGAGTAATGTCTCAAACAGTCTACGCTTTGATTGTTCCCTGGAGGACCAGTAGTAGTTTCCGATGCACATCTGGAGGCAATCTGTAATCTGTGGACCTTCAAAGTGTTGATGAAACACAGAAATTGCCTCCGGATTGAATACAACAGTCATCATGCGCACTTTCCTTCATGAGAGAAATGTTTCAAACAGTCTACGCTTTGATCATTCCCTGGAAGACCAGTAGTAGTTTCCGATGCACATCTGGAATCATTCTGTAATCTGTGGACTATCAGAGTGTTGTTGAACACAGAAATTGCCTCGGGATTGTATACAACAGTCATCATGCACACTTTCCTTCATGGGAGTAATGTCTCAAACAGTCAACGCTTTGATCGTTCCCTGGAAGACGAGTAGTAGTTTCCGATGCACATCTGGAGGCATTCTGTAATCTGTGGACTATCAGAGTGTTGATGAAACATACAAATTGCATCGGGATTGAATACAACAGTCACCTTGAGCACTTTCCCCCATGGGAGTAATGCCTCAAACAGTCTACGCTTTGATCGTTTCCTGGAAGACCAGCAGTAGTTTCAGATGCACATCTGGAGGCAATCTGTTATCTGTGGACCTTCAAAGTGTTGACGAAACACATAAATTGAATCATGATTGAATACAACAGTCATCATGCGCACTTTCCTTCATGAGAGTAATGTTTCCAACAGTATACGCTTTGATCATTCCCTGGAACAGCAGTAGTAACTTCCGATGCACATCTGGAGGCATTCTGTAATCTGATGACCTTCAAAGTGTTGATGAAACACAGAAATTGCCTCGGGATTGAATACAACCGTCATCATGCGCACGTTCCTATGTCGGAGTAATGTCTCCAAGAGTCTACGCTTTGATCGTTTCCTGGAAGACCAGTAGTAGTTTACGATGCACATGTGGGAGCATTCTGTAATCTGTGGAACTTCAAAGTGTTGATGAAACATAGAAATTGCATCGGGATTAATACAACAGCCACTATGTGCACTTCCCTCCATGGGAGTAACGTCTCAAACAGTCTACGCTTTGATCGTTCCCTGGAAGACCAGTAGTAGTTTCCAATGCACATCTGGAGGCATTCTGTAATCTGTGGAACATCAGAGTTTTGATGAAACACAGAAATTGCATCGGGATTGAATACAACAGTCACCATGCGCACTTTCCTACATGGGAGTAATGTCTCAAACAGTCAACGCTTTGATCGTTCAATGCAAGACCGGTAGTAGTTTCCGATGCACATCTGGAGGCATTCTGTAATCTGTGGACTATCAGAGTGTTGATGAAACATATAAATTGCATCGGGATTGAATACAACAGTCACCTTGAGCACTTTCACACATGGGAGTAATGTCTCAAACAGTCAACGCTTTGATCGTTCCCTGGAGGACCAGTAGTAGTTTCCAATGCACATCTGGAGGGATTCTGTAATCTGTCTACGTTGAAAGTGTTGATGACACAGAGAAATTGCATCGGGATTGAATACAACAGACACCATGCGAACTTTCCTCCATGGGAGTAATGTCTCAAACCGTCTACGCTTTGATCGTTCCCTGGAGGACAAGTAGTACTTTCCAATGCACATCTGGACTCATTCTGTAATCTGTGGACTATCAAAGTGTTACTGAAACACAGAAATAGCATCCTGATTGAATACAACAGTAACCATGCGCACTTTCCTCCATGGGAGTAATGTCTCAAACAGTTTACGCTTTGATCGTTCCCTAAAAGGCCAGTAGTAGATTCTGATGCACATCTGGGGGCATTCTATGATCTGTGGACTATCAGAGTGTTGATGAAACACATAAATTGCATCGGGATTGAATACATAAGAAACCATGCACACTTTCCTCCATGGGAGTAATGTTTCAAACAGTCTACGCTTTGATCATTCCCTGGAAGACCAGTAGTAGTTTACGATGCACATGTGGGAGCATTCTGTAATCTGTGGAACTTCAAAGTGTTGATGAAACACAGAAATTGCATCGGGATTGAATACAACAGTCACCATGCGCACTTTCTTCCACGGGAGTAATGTCTCAAACTGTCAACGCTTTGTTCGTTCCCTGGAGGACCAGTTGTAGTTTCCGATGCACATCTGGAGGCATTCTGTAATCTCTGGACTATCAGAGTGTTTTTGAAACACCGAAATTGCATCCTGATTGAATACAACAGTCACCATGCGCACTTTCCTCCATGGGAGTAATGTCTCAAACAGTCTACGCTTTGATCGTTCCCTGGAAGACCAGTAGTAGTTTCCGATGCACATCTGGAGGCATTCTGTAATCTGTGGACTATCAGAGTGTTGATGAAACACATAAATTGCATCGGGATTGAATACAAAAGAAACCATGCACACTTTCCTCCATGGGAGTAATGTCTCAAACAGTTTACGCTTTGATCGTTCCCTAAAAGGCCAGTAGTAGATTCTGATGCACATCTGGGGGCATTCTATGATCTGTGGACAACCAGAGTGTTGATGAAACACAGAAATTGCATCGGGATTGAATACAACAGTCACCATGCGCACTTTCCTCCACGGGAGTAATGTCTCAAACAGTCAACGCTTTGATCGTTCACTGGAAGACCAGTAGTAGTTTCCGATGCACATCTGGAGGCATTGTGTAATCTGTGGACTATCAGAGTGTTGATGAAACACAGAAATTGCATCGGGATTGAATACAACAGTCACCATGCCCACTTTCCTCCTTGGGAGTAATCTCTCAAACAGTCTACGCTTTGATTGTTCCCTGGAGGACCAGTAGTAGTTTCCGATGCACATCTGGAGGCAATCTGTAATCTGTGGACCTTCAAAGTGTTGATGAAACACAGAAATTGCCTCCGGATTGAATACAACAGTCATCATGCGCACTTTCCTTCATGAGAGAAATGTTTCAAACAGTCTACGCTTTGATCATTCCCTGGAAGACCAGTAGTAGTTTCCGATGCACATCTGGAAACATTCTGTAATCTGTGGACTATCAGAGTGTTGTTGAACACAGAAATTGCCTCGGGATTGAATACAACAGTCATCATCCACACTTTCCTTCATGGGAGTAATGTCTCAAACAGTCAACGCTTTGATCGTTCCCTGGAAGATGAGTAGTAGTTTCCGATGCACATCTGGAGGCATTCTGTAATCTTTGGACTATCAGAGTGTTGTTAAAACACAGAAATTGCATCGGGTTTGAATACAACAGTCACCATGCGCACTTTCCTCCATGGGAGTAATGTCTCAAACAGTCTACGCTTTGATCGTTCCCTGCAAGACCAGTAATAGTTTCTGATGGACATCTGGAGGCATTCTGTAATCTGTGGACTATCAGAGTGTTGATGAAATATACAAATTGCATCGGGATTGAATACAACAGTCACCTTGAGCACTTTCCCCCATGGGAGTAATGCCTCAAACAGTCTACGCTTTGATCGTTTCCTGGAAGACAGGCAGTAGTTTCAGATGCACATCTGGAGGCAATCTGTTATCTGTGGACCTTCAAAGTGTTGACGAAACACAGAAATTGAATCATGATTGAATACAACAGTCATCATGCGCGCTTTCCTTCATGAGAGTAATGTCTCAAACCGTCTACGCTTTGATCATTCCCTGGAAGACCAGTAGTAGTTTCCGATGCACATCTGGAGGCAATCTGTAATGTGTGGACCATCAGAGTGTTGTTGAAACACAGAAATTGCATCGCGATTCAATACAACAGTCACCATGCGCACTTTCCTTCATGGGAGTATTGTCTCAAACAGTCTACGTTTTGATCGCTCCCTCTAAGACCAGTAGTAGTTTCCGCTGCACATCTGGAGGCATTCTGTAATCTGTGCACGTTCAAAGTGTTGATGAAACACAGAAATTGCATCGGGATAGAATACAACAGTATCCATGTGCACTTTCCTCCATGGGAGTAATGTCTCAAACAGTCAACGCTTTGATCGTTCACTGGAAGACCAGTAGTAGTTTCCGATGCACATCGGGAGGCATACTGTAATCTGTGGACTATCACAGTGTTGATGAAACACAGAAATTGCATCGGGATTGAATACAACAGTCACCTTGCGCACTTTCCTCCATGGGAGTAATGTCTCAAACAGTCTACGATTTAAACGTTCCCTGGAAGACCAGTAGTAGTTTCCGATGCACATCTGGTGGCATTCTGTAATCTGTGGACTATCAGAGTGTTGATGAAACACCGAAAATGCATCCGGATTGATACAACAGTCATCATGCGCACTTTCCTCCATGGGAATACTGTCTCAAACAGTCTACGCTTTGATCGTTCCCTGGAAGACCAGTAGTAGTTTCCAATGCACATCTGGAGGCATTCTGTTATCTGTGGAACATCAAAGTTTTGATGGAACACAGAAATTGCATCGGGATTGATACAACAGCCACTATGTGCACTTCCCTCCATGGGAGTAACGTGTCATACAGTCTACGCTTTGATCGTTCCCTGGAAGACCAGTAGTAGTTTCCAATGCACATCTGGAGGCATTCTGTAATCTGTGGAACATCAGAGTTTTGATGAAACACAGAAATTGCATCGGGATTGAATACAACAGTCACCATGCGCACTTTCCTCCTTGGGAGTAATGTCTCAAACAGTCTACGCTTTGATTGTTCCCTGGAAGACCACTAGAAGTTTGCGATGCACATCTGGAGGCCTTCTGTAATCTGTGGACAGTCATAGTGTTGTTGAAACACAGCGATTACATCGGGATTGGATACAACAGTCACCATGCGCACTTTCCTACATTGGAGTAATGTCTCAAACAGTCAACGCTTTGATCGTTCCCTGCAAGACCAGTAGTAGTTTCCGATGCACATCTGGAGGCATTCTGTAATCTGTGGACTATCAGAGTGTTGATGAAACATATAAATAGCATCGGGATTGAATACAACAGTCACCTTGAGCACTTTCCCCCATGGGAGTAATGTCTCAAACAGTCAACGCTTTGATCGTTCCCTGGATCACCAGTAGTAGTTTCCGACGCACATCTGGAGGCAATCTGTAATCTGTGGACCTTCAAAGTGTTGATGAAACACAGAAATTGCCACAGGATTGAGTACAACAGTCATCATGCGCACTTTCCTTCATGAGAGTAATGTTTCAAAGAGATTACGCTTTGATCATTCCCTGGAAGACCAGTAGTAGTTTCCGATGCACATCTGGAGGCATTCTGTAATCTGTGGACTATCAGAGTGCTGTTGAAACACAGAAATTGCCTCGGGATTGAATACAACAGTCATCATGCGCACTTTTCATTCATGGGAGTAATTCTCAAACAGTCTACGCTTTGATCGTTCCCTGCAAGACCAGTAATAGTTTCTGATGGACATCTGGAGGCATTCTGTAATCTGTGGACTATCAGAGTGTTGATGAAACATACAAATTGCATCGGGATTGAATACAACAGTCACCTTGAGCACTTTCCCCCATGGGAGTAATGCCTCAAACAGTCTACGCTTTGATCGTTTCCTGGAAGACCAGCAGTAGTTTCAGATGCACATCTGGAGGCAATCTGTTATCTGTGGACCTTCAAAGTGTTGACGAAACACAGAAATTGAATCATGATTGAATACAACAGTCATCATGCGCGCTTTCCTTCATGAGAGTAATGTCTCAAACCGTCTACGCTTTGATCATTCCCTGGAAGACCAGTAGTAGTTTCCGATGCACATCTGGAGGCAATCTGTAATGTGTGGACCATCAGAGTGTTGTGGAAACACAGAAATTGCATCGCGATTCAATACAACAGTCACCATGCGCACTTTCCTTCATGGGAGTATTGTCTCAAACAGTCTACGTTTTGATCGCTCCCTCTAAGACCAGTAGTAGTTTCCGCTGCACATCTGGAGGCATTCTGTAATCTGTGCACGTTCAAAGTGTTGATGAAACACAGAAATTGCATCGGGATAGAATACAACAGTATCCATGTGCACTTTCCTCCATGGGAGTAATGTCTCAAACAGTCAACGCTTTGATCGTTCACTGGAAGACCAGTAGTAGTTTCCGATGCACATCGGGAGGCATACTGTAATCTGTGGACTATCACAGTGTTGATGAAACACAGAAATTGCATCGGGATTGAATACAACAGTCACCTTGCGCACTTTCCTCCATGGGAGTAATGTCTCAAACAGTCTACGATTTAAACGTTCCCTGGAAGACCAGTAGTAGTTTCCGATGCACATCTGGTGGCATTCTGTAATCTGTGGACTATCAGAGTGTTGATGAAACACCGAAAATGCATCCGGATTGATACAACAGTCATCATGCGCACTTTCCTCCATGGGAATACTGTCTCAAACAGTCTACGCTTTGATCGTTCCCTGGAAGACCAGTAGTAGTTTCCAATGCACATCTGGAGGCATTCTGTTATCTGTGGAACATCAAAGTTTTGATGGAACACAGAAATTGCATCGGGATTGATACAACAGCCACTATGTGCACTTCCCTCCATGGGAGTAACGTGTCATACAGTCTACGCTTTGATCGTTCCCTGGAAGACCAGTAGTAGTTTCCAATGCACATCTGGAGGCATTCTGTAATCTGTGGAACATCAGAGTTTTGATGAAACACAGAAATTGCATCGGGATTGAATACAACAGTCACCATGCGCACTTTCCTCCTTGGGAGTAATGTCTCAAACAGTCTACGCTTTGATTGTTCCCTGGAAGACCACTAGAAGTTTGCGATGCACATCTGGAGGCCTTCTGTAATCTGTGGACAGTCATAGTGTTGTTGAAACACAGCGATTACATCGGGATTGGATACAACAGTCACCATGCGCACTTTCCTACATTGGAGTAATGTCTCAAACAGTCAACGCTTTGATCGTTCCCTGCAAGACCAGTAGTAGTTTCCGATGCACATCTGGAGGCATTCTGTAATCTGTGGACTATCAGAGTGTTGATGAAACATATAAATTGCATCGGGATTGAATACAACAGTCACCTTGAGCACTTTCCCCCATGGGAGTTATGTCTCAAACAGTCAACGCTTTGATCGTTCCCTGGATCACCAGTAGTAGTTTCCGACGCACATCTGGAGGCAATCTGTAATCTGTGGACCTTCAAAGTGTTGATGAAACACAGAAATTGCCACAGGATTGAGTACAACAGTCATCATGCGCACTTTCCTTCATGAGAGTAATGTTTCAAACAGATTACGCTTTGATCATTCCCTGGAAGACCAGTAGTAGTTTCCCATGCACATCTGGAGGCATTCTGTAATCTGTGGACTATCAGAGTGCTGTTGAAACACAGAAATTGCCTCGGGATTGAATACAACAGTCATCATGCGCACTTTTCATTCATGGGAGTAATGTCTCAAAGAGTCAACGCTTTGATCGTTCCCTGGAAGACGAGTAGTAGTTTCCGATCCACATCTGGAGGTATTCTGTAATCTTTGGACTACCAGAGTGTTGTTAAAACAAAGAAATTGCATCGGGATTGAATACAACAGTCACCATGCGCACTTTCCTCAATGGGAGTAATGTCTCAAACAGTTTACGCATTGATCGTTCCCAAAAAGGCCAGTAGTAGATTCTGATGCACATCTGGGGGCATTCTATAATCTGTGGACAATCAGAGTGTTGATGAAACACAGAAATTGCATCGGGATTGAATACAACAGTCACCATGCCCACTTTCCTCCTTGGGAGTAATGTCTCAAACAGTCTACGCTTTGATTGTTCCCTGGAGGACCAGTAGTAGTTTCCGATGCACATCTGGAGGCAATCTGTAATCTGTGGACCTTCAAAGTGTTGATGAAACACAGAAATTGCCTCGGGATTGAATACAACAGTCATCATGCACACTTTCCTTCATGGGAGTAATGTCTCAAACAGTCAACGCTTTGATCGTTCCCTGGAAGATGAGTAGTAGTTTCCGATGCACATCTGGAGGCATTCTGTAATCTTTGGACTATCAGAGTGTTGTTAAAACACAGAAATTGCCTCGGGATTGAATACAACAGTCATCATGCACACTTTCCTTCATGGGAGTAATGTCTCAAACAGTCAACGCTTTGATCGTTCCCTGGAAGATGAGTAGTAGTTTCCGATGCACATCTGGAGGCATTCTGTAATCTTTGGACTATCAGAGTGTTGTTAAAACACAGAAATTGCATCGGGTTTGAATACAACAGTCACCATGCGCACTTTCCTCCATGGGAGTAATGTCTCAAACAGTCTACGCTTTGATCGTTCCCTGCAAGACCAGTAATAGTTTCTGATGGACATCTGGAGGCATTCTGTAATCTGTGGACTATCAGAGTGTTGATGAAACATACAAATTGCATCGGGATTGAATACAACAGTCACCTTGAGCACTTTCCCCCATGGGAGTAATGCCTCAAACAGTCTACGCTATGATTGTTTCCTGGAAGACCAGCAGTAGTTTCAGATGCACATCTGGAGGCAATCTGTTATCTGTGGACCTTCAAAGTGTTGACGAAACACAGAAATTGAATCATGATTGAATACAACAGTCATCATGCGCGCTTTCCTTCATGAGAGTAATGTCTCAAACCGTCTACGCTTTGATCATTCCCTGGAAGACCAGTAGTAGTTTCCGATGCACATCTGGAGTCAATCTGTAATGTGTGGACCATCAGAGTGTTGTTGAAACACAGAAATTGCATCGCGATTCAATACAACAGTCACCATGCGCACTTACCTTCATGGGAGTATTGTCTCAAACAGTCTACGTTTTGATCGCTCCCTCTAAGACCAGTAGTAGTTTCCGCTGCACATCTGGAGGCATTCTGTAATCTGTGCACGTTCAAAGTGTTGATGAAACACAGAAATTGCATCGGGATAGAATACAACAGTATCCATGTGCACTTTCCTCCATGGGAGTAATGTCTCAAACAGTCAACGCTTTGATCGTTCACTGGAAGACCAGTAGTAGTTTCCGATGCACATCGGGGGGCATACTGTAATCTGTGGACTATCACAGTGTTGATGAAACACAGAAATTGCATCGGAATTGAATACAACAGTCACCTTGCGCACTTTCCTCCATGGGAGTAATGTCTCAAACAGTCTACGATTTAAACGTTCCCTGGAAGACCAGTAGTAGTTTCCGATGCACATCTGGTGGCATTCTGTAATCTGTGGACTATCAGAGTGTTGATGAAACACCGAAAATGCATCCGGATTGATACAACAGTCATCATGCGCACTTTCCTCCATGGGAATACTGTCTCAAACAATCTACGCTTTGATCGTTCCCTGGAAGACCAGTAGTAGTTTCCAATGCACATCTGGAGGCATTCTGTTATCTGTGGAACATCAAAGTTTTGATGGAACACAGAAATTGCATCGGGATTGATACAACAGCCACTATGTGCACTTCCCTCCATGGGAGTAAAGTGTCATACAGTCTACGCTTTGATCGTTCCCTGGAAGACCAGTAGTAGTTTCCAATGCACATCTGGAGGCATTCTGTAATCTGTGGAACATCAGAGTTTTGATGAAACACAGAAATTGCATCGGGATTGAATACAACAGTCTCCATGCGCACTTTCCTCCTTGGGAGTAATGTCTCAAACAGTCTACGCTTTGATTGTTCCCTGGAAGACCACTAGAAGTTTGCGATGCACATCTGGAGGCCTTCTGTAATCTGTGGACAGTCATAGTGTTGTTGAAACACAGCGATTACATCGGGATTGGATACAACAGTCACCATGCGCACTTTCCTACATTGGAGTAATGTCTCAAACAGTCAACGCTTTGATCGTTCCCTGCAAGACCAGTAGTAGTTTCCGATGCACATCTGGAGGCATTCTGTAATCTGTGGACTATCAGAGTGTTGATGAAACATATAAATTGCATCAGGATTGAATACAACAGTCACCTTGAGCACTTTCCCCCATGGGAGTAATGTCTCAAACAGTCAACGCTTTGATCGTTCCCTGGATCACCAGTAGTAGTTTCCGACGCACATCTGGAGGCAATCTGTAATCTGTGGACCTTCAAAGTGTTGATGAAACACAGAAATTGCCACAGGATTGAGTACAACAGTCATCATGCGCACTTTCCTTCATGAGAGTAATGTTTCAAACAGATTACGCTTTGATCATTCCCTGGAAGACCAGTAGTAGTTTCCGATGCACATCTGGAGGCATTCTGTAATCTGTGGACTATCAGAGTGCTGTTGAAACACAGAAATTGCCTCGGGATTGAATACAACAGTCATCATGCGCACTTTTCATTCATGGGAGTAATGTCTCAGAGAGTCAACGCTTTGATCGTTCCCTGGAAGACGAGTAGTAGTTTCCGATGCACATCTGGAGGTATTCTGTAATCTTTGGACTACCAGAGTGTTGTTGAAACACAGAAATTGCCTCGGGATTGAATACAACAGTCATCATGCGCACTTTCCTTCATGGGAGTAATGTCTCAAACAGTCAACGCTTTGATCGTTCCCTGGAAGACCAGTAGTAGTTTCCGATGCACATCTGGAGGCATTCTGTAATCTGTGGACCATCAGAGTGTTGTTGAAACACAGAAATTGCATCGCGATTCAATACAACAGTCACCATGCGCACTTTCCTTCATGGGGGTAATGTGTCCAACAGTCTATGCTTTTATCGTTCCCTCTAAGACCAGTAGTAGTTTCCGTTGCACATCTGGACTCATTCTGTAATCTGTCTACGTTCAAAGTGTTGATGACACTCAGAAAATGCATCAGGATTGAATACAACAGTCACCATGCAAACTTTCCTCCATGGGAGTAATGTCTAAAACAGTCTACGCTTAGATCGTTCCCTGGAAGACCACTAGTAGTTTCCGATGCACATCTGGAGGCATTCTGTAATCTGTGTACCATCAGAGTGTTGTTGAAACGAAGAAATTGCCTCGGGATTGAAAACAACTGTCACCATGCGCACTCTCGTCCATGGGAGTAATGTCTCAAACAGTCTACGCCTTGATCGTTCCCTGGAAGACCAGTAGTAGTTTCCGATGCACATCTGGAGGCATTCTGTAATCTGTGTACTAACAGAGTGTTGTTGCTAACACAGAAATTGCATCGGGATTGAATACAACAGTCACCATGCGCACTTTCCTATGTCGGAGTAATGTCTCAAAGAGTCTACGCTTTGATCGTTTCCTGGAAGACCAGTAGTAGTTTACAATGCACATGTGGGAGCATTCTGTAATCTGTGGACCTTCAAAGTGTTGATGAAACATAGAAATTGCATCGGGATTGAATATAACAGTCACCATGCGCACTTTCCTCCATGGGAGAAATGTCTCAAACAGTCTACCCTTTGATCGTTCCCTGGAAGACCTTTAGTATTTTCCGATGCACATCTGGAGGCATACTGTAATCTGTGGAACATCAGAGTGTTGATGAAACACAGAAATTGCATCGGAATTGAACACAGCAGTCACCATGCGCAGTTTCCTCCATGGGAGTAATGTCTCAATCAGTCTACATTTTGATCGTTCCCTGCAAGACCAGTATTAGTTTCCGATGCACATCCGGAGGCATTCTGTAATCTGTGGACTTTCAAAGTGTTGATGAAACACAGAAATTGCATCGGGATTGAAAACAACAGTCACCATGCGCACTTTCCTCCATGGGAGTAATGTCACAAACAGTCTACGCTTTGATCGTTCCCTGGAAGACCAGTAGTAGTTTCCGATGCACATCTGGAGGCATTCTGTAATCTTTGGACTATCAGAGTGTTGTTAAAACACAGAAATTGCATCGGGATTGAATACAACAGTCACCATGCGCACTTTCCTCCATGGGAGTAATGTCTCAAACAGTCTACGCTTTGATCGTTCCCTGGAAGACCAGTAATAATTTCTGATGGACATCTGGAGGCATTCTGTAATCTGTGGACTATCAGAGGGTTGATCAAACATATAAATTCCATCGGGCTTGAATACAACAGTCACCTTGAGCACTTTCCCCCATTGGAGTAATGCCTCAAACAGTCTACGCTTTGATCGTTTCCTGGAAGACCAGTAGTAGTTTCAGATGCACATCTGGGGGCAATCTGTTATCTGTGGACCTTCAAAGTGTTGACGAAACACAGAAATTGCCTCGGGATTGAATACAACAGTCATCATGCGCGCTTTCCTTCATGAGAGTAATGTCTCAAACCGTCTACGCTTTGATCATTCCCTGGAAGACCAGTAGTAGTTTCCGATGCACATCTGGAGGCATTCTGTAATCTGTCTACGTTCAAAGTGTTGATGACACACTGAAATTGCATCGGGATTGAATACAACAGTCACCATGCCAACTTTCCTCCATGGGAGTAATATCTCAAACAGTCTACGCTTTGATCGTTCCCTGCAAGACCAGTAATAGTTTCTGATGGACATCTGGAGGCATTCTGTAATCTGTGTACCATCAGAGTGTTGTTGAAACACAGAAATTGCCTCGGGATTGAACACAACTGTCACCATGCGCACTTTCCTCCATGGGAGTAATGTCTCAAACAGTCAACGCTTTGATCTTTCCCTGGAAGACCAGTAGTAGTTTCCGATGCACATCTGGAGGCATACTGTAATCTGTGGAACATCAGAGTGTTGATGAAACACAGAAATTGCATCGGGATTGATTATAACAGTCACCATGCGCACTTTGCTCCATAGGAGTAATGTCTCAAACCGTCTATGCCTTGTTCGTTCCCTGGAAAACCAGTAGTAGTTTCCGATGCACATCCGGTGGTTTCTGTAATCTGTGGACTATTAGAGTGTTGTTGAAACACAGACATTGCCTCGGGATTCAATACAACAGTCACCATGCGCACTTTGCTCCATGGGAGTAATCTCTCAAACAGTCTACGCTTTGATCGTTTCCTGGAAGACCAGTAGTAGTTTTCGATGCACGTGTGGAGGCATACTGTAATCTGTGGAATATCAGAGTGTTGTTGAAACACAGAAATTACTTCGGGATTGAATACAACAGTCACCATGCGCACTTTCCTACATGGGAGTAATGTCTCTAACTGTCTACGCTTTGATCGTTCCCTGGAAGACCAGTATTAGTTTCCGATGCACATCTGGAGGCAATCTGTAATCTGTGGACCTTCAAAGTGTTGATGAAACACAGAAATTGCATCGGGATTGAATACAAAAGTAACCATGCACACTTTCCTCCATAAGAGTAATGTCTCAAACAGTTTACGCTTTGATCGTTCCCTAAAAGGCCAGTAGTAGATTCTGATGCACATCTGGGGGCATTCTATAATCTGTGGACAATCAGAGTGTTGATGAAACACAGAAATTGCATGGGGATTGAATACAACAGTCACCATGCGCACTTTCCTCCATGGGAGTAATGTCTCAAACAGTCAACGCTTTGATCGTTCACTGGAAGACCAGTAGTAGTTTCCGATGCACATCTGGAGGCATTCTGTAATCTGTGGACTATCAGAGTGTTGATGAAACACAGAAATTGCGTCGGGATTGAATACAACAGTCACCATGCGCACTTTCCTATGTGGGAGTAATGTATCAAACAGTCTACGTTTTTATCGTTCCCTGGAAGAGCAGCAGTTGTTTCCGATGCACGTCTGGAGGCATTCTGTAATCTGTGGAGTATCAGAGTGTTGTTGAAACACAGATATTGCATCGGGAATGAATACAACAGTCATCATGCGCACTTTCCTATGTTGTAGTAATGTCTCAAAGAGTCTACGCTTTGATCGTTTCCTGGAAGACCAGTAGTAGTTTACGATGCACAAGTTGGAGCATTCTGTAATCTGCGGACCTTCAAAGTGTTGATGAAACATAGAAATTGCATCGGGATTTAATACAACAGTCAACATGCGCACTTTCCTCCATGGGAGTAATGTCTCAAACAGTCTAGGATTTGATCGTTCCCTGGAAGACCAGTAGTAGTTTTCGATGCACATCTGGAGGCATACTGTAATCTGTGGAACATCAGAGTATTGATGAAACACAGAAATTGCATCTGGATTGAATACAATAGTCACCATGCGCACTTTCCTCCATGGGAGTAATGTCTCAATCAGTCTACATTTTGTCGTTCCCTGCAAGACCAGTATTAATTTCCGATGCACATCCGGAGGCATTCCGTAATCTGTGGACCTTCAAAGTGTTGATGAAACACAGAAATTGCATCGGGATTCAATGAAACAGTCACCATGCGCACTTTCCTCCATGGGAGTAATGTCTCAAACAGTCTACGATTTGATCGTTCCCTTGAAGGCCAGTAGTTGTTTCCGATGCACATCTGGAGGCATTCTGTAATCTGTGGACTATCAGTGTGTTGATGAGACACTGATATTGCATCGGGATTGAATACAACAGTAACCATGCGCACTTTCCTCCATGGGAGTAATGTCTCAAACGGTTTACGCTTTGATCGTTCCCTGGAAGACCAGTAGTAGTTTCCGGTGCACTTCTGGAGGCATTCTGTAATCTGTGGACTATCAGAGTGTTGATGATACACAGAAATTGCGTTTGGATTGAATACAACAGTCACCATACGCACTTTCCTCCATGGGAGTAATGTCTCAAACAGTCTACGCTTTGATCGTTCCCTGGAAGACCAGTAGTAGTTTGCGATGCACATCTGGAGGCATTCTGTAATATGTGGAACATCAGAGTGTTGATGAAACACAGAAATTGCATCGGGATTGAATACAACAGTCACCATGCGCACTTTCCTCCATGGGAGTAATGTCTCAGTCAGTCTACGCTTTGATGGTTCCCTCAAAGACCAGTAGTAGTTTCCGATGCACATCTGGAGGCATTCTGTAATCTGTGGACCTTCAAAGTGTTGATGAAACACAGAAATTGCGTCGGGATTGAATACAACAGTCACCATGCGCACTTTCCTCCAAGGGAGTAATGTCTCAAACAGTCAACGTTTTGATCGTTTCCTGGAGGACCAGTAGTAGTTTCCGATGCACATCTGGAGGCATTCTGTAATCTGTGGACTATCACAGTGTTGATGAAACACAGAAATTGCATCGGGATTGAATACAAAAGTAACAATGCACACTTTCCTCCATGGGAGTAAGGTCTCAAACAGTTTACGCTTTCATCGTTCCCTGCAAGGCCAGTAGTAGATTCCGATGCACATCTGGGGGCATTCTATAATCTGTGGACAATCAGAGTGTTGATGAAACACTGAAATTGCCTCGGGATTGAATACAACAGTCACCATGCGCACTTTCCTCCATGGGATTAATGTCTCAAACAGTCAACGCTTTGATCGTTCCCTGGAAGACCAGTAGTAGTTTAAGGTGCACATCGGGAGGCATTCTGTAATCTGTGGACTATCAGAGTGTTGATGAAATACAGAAATTGCGTCGGGATTAAATACAACACTCACCATGCGCACTTTCCTCCATGGGAGTAATATCACAAACAGTCTACGTCTTTGATCGTTCCCTGGAAGACCAGTAGTAGTTTCCGAAGCACATCTTGGGGCATTCTGTAATCTGTGGACTATCAGAGTGATGTTGAAACACAGAAATTGCATCGGGATTGAATACAACAGTCACCATGCTCACTGTAATATGTGGGAGTAATTTCTCAAACAGTCTACGCTTTGATCGTTCCCTGCAAGACCAGTAGTAGTTTCCGATGCACATCTGGAGGCATTCCGTAGTCTGTGGACTATCAGAGTGTTATTGAAACACAGAAATTGCATCCTGATTGAATACAACAGTCACCATGGGCACTTTCCCACATGGGAGTAATGTCTCAAACAGTCTACGCTTTTATCGTTCCCTGGAAGAGCAGCAGTTGTTTCCGATGCACGTCTGGAGGCATTCTGTAATCTGTGGAGTATCAGAGTGTTGTTGAAACACAGAAATTGCTTCGGGAATGAATACAACAGTCATCATGCGCACTTTCCTATGTCGTAGTAATGTCTCAAAGAGTCTACGCTTTGATCGTTTCCTGGAAGACCAGTAGTAGTTTACGATGCACAAGTGGGAGCATTCTGTAATCTGTGGACCTTCAAAGTGTTGATGAAACATAGAAATTACATCGGGATTGAATACAACAGTCACCATGCGCACTTTCCTCCATGGGAGTAATGTCTCAAACAGTCTACGATTTGATCGTTCCCTGGAAGACCAGTAGTAGTTTTCGATGCACATCTGGAGGCATACTGTAATCTGTGGAACATCAGAGTATTGATGAAACACAGAAATTGCATCTGGATTGAATACAACAGTCACCATGCGCACTTTCCTCCATGGGAGTAATGTCTCAATCAGTCTACATTTTGATCGTTCCCTGCAAGACCAGTATTAATTTCCGATGCACATCCGGAGGCATTCCGTAATCTGTGTGACCTTCAAAGTGTTGATGAAACACAGAAATTGCATCGGGATTCAATAAAACAGTCACCATGCGCACTTTCCTCCATGGGAGTAATGTCTCAAACAGTCTACAATTTGATCGTTCCCTGGAAGACCAGTAGTTGTTTCCGATGCACATCTGGAGGCATTCTGTAATCTGTGGACTATCAGTGTGTTGATGAAACACTGATATTGCATCGGGATTGAATACAACAGTAACAATGCACAGTCTCCTCCATGGGAGTAATGTCTCAAACAGTTTACGCTTTGAATGTTCCCTGGAAGGCCAGTAGTAGATTCCGATGCTCATCTGGGGGCATTCTATAATCTGTGGACAATCAGTGTGTTAATGAAATACAGAAATTGCATCGGGATTGAATACAACAGTCACCATGCGCCCTTTCTTCCATGGGAGTAATGTCTCGAACAGTTTACGCTTTGATCGTTCCCTGGAAGACCAGTAGTAGTTTCCGGTGCACTTCTGGAGGCATTCTGTAATCTGTGGACAATCAGAGTGTTGATGAAACCCAGAAATTGCATCGGGATTGAAAACAACAGTCACCATGCGTACTTTCCTCCATGGGAGTGATGTCACAAACAGTCTACGCTTTGATCGTTCCCTGGAAGACCAGTAGCAGTTTCCGATGCACATCCGGAGGCATTCTGTAATCTGTGGACTATCAGTGTGTTGATGAAACACTGATATTGCATCGGGATTGAATACAACAGTAACCATGCGCACTTTCTTCCATGGGAGTAATGTCTCAAACAGTTTACGCTTTGATCGTTCCCTGGAAGACGAGTAGTAGTTTCCGATACACTTCTGGAGGCATTCTGTAATCTGTGGACTATCAGAGTGTTGATGATACACAGAAATTGCGTCGGGATTGAATACAACAGTCACCATGCGCACTTTCCTCCATGGGAGTAATGTCTCAAACAGTCTACGCTTTGATCGTTCCCTGGAAGACCAGTAGTAGTTTGCGATGCACATCTGGAGGCATTCTGTAATATGTGGAACATCAGAGTGTTGATGAAACACAGAAATTGCATCGGCATTGAATACAACAGTCACAATGCGCACTTTCCTCCATGGGAGTAATGTCTCAGTCAGTCTACGCTTTGATCGTTCAGTGCAAGACCAGTAGTAGTTTCCGATGCACATCTGGACTCATTCTGTAATCTCTGGACTATCAGAGTGTTGTTGAAACACAGAAATTGCAGCTGGATTGAATACAACAGCCACCATGCGAACTTTCTTCCATGGGAGAAATGTCTCAAACAGTCTACGCTTTGATCGTTCCCTGGAAGACCAGTAGTAGTTTGTGATGCACATCTGGAAGCATTCTGTAATCTGTGGACTATCAGAGTGTTGATGAAACATAGAACTTGCATCGGGATTGAATATAACAGTCACCATGCGCACTTTCCTCCATGGCAGTAGTGTCTCAAACAGTCTACGATTTGATCGTTCCCTGGAAGACCAGTGGTAGATTCCGATGCACATCTGGAGGCTTTCTGTAATCTGTGGACTATCAGAGTGTTGATGAAACACAGAAATTGCATCGGGATTGAAAACAACAGTCACCATGCGCCTTTTCCTCCATGGGAGTAATGTCACAAAAAGTCTACGCTTTGATCGTTACCTTTAAGACCAATAGTAGGTTCCGATGCACATCTGGAGGCATTCTGTAATCTGTGGACCTTCAAAGTGTTAATGAAACATAGAACTTGCATCGGGATTGAATACAACAGTCACCATGCGCACTTTCCTCCATGGGAATAATGTCTCAAATAGTCTACGCTTTGATCGTTCCCTTTAAGACCTGTAGTAGTTTCCGATGCACATCTTTAGGCAAGCTGTAATCTGTGGAACATCAGAGTGTTGATGAAACACAGAAATTGCATCGGGATTGAATACAACAGTCACCATGCTCACTTTCCTCCATGGGAGTAATGTCTCAGTCAGTCTACGCTTTGATCGTTCCCTGGAAAACCAGTAGTAGTTTCCGATGCACATCTGGAGGCAATCTGTAATCTGTGGACCTTCAAAGTTTTGATGAAACATAGAAATTGCATCGGGATTGAATACAACAGTCACCATGCGCACTTTCCTCCATGGGAGTAATGTCTCAAACAGTCTACGCTTTTATCGTTCCCTGGAAGACCAGTAGTAGTTTCCGATGCACATCTGGAGGCATACTGTAATCTGTGGAACATCAGAGTGTTGAAGAAACACAGATATTGCATCGGGATTGAATACAACAGTCACCATGCGCACTTTCCTCCATGGTGAGTAATGTCACAAACAGTCTACGCTTTGATCTTTCCCTGGAAGACCAGTAGTAGTTTCCGATGCACATCCCGAGGCATTCTGTAATCTGTGGACTATCAGAGTGTTGTTGAAACACAGAAATTGCATCGGGATTGAATACAACAGTCACCATGCGCCCATTCCTCCATGGGAGTAATGTCTCAAACAGTTTACGCTTTGATCGTTCCCTGAAAGGCCACTAGTAGATTCCGATGCACATCTGGGGGCATTATATAATCTGTGGACAATCAGACTATTGATTAAACACAGAAATTGCATCGGGATTGAATACAACAGTCACCATGCGCACTTTCCTCCATGGGAGTAATGTCACAAACAGTCTACGCTTTGATCGTTCCCTGGAATCCAGTAGTAGTCTCCGATGCACATCCGGATGCATTCTGTAATCTGTGGACTATCAGAGTGTTGTTGAAACACAGAAATTGCATCGGTATTGAATACAACACTCACCATGCGAACTTTCCTATATGGGAGTAATGTCTCAAAAAGTCTACGATTTGATCGTTCCCTGGAAGGCCAGTAGTAGTTGCCGATGCACATCTGGATTGATACTGTAATATGTGGAACATCAGAGTGTTGATGAAACACAGAAATTGCATCGGGATTGAGTGCATCAGTCACCATGCGCACTTTCCTCCATGGGAGTAATGTCTCAAACAGTCTACGATTTGATCGTTCCCTGGAAGACCAGTAGTAGTTTCCGATGCACATCCGGAGGCATTCTGTAATCTGTGGTCCTTCAAAGTGTTGATGAAACACAGAAATTGCCTCGCGATTGAATACAACAGTCATCATGCGCATTTTCCTTGATGGGAGTTATGTCTCAAACTGTCTACGCTTTGATCTTTCCCTGGAAGACCAGTAGTAGTTTCCCATGCCTGTCTGGAGAGATTCGGTAATCTGTAAACTATCAGAGTTTTGATGAAACACAGAAATTGCATCGGGATTGAATACAACAGTCACCATGCGCACTTTCCGCCATGGGAGTAATGTCTCAAACAGTCTACGCTTTGATCATTCCCTGCAAGACCCGTAGTAGTTTCCGATGCATATCTGGGGCATTCTGTAATCTGTGGACTATCACAGTGTTGATGAAACACAGAAATTGCATCGGTATTGAATACAACAGTCACCACGCGCACTTTCTTATGTCGGAGTAATGTCTCAAAGAGTCTACGCTTTGATTGTTCCCTGGAAGACCAGTAGTAGTTTCCGATGCACATCTGGAGCCATTCTGTAATCTGTGGACCTTCAGAGTGTTGATGAAACACAGAAATTTGATCGGGATTAAATACAAGAGGCACAATGCCGACTTATCTCCATGGTAGTAATGTCTCAAACTGCCTACGCTTTGATCGTTCCCTGGAAGACCAGTAGTAGTTTCCGATGCACATCTGGAGGAATTCTGTAATCTGACGACTATCACAGTGTTGATGAAACACAGAAATTGCATCGGGATTAATACAACAGTCACCATGCGCAATTTCCTCCATGGGATTAATGTCTCAAACAGTCAACGCTTTGATCGTTCCCTGGAAGACCAGTAGTAGTTTCCGAAGCACATCTGGCGGCATTCTGTAATCTGTGGACTATCAGAGTGTTTTTGAAACACAGAAATTGCATCGGGATTGAATACAACAGTCACCATGCGCACTTTCCTATGTCGGAGTAATGTCTCAAAGAGTCTACGCTTTGATAGTTCCCTGAAAGACCAGTAGTAGTTTCCGATGCACATCTGGAGGCATAGTGTAATCTGTGGAACTTCAGAGTGTTGATGAAACACAGAAATTGCATCGGGATTGAGTACAACAGTCACCATGCGCACTATCCTCCATGGGAGTAATGTCTCAAACAGTTTACGCTTTGATCGTTCCCTGGAAGGCCAGTAGTAGATTCCGATGAACATCTGGGGGCATTCTATAATCTGTGGACAATCAGAGTGTTGATGAAACACAGAAATTGCATCGGGATTGAATACAACAGTCACCATGCGCACTTTCCTCCATGGGAGTAATGTCTCTAACACTCTACGCTTTGATCGTTCCCTGGAAGAGCAGTAGTTGTTTCCGATGCACATCTGGAGGCATTCTATAATCTGTGGACTATCACAGTGTTGATGCTACACAGAAATTGCGTCGGGATTGAATACCACAATCACCATGCGCCTTTTCCTCCATGGGAGTAATGTCACAAACAGTCTACGCTTTGATCGTTCCCTGCAAGACATATAGTAGTTTCCGATGCACATCTGGAGGCATTCTGTAATCTGTCGACCTTCAAAGTGTTGATGATACATAGAAATTGCATCGGGATTGAATACAACAGTCACCATGCGCACTTTCCTCCATGGGAGTAATGTCTCAAACAGTTTACGCTTTGATCGTTCCCTGAAAGGCCAGTAGTAGATTCCGATGCACATCTGGGGGCATTATATAATCTGTGGACTATCAGAGTGTTGATTATACACAGAAATTGCATCCGGATTGAATACAACAGTCACCATGCGCACTTTCCTCCATGGGAGTAATGTCTCAAAGAGTCTACGCTTTGATTGTTCCCTGGAAGACCAGTAGTAGTTTCCGATGCACATCTGGAGCCATTCTGTAATCTGTGGACCTTCAGAGTGTTGATGAAACACAGAAATTTGATCGGGATTAAATACAAGAGGCACAATGCCGACTTATCTCCATGGTAGTAATGTCTCAAACTGCCTACGCTTTGATCGTTCCCTGGAAGACCAGTAGTAGTTTCCGATGCACATCTGGAGGCATTCTGTAATCTGTGGACTATCACAGTGTTGATGAAACACAGAAATTGCATCGGGATTGAATACAACAGTCACCGTGCGCACTTTCTTATGTGGGAGTAATGTCTCAAACAGTCTAGGCTTTGATCGTTTACTGGAATACCAGTAGTAGTTTCCGATGCTCATCTGGAGGCATTCTGTAATCTGTGGACTATCAGAGTGTTTTTGAAACACAGAAATTGCATCGGGATTTAATACAACAGTCACCATGCGCACTTTCCTATGACGGAGTAATGTCTCAAAGAGTCTACGCTTTCATCGTTCCCTGAAAGACCAGTAGTAGTTTCCGATGCACATCTGGAGGCATACTGTAATCTGTGGAATTTCAGAGTGTTGATGAAACACAGAAATTGCATCGGGATTAAGTACAACAGTCACCATGCGCACTTTCCTCCATGGGAGTAATGTCTCAAACAGTTTACGCTTTGATCGTTCCCAGGAAGGCCAGTAGTAGATTCCGATGAACATCTGGGGGCATTCTATAATCTGTGGACAATCAGAGTGTTGATGAAACACAGAAATTGCATCGGGATTGAATACAACAGTCACCATGCGCACTTTCCTCCATGGGAGTAATGTCTCTAACACTCTACGCTTTGATCGTTCCCTGAAAGACCAATAGTAGTTTCCGATGCACATCTGGAGGCATTATATAATCTGTGGACAATCAGAGAGTTGATTAAACACAGAAATTGCATCGGGATTGAATACAACGGTCACCATGCGCACTTTCCTCCATGGCAGTAATGTCTCAAACAGTCAACGCTTTGATCGTTCCCTGGAAGACCAGTAGTAGTTTCCGATGCACATCTGGAGGCATTCTGTAATCTGTGGTCCTTCAAAGTGTTGATGAAACACAGAAATTGCCTCACGATTGAATACAACAGTCATCATGCGCATTTTCCTTGATGGGAGTTATGTCTCAAACAGTCTACGCTTTGTTCGTTCCCTTGAAGACCAGTAGTAGTTTCCGATGCACATCTGGAGAGATTCGCTAATCTGTAAACTACCAGAGTTTTGATGAAACTCAGAAATTGCATCGGGATTGAATACTACAGTCACCATGCGCACTTTCCGCCATGGGAGTAATGTCCCAAACAGTCTACGCTTTGATCATTCCCTGCAAGACCCGTAGAAGTTTCCGATGCACATCTGGGGCATTCTGTAATCTGTGGACTATCACAGTGTTGATGAAACACAGAAATTGCATCGGGATTGAATACAAAAGTAACCATGCACACTTTCCTCCATGGGAGTAATGTCTCAAACAGTTTACGCTTTGATCGTACCCTGGAAGGCCAGTAGTAGATTCCGATGCACATCTGGGGGCATTCTATAAACTGTGGACAGTCAGAGAGTTGATGAAACACAGAAATTGCATCGGGATTGAATACAACAGTCACCATGCGCACTTTCCTCCATGGGATTAATGTCTCAAACAGTCAACGCTTCGATCGTTCCCTGGAAGACCAGTAGTAGTTTAAGGTGCATATCTTTAGGCATTCTGTAATCTGTGGACTATCAGAGTGTTGATGAAATACAGAAATTGCGTTGGGATTTAATACAACACTCACCATGCGCACTTTCCTCCATGGGAGTAATGTCACAAACAATCTTCGCTTTGATCGTTCCCTGGAAGACCAGTAGTAATTTCCGAAGCACATCTGGAGGCATTCTATAAACTGTGGACTATAAGAGTGTTGTAGAAAAACAGAAATTGCATCGGGATTGAATACAACAGTCACCATGCGCACTTTCCTATGTGTGAGTAATGTCTCAAACAGTCTACGCTCTGATCGTTCCCTGGAGGACCAGTAATAGTTTCCGATGCACATCTGGAGGCATTCTGTAATCTGTGGACCTTCAGAGTGTTGATGAAACACAGAAATTTGATCGGGATTAATTACAACAGGCACAATGCCGACTTATCTCCATGGTAGTTATGCCTCAAACTGCCTACGCTTTGATCGTTCCCTGGAAGACCAGTAGTAGTTTCCGATGCACATCTGGAGGCATTCTGTAATCTGTGGACTATCACAGTGTTGATGAAACACAGAAATTGCATCGGGATTCAATACAACAGTCACCATGCGCACTTTCCTCCATGGGATTAATGTCTCAAACAGTCAACGCTTTAATCGTTCCCTGGAAGTCCAGTAGTAGTTTCCGAGGCACATCTGGCGGCATTCTGTAATCTGTGGACTATCAGAGCGTTGTTGAAACACAGAAATTGCATCGGGATTGAATACAACAGTCACCATGCGCACTTTCCTATGTGGGAGTAATGTCTCAAACAGTCTACGCTTTGATCGTTCACTGGAAGACCAGTAGTAGTTTCCGATGCACATCTGGAGGCATTCTGTAATCTGTGGACTATCAGAGTGTTTTTGAAACACAGAAATTGCATCGGGATTGAATACAACAGTCACTATGCGCACTTTCCTATGTCGGAGTAATGTCTCAAAGAGTCTACGATTTGATCGTTCCCTGAAAGACCAGTAGTAGTTTCCGATGCACATCTGTAGGCATACTGTAATCTGTGGAACTTCAGAGTGTTGATGAAACACAGAAATTGCATCGGGAGTGAGTACAACAGTCACCATGCGCACTTTCCTCAATGGGAGTAATGTCTCAAACAGTTTACGCTTTGATCGTTCCCTGGAAGGCCAGTAGTAGATTCCGATGAACATCTGGGGGCATTCTATAATCTGTGGACGATCAGAGTGTTGATGAAACACAGAAATTGCATCGGGTTTGAATACAACAGTCACCATGCGCACTTTCCTCCATGGGAGTAATGTCTCAAACAGTCTACGCTTTGATCGTTCCCTGGAAGACCAGTAGTAGTTTCCGATGCACATCTTGAGGCATTCTGTAATCTGTGGAACATCAGAGTGTTGATGAAACACAGAAATTGCATCGGGATTGAATACAACAGTCACCATGCGCACTTTCCTCCATGGGAGTAATGTCTCAGTCAGTCTACGCTTTGATCGTTCCCTGGAAGACCAGAAGTAGTTTCCGATGCACATCTGGAGGCAATCTGTAATCTGTGGACCTTCAAAGTGCTGATGAAACACAGAAATATCCTCGGGATTGAATACAACTGTCACCATGCGCACTTTCCTTTATGTGAGTAATGTCTCAAACAGTCTACGCTTTGATCGTTCCCTGTAGGACAAGTAGTACTTTTCGATGCACATCTGGACTCATTCTGTATTCTGTGGACTATCAAAGTGTTACTGAAACACAGAAATAGCATCCTGATTGAATACAACAGTCACCATGAGCACTTTCCCACATGGGAGTAATGTTTAAAACAGTCTACGCTTTGATCGTTCCCTGCAAGACCAGTAGTAGTTTCCGATGCACATCTGGAGGCATTCTGTAATCTGTGGACTATCAGAGTGTTGATGAAACACTGAAATTGCATCGGGATTGAATACAACAGTAACCATGCGCACTTTCCTCCATGGGAGTAATGTCTCAAATATCTTACGCTTTGATCATTCCCTGGAAGGCCAATAGTAGATTCCGATGCACATCTGGGGGCATTCTATAATCTGTGGACAATCAGAGTGTTGATGAAACACAGAAATTGCCTCGGGATTGAATACAACAGTCACCATGCGCATTTTCCTAAATGGGAGTAATGTCTCAAACAGTTTACGCTTTGATCGTTCCCTGGAAGAACAGTAGTAGTTTATGATGCACATCTGGAGGTATTCTGTAACCTGTGGACTATCTGAGTGTTGATGAAACACGGAAATTGCATCGGTATTGAATACAACAGTCACCATGCGCACTTTCCTAAATTGGAGTAATGTCTCAAAAAGTCACGATTTGATCGTTCCCTGGAAGACCAGTAGTAGTTTCCGATGCACATCTGTAATCATTCTGTAATCTGTGGACTATCAGAGTGTTGTTGAAACACAGAAATTGCATCGGGATTGAATACAACAGACATCATGCGCACTTTCCTATATGGGAGTAATGTCTCAAACAGGCTACGCTGTGATCGTTCACTGGAAGGCTAGTAGTAGATTCCGATGCACATCTGGGGTCATTCTATAATCTGTGGACATTCAGAGTGTTGATGAAACCCAGAAATTGCATCGGGATTGAAACGACAGTCACCATGCCCACTTTCCTCCATAAGAGTAATGTCACAAACAGTCTACGCTTTGATCGTTCCCTGGAAGACCAGTAGTAGTTTCAGATGCACATCCGGAGGCATTTTGTAATCTGTGGAGTATCAGAGTGTTGTTCAAACACAGAATTTGCATCGGTATTGAATACAACAGTCACCGTGCGCACTTTCCTATATGGGAGTAATTTCTCAAAAAGTCTACGATTTCATCGTTCCCTGAAAGACCAGTAGTAGTTTCCGATGCACATCTGGAGGCAATCTGTAATCTGTGTAGTATCAGAGTGTTGATGAAACGCTGAAATTGCATCGGGATTGAATACAACAGTAACCATGCGCACTTTCCTCCATGGGACTAATGTGTCAAAAATTTTACGCTTTGATCGTTCACTGGAAGGCCAGTAGTAGATTCCGATGCACATCTGGGGGCATTCTGTAATCTTTGGACTATCAGAGTGTTGATGATACACAGAAATTGCGTCGGGATTGAATACAACAGTCACCATGCAACTTTTCCTCCATGGGAGTAATGTCACAAACAGTCTACGCTTTGATCGTTCCCTGGAAGACCAATAGTAGTTTCCGATGCACATCCGGAGGCATACTGTAATCTGTGGAACATCAGAGTGTTGATGAAACACAGAAATTGCATCGGGATTGAATACTACAGTCACCATGCGCACTTTCCTGCATGGGAGTAATGTCTCAAACAGTCTACGCTTTGATCGTTCCCTGGAAGACCAGTAGTAGTTTCCGATGCACATCTGGAGGCATTCTGTAATCTGTGGTCTATCAGAGTGTTGATGAAACCCAGAAATTGCATCGGGATTGAAAACAACAGTCACCATGCGCACTTTCCTCCATGGGAGTAATGTCACAAACAGTCTACGCCTTGATCGTTCCCTGGAAGACCAGTAGTAGTTTCCGATGCACATCCGGAGGCATTCTGTAATCTGTGGACTATCAGAGTGTTCTTGAAACACATAAATTGCATCGGTATTGAATACAACAGTCACCATGCGCAATTTCCTATATGGGAGTAATGTCTCAAAAAGTCTACGCTTTGATCGTTCCCTGAAAGACCAGTAGTAGTTTCCGATGCACATCTGGATTGATACTGTAATCTGTGGAACATCAGAGTGTTGATGAAACACAGAAATTGCATCGAGTTTGAGGACAACAGTCACCATGCGCACTTTCCTCCATGGGACTAATGTCTCAAACAGTCTACGATTTGATCGTTCACTGGAAGACCAGTAGTAGTTTCCGATGCACATCTTTAGGAATTCTGTAATCTGTGGACCTTCAAAGTGTTGATGAAACACAGAAATTGCCTCGGGATTAAATACAACAGTCACCATGCGCACTTTCCTCCATGGGAGTAATGTCTCATACATTTTACGCTTTGAACGTTCCCTGGAAGGCCAGTAGTAGATTCCGATGGACATCTGGGGGCATTCTATAATCAGTGGACTATCAGAGTGTTGATGAAACACAGAAATTGCATCGGGATTGAATACAACAGTCACCATGCGCACTTTCCTATGTGGGAGTAATGTCCCAAACAGTCAACGCTTTGATCGTTCCCTGGAAGAACAGTAGTAGTTTCCGATGCACATCTGGAGGCATTCTGTAATCTGTGGTCCTTCAAAGTGTTGATGAAACACAGAAATTGCCTCACGATTGAATACAACATTCATCATGCGCATTTTCCTTGATGGGAGTTATGTCTCAAACAGTCAACGCTTTGATCGTTCCCTGGAAGACCAGTAGTAGTTTCCGAAGCACATCTGGCGGCATTCTGTAATCTGTGGACTATCAGAGTGTTGTTGAAACACAGAAATTGCATCGGGATTGAATACAACAGTCACCATGCGCACTTTCCTATGTGGGAGTAATGTCTCAAACAGTCTACGCTTTGATCGTTCACTGGAAGACCAGTAGTAGTTTCCGATGCACATCTGGAGGCATTCTGTAATCTGTGGACTATCAGAGTGTTTTTGAGACACAGAAATTGCATCGGGATTGAATACAACAGTCACTATGCGCACTTTCCTATGTCGGAGTAATGTCTCAAAGAGTCTACGATTTGATCGTTCCCTGAAAGACCAGTAGTAGTTTCCGATGCACATCTGTAGGCATACTGTAATCTGTTGAACTTCAGAGTGTTGATGAAACACAGAAATTGCATCAGGAGTGAGTACAACAGGCACCATGCGCAATTTCCTCAATGGGAGTAATGTCTCAAACAGTTTACGCTTTGATCGTTCCCTGGAAGGCCAGTAGTAGATTCCGATGAACATCTGGGGGCATTCTATAATCTGTGGACGATCAGAGTGTTGATGAAACACAGGAATTGCATCGGGATTGAATACAACAGTCACCATGCGCACTTTCCTCCATGGGAGTAATGTCTCAAACAGTCTACGCTTTGATCGTTCCCTGGAAGACCAGTAGTAGTTTCCGATGCACATCTTGAGGCATTCTGTAATCTGTGGAACATCAGAGTGTTGATGAAACACAGAAATTGCATCGGGATTGAATACAACAGTCACCATGCGCACTTTCCTCCATGGGAGTAATGTCTCAGTCAGTCTACGCTTTGATCGTTCCCTGGAAGACCAGAAGTAGTTTCCGATGCACATCTGGAGGCAATCTGTAATCTGTGGACCTTCAAAGTGCTGATGAAACACAGAAATATCCTCGGGATTGAATACAACTGTCACCATGCGCACTTTCCTCCATGTGAGTAATGTCTCAAACAGTCTACGCTTTGATCGTTCCCTGGAGGACCAGTAGTACTTTTCGATGCACATCTGGACTCATTCTGTATTCTGTGGACTATCAAAGTGTTACTGAAACACAGAAATAGCATCCTGATTGAATACAACAGTCACCATGAGCACTTTCCCACATGGGAGTAATGTTTAAAACAGTCTACGCTTTGAACGTTCCCTGCAAGACCAGTAGTAGTTTCCGATGCACATCTGGAGGCATTCTGTAATCTATGGACTATCACAGTGTTTATGAAACACAGATATTGCATCGGGATTGAATACAAAAGTAACTATGCACACTTTCCTACATGGGAATAATGTCTCAAACAGTTTACGATTCGATCGTTCCCTGGAAGGCCAGTAGTAGATTCCGATGCACATCTGGGGGCATTCTATAATCTGTGGAGAATCAGAGTGTTGATGAAACACAGTAATTGCATCGGGATTGAATACAACAGTCACCATGCGCACTTTCCTCCATGGGATTAATGTCTCAAACAGTCAACCCTTTGATCGTTCCCTGGAAGACCAGTAGTAGTTTAAGATGCACATCTGGAGGCATTCTGTAATCTGTGGACTATCAGAGTGTTGATGAAATACAGAAATTGCGTCGGGACTGAGTACAACACTCACCATGCGCACTTTCCTCCATGGGAGTAATGTCACAAACAGTCTACGCTTTGATCGTTCCCTGGAAGACCAGTAGTAGTTTCCGAATCACATCTGGAGGCATTCTATAATCTGTGGACTATCAGAGTGTTGTTGAAACACAGAAATTGCATCGGTATTGAATACAACAGTCACCATGCGCACTTTCCTATATGGAAGTAATGTCTCAAAAAGTCTACGATTTGATCGTTCCCTGAAAGACCAGTAGTAGTTTCCGATGCACATCTGGAGGCATTCTTTAATCTGTGGACTATCAGAGTGTTGATGAAACACTGAAATTGCATCGGAATTGAATACAACAGTAACCATGCGCACTTTCCTCCATGGGAGTACTGTCTCAAATATTTTACGCTTTGGTCATTCCCTGGAAGGCCAATAGTAGATTCCGATGCACATCTGGGGGCATTCTATAATCTGTGGACAATCAGAGTGTTGATGAAACACAGAAATTGCCTCGGGATTGAATACAACAGTCACCATGCGCATTTTCCTAAATGGGAGTAATGTCTCAAACAGTTTACGCTTTGATCGTTCCCTGGAAGAACAGTAGTAGTTTATGATGCACATCTGGAGGTATTCTGTAACCTGTGGACTATCTGAGTGTTGATGAAACACGGAAATTGCATCGGTATTGAATACAACAGTCACCATGCGCACTTTCCTATATGGGAGTAATGTCTCAAAAAGTCACGATTTCATCGTTCCCTGGAAGACCAGTAGTAGTTTCCGATGCACATCTGTAATCATTCTGTAATCTGTGGACTATCAGAGTGTTGTTGAAACACAGAAATTGCATCGGGATTGAATACAACAGACATCATGCGCACTTTCCTATATGGGAGTAATGTCTCAAACAGTCTACGCTTTGATCGTTCACTGGAAGGCTAGTAGTAGATTCCGATGCACATCTGGGGTCATTCTATAATCTGTGGTAAATCAGAGTGTTGATGAAACCCAGAAATTGCATCGGGATTGAAAACAACAGTCACCATGCGCACTTTCCTCCATAAGAGTAATGTCACAAACAGTCTACGCTTTGATCGTTCCCTGGAAGACCAGTAGTAGTTTCCGATGCACATCCGGAGGCATTTTGTAATCTGTGGAGTATCAGAGTGTTGTTCAAACACAGAATTTGCATCGGTATTGAATACAACAGTCACCATGCGCACTTTCCTATATGGGAGTAATTTCTCAAAAAGTCTACGATTTCATCGTTCCCTGAAAGACCAGTAGTAGTTTCCGATGCACATCTGGAGGCAATCTGTAATCTGTGTAGTATCAGAGTGTTGATGAAACGTTGAAATTGCATCGGGATTGAATACAACAGTAACCATGCGCACTTTCCTCCATGGCACTAATGTGTCAAACATTTTACGCTTTGATCGTTCACTGGAAGGCCAGTAGTAGATTCTGATGCACATCTGGGGGCATTCTGTAATCTTTGGACTATCAGAGTGTTGATGATACACAGAAATTGCGTCGGGATTGAATACAACAGTCACCATGCACCTTTTCCTCCATGGGAGTAATGTCACAAACAGTCTACGCTTTGATCGTTCCCTGGAAGACCAATAGTAGTTTCCGATGCACATCCGGAGGCATACTGTAATCTGTGGAACATCAGAGTGTTGATGAAACACAGAAATTGCATCGGGATTGAATACTACAGTCACCATGCGCACTTTCCTCCATGGGAGTAATGTCACAAACAGTCTACGCTTTGATCGTTCCCTGGAAGACCAGTAGTAGTTTCCGATGCACATCCGGAGGCATTCTGTAATCTGTGGACTATCAGAGTGTTGTTGAAACACATAAATTGTATCGGTATTGAATACAACAGTCACCATGCGCAATTTCCTATATGGGAGTAATGTCTCAAAAAGTCTACGCTTTGATCGTTCCCTGAAAGACCAGTAGTAGTTTCTGATGCACATCTGGATTGATACTGTAATCTGTGGAACATCAGAGTGTTGATGAAACACAGAAATTGAATCGGGTTTGAGTACAACAGTCACCATGCGCACTTTCCTCCATGGGACTAATGTCTCAAACAGTCTACGATTTGATCGTTCACTGGAAGACCAGTAGTAGTTTCCGATGCACATCTTTAGGAATTCTGTAATCTGTGGACCTTCAAAGTGTTGATGAAACACAGAAAATGCCTCGGGATTGAATACAACAGTCACCATGCGCACTTTCCTCCATGGGAGTAATGTCTCATACATTTTACGCTTTGATCGTTCCCTGGAAGGCCAGTAGTAGATTCCGATGGACATCTGGGGCCATTCTATAATCAGTGGACTATCAGAGTGTTGATGAAACACAGAAATTGCATCGGGATTGAATACAACAGTCACCATGCGCCTTTTCCTCCATGGGAGTAGTGTCACAAACAGTCTACGCTTTGATCGTTCCCTGGAAGACCAATAGTAGCTTCCGATGCACATCCGGAGGCATTCTGTAATCTGTGGACTATCAGAGTGTTGTTGAAACACAGAAATTGCATCGGTATTGAATAAAACAGTCACCATGCGCACTTTCCTATATGGGAGTAATGTCTCAAAAAGTCTACGCTTTGATCGTTCCCTGAAAGACCAGTAGTAGTTTCCGATGCACATCTGGAGGCATTCCGTAATCTATGGAACATCAGAGTGTTGACGAAACACAGAGATTGCATCGGGATTGAATACAACAGTCACCATGCACACATTCCTCCATGGGAGTAATGTCTCAAACAGTCTACGACTTGATCGTTCCCTGGAAGACCAGTAGTAGATCCGATGCACATCTGGAGGCATTCTGTAATCTGTGGACAATCAGTGTGTTGATGAAACACTGAAATTGCATCGGGATTGAATACAACAGTCACCATGTGCACTTTCCTCCATGGGAGTAATGTCTCAAACAGTTTACGCTTTTATCGTTCCCTGGAAGACCAGTAGTTGTTTCCGACGCACATCCGGAGGCATTCTGTATTCTGTGGTCCTTCAAAGTGTTGATGAAACACAGAAATTGCTTCGCGATTGAATACAACAGTCATCATGCGCATTTTCCTCGATGGGAGTTATGTCTCAAACAGTCTACGTTTGATCGTTCCCTGAAAGACCAGTAGTAGTTTCCGATGCACATCCCGAGGCATTCTGTAATCTGTGGACTATCAGAGTGTTGTTGAAACACATAAATTGTGTCGGTATTGAATACAACAGTCACCATGCGCAATTTCCTATATGGGAGTAATGTCTCAAAAAGTCTACGCTTTGATCGTTCCCTGAAAGACCAGTAGTAGTTTCCAATGCACTTCTGGATTGATACTGTAATCTGTGGACTATCAGAGTGTTGATGAAACCCAGAAATTGAATCGGGTTTGAGTACAACAGTCACCATGCGCACTTTCCTCCATGGGACTAATGTCTCAAACAGTCTACGATTTGATCGTTCACTGGAAGACCAGTAGTAGTTTCCGATGCACATCTTTAGGAATTCTGTAATCTGTGGACCTTCAAAGTGTTGATGAAACACAGAAAATGCCTCGGGATAGAATACAACAGTCACCATGCGCACTTTCCTCCATGGGAGTAATGTCTCATACATTTTACGCTTTGATCGTTCCCTGGAAGGCCAGTAGTAGATTCCGATGGACATCTGGGGCCATTCTATAATCAGTGGACTATCAGAGTGTTGATGAAACACAGAAATTGCATCGGGATTGAATACAACAGTCACCATGCGCCTTTTCCTCCATGGGAGTAGTGTCACAAACAGTCTACGCTTTGATCGTTCCCTGGAAGACCAATAGTAGCTTCCGATGCACATCCGGAGGCATTCTGTAATCTGTGGACTATCAGAGTGTTGTTGAAACACAGAAATTGCATCGGTATTGAATAAAACAGTCACCATGCGCACTTTCCTATATGGGAGTAATGTCTCAAAAAGTCTACGCTTTGATCGTTCCCTGAAAGACCAGTAGTAGTTTCCGATGCACATCTGGAGGCATACCGTAATCTATGGAACATCAGAGTGTTGACGAAACACTGAAATTGCATCGGGATTGAATACAACAGTAACCATGCGCCCTTTCCTCCATGGGAGTAATGTCTCAAACAGTTTACGCTTTGATCGTTCCCTGGAAGGCCAGTAGTAGTTTCCGATACACATCTGGGGGCATTCTATAATCTATGGACAATCAGAGTGTTGATGAAACACAGAAATTGCATCGGGATTGAATACAACATTCACCATGTGCACTTTCCTAAATGGGAGTAATGTCTCAAACAGTTTACGCTTTGATCGTTCCCTGGAAGACCAGTAGTTGTTTCCGACGCACATCCGGAGGCATTCTGTATTCTGTGGTCCTTCAAAGTGTTGATGAAACACAGAAATTGCTTCGCGATTGAATACAACAGTCATCATGCGCATTTTCCTCGATGGGAGTTATGTCCCAAACAGTCTACGCTTTGATCGTTCCCTGGAAGACCAGTAGTAGTTTCCGATGCACATCTGGAGAGATTCGGTAATCTGTAAACTATCAGAGTGTTGTTCAAACACAGAAATTGCATCGTGATTGAATACAACAGTCACCATGCGCACTTTCCTCCATGGGAGTAATGACTCAATCAATTTACGCTTTGATCATTGCCTGGAAGACGAGTAGTAGCTTCCGATGCACATCTGGGGGCATTCTGTAATCTGTGGACAATGAGAGTGTTAATGAAACTCAGAAATTGCATCGGTATTGAATACAACATGCACCATGATGACTTTTCTCCATGGGAGTAATGTCTCAAACAGTCTACGCTTTGATCGTTCCCTGGAACTCCAGTAGTAGTTTCCGATGCACATCTGGTGTCATTCTGTAATCTGTGGACTATCAGAGTGTTGATGAAACCCAGAAATTGCATCGGGATTGAAAACAACAGTCACCATGCGCACTTTCCTCCATGGGAGTAATGTCACAAGCAGTCTACGCTTTGACCGTTCCCTGAAAGACCAGTAGTAGTTTCCGATGCACATCTGGATTGATACTGTAATCTGTGGAATATCAGAGTGTTGATGAAACACAGAAATTGCATCGGGATTGAGTACAACAGTCACCATGCGCACTTTCCTCCATGGGAGTAATGTCTGAAACAGTCTACGATTTGATCGTTCACTGGAAGACCAGTAGTAGTTTCCGATGCACATCTTTAGGAATTCTGTAATCTGTGGACCTTCAAAGTGTTGATGAAACACAGAAATTGCCTCGGGATTAAATACAACAGTCACCATGCGCACTTTCATCCATGGGAGTAATGTCTCATACCTTTTACGCTTTGATCGTTCCCTGGAAGGCCAGTAGTACATTCCGATGGACATCTGGGGGCATTCTATAATCTGTGGACCATCAGAATGTTGATAAAACACAGAAATTGCATCGGGATTGAATACAACAGTCACCATGCGCCTTTTACTCCATGGGAGTAGTGTCACAAACAGTCTACGCTTTGATCGTTCCCTGGAAGACCAATAGTAGCTTCCGATGCACATCCGGAGGCATTCTGTAATCTGTGGTCCTTCAAAGTGTTGATGAAACACAGAAATTGCTTCGCGATTGAATACTACAGTCATCATGCGCATATTCCTCGATGGGAGTTATGTCTCAAACAGTTTACGCTTTGATCGTTCCCTGGAAGACCAGTAGTAGTTTCCGATGCACATCTGGGGGCATTCTATAATCTGTGGACAATGAGAGTTTTAATGAAACTCAGTAATTGCATCGGTATTGAATACAACATGCACAATGATGACTTTTCTCCATGGGAGTAATGTCTCAAACAGTCTACGTTTTAATCGTTCCCTGCAAGACCAGTAGTAGTTTCCGATGCACATCTGGACACATTCTGTAATCTGTGGACTATCAAAGTGTTACTGAAACACAGAAATTGCATCCTGATTGAATAAAAAAGTCACCATGAGCACTTTCCCACAAGGGAGTTATGTCTCATCAGTCTACGCTTTGATAGTTCCCTGCAAGACCAGTAGTAGTTTCCGATGCACATCTGGAGGCATTCTGTAATCCGTGGACTATCACAGTGTTGATGAAACACAGAAATTGCATCGGGATTGAATACAAAAGTAACCATGCACACTTTCCTCCATGGGAGTAATGTCAAAAACAGTCTACGCTTTGATCGTTCCCTGGAAGACCAGTAGTAGTATCCGAAGCACATCTGGAGGCATTGTATAATCTGTGGACTGTCAGAGTGTTGTTGAAACACAGAAATTGCATCGGGATTGAATACAACAGTCACCATGCGCACATACCTATGTGGGAGTAATGTCTCAAACAGTCTACGCTTTGATCGTTCCCTGTAACTCCAGTAGTAGTTTCCGATGCACATCTGGAGGCATTCTGTAATCTGTGGACTATCAGAGTGTTATGAAACACAGAAATTGCATCGGGATTGAATACAACAGTCACCTTGCGCAATTTTCCTCAATGGGAGTAATGTCTCAAACAGTCTACGTTTTGATCGTTCCCTGGAAGACCAGTAGTAGCTTCCGATGCACATTTGGTGTCATTCTGTAATCTTTGCACTATCAGAGTGTTGATGAAACCCAGAAATAGCATCGGTATTGAATACAACAGTCACCATGCGTACTTTCCTATATGGGAGTAATGTCTCAAGAAGTCTACGCTTTGATCGTTCCCTGAAATACCAGTAGTAGTTTCCGATGCACATCTGGATTGATACTGATATCTGTGGAACATCAGAGTGTTGATGAAACACAGAAATTGCATCGGGATTGAGTACAACAGTCACCATGCGCACTTTCCTCCATGGGAGTAATGTCTCAAACAGTCTTCGATTTGATCGTTCACTGGATGACCAGTAGTAGTTTCCGATGCACATCTGGAGGCATTCTGTAATCTGTGGACAATCAGAGTGTTGATGAAACACTGACATTGCATCTGGATTGAATACAACAGTAACCATGCGCACTTTCCTCCATGGGTGTAATGTCTCATACATTCTACGATTTGATCGTTCCCTGGAAGGCCAGTAGTAGATTCCGTTTGACATCTGGGGGCATTCTATAATCTGTGGACTATCAGAGTGTTGATGAAACACAGAAAATGCATCGGGATTGAATACAACATTCTCCATGCGCACTTTCCTCCATGGGAGTAATGTCTCAAGCAGTTTACGCTTTGATCGTCCCCTGGAAGACCAGTAGTTGTTTCCGATGCACATCCGGAGGCATTCTGTAATCTGTTGTCCTTCAAAGTGTTGATGAAACACAGAAATTGCATCGTGATTGAATACAACAGTCACCATGCGCACTTTCCTCCAAGGGAGTGATGACTCAATCAATTTACGCTTTGATCGTTCCCTGGAAGACCAGTAGTAGTTTCCGATGCACATCTGGGGGCATTCTGTAATCTGTGGACAATGAGAGTGTTAATGAAACTCAGAAATTGCATCGGTATTGAATACAACATGCACCATGATGACTTTTCTCCATGGGAGTAATGTCTCAAACAGTCTACGTTTTAATCGTTCCCTGCAAGACCAGTAGTAGTTTCCGATGCACATCTGGACACATTCTGTAATCTGTGGACTATCAAAGTGTTACTGAAACACAGAAATTGCATCCTGATTGAATACAAAAGTCACCATGAGCACTTTCCCACAAGGGAATTATGTCTCAAACAGTCTACGCTTTGACCGTTCCATGCAAGACCAGTAGTAGCTTCCGATGTACATCTGGAGGCATTCTGTAATCTGTGGACTATCACAGTGATGATGAAACACAGAAATTGCATCGGGATTGAATACAAAAGTAACCATGCACACTTTCCTCCATAGGAGTAATGTCTCAAACAGTTTACGCTTTGATCGTTCCCTGGAAGACCAGTAGTAGATTCCGATGCCCATCTGGGGGGATTCTATAATCTGTGGACAATCAGAGTGCTGATGAAACACAGAAATTGCATCGGGATTGAATACAACAGTCACCATGCGCAATTTTCCTCAATGGGAGTAATGTCTCAAACAGTCTACGTTTTGATCGTTCCCTGGAAGACCAGTAGTAGTTTCCGATGCACATCTGGAGGCATTCTGTAATCTGTGGACTATCAGAGTGTTATGAAACACAGAAATTGCATCGGGATTGAGTACAACAGTCACCATGCGCACTTTCCTCCATGGGAGTAATGTCTCAAACAGTCTTCGATTTGATCGTTCACTGGAAGACCAGTAGTAGTTTCCGATGCACATCTGGAGGCATTCTGTAATCTGTGGACAATCAGAGTGTTGATGAAACAGAGAAATTGCATCGGGATTGAATACAACAGTAACCATGCGCACTTTCCTCCATGGGAGTAATGTCTCATACATTTTACGCTTTGATCGTGCATTGGAAGGCTAGTAGTAGGTTCCGATGCACATCTGGATTGATACTGAAATCTGTGGAACATCAGAGTGTTGATGAAACACAGAAATTGCATCGGGATTGAGTACAACAGTCACCATGCGCACTTTCCTCCATGGGAGTAATGTCTCAAACAGTCTTCGATTTGATCGTTCACTGGATGACCAGTAGTAGTTTCCGATGCACATCTGGAGGCATTCTGTAATCTGTGGACAATCAGAGTGTTGATGAAACACTGACATTGCATCTGGATTGAATACAACAGTAACCATGCGCACTTTCCTCCATGGGTGTAATGTCTCATACATTTTACGATTTGATCGTTCCCTGGAAGGCCAGTAGTAGATTCCGATGGACATCTGGGGGCATTCTATAATCTGTGGACTATCAGAGTGTTGATGAAACACAGAAAATGCATCGGGATTGAATACAACATTCTCCATGCGCACTTTCCTCCATGGGAGTAATGTCTCAAACAGTTTACGCTTTGATCGTCCCCTGGAAGACCAGTAGTTGTTTCCGATGCACATCCGGAGGCATTCTGTAATCTGTTGTCCTTCAAAGTGTAGATGAAACAAAGAAATTGCATCGTGATTGAATACAACAGTGACCATGCGCACTTTCCTCCATGGGAGTGATGACTCAATCAATTTACGCTTTGATCGTTCCCTGGAAGACCAGTAGTAGTTTCCGATGCACATCTGGGGGCATTCTGTAATCTGTGGACAATGAGAGTGTTAATGAAACTCAGAAATTGCATCGGTATTGAATACAACATGCACCATGATGACTTTTCTCCATGGGAGTAATGTCTCAAACAGTCTACGTTTTAATCGTTCCCTGCAAGACCAGTAGTAGTTTCCGATGCACATCTGGACACATTCTGTAATCTGTGGACTATCAAAGTGTTACTGAAACACAGAAATTGCATCCTGATTGAATACAAAAGTCACTATGAGCACTTTCCCACCAGGGAATTATGTCTCAAACAGTCTACGCTTTGACCGTTCCATGCAAGACCAGTAGTAGCTTCCGATGTACATCTGGAGGCATTCTGTAATCTGTGGACTATCACAGTGATGATGAAACACAGAAATTGCATCGGGATTGAATACAAAAGTAACCATGCACACTTTCCTCCATAGGAGTAATGTCTCAAACAGTTTACGCTTTGATCGTTCCCTGGAAGGCCAGTAGTAGATTCCGATGCCCATCTGGGGGGATTCTATAATCTGTGGACAATCAGAGTGCTGATGAAACACAGAAATTGCATCGGGATTGAATACAACAGTCACCATGCGCAATTTTCCTCAATGGGAGTAATGTCTCAAACAGTCTACGTTTTGATCGTTCCCTGGAAGACCAGTAGTAGTTTCCGATGCACATCTGGAGGCATTCTGTAATCTGTGGACTATCAGAGTGTTATGAAACACAGAAATTGCATCGGGATTGAGTACAACAGTCACCATGCGCACTTTCCTCCATGGGAGTAATGTCTCAAACAGTCTTCGATTTGATCGTTCACTGGATGACCAGTAGTAGTTTCCGATGCACATCTGGAGGCATTCTGTAATCTGTGGACAATCAGAGTGTTGATGAAACACTGACATTGCATCTGGATTGAATACAACAGTAACCATGCGCACTTTCCTCCATGGGTGTAATGTCTCATACATTTTACGATTTGATCGTTCCCTGGAAGGCCAGTAGTAGATTCCGATGGACATCTGGGGGCATTCTATAATCTGTGGACTATCAGAGTGTTGATGAAACACAGAAAATGCATCGGGATTGAATACAACATTCTCCATGCGCACTTTCCTCCATGGGAGTAATGTCTCAAACAGTTTACGCTTTGATCGTCCCCTGGAAGACCAGTAGTTGTTTCCGATGCACATCCGGAGGCATTCTGTAATCTGTTGTCCTTCAAAGTGTTGATGAAACACAGAAATTGCATCGTGATTGAATACAACAGTCACCATGCGCACTTTCCTCCATGGGAGTAATGTCTCAAACAGTCTTCGATTTGATCGTTCACTGGAAGACCAGTAGTAGTTTCCGATGCACATCTGGAGGCATTCTGTAATCTGTGGACAATCAGAGTGATGATGAAACACAGAAATTGCATCGGGATTGAATACAACAGTAACCATGCGCACTTTCCTCCATGGGAGTAATGTCTCATACATTTTACGATTTGATCGTTCCCTGGAAGGCTAGTAGTAGGTTCCGATGGACATCTGGGGGCATTCTATAATCTGTGGACTATCAGAGTGTTGATGAAACACAGAAAATGCATCGGGATTGAATACAACATTCACCATGCGCACTTTCCTCCATGGGAGTAATGTCTCAAACAGTTTACGCTTTGATCGTTCCCTGGAAGACCAGTAGCAGTTAGCGATGCACATCTGGAGGCATTCTGTAATCTGCAGACTATCAGAGTGTTGATGATACACAGAAATTGCGTCGGGATTGAATACAACAGTCTCCATGCGCCTTTTCCTCCATGGGAGTAATGTCACAAACAGTCTACGCTTTGATCGTTCAATGGAATACCAATAGTAGCTTCCGATGCACATCCGGAGGCATTCTGTAATCTGTATACTATCGGAGTGTTGTTGAAACACAGAAATTGCATCGGTATTGAATACAACAGTCACCATGCGCACTTTCCTATATGGGAGTAATGTCTCAAAAAGTCTACGCTTTGATCGTTCCCTGAAAGACCAGTAGTAGTTTCCGATGCACATCTGGAGGCATACTGTAATCTGTGGAACATCAGAGTGTTGATGAAACACAGAAATTGCATCGGGATTGAATACAACAGTCACCATGCACACTTTCCTCCATGGGCGTAATGTCTCAATCAGTCTACGCTTTGATCGTTTCCTGCAAGACCAGTATTAGTTTCCGATGCACATCCGGAGGCATTCTGTAATCTGTGGACCTTCAAAGTGTTGATGAAAAACAGAAATTGCATAGGGATTGAATACAACAGACATCATGCGCATTTTCCTCCATGGCAGTAGTGTCTCAAACAGTCCACGCTTTGATCGTTCCCTGGAAGACCAGTAGTAGTTTCCGATGCACATCTGGAGGCATTCTGTAATCTGTGGACTATCAGAGTGTTGATGAAACCCAGAGATTGCATCGGGATTCAAAACAACAGTCACCATGCACACTTTCCTCCATGGGAGTAATGTCACAATCAGTCTACGCTTTAATCGTTCCCTGCAAGACCAGTATTAGTTTCCGATGCACATCCGGAGGCATTCTGTAATCTGTGGACTATCAGAGTGTTGTTGAAACACAGAATTTGCATCGGTATTGAATACAACAGTCACCATGCGCACTTTCCTATGTCGGAGTAAAGTCTCATAGAGTCTACGCTTTGATCGTTTCCTGGAAGACCAGTAGTAGTTTACGATGCACATCTGGGAGCATTCTGTAATCTGTGGACTTTCAAAGGGTTGATGAAAAATAGAAATTGCATTCGGATTGAATACAATAGTCACCAAGCGCACTTTCCTCCATGGGAGTAATGTCTCAAAAAGTCTACGATTTTATCGTTCCCTGAAAGACCAGTAGTAGTTTCCGATTTACATCTGGAGGCATTCTGTAATCTGTGTAGTATCAGAGTGTTGATGAAACACTGAAATTGCATCGGGACTGAATACAACAGTCACCAGGCGCACTTTCCTCCATGGGAGTAATGTATTAATCAGTCTACGCTTTGATCGTTCCCTGCAAGACCAGTATTAGTTTCCGATGCACATCCGGAGGTATTCTGTAATCTGTGGACCTTCAAAGTGTTGATGAAACACAGAAATTGCATCTGGATTGAATACAACAGACATCATGCGCATTTTCCTCCATGGAAGTAGTGTCTCAAACTGTCTACGCTTTGATCGTTCCCTGGAAGACCAGTAGTAGATTCCGATGCACATCCGGAGGTATTCTGTAATCTGTGGACCTTCAAAGTGTTGATGAAACACAGAAATTGCATCGGGATTGAATACAACAGTAACCATGCGCCCTTTCCTCCATGGGAGTAATGTCTCTAACAGTCTACGCATTGATCGTTCCCTGGAAGAACAGTAGTAGTTTCCGATGCACATCTGGAGGGATTCAGTAATCTGTAAACTATCAGAGTGTTGTTCAAACACAGAAATTGCATCGGGATTGAATACAACATTCACCATGTGCACTTTCCGCCATGGAAGTAATGTCTCAAAGAGTCTACGCTTTGATCGTTCCCTGGAAGACCAGTAGTAATTTCCGATGCACATCTGGATTGATACTGTAATCTGTGGAACATCAGAGTGTTGATGAAACACAGAAATTGCATCGGGATTGAGTACAACAGTCACCATGCGCACTTTCCTCCATGGGAGTAATGTCTCAAACAGTCTACGATTTGATCGTTCACCGGAAGACCAATAGTAATTTCCGATGCACATCTGGAGGCATTCTGTAATCTGTGAACAATCAGAGTGTTGATGAAACACTGACAATGCATCGGGATTGAATACAACAGTAAGCATGCGCACTTTCCTCCATGGGAGTAATGTCTCATACATTTTACGCTTTGATCGTTCCCTGGAAGGCTAGTAGTAGATTCCGATGGACATCTGGGGGCATTCTATAATCTGTGGACTATCAGTGTGTTGATGAAACACAGAAATTGCATCGGGATTGAATACAACAGTCACCATGCGCCTTTTCCTCCATGGGAGTAGTGTCACAAACAGTCTATGCTTTGATCGTTCCCTGGAACACCAATAGTAGCTTCCGATGCACATCCGGAGGCATTCTGTAATCTGTGGACTATCAGAGTGTTGTTGAAACACAGAAATTGCATCGTATTGTATACAACAGTCACCTTGCGCACTTTCGTATATGGGAGTAATGTCTCAAAAAGTCTACGCTTTGATCGTTCCCTGAAAGACCAGTAGTAGTTTCCGATGCACATCTGGGGGCATACCGTAATCTGTGGAACATCAGAGTGTCGACGAAACACAGAGATTGCATCGGGGTTGAATACAACAGTCACCATGCGCACTTTCCTCCATGGGAGTAATGTCTCAAACAGTCTACGATTTGATCGTTCCCTGGAAGACCAGTAGTAGTTTCCGATGCACATCTGGAGGCATTCTGTAATCTGTGGACTATCAGAGTGTTGATGAAACACTGAAATTGCATCGGGATTGAATACAACAGTAACCATGCGCCCTTTCCTCCATGGGAGTAATGTCTCAAACAGTTTACGCTTTGATCGTTCCCTGGAAGGCCAGTAGTAGTTTCCGATGCACATCTGGGGGCATTCTATAATCTGTGGACAATCAGAGTGTTGATGAAACACAGAAATTGCATCGGGATTGAATACAACAGTCACCATGTACACTTTCCTCTATGGGAGTAATGTCTCAAACAGTTTACGCTTTGATCGTTCCCAGGAAGACCAGTAGTAGTTTCCGATTCACATCTGGAGGCATTCTGTAATCTGTGGACTATCACAGTGTTGATGAAACACAGAAATTGCATCGGGATTGAATACAACAGTCATCATGCGCATTTTCCTCGATGGGAGTTATGTCTCTAACAGTCTACGCATTGATCGTTCCCTGGAAGAACAGTAGTAGTTTCCGATGCACATCTGGAGGGATTCAGTAATCTGTAAACTATCAGAGTGTTGTTCAAACACAGAAATTGCATCGGGATTGAATACAACATTCACCATGTGCACTTTCCGCCATGGAAGTAATGTCTCAAAGAGTCTACGCTTTGATCGTTCCCTGGAAGACCAGTAGTAGTTTCCAATGCACATCAGGAGGCTTTCTGTAATCTGTGGACAATCTGAGTGTTGATGAAACACTGAAATTGCTTCGTGATTGAATACAACAGTCACCATGCGCACTTTCCTCCATGGGAGTAATGCCTCAATCAATTTACGCATTGATCGTTCCCTGGAAGACCAGTAGTAGTTTCCGATGCAAATCTGGTGTCATTCTGTAATCTTTGCACTATCAGAGTGTTGATGAAACACAGAAATTGCATCGGTACTGAATACAACAGTCACCATGCGCACTTTCCTATATGGGAGTAATGTCTCAAAAAGTCTACGCTTTCATCGTTCCCTGTAAGACCAGTAGTAGTTTCCGATGCACATCTGGACACATTCTGTGTTCTGTGGACTATCAAAGTGGTACTGAAACACAGAAATTGCATCCTGATTTAATACAAAAGTCACCATGAGCACTTTCCCACAAGGGAGTAATGTCTCAAACAGTCTACGCTTTGACCGTTCCCTGCAAGACCAGTAGTAGTTTCCGATGCACATCTGGAGGCATTCTGTAATCTGTGGACTATCACAGTGTTGATGAAACACAGAAATTGCATCGGGATTGAATACAAAAGTAGCCATGCACACTTATCTCCATAGGAGTAAAGTCTCAAAGAGTTTACGCTTTGATCGTTCCCTGGAAGGCCAGTAGTAGACTCCGATGCCCATCTGGGGGCATTCTATAATCTGTGGACAATCAGAGTGTTGATGAAACACAGAAATTGCATCGGGATAGAATACAACAGTCACCATGGGCACTTTCCTCCATGGGATTAATGTCTCAAACAGTCAACGCTTTGATCGTTCCCTGGAAGACCAGTAGTAGTTTAAGATGCATATCTGGAAGCATTCTGGAATCTGTTGGCTATCAGAGTGTTGCTGAAATACAGAAATTGAATCGGAATTTAATACAACACTCACCATGCGCACTTTCCTCCGTGGGAGTAATGTCAAAAACATTCTACGCTTTGATCGTTCCCTGGAAGACCAGTAGTAGTATCCGAAGCACATCTGGAGGCATTGTATAATCTGTGGACTATCAGAGTGTTGTTGAAACACAGAAATTACATGGGGATTGAATACAACAGTCACCATGCGCACTTTCCTATGTGGGAGTAATGTCTCAAACAGTCTACGCTTTGATCGTCCCTGGAACTCCAGTAGTAGTTTCCGATGCACATCTGGAGGCATTCTGTAATCTGTGGACTATCAGAGTGTTATGAAACACAGAAATTGCATCGGGATTGAATACAACAGACACCATGCGCAATTTTCCTCAATGGGAGTAATGTCTCAAACAGTCTACGTTTTGATCGTTCCCTGGAAGACCAGTAGTAGTTTCCGATGCACATCTGGTGTCATTCTGTAATCTTTGCACTATCAGAGTGTTGATGAAACCCAGAAATTGCATCGGTATTGAATACAACAGTCACCATGCGCACTTTCCTATATGGGAGTAATGTCTCAAAAAGTCTACGCTTTGATCGTTCCCATAAGACCAGTAGTAGTTTCCGATGCACATCTGGAGGGATTCGGTAATCTGTAAACTATCAGAGTGTTGTTCAAACACAGAAATTGCATCGGGTTTGAATACAACATTCACCATGCGCACTTTCCGCCATGGAAGTAATGTCTCAAAGAGTCTACGCTTTGATCGTTCCCTGGAAGACCAGTAGTAGTTTCCAATGCACATCAGGAGAAATTCTGTAATCTGTGGACAATCTGAGTGTTGATGAAACACAGAAATTGCTTCGTGATTGAATACAACAGTCACCATGCGCACTTTCCTCCATGGGAGTAATGTCTCAATCAATTTACGCTTTGATCGTTCCCTGGAAGACCAGTAGTAGTTTCCGATGCACATCTGGGGGCATTCTGTAATCTGTGGACAATGAGAGTGTTGATGAAACACAGAAATTGCATCGGGATAGAATACAACAGTCGCCATGGGCACTTTCCTCCATGGGAGTAATGTCTCAAACAGTCTACGCTTTGATCGTTCCCTGGAACACCAATAGTAGCTTCCGATGCACATCCGGAGGCATTCTGTAATCTGTGGACTATCAGAGTGTTGTTGAAACACAGAAATTGCATCGGTATTGTATACAACAGTCACCTTGCGCACTTTCGTATATGGGAGTAATGTCTCAAAAAGTCTACGCTTTGATCGTTCCCTGAAAGACCAGTAGTAGTTTCCGATGCACATCTGGGGGTATACCGTAATCTGTGGAACATCAGAGTGTTGACGAAACACAGAGATTGCATCGGGGTTGAATACAACAGTCACCATGCGCACTTTCCTCCATGGGAGTAATGTCTCTAACAGTCTACGATTTGATCGTTCCCTGGAAGACCAGTAGTAGTTTCCGATGCACATCTGGAGGCATTCTGTAATCTGTGGACTATCAGAGTGTTGATGAAACCCTGAAATTGCATCGGGATTGAATACAACAGTAACCATGCGCCCTTTCCTCCATGGGAGTAATGTCTCAAACAGTTTACGCTTTGATCGTTCCCTGGAAGGCCAGTAGTAGTTTCCGATGCACGTCTGGGGGCATTCTATAATCTGTGGACAATCGGAGTGTTGATGAAACACAGAAATTGCATCGGGTTGAATACAACAGTCACCATGTACACTTTCCTCCATGGGAGTAATGTCTCAAACAGTTTACGCTTTGATCTTTCCCAGGAAGACCAGTAGTAGTTTCCGATTCACATCTGGAGGCATTCTGTAATCTGTGGACTATCACAGTGTTGATGAAACACAGAAATTGCATCGGGATTGAATACAACAGTCATCATGCGCATTTTCCTCGATGGGAGTTATGTCTCAAACAGTCTACGCATTGATCGTTCCCTGGAAGAACAGTAGTAGTTTCCGATGCACATCTGGAGGGACTCGGTAATCTGTAAACTATCAGAGTGTTGTTCAAACACAGAAATTGCATCGGGATTGAATACAACATTCACCATGCGCACTTTCCTCCATGGGAGTAATGTCTCAATCAATTTACGCTTTGATCGTTCCCTGGAAGGCCAGTAGTAGATTCCGATGCCCATCTGGGGGCATTCTGTAATCTGTGGACTATCAGAGTGTTATGAAACACAGAAATTGCATCGGGATTGAATACAACAGACACCATGCGCAATTTTCCTCAATGGGAGTAATGTCTCAAACAGTCTACGTTTTGATCGTTCCCTGGAAGACCAGTAGTAGTTTCCGATGCACATCTGGTGTCATTCTGTAATCTTTGCACTATCAGAGTGTTGATGAAACCCAGAAATTGCATCGGTATTGAATACAACAGTCACCATGCGCACTTTCCTATATGGGAGTAATGTCTCAAACAGTTTACGCTTTGATCTTTCCCAGGAAGACCAGTAGTAGTTTCCGATTCACATCTGGAGGCATTCTGTAATCTGTGGACAATCAGAGTGTTGATGAAACACAGAAATTGCATCGGGATAGAATACAACAGTCACCATGGGCACTTTCCTGCATGGGATTAATGTCTCAAACAGTCAACGCTTTGATCGTTCCCTGGAAGACCAGTAGTAGTTTAAGGTGCATATCTGGAAGCATTCTGGAATCTGTTGGCTATCAGAGTGTTGCTGAAATACAGAAATTGAATCGGAATTTAATACAACACTCACCATGCGCACTTTCCTCCATGGGAGTAATGTCAAAAACAGTCAACGCTTTGATCGTTCCCTGGAAGACCAGTAGTAGTATCCGAAGCACATCTGGAGGCATTGTATAATCTGTGGACTATCAGAGTGTTGTTGAAACACAGAAATTGCATCGGGATTGAATACAACAGTCACCATGAGCACTTTCCTATGTGGGAGTAATGTCTCAAACAGTCTACGCTTTGATCGTCCCTGGAACTCCAGTAGTAGTTTCCGATGCACATCTGGAGGCATTCTGTAATCTGTGGACTATCAGAGTGTTATGAAACACAGAAATTGCATCGGGATTGAATACAACAGACACCATGCGCAATTTTCCTCAATGGGAGTAATGTCTCAAACAGTCTACGTTTTGATCGTTCCCTGGAAGACCAGTAGTAGTTTCCGATGCACATCTGGTGTCATTCTGTAATCTTTGCACTTTCAGAGTGTTGATGAAACCCAGAAATTGCATCGGTATTGAATACAACAGTCACCATGCGCACTTTCCTATATGGGAGTAATGTCTCAAAAAGTCTACGCTTTGATCGTTCCCTGTAAGACCAGTAGTAGTTTCCGATGCACATCTGGAGGGATTCGGTAATCTGTAAACTATCAGAGTGTTGTTCAAACACAGAAATTGCATCGGGTTTGAATACAACATTCACCATGCGCACTTTCCGCCATGGAAGTAATGTCTCAAAGAGTCTACGCTTTGATCGTTCCCTGGAAGACCAGTAGTAGTTTCCAATGCACATCAGGAGGCATTCTGTAATCTGTGGACAATCTGAGTGTTGATGAAACACAGAAATTGCATCGTGATTGAATACAACAGTCACCATGCGCACTTTCCTCCATGGGAGTAATGTCTCAATCAATTTACGCTTTGATCGTTCCCTGGAAGACCTGTAGTAGTTTCCGATGCACATCTGGGGGCATTCTATAATCTGTGGACAATCAGAGTGTTGATGAAACACAGAAATTGCATCGGGATAGAATACAACAGTCGCCATGGGCACTTTCCTCCATGGGAGTAATGTCTCAAACAGTCTACGCTTTGATCGTTCCCTGGAACACCAATAGTAGCATCCGATGCACATCCGAGGCATTCTGTAATCTGTGGACTATCAGAGTGTTGTTGAAACACAGAAATTGCATCGGTATTGTATACAAAAGTCACCTTGCGCACTTTCGTATATGGGAGTAATGTCTCAAAAAGTCTACGCTTTGATCGTTCCCTGAAAGACCAGTAGTAGTTTCCGATGCACATCTGGGGGTATACCGTAATCTGTGGAACATCAGAGTGTTGACGAAACACAGAGATTGCATCGGGGTTGAATACAACAGTCACCATGCGCACTTTCCTCCATGGGAGTAATGTCTCTAACAGTCTACGATTTGATCGTTCCCTGGAAGACCAGTAGTAGTTTCCGATGCACATCTGGAGGCATTCTGTAATCTGTGGACTATCAGAGTGTTGATGAAACCCTGAAATTGCATCGGGATTGAATACAACAGTAACCATGCGCCCTTTCCTCCATGGGAGTAATGTCTCAAACAGTTTACGCTTTGATCGTTCCCTGGAAGGCCAGTAGTAGTTTCCGATGCACATCTGGGGGCATTCTATAATCTGTGGACAATCGGAGTGTTGATGAAACACAGAAATTGCATCGGGTTGAATACAACAGTCACCATGTACACTTTCCTCCATGGGAGTAATGTCTCAAACAGTTTACGCTTTGATCTTTCCCAGGAAGACCAGTAGTAGTTTCCGATTCACATCTGGAGGCATTCTGTAATCTGTGGACTATCACAGTGTTGATGAAACACAGAAATTGCATCGGGATTGAATACAACAGTCATCATGCGCATTTTCCTCGATGGGAGTTATGTCTCAAACAGTCTACGCATTGATCGTTCCCTGGAAGAACAGTAGTAGTTTCCGATGCACATCTGGAGGGACTCGGTAATCTGTAAACTATCAGAGTGTTGTTCAAACACAGAAATTGCATCGGGATTGAATACAACATTCACCATGCGCACTTTCCGCCATGGAAGTAATGTCTCAAAGAGTCTACGCTTTGATCGTTCCCTGGAAGACCAGTAGTAGTTTACAATGCACATCAGGAGGCATTCTGTAATCTGTGGACAATCTGAGTGTTGATGAAACACAGAAATTGCATCGTGATTGAATACAACAGTCACCATGCGCACTTTCCTCCATGGGAGTAATGTCTCAATCAATTTACGCTTTGATCGTTCCCTGGAAGACCAGTAGTAGTTTCCGATGCAAATCTGGTGTCATTCTGTAATCTTTGCACTATCAGAGTGTTGATGAAACACAGAAATTGCATCGGTATTGAATACAACAGTCACCATGCGCACTTTCCTATATGGGAGTAATGTCTCAAAAAGTCTACGCTTTGATCGTTCCCTGTAAGACCAGTAGTAGTTTCCGATGCACATCTGGACACATTCTGTGTTCTGTGGACTATCAAAGTGTTACTGAAACACAGAAATTGCATCCTGATTTAATAAAAAAGTCACCATGAGCACTTTCCCACAAGGGAGTAATGTCTCAAACAGTCTACGCTTTGACCGTTCCCTGCAAGACCAGTAGTAGTTTCCGATGCACATCTGGAGGCATTCTGTAACCTGTGGACTATCACAGTGTTGATGAAACACAGAAATTGCATCGGGATAGAATACAACAGTCACCATGGGCACTTTCCTCCATGGGATTAATGTCTCAAACAGTCAACGCTTTGATCGTTCCCTGGAAGACCAGTAGTAGTTTAAGGTGCATATCTGGAAGCATTCTGGAATCTGTTGGCTATCAGAGTGTTGCTGAAATACAGAAATTGAATCGGAATTTAATACAACACTCACCATGCGCACTTTCCTCCATGGGAGTAATGTCAAAAACAGTCTGCGCTTTGATCGTTCCCTGGAAGACCAGTAGTAGTTTCCGATGCACATCTGGAGGCATTCTGTAATCTGTGGACTATCAGAGTGTTGATGAAACACTGAAATTGCATCGGGATTGAATACAACAGTAACCATGCGCCCTTTCCTCCATGGGATTAATGTCTCAAACAGTCAACGCTTTGATCGTTCCCTGGAAGACCAGTAGTAGTTTAAGGTGCATATCTGGAAGCATTCTGGAATCTGTTGGCTATCAGAGTGTTGCTGAAATACGGAAATTGAATCGGAATTTAATACAACACTCACCATGCGCACTTTCCTCCATGGGAGTAATGTCAAAAACAGTCTACGCTTTGATCGTTCCCTGGAAGACCAGTAGTAGTATCCGAAGCACATCTGGAGGCATTGTATAATCTGTGGACTATCAGAGTGTTGTTGAAACACAGAAATTGCATCGGGATTGAATACAACAGTCACCATGCGCACTTTCCTATGTGGGAGTAATGTCTCAAACAGTCTACGCTTTGATCGTTCCCTGGAACTCCAGTAGTAGTTTCCGATGCACATCTGGAGGCTTTCTGTAATCTGTGGACTATCGGAGTGTTATGAAACACAGAAATTGCATCGGGATTGAATACAACAGTCACCATGCGCAATTTTCCTCAATGGGAGTAATGTCTCAAACAGTCTACGTTTTGATCGTTCCCTGGAAGACCAGTAGTAGTTTCCGATGCACATCTGGTGTCATTCTGTAATCTTTGCACTATCAGAGTGTTGATGAAACCCAGAAATTGCATCGGTATTGAATACAACAGTCACCATGCGCACTTTCCTATATGGGAGTAATGTCTCAAAAAGTCTACGCTTTGATCGTTCCCTGTAAGACCAGTAGTAGTTTCCGATGCACATCTGGAGGCATTCTGTAATCTGTGGACTATCACAGTGTTGATGAAACACAGAAATTGCATCGGGATTGAATACAACAGTCATCATGCGCATTTTCCTCTATGGGAGTTATGTCTCAAACAGTCTACGCATTGATCGTTCCCTGGAAGAACAGTAGTAGTTTCCGATGCACATCTGGAGGGATTCGGTAATCTGTAAACTATCAGAGTGTTGTTCAAACACAGAAATTGCATCGGGTTTGAATACAACATTCACCATGCGCACTTTCCGCCATGGAAGTAATGTCTCAAAGAGTCTACGCTTTGATCGTTCCCTGGAAGACCAGTAGTAGTTTCCAATGCACATCAGGAGGCATTCTGTAATCTGTGGACAATCTGAGTGTTGATGAAACACAGAAATTGCATCGTGATTGAATACAACAGTCACCATGCGCACTTTCCTCCATGGGAGTAATGTCTCAATCAATTTACGCTTTGATCGTTCCCTGGAAGACCTGTAGTAGTTTCCGATGCACATCTGGGGGCATTCTGTAATCTGTGGACAATGAGAGTGTTAATGAAACTCAGAAATTGCATCAGTATTGAATACAACATGCACCATGATGACTTTTCTCCATGGGAGTAATGTCTCAAACAGTCTACGTTTCAATCGTTCCCTGCAAGACCAGTAGTAGTTTCCGATGCACATCTGGACACATTCTGTACTCTGTGGACTATCAAAGTGTTACTGAAACACAGAAATTGCATCCTGATTTAATACAAAAGTCACCATGAGCACTTTCCCACAAGGGAGTAATGTCTCAAACAGTCTACGCTTTGACCGTTCCCTGCAAGACCAGTAGTAGTTTCCGATGCACATCTGGAGGCATTCTGTAATCTGTGGACTATCACAGTGTTGATGAAACACAGAAATTGCATCGGGAGTGAATACAAAAGTAGCCATGCACACTTATCTCCATAGGAGTAAAGTCTCAAACAGTTTACGCTTTGATCGTTCCCTGGAAGGCCAGTAATAGATTCCGATGCCCATCTGGGGGCATTCTATAATCTGTGGACAATCAGAGTGTTGATGAAACACAGAAATTGCATCGGGATAGAATACAACAGTCGCCATGGGCACTTTCCTCCATGGGAGTAATGTCTCAAACAGTCTACGCTTTGATCGTTCCCTGGAACACCAATAGTAGCATCCGATGCACATCCGGAGGCATTCTGTAATCTGTGGACTATCAGAGTGTTGTTGAAACACAGAAATTGCATCGGTATTGTATACAACAGTCACCTTGCGCACTTTCGTATATGGGAGTAATGTCTCAAAAAGTCTACGCTTTGATCGTTCCCTGAAAGACCAGTAGTAGTTTCCGATGCACATCTGGAGGCATTCTGTAATCTGTGGACTATCAGAGTGTTGATGAAACCCTGAAATTGCATCGGGATTGAATACAACAGTAACCATGCGCCCTTTCCTCCATGGGAGTAATGTCTCAAACAGTTTACGCTTTGATCGTTCCCTGGAAGGCCAGTAGTAGTTTCCGATGCACATCTGGGGGCATTCTATAATCTGTGGACAATCGGGGTGTTGATGAAACACAGAAATTGCATCGGGTTGAATACAACAGTCACCATGTACACTTTCCTCCATGGGAGTAATGTCTCAAACAGTTTACGCTTTGATCTTTCCCAGGAAGACCAGTAGTAGTTTCCGATTCACATCTGGAGGCATTCTGTAATCTGTGGACTATCACAGTGTTGATGAAACACAGAAATTGCATCGGGATTGAATACAACAGTCATCATGCGCATTTTCCTCGATGGGAGTTATGTCTCAAACAGTCTACGCATTGATCGTTCCCTGGAAGAACAGTAGTAGTTTCCGATGCACATCTGGAGGGACTCGGTAATCTGTAAACTATCAGAGTGTTGTTCAAACACAGAAATTGCATCGGGATTGAATACAACATTCACCATGCGCACTTTCCGCCATGGAAGTAATGTCTCAAAGAGTCTACGCTTTGATCGTTCCCTGGAAGACCAGTAGTAGTTTCCAATGCACATCAGGAGGCATTCTGTAATCTGTGGACAATCTGAGTGTTGATGAAACACAGAAATTGCATCGTGATTGAATACAACAGTCACCATGCGCACTTTCCTCCATGGGAGTAATGTCTCAATCAATTTACGCTTTGATCGTTCCCTGGAAGACCAGTAGTAGTTTCCGATGCAAATCTGGTGTCATTCTGTAATCTTTGCACTATCAGAGTGTTGATGAAACACAGAAATTGCATCGGTATTGAATACAACATTCACCATGCGCACTTTCCTATATGGGAGTAATGTCTCAAAAAGTCTACGCTTTGATCGTTCCCTGTAAGACCAGTAGTAGTTTCCGATGCACATCTGGACACATTCTGTGTTCTGTGGACTATCAAAGTGTTACTGAAACAGAGAAATTGCATCCTGATTTAATAAAAAAGTCACCATGAGCACTTTCCCACAAGGGAGTAATGTCTCAAACAGTCTACGCTTTGACCGTTCCCTGCAAGACCAGTAGTAGTTTCCGATGCACATCTGGAGGCATTCTGTAATCTGTGGACTATCACAGTGTTGATGAAACACAGAAATTGCATCGGGATTGAATACAAAAGTAGCCAAGCACACTTATCTCCATAGGAGTAAAGTCTCAAACAGTTTACGCTTTGATCGTTCCCTGGAAGGCCAGTAGTAGATTCCGATGCCCATCTGGGGGCATTCTGTAATCTGTGGACAATCAGAGTGTTGATGAAACACAGAAATTGCATCGGGATAGAATACAACAGTCACCATGGGCACTTTCCTCCATGGGATTAATGTCTCAAACAGTCAACGCTTTGATCGTTCCCTGGAAGACCAGTAGTAGTTTAAGGTGCATATCTGGAAGCATTCTGGAATCTGTTGGCTATCAGAGTGTTGCTGAAATACAGATATTGAATCGGAATTTAATACAACACTCACCATGCGCACTTTCCTCCATGGGAGTAATGTCAAAAACAGTCTGCGCTTTGATCGTTCCCTGGAAGACCAGTAGTAGTTTCCGATGCACATCTGGAGGCATTCTGTAATCTGTGGACTATCAGAGTGTTGATGAAACACTGAAATTGCATCGGGATTGAATACAACAGTAACCATGCGCCCTTTCCTCCATGGGATTAATGTCTCAAACAGTCAACGCTTTGATCGTTCCCTGGAAGACCAGTAGTAGTTTAAGGTGCATATCTGGAAGCATTCTGGAATCTGTTGGCTATCAGAGTGTTGCTGAAATACGGAAATTGAATCGGAATTTAATACAACACTCACCATGCGCACTTTCCTCCATGGGAGTAATGTCAAAAACAGTCTACGCTTTGATCGTTCCCTGGAAGACCAGTAGTAGTATCCGAAGCACATCTGGAGGCATTGTATAATCTGTGGACTATCAGAGTGTTGTTGAAACACAGAAATTGCATCGGGATTGAATACAACAGTCACCATGCGCACATTCCTATGTGGGAGTAATGTCTCAAACAGTCTACGCTTTGATCGTTCCCTGGAACTCCAGTAGTAGTTTCCGATGCACATCTGGAGGCATTCTGTAATCTGTGGACTATCGGAGTGTTATGAAACACAGAAATTGCATCGGGATTGAATACAACAGTCACCATGCGCAATTTTCCTCAATGGGAGTAATGTCTCAAACAGTCTACGTTTTGATCGTTCCCTGGAAGACCAGTAGTAGTTTCCGATGCACATCTGGTGTCATTCTGTAATCTTTGCACTATCAGAGTGTTGATGAAACCCAGAAATTGCATCGGTATTGAATACAACAGTCACCATGCGCACTTTCCTATATGGGAGTAATGTCTCAAAAAGTCTACGCTTTGATCGTTCCCTGTAAGACCAGTAGTAGTTTCCGATGCACATCAGGAGGCATTCTGTAATCTGTGGACAATCTGAGTGTTGATGAAACACAGAAATTGCATCGTGATTGAATACAACAGTCACCATGCGCACTTTCCTCCATGGGAGTAATGTCTCAATCAATTTACGCTTTGATCGTTCCCTGGAAGACCTGTAGTAGTTTCCGATGCACACCTTTTGGGGCATTCTGTAATCTGTGGACAATGAGAGTGTTAATGAAACTCAGAAATTGCATCAGTATTGAATACAACATGCACCATGATGACTTTTCTCCATGGGAGTAATGTCTCAAACAGTCTACGTTTCAATCGTTCCCTGCAAGACCAGTAGTAGTTTCCGATGCACATCTGGACACATTCTGTACTCTGTGGACTATCAAAGTGTTACTGAAACACAGAAATTGCATCGTGATTTAATACAAAAGTCACCATGAGCACTTTCCCACAAGGGAGTAATGTCTCAAACAGTCTACGCTTTGACCGTTCCCTGCAAGACCAGTAGTAGTTTCCGATGCACATCTGGGGGTATACCGTAATCTGTGGAACATCAGAGTGTTGACGAAACACAGAGATTGCATCGGGGTTGAATACAACAGTCACCATGCGCACTTTCCTCCATGGGAGTAATGTCTCTAACAGTCTACGATTTGATCGTTCCCTGGAAGACCAGTAGTAGTTTCCGATGCACATCTGGAGGCATTCTGTAATCTGTGGACTATCAGAGTGTTGATGAAACCCTGAAATTGCATCGGGATTGAATACAACAGTAACCATGCGCCCTTTCCCCCATGGGAGTAATGTCTCAAACAGTTTACGCTTTGATCGTTCCCTGGAAGGCCAGTAGTAGTTTCCGATGCACATCTGGGGGCATTCTATAATCTGTGGACAATCGGAGTGTTGATGAAACACAGAAATTGCATCGGGTTGAATACAACAGTCACCATGTACACTTTCCTCCATGGGAGTAATGTCTCAAACAGTTTACGCTTTGATCTTTCCCAGGAAGACCAGTAGTAGTTTCCGATTCACATCTGGAGGCATTCTGTAATCTGTGGACTATCACAGTGTTGATGAAACACAGAAATTGCATCGGGATCGAATACAACAGTCATCATGCGCATTTTCCTCGATGGGAGTTATGTCTCAAACAGTCTACGCATTGATCGTTCCCTGGAAGAACAGTAGTAGTTTCCGATGCACATCTGGAGGGACTCGGTAATCTGTAAACTATCAGAGTGTTGTTCAAACACAGAAATTGCATCGGGATTGAATACAACATTCACCATGCGCACTTTCCGCCATGGAAGTAATGTCTCAAAGAGTCTACGCTTTGATCGTTCCCTGGAAGACCAGTAGTAGTTTCCAATGCACATCAGGAGGCATTCTGTAATCTGTGGACAATCTGAGTGTTGATGAAACACAGAAATTGCATCGTGATTGAATACAACAGTCACCATGCGCACTTTCCTCCATGGGAGTAATGTCTCAATCAATTTACGCTTTGATCGTTCCCTGGAAGACCAGTAGTAGTTTAAGGTGCATATCTGGAAGCATTCTGGAATCTGTTGGCTATCAGAGTGTTGCTGAAATACAGAAATTGAATCGGAATTTAATACAACACTCACCATGCGCACTTTCCTCCATGGGAGTAATGTCAAAAACAGTCTGCGCTTTGATCGTTCCCTGGAAGACCAGTAGTAGTTTCCGATGCACATCTGGAGGCATTCTGTAATCTGTGGACTATCAGAGTGTTGATGAAACACTGAAATTGCATCGGGATTGAATACAACAGTAACCATGCGCCCTTTCCTCCATGGGATTAATGTCTCAAACAGTCAACGCTTTGATCGTTCCCTGGAAGACCAGTAGTAGTTTAAGGTGCATATCTGGAAGCATTCTGGAATCTGTTGGCTATCAGAGTGTTGCTGAAATACGGAAATTGAATCGGAATTTAATACAACACTCACCATGCGCACTTTCCTCCATGGGAGTAATGTCAAAAACAGTCTACGCTTTGATCGTTCCCTGGAAGACCAGTAGTAGTATCCGAAGCACATCTGGAGGCATTGTATAATCTGTGGACTATCAGAGTGTTGTTGAAACACAGAAATTGCATCGGGATTGAATACAACAGTCACCATGCGCACTTCCCTATGTGGGAGTAATGTCTCAAACAGTCTACGCTTTGATCGTTCCCTGGAACTCCAGTAGTAGTTTCCGATGCACATCTGGAGGCATTCTGTAATCTGGGGACTATCGGAGTGTTATGAAACACAGAAATTGCATCGGGATTGAATACAACAGTCACCATGCGCAATTTTCCTCAATGGGAGTAATGTCTCAAACAGTCTACGTTTTGATCGTTCCCTGGAAGACCAGTAGTAGTTTCCGATGCACATCTGGTGTCATTCTGTAATCTTTGCACTATCAGAGTGTTGATGAAACCCAGAAATTGCATCGGTATTGAATACAACAGTCACCATGCGCACTTTCCTATATGGGAGTAATGTCTCAAAAAGTCTACGCTTTGATCGTTCCCTGTAAGACCAGTAGTAGTTTCCGATGCACATCTGGAGGCATTCTGTAATCTGTGGACTATCACAGTGTTGATGAAACACAGAAATTGCATCGGGATTGAATACAACAGTCATCATGCGCATTTTCCTCTATGGGAGTTATGTCTCAAACAGTCTACGCATTGATCGTTCCCTGGAAGAACAGTAGTAGTTTCCGATGCACATCTGGAGGGATTCGGTAATCTGTAAACTATCAGAGTGTTGTTCAAACACAGAAATTGCATCGGGATTGAATACAACATTCACCATGCGCACTATCCGCCATGGAAGTAATGTCTCAAAGAGTCTACGCTTTGATCGTTCCCTGGAAGACCAGTAGTAGTTTCCAATGCACATCAGGAGGCATTCTGTAATCTGTGGACAATCTCAGTGTTGATGAAACACGGAAATTGCATCGTGATTGAATACAACAGTCACCATGCGCACTTTCCTCCATGGGAGTAATGTCTCAATCAATTTACGCTTTGATCGTTCCCTGGAAGACCAAAAGTAGTTTCCGATGCACATCTGGGGCATTCTGTAATCTGTGGACAATTAGAGTGTTAATGAAACTCAGAAATTGCATCAGTATTGAATACAACATGCACCATGATGACTTTTCTCCATGGGAGTAATGTCTCAAACAGTCTACGTTTCAATCTTTCCCTGCAAGACCAGTAGTAGTTTCCGATGCACATCTGGACACATTCTGTACTCTGTGGACTATCAAAGTGTTACTGAAACACAGAAATTGCATCCTGATTTAATACAAAAGTCACCATGAGCACTTTCCCACAAGGGAGTAATGTCTCAAACAGTCTACGCTTTGACCGTTCCCTGCAAGACCAGTAGTAGTTTCCGATGCACATCTGGAGGCATTCTGTAATCTGTGGACTATCACAGTGTTGATGAAACACAGAAATTGCATCGGGATTGAATACAAAAGTAGCCATGCACACTTATCTCCATAGGAGTAAAGTCTCAAACAGTTTACGCTTTGATCGTTCCCTGGAAGGCCAGTAGTAGATTCCGATTCCCATCTGGGGGCATTCTATAATCTGTGGACAATCAGAGTGTTGATGAAACACAGAAAATGCATCGGGATAGAATACAACAGTCACCATGGGCACTTTCCTCCATGGGATTAATGTCTCAAACAGTCAACGCTTTGATCGTTCCCTGGAAGACTAGTAGTAGTTTAAGGTGCATATCTGGAAGCATTCTGTAATCTGTTGGCTATCAGAGTGTTGATGAAATACAGAAATTGCGTCGGAATTTAATACAACACTACCATGCGCACTTTCCTCCATGGGAGTAATGTCAAAAACAGTCTACGCTTTGATCGTTCCCTGGAAGACCAGTAGTTGTATCCGAAGCACATCTGGAGGCATTGTATAATCTGTGGACTATCAGAGTGTTGTTGAAACACAGAAATTGCATCGGGATTGAATACAACAGTCACCATGCGCACTTTCCTATGTGGGAGTAATGTCTCAAACAGTCTACGCTTTGATCGTTCCCTGGAACTCCAGTAGTAGTTTCCGATGCACATCTGGAGGCATTCTGTAATCTGTGGACTATCAGAGTGTTATGAAACACAGAAATTGCATCAGGATTGAATACAACAGTCACCATGCGCAATTTTCCTCAATGGGAGTAATGTCTCAAACAGTCTACGTTTTGATCGTTCCCTGGAAGACCAGTAGTAGTTTCCGATGCACATCTGATGTCATTCTGTAATCTTTTCACTATCAGAGTGTTGATGAAACCCAGAAATTGCATCGGTATTGAATACAACAGTCACCATGCGCACTTTCCTATATGGGAGTAATGTCTCAAAAAGTCTACGCTTTGATCGTTCCCTGTAAGACCAGTAGTAGTTTCCGATGCACATCTGGATTGATACTGAAATCTGTGGAACATCAGAGTGTTGATGAAACACAGAAATTGCATCGGGATTGAGTACAACAGTCACATTGCGCACTTTCCTCCATGGGAGTAATGTCTCAAACAGTCTTCGATTTGATCGTTCACTGGAAGACCAGTAGTAGTTTCCGATGCACATCTGGAGGCATTCTGTAATCTGTGGACAATCAGAGTGTTGATGAAACACTGACATTGCATCGGGATTGAATATAACAGTAACCATGCCCACTTTCCTCCATGGGAGTAATGTCTCATACATTTTACGATTTGATCATTTCCTGGAAGGCTAGTAGTAGATTTCGATGGACATCTGGGGGCATTTTATAATCTGTGGACTATCAGAGTGTTGATGAAACACAGAAAATGCATCGGGATTGAATACAACATTCACCATGCGCACTATCCTCCATGGGAGTAATGTCTCAAACAGTTTACGCTTTGATCGTTCCCTGGAAGACCAGTAGCAGTTAGCGATGCACATCTTGAAGCATTCTGTAATCTGCAGACTATCAGAGTGTTGATGATACACAGAAATTGCGTCGGGATTGAATACAACATTCTCCACGCGCCTTTTCCTCCATGGGAGTAATGTCACAAACAGTCTACGCTTTGATCGTTCCCTGGAAGACCAATAGTAGCTTCCGATGCACATCCGGATGCATTCTGTAATCTGTATACTATCGGAGTGTTGTTGAAACACAGAAATTGCATCGGTATTGAATACAACAGTCACCATGCGCACTTTCCTCCATGGGAGTAATGTCTCAAACAGTCTACGCTTTGATCGTTCCCTGGAAGACCAGTAGTAGTTTCCGATGCACATCTGGAGGCATTCTGTAATCTGTGTAGTATCAGAGTGTTGATGAAACACTGAAATTGCATCGGGATTGAATACAACAGTCACCATGCGCACTTTCCTCCATGGGAGTAATGCATTAATCAGTCTACGCTTTGATCGTTCCCTGCAAGACCAGTATTAGTTTCCGATGCACATCCGGAGGTATTCTGTAATCTGTGGACCTTCAAAGTGTTGATGAAACACAGAAATTGCATCCAGATTGAATACAACAGACATCATGCGCATTTTCCTCCATGGAAGTAGTGTCTCAAACTGTCTACGATTTGATCGTTCCCTGGAAGACCAGTAGTAGATTCCGATGCACATCTGGGGGCATTCTGTAATCTTTGGACTATCAGAGTGTTGATGATACACAGAAATTGCGTCGGGATTGAATACAACAGTCACCATGCACCTTTTCCTCCATGGGAGTAATGTCACAAACAGTCTACGCTTTAATCGTTCCCTGGAAGACCAATAGTAGTTTCCGATGCACATCCGGAGGCATACTGTAATCTGTGGAACATCAGAGTGTTGATGAAACACAGAAATTGCATCGGGATTGAATACAACAGTCACCATGCGCACTTTCCTCCATGGGAGGAATGTCAAAATCAGTCTACGCTTTGATCGTTCCCTGCAAGACTAGTATTAGTTTCCGATGCACATCCGGAGGTATTCTGTAATCTGTGGACCTTCAAAGTGTTGATGAAACACAGAAATTGCATCGGGATTGAATACAACAGACATCATGCGCATTTTCCTCCATGGAAGTAGTGTCTCAAACAGTCTACGCTTTGATCGTTCCCTGGAAGACCAGTAGTAGTTTCCGATGCACATCTGGAGGCATTCTGTAGTCTGTGGACTATCAGAGTGTTGATGAAACCCAGAAATTGCATCGGGATTGAAAACAACAGTCACCATGCGCACTTTCCTCCATGGGAGTAATGTCACAAACAGTCTACGCTTTGATCGTTCCCTGGAAGACCAGTAGTAGTTTCTGATGCACATCCGGAGGCATTCTGTAATCTGTGGACTATCAGAATGTTGTTGAAACACAGAAATTACATCGGTATTGAATACAACAGTCACCATGCGCACTTTCCTATATGGGAGTAATGTCTCAAAAAGTCTACGCTTTGATCGCTCCCTGAAAGACCAGTAGTAATTTCCGATGCACATTTGGATTGATACTGTAATCTGTGGAACATCAGAGTGTTGATGAAACACAGAAATTACATCGGGATTGAGTACAACAGTCACCATGCGCACTTTCCTCCATGGGAGTAATGTCTCAAACAGTTTACGATTTGATCGTTCACTGGAAGACCAGTAGTAATTTCCGATGCACATCTGGAGGCATTCTGTAATCTGTGAACAATCAGAGTGTTGATGAAACACTGACATTGCATCGGGATTGAATACAACAGTAACCAAGCGCACTTTCCTCCATGGGAGTAATGTCTCATACATTTTACGCTTTGATCGTTCCCTGGAAGGCTAGTAGTAGATTCCGATGGATATCTGGGGGCATTCTATAATCTGTGGACTATCAGAGTGTTGATGAAACACAGAAATTGCATCGGGATTGAATACAACAGTCACCATGCGCCTTTTCCTCCATGGGAGTAGTGTCACAAACAGTCTATGCTTTGATCGTTCCCTGGAAGACCAATAGTAGCTTCCGATGCACATCCGGAGGCATTCTGTAATCTGTTTACCATCAGAGTGTTGTTGAAACACAGAAATTGCATCGGTATTGTATACAACGGTCACCATGCGCACTTTCGTATATGGGAGTAATGTCTCAAAAAGTCTACGCTTTGATCGTTCCCTGAAAGACCAGTAGTAGTTTCCGATGCACATCTGGAGGCATACCGTAATCTGTGGAACATCAGAGTGTTGACGAAACCCAGAGATTGCATCGGGATTGAATAGAACAGTCACCATGCGCACTTTCCTCCATGGGAGTAATGTCTCAAAGAGTCTACGATTTGATCGTTCCCTGGAAGACCAGTAGTAGTTTCCGATGCACATCTGGAGCCATTCTGTAATCTGTGGACTATCAGAGTGTTGATGAAACACAGAAATTGCATCGGGATTTAATACAACAGTCACCATGCGCACTTTCCTATGTGGGAGTAATGTCTCAAACAGTCTACGCTTTCATCGTTCCCTGGAACTCCAGTAGTAGTTTCCGATGCACATCTGGAGGCATTCTGTAATCTGTGGACTATCAGAGTGTTATGAAACACAGAAATTGCATCGGGATTGAATACAACAGTCACAATGCGCAATTTTCCTCAATGGGAGTAATGTCTCAAACAGTCTACGTTTTGATCGTTCCCTGGAGGACCAGTAGTAGTTTCCGATGCACATCTGGTGTCATTCTGTAATCTTTGCACTATCAGAGTGTTGATGAAACCCAGAAATTGCATCGGGATTGAAAACAACAGTCACCATGCGCACTTTCCTCCATGGGAGTAATGTCACAAACAGTCTACGCTTTGATCGTTCCCTGGAAGACCATTAGTAGTTTCCGATGCACATCTGGATTGATACTGAAATCTGTGGAACATCAGAGTGTTGATGAAACACAGAAAATGCATCGAGATTGAATACAACAGTCACCATGCGCACATTCCTCCATGGGAGTAATGTCTCAAACAGTTTACGCTTTGATCGTTCCCTGGAAGACCAGTAGCAGTTAACGATGCACATCTGGAGGCATTCTGTAATCTGTAGACTATCAGAGTGTTGATGATACACAAAAATTGCGTCGGGATTGAATACAACAGTCTCCATGCGCCTTTTCCTCCATGGGAGTAATGTCTCAAACAGTCTACGATTTGATCGTTCCCTGGAAGACCAGTAGTAGTTTCCGATGCACATCTGGAGCCATTCTGTAATCTGTGGACTATCAGAGTGTTGTTGAAACACAGAAACTGCATCGGTATTGAATACAACAGTCACCATGCGCACTTTCCTATATGGGAGTAATGTCTCAAAAAGTCTACGCTTTGATCGTTCCCTGAAAGACCAGTAGTAGTTTCCGATGCACATCTGGAGGCATACTGTAATCTGTGGAACATCAGAGTGTTGATGAAACACAGAAATTGCATCGGGATTGAATACAACAGTCACCATGCGCACTTTCCTCCATGGGCGTAATGTCTCAATCAGTCTACGCTTTGATCGTTCCCTGCAAGACCAGTATTAGTTTCCGATGCACATCCGGAGGCATTCTGTAATCTGTGGACCTTCAAAGCGTTGATGAAAAACAGAAATTGCATCGGGATTGAATACAACAGACATCATGCGCATTTTCCTCCATGGCAGTAGTGTCTCAAACAGTCCACGCTTTGATCGTTCCCTGGAAGACCAGTAGTAGTTTCCGATGCACATCTGGAGGCATTCTGTAATCTGTGGACTATCAGAGTGTTGATGAAACCCAGAAATTGCATCGGGATTGAAAACAACAGTCACCATGCGCACTTTCCTCCATGGGAGTAATGTCACAATCAGTCTACGATTTGATCGTTCCCTGCACGACCAGTATTAGTTTCCGATGCACATCCGGAGGCATTCTGTAATCTGTGGACTATCAGAGTGTTGTTGAAACACAGAATTTGCATCGGTATTGAATACAACATTCACCATGAGCACTTTCCTTCATGGGAGTAATGTTACAAACAGTCTACGCTTTGATCGTTAACTGGAAGACCAGTAGTAGTTTCCGAAGCACATCTGGAGGCATTCTATAATCTGTGGAATATCAGAGTGTTGTTGAAACACAGAAATTGCATCGGTATTGAATACAACAGTCACCATGCGCACTTTCCTATGTCGGAGTAAAGTCTCAAAGAGTCTACGCTTTGATCGTTTCCTGGAAGACCAGTAGTAGTTTACGATGCACATCTGGGAGCATTATGTAATCTGTGGACTTTCAAAGTGTTGATGAAACATAGAAATTGCATTCGGATTGAATACAACAGTCACCATGCGCACTTTCCTCCATGGGAGTAATGTCTCAAACAGTCTACGCTTTGATCGTTAGCTGGAAGACCAGTAGAAGTTTCCGATGCACATCTGGAGGCATACTGTAATCTGTGGAACATCAGAGTGTTGATGAAACACAGATATTGCATCGGGATTGAATACAATAGTCACCATGCCCACTTTCCTATATGGGAGTAATGTCTCAAAAAGTCTACGATTTTATCGTTCCCTGAAAGACCAGTAGTAGTTTCCGATGCACATCTGGAGGCATTCTGTAATCTGTGTGGTATCAGAGTGTTGATGAAACACTGAAATTGTATCGGGATTGAATACAACATTAACCATGCGCACTTTCCTCCATGGGAGTAATGTCTCAAACATTTTACGCTTTGATCGTTCCCTGGAAGGCCAGTGTAGATTCCGATGCACATCTGGGGGCATTCTGTAATCTTTGGACTATCAGAGTGTTGATGATACACAGAAATTGCGTCGGGATTGAATAGAACAGTCACCATGCACCTTTTCCTCCATGGGAGTAATGTCACAAACAGTCTACGATTTGATCGTTCCCTGGAAGACCAATACTAGTTTCCGATGCACATCCGGAGGCATACTGTAATCTGTGGAACATCAGACTGTTGATGAAACACAGAAATTGCATCGGGATTGAATACAACAGTCACCATGCGCACTTTCCTCCATGGGAGTAAAGTCTCAATCAGTCTACACTTTGATCGTTCCCTGCAAGACCAGTATTAGTTTCCGATGCACATCCGGAGGTATTCTGTAATCTGTGGACCTTCAAAGTGTTGATGAAACACAGAAATTGCATCGGGATTGAATACAACAGACATCATGCGCATTTTCCTCCATGGAAGTAGTGTCTCAAACAGTCTACGCTTTGATCGTTCCCTGGAAGACCAGTAGTAGTTTCCGAGGCACATCTGGAGGCATTCTGTAATCTGTGGACTATCAGAGTGTTGTTGAAACACAGAAATTGCATCGGGATTGAATACATCAGTCACCATGCGCACTTTCCTATGTCGGAGTAAAGTCTCAAAGAGTCTACGCTTTGATCGTTTCCTGGAAGACCAGTAGTAGTTTACGATGCACATCTGGGAGCATTCTGTAATCTGTGGACTTTCAAAGTGTTGATGAAACATAGAAATTGCATCGGGATTGAATACAACAGTCACCATGCGAACTTTCCTCCATGGGAGTAATGTCTCATACATTTTACGCTTTGATCGTTCCCTGGAAGGCTAGTAGTAGATTCCGATGGATATCTGGGGGCATTCTATAATCTGTGGACTATCAGAGTGTTGATGAAACACAGAAATTGCATCGGGATTGAATACAACAGTCACCATGCGCACTTTCCTATATGGGAGTAATGTCTCAAAAAGTCTACGCTTTGATCGTTCCCTGAAAGACCAGTAGTAATTTCCGATCCACATCTGGATTGATACTGTAATCTGTGGAACATCAGAGTGTTGATGAAACACAGAAATTACATCGGGATTGAGTACAACAGTCACCATGCGCACTTTCCTCCATGGGAGTAATGTCTCAAACAGTTTACGATTTGATCGTTCACTGGAAGACCAGTAGTAATTTCCGATGCACATCTGGAGGCATTCTGTAATCTGTGAACAATCAGAGTGTTGATGAAACACTGACATTGCATCGGGATTGAATACAACAGTAACCATGCGCACTTTCCTCCATGGGTGTAATGTCTCATACATTTTACGCTTTGATCGTTCCCTGGAAGGCTAGTAGTAGATTCCGATGGATATCTGGGGGCATTCTATAATCTGTGGACTATCAGAGTGTTGATGAAACACAGAAATTGCATCGGGATTGAATACAACAGTCACCATGCGCCTTTTCCTCCATGGGAGTAGTGTCACAAACAGTCTATGCTTTGATCGTTCCCTGGAAGACCAATAGTAGCTTCCGATGCACATCCGGAGGCATTCTGTAATCTGTTTACTATCAGAGTGTTGTTGAAACACAGAAATTGCATCGGTATTGTATACAACAGTCACCATGCGCACTTTCGTATATGGGAGTAATGTCTCAAAAAGTCTACGCTTTGATCGTTCCCTGAAAGACCAGTAGTAGTTTCCGATGCACATCTGGAGGCATACCGTAATCTGTGGAACATCAGAGTGTTGACGAAACACAGAGATTGCATCGGGATTGAATAGAACAGTCACCATGCGCACTTTCCTCCATGGGAGTAATGTCTCAAACAGTCTACGATTTGATCGTTCCCTGGAAGACCAGTAGTAGTTTCCGATGCACATCTGGAGCCATTCTGTAATCTGTGGACTATCAGAGTGTTGATGAAACACAGAAATTGCATCGGGATTTAATACAACAGTCACCATGCGCACTTTCCTATGTGGGAGTAATGTCTCAAACAGTCTACGCTTTCATCGTTCCCTGGAACTCCAGTAGTAGTTTCCGATGCACATCTGGAGGCATTCTGTAATCTGTGGACTATCAGAGTGTTATGAAACACAGAAATTGCATCGGGATTGAATACAACAGTCACAATGCGCAATTTTCCTCAATGGGAGTAATGTCTCAAACAGTCTACGTTTTGATCGTTCCCTGGAGGACCAGTAGTAGTTTCCGATGCACATCTGGTGTCATTCTGTAATCTTTGCACTATCAGAGTGTTGATGAAACCCAGAAATTGCATCGGGATTGAAAACAACAGTCACCATGCGCACTTTCCTCCATGGGAGTAATGTCACAAACAGTCTACGCTTTGATCGTTCCCTGGAAGACCATTAGTAGTTTCCGATGCACATCTGGATTGATACTGAAATCTGTGGAACATCAGAGTGTTGATGAAACACAGAAATTGCATCGGGATTGAGTACAACAGTCACATTGCGCACTTTCCTCCATGGGAGTAATGTCTCAAACTGTCTTCGATTTGATCGTTCACTGGAAGACCAGTAGTAGTTTCCGATGCACATCTGGAGGAATTCTGTAATCTGCGGACAATCAGAGTGTTGATGAAACACTGACATTGCATCGGGATTGAATGCAACAGTAATCATACGCACTTTCCTCCATGGGAGTAATGTATCATACATGTTACGCTTTGATCGTTCCCTGGAAGGACAGTAGTAGATTCCGATGGACATCTGGGGGCATTCTATAATCTGTGGACTATCAGAGTGTTGATGAAACACAGAAAATGCATCGAGATTGAATACAACAGTCACCATGCGCACATTCCTCCATGGGAGTAATGTCTCAAACAGTTTACGCTTTGATCGTTCCCTGGAAGACCAGTAGCAGTTAGCGATGCACATCTGGAGGCATTCTGTAATCTGTGGACTATCAGAGTGTTGATGATACACAAAAATTGCGTCGGGATTGAATACAACAGTCTCCATGCGCCTTTTCCTCCATGGGAGTAATGTCTCAAACAGTCTACGATTTGATCGTTCCCTGGAAGACCAGTAGTAGTTTCCGATGCACATCTGGAGCCATTCTGTAATCTGTGGACTATCAGAGTGTTGTTGAAACACAGAAACTGCATCGGTATTGAATACAACAGTCACCATGCGCACTTTCCTATATGGGAGTAATGTCTCAAAAAGTCAACGCTTTGATCGTTCCCTGAAAGACCAGTAGTAGTTTCCGATGCACATCTGGAGGCATACTGTAATCTGTGGAACATCAGAGTGTTGATGAAACACAGAAATTGCATCGGGATTGAATACAACAGTCACCATGCGCACTTTCCTCCATGGGCGTAATGCCTCAATCAGTCTACGCTTTGATCGTTCCCTGCAAGACCAGTATTAGTTTCCGATGCACATCCGGAGGCATTCTGTAAGCTGTGGACCTTCAAAGCGTTGATGAAAAACAGAAATTGCATCGGGATTGAATACAACAGACATCATGCGCATTTTCCTCCATGGCAGTAGTGTCTCAAACAGTCCACGCTTTGATCGTTCCCTGGAAGACCAGTAGTAGTTTCCGATGCACATCTGGAGGCATTCTGTAATCTGTGGACTATCAGAGTGTTGATGAAACCCAGAAATTGCATCGGGATTGAAAACAACAGTCACCATGCGCACTTTCCTCCATGGGAGTAATGTCACAATCAGTCTACGATTTGATCGTTCCCTGCACGACCAGTATTAGTTTCCGATGCACATCCGGAGGCATTCTGTAATCTGTGGACTATCAGAGTGTTGTTGAAACACAGAATTTGCATCGGTATTGAATACAACATTCACCATGAGCACTTTCCTTCATGGGAGTAATGTTACAAACAGTCTACGCTTTGATCGTTAACTGGAAGACCAGTAGTAGTTTCCGAAGCACATCTGGAGGCATTCTATAATCTGTGGAATATCAGAGTGTTGTTGAAACACAGAAATTGCATCGGTATTGAATACAACAGTCACCATGCGCACTTTCCTATGTCGGAGTAAAGTCTCAAAGAGTCTACGCTTTGATCGTTTCCTGGAAGACCAGTAGTAGTTTACGATGCACATCTGGGAGCATTATGTAATCTGTGGACTTTCAAAGTGTTGATGAAACATAGAAATTGCATTCGGATTGAATACAACAGTCACCATGCGCACTTTCCTCCATGGGAGTAATGTCTCAAACAGTCTACGCTTTGATCGTTAGCTGGAAGACCAGTAGAAGTTTGCGATGCACATCTGGAGGCATACTGTAATCTGTGGAACATCAGAGTGTTGATGAAACACAGATATTGCATCGGGATTGAATACAATAGTCACCATGCCCACTTTCCTATATGGGAGTAATGTCTCAAAAAGTCTACGATTTTATCGTTCCCTGAAAGACCAGTAGTAGTTTCCGATGCACATCTGGAGGCATTCTGTAATCTGTGTGGTATCAGAGTGTTGATGAAACACTGAAATTGTATCGGGATTGAATACAACATTAACCATGCGCACTTTCCTCCATGGGAGTAATGTCTCAAACATTTTACGCTTTGATCGTTCCCTGGAAGGCCAGTGTAGATTCCGATGCACATCTGGGGGCATTCTGTAATCTTTGGACTATCAGAGTGTTGATGATACACAGAAATTGCGTCGGGATTGAATAGAACAGTCACCATGCACCTTTTCCTCCATGGGAGTAATGTCAAAAACAGTCTACGATTTGATCGTTCCCTGGAAGACCAATACTAGTTTCCGATGCACATCCGGAGGCATACTGTAATCTGTGGAACATCAGACTGTTGATGAAACACAGAAATTGCATCGGGATTGAATACAACAGTCACCATGCGCACTTTCCTCCATGGGAGTAAAGTCTCAATCAGTCTACGCTTTGATCGTTCCCTGCAAGACCAGTATTAGTTTCCGATGCACATCCGGAGGTATTCTGTAATCTGTGGACCTTCAAAGTGTTGATGAAACACAGAAATTGCATCGGGATTGAATACAACAGACATCATGCGCATTTTCCTCCATGGAAGTAGTGTCTCAAACAGTCTACGCTTTGATCGTTCCCTGGAAGACCAGTAGTAGTTTCCGATGCACATCTGGAGGCATTCTGTAATCTGTGGACTATCAGAGTGTTGATGAAACCCAGAAATTGCATCGGGAATGAAAACAACAATCACCTTGCGCACTTTCCTCCATGGGAGTAATGTCACAAACAGTCTACGCTTTGGTCGTTCCCTGGAAGACCAGTAGTAGTTTCCGATGCACATCCGGAGGCATTCTGTAATCTGTGGACTATCAGAGTGTTGTTGAAACACAGAAATTGCATCGGGATTGAATACATCAGTCACCATGCGCACTTTCCTATGTCGGAGTAAAGTCTCAAAGAGTCTACGCTTTGATCGTTTCCTGGAAGACCAGTAGTAGTTTACGATGCACATCTGGGAGCATTCTGTAATCTGTGGACTTTCAAAGTGTTGATGAAACATAGAAATTGCATCGGGATTGAATACAACAGTCACCATGCGAACTTTCCTCCATGGGAGTAATGTCTCAAACAGTCTACGCTTTGATCGTTCCCTGGAAGACCAGTAGTAGTTACCGATGCACATCTGGAGGCATACTGTAATCTGTGGAACATCAGAGTGTTGATGAAACACAGAAATTGCATCGGGATTGAATACAACAGTCACCATGCGCACTCTCCTCCATGGGCGTAATGTCTCACTCAGTCTACGCTTTGATCGTTCCCTGCAAGACCAGTATTAGTTTCCGATGCACATCCAGAGGCATTCTGTAATCTGTGGACCTTCAAAGTGTTAATGAAAAACAGAAATTGCATGGGGATTGAATGCAACAGACATCATGCGCATTTTCCTCCATGGCAGTAGTGTCTCAAACAGTCCACGCTTTGATCGTTCCCTGGAAGACCAGTAGTAGTTTCCGATGCACATCTGGAGGCATTCTGTAATCTGTGGACTATCAGAGTGTTGATGAAACCCAGAAATTGCATCGGGATTGAAAACAACAGTCACCATGCGCACTTTCCTCCATGGGAGTAATGTCACAATCAGTCTACGCTTTGATCGTTCCCTGCAAGACCAGTATTAGTTTCCGATGCACATCCAGAGGCATTCTGTAATCTGTGGACTATCACAGTGTTGTTGAAACACAGAATTTGCATCGGTATTGAATACAACATTCACCATGAGCACTTTCCTCCATGGGAATAATGTCACAAACAGTCTACGCTTTGATCGTTAACTGGAAGGCCAGTAGTAGTTTCCGAAGCACATCTGGAGGCATTCTATAATCTGTGGAATATCAGAGTGTTGTTGAAACACAGAAATTGCATCGGTATTGAATACAACAGTCACCATGCGCACTTTCCTATGTCGGAGTAAAGTCTCAAAGAGTCTACGCTTTGATCGTTTCCTGGAAGACCAGTAGTAGTTTACGATGCACATCTGGGAGCATTATGTAATCTGTGGACTTTCAAAGTGTTGATGAAACATAGAAATTGCATTCGGATTGAATACAACAGTCACCATGCGCACTTTCCTCCATGGGAGTAATGTCACAAACAGTCTACGCTTTGATCGTTCCCTGAAAGACCAGTAGTAGTTTCCGATGCACATCTGGAGAAATTCTGTAATCTGTGTAGTATCAGAGTGTTAATGAAACACTGAAATTGCATCGGGATTGAATACAACAGTCACCATGCGCACTTTCCTCCATGGGAGTAATGTCTCAAACATTTTACGCTTTGATCGTTCCCTGGAGGGCCAGTGTAGATTCCGATACACATCCGGGGGCATTCTGTAATCTTTGGACTATCAGAGTGTTGATGATACACAGAAATTGCGTCGGGATTGAATGCAACAGTCACCATGCACCTTTTCCTCCATGGGAGTAATGTCACAAACAGTCTACGATTTGATTGTTCCCTGGAAGACCAATACTAGTTTCCGATGCACATCCGGAGGCATACTGTAATCTGTGGAACATCAGAGTGTTGATGAAACAGAGAAATTGCATCGGGATTGAATACAACAGTCACCATGCGCACTTTCCTCCATGGGAGTAATGTCTCAGTCAGTCTACGCTTTGATCGTTCCCTGCAAGACCAGTATTAGTTTCCGATGCACATCCGGAGGTATTCTGTAATCTGTGGACCTTCAAAGTGTTGATGAAACACAGAAATTGCATCGGGATTGAATACAACAGACATCATGCGCATTTTCCTCCATGGAAGTAGCGTCTCAAACAGTCTACGCTTTGATCGTTCCCTGGAAGACCAGTAGTAGTTTCCGATGCACATCTGGAGGCATTCTGTAATCTGTGGACTATCAGAGTGTTGATGAAACCCAGAAATTGCATCGGGATTGAAAACAACAGTCACCATGCGCACTTTCCGCCATGGGAGTAATGCACAAACAGTCTACGCTTTGATCGTTCCCTGGAAGACCAGTAGTAGTTTCCGATGCACATCCGGAGGCATTCTGTAATCTGTGGACCAGCAGAGTGTTGTTGAAACACAGAAATTGCATCGGGATTGAATACATCAGTCACCATGCCCACTTTCCTATGTCGGAGTAAAGTCTCAAATAGTCTACACTTTGATCGTTTCCTGAAGACCAGTAGTAGTTTACGATGCACATCTGGGAGCATTCTGTAATCTGTGGACTTTCAGAGTGTTGATGAAACATAGAAATTGCATCGGGATTGAATACAACAGTCACCATGCGAACTTTCCTCCATGGGAGTAATGTCTCAAACAGTCTACGCTTTGATCGTTCCCTGGAAGACCAGTAGTAGTTTACGATGCACATCTGGGGGTATACTGTAATCTGTGGAACATCAGAGTGTTTATGTAACACAGATATTGCATCGGGATTGAATACAACAGTCACCATGCGCACTTTCCTCCATGGGAGTAATGTCTCAATCAGTCTACGCTTTGATCGTTCCCTGCAAGACCAGTATTAGTGTCCGATGCAGATCCGGAAGCATTCTGTAATCTGTGGACCTTCAAAGTGTTGATGAAACACAGATATTGCAACGGGATTGAATACAACAGTCACCATGCGCACTTTCCTCCATGGGAGTAATGTCTCAAACAGTTTACGCTTTGATCGTTCCCTGGAAGACCAGTAGTAGTTTCCGATGCACATCCGGAGGCATTCTGTAATCTGTGGTCCTTCAAAGTGTTGTTGAAACACAGAAATTGCCTCGCGATTGAATACAACAGTCATCATACGCATTTTCCTCGATGGGAGTTATGTCTCAAACAGTATACGCTTTGATCGTTCCCTGGAAGACCAGTAGTAGTTTCCGATGCACATCTGGAGAGATTCGGTAATCTGTGGACAATCAGAGTGTTGATGAAACACAGAAATTTCATCGGTATTGAATACAACATGCACCATGATGACTTTTCTCCATGGGAGTATTGTCTCAAACAGTCTACGCTTTAATCGTTCCCTGCAAGACCAGTAGTAGTTTCCGATGCACATCTTGACACGTTCTGTAATCTGTCGACTATCAAAGTGTTACTGAAACACAGAAATTGCATCCTGATTGAATACTACAGTCATCATGAGCACATTCCCACAAGTGAGTAATGTCTCAAACAGTCTACGTTTTGATCGTTCCCTGCAAGACCAGTAGTAGTTTCCGATGCTCATCTGGAGGCATTCTGTATTCTGTGGACTATCACAGTGTTGATGAAACCCAGAAATTGCATCGGGATTGAAAACAACAGTCACCATGCGCACTTTCCTCCATGGGAGTAATGTCACATACAGTCTACGCTTTGATCGTTCCCTGGAAGACCAATTGTAGCTTCCGATGCACATCCGAAGGCATTCTGTAATCTGTATACTATCAGAGTGTTGTTGAAACACAGAAACTGCATCGGTATTGAATACAACAGTCACCATGCGCACTTTCCTATATGGGTGTAATGTCTCAAACAGTCTACGCTTTGATCGTTCCCTGAAAGACCAGTAGTAGTTTCCGATGCACATCTGGAGGCATACTGTAATCTGTGGAACATCAGAGTGTTGATGAAACACAGAATTTGCATCGGTATTGAATACAACATTCACCATGAGCACTTTCCTCCATGGGAATAATGTCACAAACAGTCTACGCTTTGATCGTTAACTGGAAGGCCAGTAGTAGTTTCCGAAGCACATCTGGAGGCATTCTATAATCTGTGGAATATCAGAGTGTTGTTGAAACACAGAAATTGCATCGGTATTGATTACAACAGTCACCATGCGCACTTTCCTATGTCGGAGTAAAGTCTCAAAGAGTCTACGCTTTGATCGTTTCCTGGAAGACCAGTAGTAGTTTCCGATGCACATCTGAAGGCATACTGTAATCTGTGGAACATCAGAGTGTTGATGAAACAGAGAAATTGCATCGGGATTGAATACAACATTCACCATGCGCACTTTCCTCCATGGGAGTAATGTCTCAAACAGTCTACTTTTTGACTGTTCCCTGGAAGACCAGTAGTAGTTTCCGATGCACATCTGGAGGCATACTGTAATCTGTGGAACATCAGAGTGTTGATGAAACACAGAAATTGTATCGGGATTGAATACAACAGTCACCATGCGCACTTTCCTCCATGGGCGTAATGTCTCAATCAGTCTACTCTTTGATCGTTCCCTGCAAGACCAGTATTAGTTTCCGATGCACATCCGGAGGCATTCTGTAATCTGTGGACCTTCAAAGTGTTGATGAAAAACAGAAATTGCATCGGGATTGAATACAACAGTCACTATGCGCACTTTCCTCCATGGGAGTAATGTCTCAAACAGTCTACGCTTTGATCGATCCCTGGAAGACCAGTAGTAGTTTCCGATGCACATCTGGAGGCATACTGTAATCTGTGGAACATCAGAGTGTTCGTGAAACACAGATATTGCATCGGGATTGAATACAAGAGTCACCATGCGCACTTTCCTATATGGGAATAATGTCTCAAAAATTCTAAGATTTTATCGTTAACTGAGAGACCAGTAGTAGTTTCCGATGCACATCTGGAGGCATTCTGTAATCTGTGGGCTATCAGAGTGTTGATGAAACACTGAAATTGCATCGGGATTGAATACAACAGTAACCATGCGCACTTTCCTCCATGGGAGTAATGTCTCAAACATTTTACGCTTTGAATGCTCCCTGGAAGGCCAGTAGTACATTCCGATGTAAATCTGGGTTCATTCTATAATCTGTGGACAATCAGAGTGTTGATGAAGCTCAGAAATTGCATCGGGATTGAATACAACAGTCACCATGCGCACTTTCCTCCATGGGAGTAAGGTCTCAGACAGTTTACGCTTTGATCGTTCCCTGGAAGACCAGTAGTAGATTCCGATGTAAATCTGGGTTCATTCTATAATCTGTGGACAATCAGAGTGTTGATGAAGCACAGAAATTGCATCGGGATTGAATACAACAGTAACCATGCGCACTTTCCTCCACGGGAGTAATGTCTCAAGCAGTTTACGCTTTGATCGTTCCCTGGAAGGCCAGTAGTAGATTCCGATGCACATCTGGGGGCATTATATAATCTGTGGACAATCAGAGTGTTGATTAAACACAGAAATTGCATCGGGATTGAATACAACAGTCACCATGCGCACTTTCCTCCATGGGAGTAATGTCACAAACAGTCTACGCTTTGATCGTTAACTGGAAGACCAGTAGTAGTTTCCAATGCACATCAGGAGGCATTCTGTAATCTGTGGACAATCTGAGTGTTGATGAAACACAGAAATTGCATCGTGATTGAATACAACAGTCACCATGAGCACTTTCCTCCACGGGAGTAATGTCACAATCAATTTACGCTTTGATCGTTCCCTGGAAGACCAGTAGTAGTTTTGCGATGCACATCTGGGGGCATTCTGTAATCTGTGGACAATGAGAGTGTTAATGAAACTCAGAAATTGCATCGGTATTGAATACAACATGCACCATGATGACTTTTCTCCATGGGAGTAATGTCTCAAACAGTCTACGCTTTAATCGTTCCCTGCAAGGCCAGTAGTAGTTTCCGATGCACATCTGGACACATTCTGTAATCTGTGGACTATCAAAGTGTTACTGAAACACAGATATTGCATTCTGATTGAATACAACAGTCACCAATAGCACATTCCCACAAGGGAGTAATGTCTCAAACAGTCTACGCTTTGATCGTTCCCTGCAAGACCAGTAGTAGTTTCCGATGCTCCTCTGGAGGCATTCTGTAATCTGTGGACTATCACAGTGTTGATGAAACACAGAAATTGCATCGGGATTGAATACAAAAGTAACCATGCACACTTTCCTCCATAGGAGTAAAGTCTCAAACAGTTTACGCTTTGATCGTTCCCTGGAAGGCCAGTAGTAGTTTCCGATGCACATCCGGAGGCATTCTGTAATTAGTATACTATCAGAGTGTTGTTGAAACACAGAAATTGCATCGGTATTGAGTACAACAGTCACCATGCGCACTGTCCTATATGGGAGTAATGGCTAAAAAAGTCTACGCTTTGATCGTTCCCTGAAAGACCAGTAGTAGTTTCCGATGCACATCTGGAGGCATACTGTAATCTGTGGAACATCAGAGTGTTGACGAAACACAGAGATTGCATCGGGATTGAATACAACAGTCACCATGCGCCCATTCCTCCATGGGAGTAATGTCTCAAACAGTTTACGCTTTGATCGTTCCCTGCAAGACCAGTATTAGTTTCCGATGCACATCCGGAGGCATTCTGGAATCTGTGGACTATCAGAGTGTTGATGAAACACTGAAATTGCATCGGGATTGAATACAAGAGTCACCATGCGCACTTTCCTATATGGGAGTAATGTCTCAAACATATTACGCTTTGATCGTTCCCTGGAAGGCCAGTAGAAGATTCCGATGCACATCTGGGGGCATTCTATAATCTGTGGACAATCAGAGTGTTGATGAAACCCAGAAATTGCATCGGGATTGAAAACAACAGTCACCATGCGCACTTTCCTCCATGGGAGTAATGTCACAAACAGTCTACGCTTTGATCGTTCACTGGAAGACCAGTAGTCGTTTCCGATGCACATCTGGAGGCATTCTGTAATCTGTGGACTATCAGAGTGTTGTTGAAACACAGAATTTGCATCGGTATTGAATACAACTGTCACCATGCGCACTTTCCTATATGGGAGTAGTGTCTCAAAAAGTCTACGATTTAATCGTTCCCTGAAAGACCAGTAGTAGTTTTTTATGCACATCTGGAGGCATTCTGTAATCTGTGGGCTATCAGAGTGTTGATTAAACACTGAAATTGCATAGGGATTGAATACAACAGTAACCATGCGCACTTTCCTCCATGGGAGTAAAGTCTCAAACATTTTACGCTTTGATCGTTCCCTGGAAGGCCAGTAGAAGATTCCGATGCACATCTGGGGGCATTCTATAATCTGTGGACAATCAGAGTGTTGATGAAATACAGAAATTGCATCGGGATTGAATACAACTGTCACCATGCGCACTTTCCTCCATGGGAGTAAGGTCTCAAACAGTTTACGTTTTGGTCGTTCCCTGGAAGACCAGTAGTAGTTTCCGATGCACATCTAGAGGCATTATGTAATCTGTGGACAATCAGAGTGTTGATGAAACACTGAAATTGAATCGGGATTGAATACAACAGTCACCATGCGCCTTTTCCTCCATGGGAGTAATGTCACAAACAGTCTACGCTTTGATCGTTCCCTCGAAGACCAATAGTAGTTTCCGATGCACATCCGGAGGCATTCTGTAATCTGTGGACTATCAGAGTGTTGTTGAAACACAGAAATTGCATCGGTATTGAATACAACAGTCACCATGCGCACTTTCCTATATGGGAGTAATGTCTCAAAAAGTCTACGCTTTGATCGTTCCCTGAAAGACCAGTAGTAGTTTCCGATGCACATTTGGAGGCATACTGTAATATGTGGAACATCAGAGTGTTGACGAAACACCGAGATTGCATCGGGGTTGAATACAACAGTCACCATGCGCACTTTCCTCCATGGGAGTAATGTCTCAAACAGTCTACGCTTTGATCGTTCACTGGAAGACCAGTAGTCGTTTCCGATGCACATCTGGAGGCATTCTGTAATCTGTGGACTATCAGAGTGTTGTTGAAACACAGAATTTGCATCGGTATTGAATACAACTGTCACCATGCGCACTTTCCTATATGGGAGTAGTGTCTCAAAAAGTCTACGATTTGATCGTTCCCTGAAAGACCAGTAGTAGTTATTGATGCACATCTGGAGGCATTCTGTAATCTGTGGGCTATCAGAGTGTTGATTAAACACTGAAATTGCATCGGGATTGAATACAACAGTAACCATGCGCACTTTCCTCCATGGGAGTAAAGTCTCAAACATTTTACGCTTTGATCGTTCCCTGGAAGGCCAGTAGTAGATTCCGATGCACATCTGGGGGCATTCTATAATCTGAGGACAATCAGAGTGCTGATGAAACACAGAAATTGCATCGGGATTGAATACAACAGTCACCATGCGCTCTTTCCTCCATGGGAGTAATGTCTCAAACAGTTTACGCTTTGATCGTTCCCTGAAAGACCAGTAGTAATTTCCGATGCACAATCGGAGGCATTCTGTAATCTGTGGACCTTCAAAGTGTTGATGAAACACAGAAATTGCCTCGCGATTGAATACAACAGTCATCATGCGCATTTTCCTCCATGGGAGTTATGTCTCAAACAGTCTACGCTTTGATCTTTTTCCTGGAAGACCAGTAGTAGTTTCCGATGCACATCTGGAGAGATTCGGTAATCTGTAAACTATCAGAGTGTTGTTCAAACACAGAAATTGCATCGGGATTGAATACAACAATCACCATGCGCACTTTCCTCCATGGGAGTAATGTCTCAAAGAGTCTACGCTTTGATCGTTCCCTGGAAGACCAGTAGTAGTTTCCGATGCACATCAAGAGGCATTCTGTAATCTGTGGACTATCAGAGTGTTGATGAAACACAGAAATTGCATCGGGATTGAATACAACAGTCACCATCTGCACTAATCTTCATGGGAGTAATGTCTCAAACAGTTTACGCTTTGATCGTTCCCTGGAAGACTAGTAGTAGTTACCGATGCACATCTGGAGGTATTCTGTAATCTGTGGTCCTTCAAAGTGTTGATGAAACCCAGAAATTGCCTCAGGATTGAATACAACAGTCACCATGCGCACTTTCCTCCATGGGAGTAATGTCTCAAACAGTCTCCGCTTTGATCGTTCCCTGGAAGACCAGTAGTAGTTTCCGATGCACAGCAGGAGGCATTCTGTAATCTGTGGAAAATCTGAGTGTTGATGAAACACAGAAATTGCATCGGGACTGAATACGACAGTCACCATGCGCACTTTCCTTCATGGGAGTAATGTCTCAAACAATTTACGCTTTGATCGTTCCCTGGAAGACCAGTAGTAGTTTCCGATGCACATCTGCGGGCATTCTGTAATCTGTGGACCTTCAAAGTGTTGAAGAAACACAGAAATTGCCTCGGGATTGAATACAAGAGTCACCATGCGAACTTCCCTCCATGGGAGTAATGTCTCAAACAGTCTACGCTTAGATCGTTTTATGCAAGACTAGTAGTAGTTTCCGATGCACATCTGGAGGCATTCTGTAATATGCAGAACTTCGAAGTGTTGATGAGACACAGAAATTGCATCGAGATTGAATACAACAGTCACCATGCGCACTTTCCTCCATGGGAGTAATGTCTCAAACAGTCTACGCTTTGATCGTTCCGTGGAAGACTAGTAGTAGTTACCGATGCACATCTGGAGGTATTCTGTAATCTGTGGACCTTCAAAGTGCTGATGAAACACAGAAATTACCTCGGAATTGAATACAACAGTCACGATGCGCACTTTCCTCCATGGGAGTAATGTCTCAAACAGTCTACGCTTAGATCGTTTCCTGCAAGACTAGTAGTAGTTTCCGATGCACATCTGGAGGCATTCTGTAATATGCAGACCTTCGAAGTGTTGATGAAACACAGAAATTGCATCGGGATTGAATACGACAGTCACCATGCGCACGTTCCTCCATGGGAGTAATGTCTCAAACAGTCTACGCTTTGATCGTTCCCTGGAAGACCAGTAGTAGTTACCGATGCACATCTGGAGGTATTCTGTAATCTGTGGACCTTCAAAGTGCTGATGAAACACAGAAATTGCCTCGGAATTGAATACAACAGTCACGATGCGCACTTTCCTCCATGGGAGTAATGACTCAAACAGTCTACGCTTAGATCGTTTCCTGAAAGACCAGTAGTAGTTTTTGATGCACATCTGGAGGCATTCTGTAATCTGTGGACAATCAGAGTGTTGATGAAATACAGAAATTGCATCGGGATTGAATACAACAGTCACCATGCGCACTTTCCTCCATGGGAGTAAGGTCTCAAACAGTTTACGTTTTGGTCGTTCCCTGGAAGACCAGTAGTAGTTTCCGATGCACATCTAGAGACATTATGTAATCTGTGGACAATCAGAGTGTTGATGAAACACTGAAATTGAATCGGGATTGAATAGAACAGTCACCATGCGCCTTTCCCTCCATGGGAGTAATGTCACAAACAGTCTACGCTTTGATCGTTCCCTGGAAGACCAATAGTAGTTTCCGATGCACATCCGGAGGCATTCTGTAATCTGTGGACTATCAGAGTGTTGTTGAAACACAGAAATTGAATCGGTATTGAATACAACAGTCACCATGCGCACTTTCCTATATGGGAGTAATGTCTCAAAAAGTCTAATCTTTGATCGTTCCCTGAAAGACCAGTAGTAGTTTCCGATGCACATTTGGAGGCATACTGTAATATGTGGAACATCAGAGTGTTGACGAAACACCGAGATTGCATCGGGGTTGAATACAACAGTCACCATGCGCACTTTCCTCCATGGGAGTAATGTCTCAAACAGTCTACGATTTGATCGTTCCCTGGAAGACCAGTAGTAGTTTATGATGCACATCTGGAGGCATTCTGTAATCTGTGGACTATCAGAGTGTTGATGAAACACTGAAATTGCATCGGGATTGAATACAACAGTAACCATGCGCACTTTCCTCCATGGGAGTAATGTCTCAAACATATTACGCTTTGATCGTTCCCTGGAAGGCCAGTAGAAGATTCCGATGCACATCTGGGGGCATTCTATAATCTGTGGACAATCAGAGTGTTGATGAAACCCAGAAATTGCATCGGGATTGAAAACAACAGTCACCATGCGCACTTTCCTCCATGGGAGTAATGTCACAAACAGTCTACGCTTTGATCGTTCACTGGAAGACCAGTAGTCGTTTCCGATGCACATCTGGAGGCATTCTGTAATCTGTGGACTATCAGAGTGTTGTTGAAACACAGAATTTGCATCGGTATTGAATACAACTGTCACCATGCGCACTTTCCTATATGGGAGTAGTGTCTCAAAAAGTCTACGATTTAATCGTTCCCTGAAAGACCAGTAGTAGTTTTTTATGCACATCTGGAGGCATTCTGTAATCTGTGGGCTATCAGAGTGTTGATTAAACACTGAAATTGCATAGGGATTGAATACAACAGTAACCATGCGCACTTTCCTCCATGGGAGTAAAGTCTCAAACATTTTACGCTTTGATCGTTCCCTGGAAGGCCAGTAGAAGATTCCGATGCACATCTGGGGGCATTCTATAATCTGTGGACAATCAGAGTGTTGATGAAATACAGAAATTGCATCGGGATTGAATACAACTGTCACCATGCGCACTTTCCTCCATGGGAGTAAGGTCTCAAACAGTTTACGTTTTGGTCGTTCCCTGGAAGACCAGTAGTAGTTTCCGATGCACATCTAGAGGCATTATGTAATCTGTGGACAATCAGAGTGTTGATGAAACACTGAAATTGAATCGGGATTGAATACAACAGTCACCATGCGCCTTTTCCTCCATGGGAGTAATGTCACAAACAGTCTACGCTTTGATCGTTCCCTGGAAGACCAATAGTAGTTTCCGATGCACATCCGGAGGCATTCTGTAATCTGTGGACTATCAGAGTGTTGTTGAAACACAGAAATTGCATCGGTATTGAATACAACAGTCACCATGCGCACTTTCCTATATGGGAGTAATGTCTCAAAAAGTCTACGCTTTGATCGTTCCCTGAAAGACCAGTAGTAGTTTCCGATGCACATTTGGAGGCATACTGTAATATGTGGAACATCAGAGTGTTGACGAAACACCGAGATTGCATCGGGGTTGAATACAACAGTCACCATGCGCACTTTCCTCCATGGGAGTAATGTCTCAAACAGTCTACGCTTTGATCGTTCACTGGAAGACCAGTAGTCGTTTCCGATGCACATCTGGAGGCATTCTGTAATCTGTGGACTATCAGAGTGTTGTTGAAACACAGAATTTGCATCGGTATTGAATACAACTGTCACCATGCGCACTTTCCTATATGGGAGTAGTGTCTCAAAAAGTCTACGATTTGATCGTTCCCTGAAAGACCAGTAGTAGTTTTTGATGCACATCTGGAGGCATTCTGTAATCTGTGGGCTATCAGAGTGTTGATTAAACACTGAAATTGCATCGGGATTGAATACAACAGTAACCATGCGCACTTTCCTCCATGGGAGTAAAGTCTCAAACATTTTACGCTTTGATCGTTCCCTGGAAGGCCAGTAGTAGATTCCGATGCACATCTGGGGGCATTCTATAATTTGAGGACAATCAGAGTGCTGATGAAACACAGAAATTGCATCGGGATTGAATACAACAGTCACCATGCGCTCTTTCCTCCATGGGAGTAATGTCTCAAACAGTTTACGCTTTGATCGTTCCCTGAAAGACCAGTAGTAATTTCCGATGCACAATCGGAGGCATTCTGTAATCTGTGGACCTTCAAAGTGTTGATGAAACACAGAAATTGCCTCGCGATTGAATACAACAGTCATCATGCGCATTTTCCTCCATGGGAGTTATGTCTCAAACAGTCTACGCTTTGATCTTTTTCCTGGAAGACCAGTAGTAGTTTCCGATGCACATCTGGAGAGATTCGGTAATCTGTAAACTATCAGAGTGTTGTTCAAACACAGAAATTGCATCGGGATTGAATACAACAATCACCATGCGCACTTTCCTCCATGGGAGTAATGTCTCAAAGAGTCTACGCTTTGATCGTTCCCTGGAAGACCAGTAGTAGTTTCCGATGCACATCAGGAGGCATTCTGTAATCTGTGGACTATCAGAGTGTTGATGAAACACAGAAATTGCATCGGGATTGAATACAACAGTCACCATCTGCACTAATCTTCATGGGAGTAATGTCTCAAACAGTTTACGCTTTGATCGTTCCCTGGAAGACTAGTAGTAGTTACCGATGCACATCTGGAGGTATTCTGTAATCTGTGGTCCTTCAAAGTGTTGATGAAACCCAGAAATTGCCTCAGGATTGAATACAACAGTCACCATGCGCACTTTCCTCCATGGGAGTAATGTCTCAAACAGTCTCCGCTTTGATCGTTCCCTGGAAGACCAGTAGTAGTTTCCGATGCACAGCAGGAGGCATTCTGTAATCTGTGGAAAATCTGAGTGTTGATGAAACACAGAAATTGCATCGGGATTGAATACGACAGTCACCATGCGCACTTTCCTTCATGGGAGTAATGTCTCAAACAATTTACGCTTTGATCGTTCCCTGGAAGACCAGTAGTAGTTTCCGATGCACATCTGCGGGCATTCTGTAATCTGTGGACCTTCAAAGTGCTGATGAAACACAGAAATTACCTCGGAATTGAATACAACAGTCACGATGCGCACTTTCCTCCATGGGAGTAATGTCTCAAACAGTCTACGCTTAGATCGTTTCCTGCAAGACTAGTAGTAGTTTCCGATGCACATCTGGAGGCATTCTGTAATATGCAGACCTTCGAAGTGTTGATGAAACACAGAAATTGCATCGGGATTGAATACGACAGTCACCATGCGCACGTTCCTCCATGGGAGTAATGTCTCAAACAGTCTACGCTTTGATCGTTCCCTGGAAGACCAGTAGTAGTTACCGATGCACATCTGGAGGTATTCTGTAATCTGTGGACCTTCAAAGTGCTGATGAAACACAGAAATTGCCTCGGAATTGAATACAACAGTCACGATGCGCACTTTCCTCCATGGGAGTAATGACTCAAACAGTCTACGCTTAGATCGTTTCCTGCATGACCAGTAGTATTTTCCGATGCACCTCTGGAGGCATTTTGTAATCTGTGGACGTTCAAAGTGTTGATGAAACACAGAAATTGCATCGGCATTGAATACGACAGTCACCATGCGCACTTTCCTCCATGGGAGTAATGTCTCAAACAGTCAACGATTTGATCGTTCCCTGGGAGACCGGTAGTAGTTTCCGATGCCCATCTGGTATCTTTCTGTAATCTGTGGACGTTCAAAGTGTTGATGAAACACAGAAATTGCATCGGGATTGAGTACGACAGTCACCATGCGCACTTTCCTCCATGTGATTAATGTCTCAAACAGTCAACGCTTTGATCGTTCCCTGGGAGACCAGTAGTAGATTCCGATGCACATCTGGTGTCTTTCTGTAATCTGTAAACTATCAGAATGTTGATGAAACACAGAAATTGCATCGGTATTGAATACAACAGTAACCATGCGCCCTTTCCTCCATGGGAGTAATGTCTCAAACATTTTACGCTTTAATCGTTCCCTGGAAGGCCAGTAGTAGTTTCCGATGCACAATCGGAGGCATTCTGTAATCTGTGGACCTTCAAAGTGTTGATGAAACACAGAAATTGCCTCGCGATTGAATACTACAGTCATCATGCGCATTTTCCTCCATGGGAGTTATGTCTCAAACAGTCTACGCTTTGATCGTTTCCAGGAAGAACAGTAGTAGTTTCCGATGCACATCTGGTGTCATTCTGTAATCTGTAGACTATCAGAATGTTGATGAAACACAGAACTTGCATCGGGATTGAATACAACAGTCACCATGCGCACTATACTCCATGGGAGTAATGTCTCACACAGTTTAGGCTTTGATCGTTCCCTGGAAGACCAGTAGCATTTTCCAATGCACATCTGGTGGCATTCTGTAATGAGTGGTCCATCAGAGTGTTGATGAAACACAGAAATTGCATCGAGATTGAATACAACAGTCACCATGCGCACCATTCTCCATGGGAGTAATGTCTCACACAGTTTACGCTTTGCTCGTTCCCTGGAAGACCAGTAGTAGTGTCCAATGCACATCTGGGGGCATTCTGTAATGAGTGGACCATCAGGGTGTTGATGAAACACAGAAATTGCATCGAGATTGAATTCAACAGTCACCATGCGCACTTTCCTCCATGGGAGTAATGTCTCAAACCGTCTACGCTTTGTTCGTTCCCTGGGGGACCAGTAGTAGTTTCCGATGCACATCTGGTGTCTTTCTGTAATCTGTGGACTATCAGAGTGTTGTTGAAACCCCGAAGTTGCATCGGGATTGAATACAACAGTCACCATGCGCACTTTCCTATGTCGGAGTACTGTCTCAAACAGTCTACGCTTTGATCGTTCCCTGGAAGACCAGTAGTAGTTCCCGATGCACATCTGGGGGCATTCGGTAATGAGTGGACCATCAGAGTGTTGATGAAACACAGAAATTGCATCGAGATTGAATACAACAGTCACCATGCGCACTTTCTTCAATGGGATTAATGTCTCCATCAGTCTACGCTTTGATCTTTGCCTGCAAGACCAGTAGTAGTTTACGATGCACATCCGGAGGCATTCTGTAATCTGTGGACTATCAGAGTGTTGTTGAAACACAGAAATTGCATCGGTATTGAATACAACAGTCATCATGCGCACTTTCCCATATGGGAGTAATGTCTCAAAAATTCTACGCTTTGATCGTTCCCTGAAAGACCAGTAGTAGTTTCCGATGCACATCTGGAGGCATTCTGTAATGTGTGGACTATCAGAGTGTTGATGAAACACTGAAATTGCATGGGGATTGAATACAACAGTAACCATGCGCCCTTTCCTCCATGGGAGTAATTCCTCAAACATTTTACGATTTGATCGTTCCCTGGATGGCCAGTAGTAATTTCCGATGCACAACCGGAGGCATTCTGTAATCTGTGGACTATCAGAGTGTTGATGAAATACAGAAATAGCCCCGCGATTGAATACAACAGTCATCATGCGCATTTTCCTCCATGGAAGTTATGTCTCAAACAGTCTACGCTTTGATCGTTCCCTGGAAGACCAGTAGTAGTTTCCGATGCACATCTGGAGAGATTCGGTAATCTGTAAACTATCAGAGTGTTGTTCAAACACAGAAATTGCATCGGTATTGAATACAACATGCACCATGATGACTTTTCTCATGGGAGTAATGTCTCAAACAGTCTACGCTTTAAACGTTCGCTGCAAGACCAGTAGTAGTTTTCGATGCACATCTGGATTCATTCTGTAATCTGTGGACCTTCAATGTGTTGATGAAACACAGAAATTGCCTCGGGATTGAATACAAGAGTCACCATGCGAACTTTCCTCCATGGGAGTAATGTCTCAAACAGTCTACGCTTAGATCGTTTTATGCAAGACCAGCAGTAGTTTCCGATGCACATATGAAGGCATTCTGTAATCTGCAGACTTTCAAAGTGTTGATGAAACACAGAAATTGCATCGGGATTGAATATGACAGTCGCCATGCGCACTTTCCTCCATGAGAGTAATGTCTCAAACAGTCTACGCTTTGATCGTTCCCTGGAAGAACAGTAGTAGTTTCCGATGCACATCTGGTGTCATTCTGTAATCTGTGGACTATCGGAGTGTTGATGAAACACAGAAATTGCATCGGGATTGAATACAACAGTCACCATGCGAACTTTCCTCCATGGGAGTAATGTCTCAAACAGTCTACGCTTAGATCGTTTCCTGCAAGACCAGTAGTAGTTTCCGATGCACATCTGGAGGCATTCTGTAATCTGCAGACCTTCAAAGTGTTGATGAAACACAGAAATTGCATCGGGATTGAATACGACAGTCACCATGCGCACTTTCCTCCATGGGAGTATTGTCTCAAACTGTCTACGATTTGATCGTTCCCTGGAAGACCAGTAGTAGTTACCGATGCACATCTGGAGATATTCTGTAATCTGTGGACCTTCAAAGTGTTGATGAAACACAGAAATTGCCTCGGGATTGAATACAACTGTCATCATGCGCACTTTCCTCCATGGGAGTAATGTCTCAAACAGTCTACGCTTCGATCGCTTCCTGCAAGACCAGTAGTATTTTCCGAGGCACATCTGGAGGCATTCTGTAATCTGTGAACGTTCAAAGTGTTGATGAAACACAGAAATTGCATCGGGATTGAATACGACAGTCACCATGCGCACTTTCCTCCATTGGAGTAATGTCTCAAACAGTCTACACTTTGGTCGTTCCCTGGAAGACCTGTAGTAGTTTCCAATGCACATCTGGTGTCATTCTGTAATGTGTGGACTATCAGAGTGTTGATGAAACACAGAAATTGCATCGGGATTGAATACGACTGTCACAATGCGCACTTTCCTCCATGGGAGTAATGTCTCAAACAGTCTAGGCTTAGATCGATTCCTGCAAGACCAGTAGTAGTTTCCGAAGCACATCCCTAGGCATTCTGTAATCTGTGGACCTTCAAAGTGTTGATGAAACACAAAAATTGCCTCGGTATTGAATAAAACAGTCATCATGTGCATTTTCCTATATGGGAGTAATGACTCAATCAGTCTACGCTTTGATCGTTGCCTGCAAGGCCAGTAGTAGTTGCCGATGCACATCTGGTGGCATTCTGTAATCTGTGGACAATCAGAGTGTTGATGAAACACAGAAATTGCATCGGGATTGAATACAACAGTCACCATGCGCACTTTCCTCCATGGGAGTAATGTCTCAAGCTGTCATCGCTTTGATCGTTCTCTGAAGACCAGTAGTAGTTTCCGATGCACATCTGAAGGCATTATGAAATCTGTTTACTATCTGAGTGTTGTTCAAAGACAGAAATTGCATCGCGATTGAATACAACAGTCACCATGCGCACTTTCCTTCATGGGAGTAATGTCCCAAACTATCATCGCTTTGATCGTCCCCTGAAGACCAGTAGTAGTTTCCGATGCACATCTGGGGGCATTCTATAATCTGTGGACAATCAGAGTGTTGATGAAACACAGAAATTGCATCGGGATTGAATACAACAGTCACCATGCGCCCTTTCCTCCATGGGAGTAATGCCTCAAACATTTTACGCTTTGATCGTTCCCTGGAAGGCCAGTAGTAGATTGCGATGCACATCTGGGGGCATTCTATAATCTGTGGACAATCAGAGTGTTGATGAAACACAGAAATTGCATCGGGATTGAATACAACAGTCACCATGCGCACTTTCCTCCATGGGATTAATGTCTCAAACAGTCAACGCTTTGATCGTTCACTGGAAGACCAGTAGTAGTTTAAGGTGCACATCTGAGGCATTCTGTAATCTGTGGACTATCAGAGTGTTGATGAAATACAGAAATAGCACCGCGATTGAATGCAACAGTCATCATGCGCATTTTCCTCCATGGAAGTTATGTCTCAAACAGTCTACGCTTTGATCGTTCCCTGGAAGACCAGTAGTAGTTTCCGATGCACATCTGGAGAGATTCGGTAATCTGTAAACTATCAGAGTGTTGTTCAAACACAGAAATTGCATCGGGATTGAATACAACAGTCACCATGCGAACTTTCCTCCATTTGAGTAATGTCTCAAACAGTCTACGCTTAGATCGTTTCCTGCAAGACCAGTAGTAGTTTCCGATGCACATCTGGAGGCATTCTGTAACCTGCAGACCTTCAAAGTGTTGATGAAACACAGAAATTGCATCGGGATTGAATACGACAGTCACCATGCGCACTTTCCTCCATGGGAGTAATGTCTCAAACTGTCTACGCTTTGATCGTTCCCTGGAAGACCAGTAGTAGTTACCGATGCACATCTGGAGGTATTCTGTAATCTGTGGACCTTCAAAGTGTTGATGAAACACAGAAATTGCCTCGGGATTAAATACAACAGTCATCCCCCGCACTTTCATCCATGGGAGTTATGTCTCAAACAGTCTACGCTTAGATCGCTTCCTGCAAGACCAGTAGTATTTTCCGATGCACATCTGGAGGCATTCTGTAATCTGTGAATGTTCAAAGTGTTGATGAAACACAGAAATTGCATCGGGATTGAATACGACAGTCACCATGCGCACTTTCCTCCATTGGAGTAATGTCTCAAACAGTCTACACTTTGGTCGTTCCCTGGAAGACCTGTAGTAGTTTCCAATGCACATCTGGTGTCATTCTGTAATCTGTGGAACATCAGAGTGTTGATGAAACACAGAAGTTGCATCGGGATTGAATACAACAGTCACCATGCGCACTTCCCTCCATGGGAGTAATGTCTCAAGCTGTCATCGCTTTGATCGTTCTCTGAAGACCAGTAGTAGTTTCCGATGCACATCTGGAGGCATTATGTAATCTGTTTACTATCTGAGTGTTGTTCAAAGACAGAAATTGCATCGCGATTGAATACAACAGTCACCATGCGCACTTTCCTTCATGGGAGTAATGTCTCAAACTATCATCGCTTTGATCGTTCCCTGAAGACCAGTAGTAGTTTCCGATGCACATCTAAAGGCATTCTGTAACCTGTTGACCTTGGAAGTGTTGATGAACCACAGATATTGCATCGGGATTGAATACGACAGTCACCATGCGCACTTTCCTCCATGGGAGTAATGTCTCAAACAGTCTACGCTTTGATCGTTCCCTGGAAGACCAGTAGTAGTTACCGATCCACATCTGGAGGTATTCTGTAATCAGTGGACCTTCAAAGTGCTGATGAAACACAGAAATTGCCTCGGAATTGAATACAACAGTCACGATGCGCACTTTCCTCCATGGGAGTAATGTCTCAAACAGTCTACGCTTAGATCGTTTCCTGCAAGACCAGTAGTATTTTCCGATGCAGCTCTGGAGGCATTTTGTAATCTGTGGACGTTCAAAGTGTTGATGAAACACAGAGATTGCATCGGGATTGAATACGACAGTCACCATGCGCACTTTCCTCCATGGGAGTAATGTCTCAAACAGTCAACGATTTGATCGTTCCCTGGGAGACCAGTAGTAGTTTCCGATGCACATCTGGTTTCTTTCTGTTATCTGTGGACGTTCAAAGTGTTGATGAAACACAGAAATTGCATCGGGATTGAATACGACAGTCACCATGCGCACTTTCCTCCATGTGATTAATGTCTCAAACAGTCAACGCTTTGATCGTTCCCTGGGAGACCAGTAGTAGATTCCGATGCACATCTGGTGTCTTTCTGTAATCTGTGGACTATTAGGGTGTTGTTGAAACACCGAAGTTGCATCGGGATTGAATACAACCGTCACCATGCGCACTGTCCTATGTCGGAGTACTGTCTCAAACAGTCTACGCTTTGATCGTTCCCTGGAAGACCAGTAGTAGTTCCCGATGCACATCTGGGTGCATTCGGTAATGAGTGGACCATCAGAGTGTTGATGAAACACAGAAATTGCATCGAGATTGAATACAACAGTCACCATGCGCACTTTCTTCAATGGGAGTAATGTCTCCATCAGTCTACGCTTTGATCTTTGCCTGCAAGACCAGTAGTAGTTTAAGATGCACATCCGGAGGCATTCTGTAATCTGTGGACTATCAGAGTGTTGATGAAACACAGAAATTGCATCGGGATTGAATACAACAGTCACCATGCGCACTTTCCTCCATGGGATTAATGCCTCAAACATTTTACGCTTTGATCGTTCCCTGGATGGCCAGTAGTAGATTCCGATGCACATCTGGGGGCATTCTATAATCTGTGGACAATCAGAGTGTTGATGAAACACAGAAATTGCATCGGGATTGAATACAACAGTCACCATGCGCACTTTCCTCCATGGGATTAATGTCTCAAACAGTCAACGCTTTGATCGTTCACTGGAAGACCAGTAGTAGTTTAAGGTGCACATCTGAGGCATTCTGTAATCTGTGGACTATAAGAGTGTTGATGAAATACAGAAATAGCCCCGCGATTGAATGCAACAGTCATCATGCGCATTTTCCTCCATGGAAGTTATGTCTCAAACAGTCTACGCTTTGATCGTTCCCTGGAAGACCAGTAGTAGTTTCCGATGCACATCTGGAGAGATTCGGTAATCTGTAAACTATCAGAGTGTTGTTCAAACACAGAAATTGCATCGGGATTGAATACAACAGTCACCATGCGAACTTTCCTCCATTTGAGTAATGTCTCAAACAGTCTACGCTTAGATCGTTTCCTGCAAGACCAGTAGTAGTTTCCGATGCACATCTGGAGGCGTTCTGTAATCTGCAGACCTTCAAAGTGTTGATGAAACACAGAAATTGCATCGGGATTGAATACAACAGTCACCATGCGCACTTTCCTCCATGGGATTAATGTCTCAAACAGTCAACGGTTTGATCGTTCCCTGGAAGACCAGTAGTAGTTTAAGGTGCACATCTGAGGCATTCTGTAATCTGTGGACTATCAGAGTGTTGATGAAATACAGAAATAACCCCGCGATTGAATACAACAGTCATCATGCGCATTTTCCTCCATGGCAGTTATGTCTCAAACAGTCTACGCTTTGATCGTTCCCTGGAAGACCAGTAGTAGTTTCCGATGCACATCTGGAGAGATTCGGTAATCTGTAAACTATCAGAGTGTTGTTCAAACACAGAAATTGCATCGGGATTGAATACAACAATCACCATGCGCTCTTTCCTCCATGGGAGTAATGTCTCAAAGAGTCTACGCTTTGATCGTTCCCTGGAAGACCAGTAGTAGTTTCCGATGCACATCTGGAGAGATTCGGTAATCTGTAAACTATCAGAGTGTTGTTCAAACACAGAAATTGCATCGGGATTGAATACAACAGTCACCATGCGAACTTTCCTCCATTTGAGTAATGTCTCAAACAGTCTACGCTTAGATCGTTTCCTGCAAGACCAGTAGTAGTTTCCGATGCACATCTGGAGGCGTTCTGTAATCTGCAGACCTTCAAAGTGTTGATGAAACACAGAAATTGCATCGGGATTGAATACAACAGTCACCATGCGCACTTTCCTCCATGGGATTAATGTCTCAAACAGTCAACGGTTTGATCGTTCCCTGGAAGACCAGTAGTAGTTTAAGGTGCACATCTGAGGCATTCTGTAATCTGTGGACTATCAGAGTGTTGATGAAATACAGAAATAACCCCGCGATTGAATACAACAGTCATCATGCGCATTTTCCTCCATGGCAGTTATGTCTCAAACAGTCTACGCTTTGATCGTTCCCTGGAAGACCAGTAGTAGTTTCCGATGCACATCTGGAGAGATTCGGTAATCTGTAAACTATCAGAGTGTTGTTCAAACACAGAAATTGCATCGGGATTGAATACAACAATCACCATGCGCTCTTTCCTCCATGGGAGTAATGTCTCAAAGAGTCTACGCTTTGATCGTTCCCTGGAAGACCAGTAGTAGTTTCCGATGCACATCTGGAGAGATTCGGTAATCTGTAAACTATCAGAGTGTTGTTCAAACACAGAAATTGCATCGGGATTGAATACAACAGTCACCATGCGAACTTTCCTCCATTTGAGTAATGTCTCAAACAGTCTACGCTTAGATCGTTTCCTGCAAGACCAGTAGTAGTTTCCGATGCACATCTGGAGGCGTTCTGTAATCTGCAGACCTTCAAAGTGTTGATGAAACACAGAAATTGCATCGGGATTGAATACAACAGTCACCATGCGCACTTTCCTCCATGGGATTAATGTCTCAAACAGTCTACGCTTTGATCGTTCCCTGGAAGACGAGTAGTAGTTTCCGATGCACATCCGGAGGCATTCTGTAATCTGTGGACTATCAGAGTGTTGTTCAAACACAGAAATTGCATCGGTATTGAATACAACATGCACCATGATTACTTTTCTCCATGGGAGTAATGTCTCAAACAATCTACGCTTTAAACGTTCGCTGCAAGACCAGTAGTGGTTTTCGATGCACATCTGGAGGCATTCTGTAATCTGTGGACCTTCAATGTGTTGATGAAACACAGAAATTGCCTCGGGATTGAATACAAGAGTCACCATGCGAACTTTCCTCCATGGGAGTAATGTCTCAAACAGTCTACGCTTAGATCGTTTTATGCAAGACCAGTAGTAGTTTCCGATGCACATATGAAGGCATTCTGTAATCTGCAGACTTTCAAAGTGTTGATGAAACACAGAAATTGCATCGGGATTGAATACGACAGTCACCATGCGCACTTTCCTCCATGGGAGTAATGTCTCAAACAGTCTACGCTTTGATCGTTCCCTGGAAGAACAGTAGTAGTTTCCGATGCACATCTGGTGTCATTCTGTAATCTGTGGACTATCGAAGTGTTGATGAAACACAGAAATTGCATCGGGATTGAATACAACAGTCACCATGCGAACTTTCCTCCATGGGAGTAATGTCTCAAACAGTGTACGCTTAGATCGTTTCCTGCAAGACCAGTAGTAGTTTCCGATACACATCTGGAGGCATTCTGTAATCTGCAGACCTTCAAAGTGTTGATGAAACACAGAAATTGCATCGGGATTGAATACGACAGTCACCATGCGCACTTTCCTCCATGGGAGTAATGTCTCAAACAGTCTACGCTTAGATCGCTTTCTGCAAGACCAGTAGTATTTTCCGATGCACATCTGGAGGCATTCTGTAATCTGTGAACGTTCAAAGTGTTGATGAAACACAGAAATTGCATCGGGATTGAATACGACAGTCACCATGCGCACTTTCCTCCATTGGAGTAATGTCTCAAACAGTCTACACTTTGGTCGTTCCCTGGAAGACCTGTAGTAGTTTCCAATGCACATCTGGTGTCATTCTGTAATCTGTGGACTATCAGAGTGTTGATGAAACACAGAAATTGCATCGGGATTGAATACGACTGTCACAATGCGCACTTTCCTCCATGGGATTAATGTCTCAAACAGTCAACGCTTTGATCGTACCCTGGAAGACCAATAGTAGTTTAAGGTGAACATCTGAGGCATTCTGTAATCTGTGGACTATCAGAGTGTTGATGAAATACAGAAATAGCCCCGCGATTGAATACAACAGTCATCATGCGCATTTTCCTCCATGGAAGTTATGTCTCAAACAGTCTACGCTTTGATCGTTCCCTGGAAGACCAGTAGTAGTTTCCGATGCACATCTGGAGAGATTCGGTAATCTGTAAACTATCAGAGTGTTGTTCAAACACAGAAATTGCATCGGGATTGAATACAACAATCACCATGCGCACTTTCCTCCATGGGAGTAATGTCTCAAAGAGTCTACGCTTTGATCGTTCCCTGGAAGATGAGTAGTAGTTTCCGATGCACATCCGGAGGCATTCTGTAATCTGTGGACTATCAGAGTGTTGTTCAAACACAGAAATTGCATCGGTATTGAATACAACATGCACCATTATGACTTTTCTCCATGGGAGTAATGTCTCAAACAGTCTACGCTTTAAACGTTCGCTGCAAGACCAGTAGTAGTTTTCGATGCACATCTGGAGGCCTTCTGTAATCTGTGGACCTTCAATGTGTTGATGAAACACAGAAATTGCCTCGGGATTGAATACAAGAGTCACCATGCGAACTTTCCTCCATGGGAGTAATGTCTCAAACAGTCTACGCTTAGATCGTTTTATGCAAGACCAGTAGTAGTTTCCGATGCACATATGAAGGCATTCTGTAATCTGCAGACTTTCAAAGTGTTGATGAAACACAGAAATTGCATCGGGATTGAATACGACAGTCACCATGCGCACTTTCCTCCATGGGAGTAATGTCTCAAACAGTCTACGCTTTGATCGTTCCCTGGAAGAACAGTAGTAGTTTCCGATGCACGTCTGGTGTCATTCTGTAATCTGTGGACTATCGAAGTGTTGATGAAACACAGAAATTGCATCGGGATTGAATACAACAGTCACCATGCGAACTTTCCTCCATGGGAGTAATGTCTCAAACAGTCTACGCTTAGATCGTTTCCTGCAAGACCAGTAGTAGTTTCCGATACACATCTGGAGGCATTCTGTAATCTGCAGACCTTCAAAGTGTTGATGAAACACAGAAATTGCATCGGGATTGAATACGACAGTCACCATGCGCACTTTCCTCCATGGGAGTAATGTCTCAAACAGTCTACGCTTAGATCGCTTTCTGCAAGACCAGTAGTATTTTCCGATGCACATCTGGAGGCTTTCTGTAATCTGTGAACGTTCAAAGTGTTGATGAAACACAGAAATTGCATCGGGATTGAATACGACAGTCACCATGCGCACTTTCCTCCATTGGAGTAATGTCTCAAACAGTCTACACTTTGGTCGTTCCCTGGAAGACCTGTAGTAGTTTCCAATGCACATCTGGTGTCATTCTGTAATCTGTGGACTATCGAAGTGTTGATGAAACACAGAAATTGCATCGGGATTGAATACAACAGTCACCATGCGAACTTTCCTCCATGGGAGTAATGTCTCAAACAGTCTACGCTTAGATCGTTTCCTGCAAGACCAGTAGTAGTTTCCGATACACATCTGGAGGCATTCTGTAATCTGCAGACCTTCAAAGTGTTGATGAAACACAGAAATTGCATCGGGATTGAATACGACAGTCACCATGCGCACTTTCCTCCATGGGAGTAATGTCTCAAACAGTCTACGCTTAGATCGCTTTCTGCAAGACCAGTAGTATTTTCCGATGCACATCTGGAGGCTTTCTGTAATCTGTGAACGTTCAAAGTGTTGATGAAACACAGAAATTGCATCGGGATTGAATACAACAGTCACCATGCGAACTTTCCTCCATGGGAGTAATGTCTCAAACAGTGTACGCTTAGATCGTTTCCTGCAAGACCAGTAGTAGTTTCCGATACACATCTGGAGGCATTCTGTAATCTGCAGACCTTCAAAGTGTTGATGAAACACAGAAATTGCATCGGGATTGAATACGACAGTCACCATGCGCACTTTCCTCCATGGGAGTAATGTCTCAAACAGTCTACGCTTAGATCGCTTTCTGCAAGACCAGTAGTATTTTCCGATGCACATCTGGAGGCATTCTGTAATCTGTGAACGTTCAAAGTGTTGATGAAACACAGAAATTGCATCGGGATTGAATACGACAGTCACCATGCGCACTTTCCTCCATTGGAGTAATGTCTCAAACAGTCTACACTTTGGTCGTTCCCTGGAAGACCTGTAGTAGTTTCCAATGCACATCTGGTGTCATTCTGTAATCTGTGGACTATCAGAGTGTTGATGAAACACAGAAATTGCATCGGGATTGAATACGACTGTCACAATGCGCACTTTCCTCCATGGGATTAATGTCTCAAACAGTCAACGCTTTGATCGTTCCCTGGAAGACCAATAGTAGTTTAAGGTGAACATCTGAGGCATTCTGTAATCTGTGGACTATCAGAGTGTTGATGAAATACAGAAATAGCCCCGCGATTGAATACAACAGTCATCATGCGCATTTTCCTCCATGGAAGTTATGTCTCAAACAGTCTACGCTTTGATCGTTCCCTGGAAGACCAGTAGTAGTTTCCGATGCACATCTGGAGAGATTCGGTAATCTGTAAACTATCAGAGTGTTGTTCAAACACAGAAATTGCATCGGGATTGAATACAACAATCACCATGCGCACTTTCCTCCATGGGAGTAATGTCTCAAAGAGTCTACGCTTTGATCGTTCCCTGGAAGATGAGTAGTAGTTTCCGATGCACATCCGGAGGCATTCTGTAATCTGTGGACTATCAGAGTGTTGTTCAAACACAGAAATTGCATCGGTATTGAATACAACATGCACCATTATGACTTTTCTCCATGGGAGTAATGTCTCAAACAGTCTACGCTTTAAACGTTCGCTGCAAGACCAGTAGTAGTTTTCGATGCACATCTGGAGGCCTTCTGTAATCTGTGGACCTTCAATGTGTTGATGAAACACAGAAATTGCCTCGGGATTGAATACAAGAGTCACCATGCGAACTTTCCTCCATGGGAGTAATGTCTCAAACAGTCTACGCTTAGATCGTTTTATGCAAGACCAGTAGTAGTTTCCGATGCACATATGAAGGCATTCTGTAATCTGCAGACTTTCAAAGTGTTGATGAAACACAGAAATTGCATCGGGATTGAATACGACAGTCACCATGCGCACTTTCCTCCATGGGAGTAATGTCTCAAACAGTCTACGCTTTGATCGTTCCCTGGAAGAACAGTAGTAGTTTCCGATGCACGTCTGGTGTCATTCTGTAATCTGTGGACTATCGAAGTGTTGATGAAACACAGAAATTGCATCGGGATTGAATACAACAGTCACCATGCGAACTTTCCTCCATGGGAGTAATGTCTCAAACAGTCTACGCTTAGATCGTTTCCTGCAAGACCAGTAGTAGTTTCCGATACACATCTGGAGGCATTCTGTAATCTGCAGACCTTCAAAGTGTTGATGAAACACAGAAATTGCATCGGGATTGAATACGACAGTCACCATGCGCACTTTCCTCCATGGGAGTAATGTCTCAAACAGTCTACGCTTAGATCGCTTTCTGCAAGACCAGTAGTATTTTCCGATGCACATCTGGAGGCTTTCTGTAATCTGTGAACGTTCAAAGTGTTGATGAAACACAGAAATTGCATCGGGATTGAATACGACAGTCACCATGCGCACTTTCCTCCATTGGAGTAATGTCTCAAACAGTCTACACTTTGGTCGTTCCCTGGAAGACCTGTAGTAGTTTCCAATGCACATCTGGTGTCATTCTGTAATCTGTGGACTATCAGAGTGTTGATGAAACACAGAAATTGCATCGGGATTGAATACGACTGTCACAATGCGCACTTACCTCCATGGGAGTAATGTCTCAAACAGTCTACGCTTAGATCGATTCCTGCAAGACCAGTAGTAGTTTCCGAAGCACATCCCTAGGCATTCTGTAATCTGTGGCCCTTCAAAGTGTTGATGAAACACAGAAATTGCCTCGGTATTGAATAAAACAGTCATCATGTGCATTTTCCTATATGGGAGTAATGACTCAATCAGTCTACGCTTTGATCGTTGCCTGCAAGGCCAGTAGTAGTTGCCGATGCACATCTGGTGGCATTCTGTAATCTGTAAACTATCAGAGTGTTGTTCAAACACAGAAATTGCATCGGGATTGAATACAACAATCACCATGCGCACTTTCCTCCATGGGAGTAATGTCTCAAAGAGTCTACGCTTTGATCGTTCCCTGGAAGATGAGTAGTAGTTTCCGATGCACATCCGGAGGCATTCTGTAATCTGTGGACTATCAGAGTGTTGTTCAAACACAGAAATTGCATCGGTATTGAATACAACATGCACCATTATGACTTTTCTCCATGGGAGTAATGTCTCAAACAGTCTACGCTTTAAACGTTCGCTGCAAGACCAGTAGTAGTTTTCGATGCACATCTGGAGGCCTTCTGTAATCTGTGGACCTTCAATGTGTTGATGAAACACAGAAATTGCCTCGGGATTGAATACAAGAGTCACCATGCGAACTTTCCTCCATGGGAGTAATGTCTCAAACAGTCTACGCTTTGATCGTTCTCTGGAAGACCAGTAGTAGTTTCTGATGCACATCTGAAGGCATTCTGTAATCTGTGGAACATCAGAGTGTTGATGAAACACAGAAGTAGCATCGGGATTGAATACAACAGTCACCATGCGCACTTTCCTCCATGGGAGTAATGTCTCAAGCTGTCATCGCTTTGATCGTTCTCTGAAGACCAGTAGTAGTTTCCGATGCACATCTGGAGGCATTATGTAATCTGTTTACTATCTGAGTGTTGTTCAAAGACAGAAATTGCATCGCGATTGAATACAACAGTCACCATGCGCACTTTCCTTCATGGGAGTAATGTCTCAAACTATCATCGCTTTGATCGTTCCCTGAAGACCAGTAGTAGTTTCCGATGCACATCTGGGGGCATTCTATAATCTGTGGACAATCAGAGTGTTGATGAAACACAGAAATTGCATCGGGATTGAATACGACAGTCACCATGCGCCCTTTCCTCCATGGGAGTAATGCCTCAAACATTTTACGCTTTGATCGTTCCCTGGAAGGCCAGTAGTAGATTGCGATGCACATCTGGGGGCATTCTATAATCTGTGGACAATCAGAGTGTTGATGAAACACAGAAATTGCATCGGGATTGAATACAACAGTCACCATGCGCACTTTCCTCCATGGGATTAATGTCTCAAACAGTCAACGCTTTGATCGTTCACTGGAAGACCAATAGTAGTTTAAGGTGCACATCTGAGGCATTCTGTAATCTGTGGACTATCAGAGTGTTGATGAAATACAGAAATAGCCCCGCGATTGAATGCAACAGTCATCATGCGCATTTTCCTCCATGGAAGTTATGTCTCAAACAGTCTACGCTTTGATCGTTCCCTGGAAGACCAGTAGTAGTTTCCGATGCACATCTGGAGAGATTCGGTAATCTGTAAACTATCAGATAGTTGTTCAAACACAGAAATTGCATCGGGATTGAATACAACAGTCACCATGCGAACTTTCCTCCATTTGAGTAATGTCTCAAACAGTCTACGCTTAGATCGTTTCCTGCAAGACCAGTAGTAGTTTCCGATGCACATCTGGAGGCGTTCTGTAATCTGCAGACCTTCAAAGTGTTGATGAAACACAGAAATTGCATCGGGATTGAATACAACAGTCACCATGCGCACTTTCCTCCATGGGATTAATGTCTCAAACAGTCAACGCTTTGATCGTTCCCTGGAAGACCAGTAGTAGTTTAAGGTGCACATCTGAGGCATTCTGTAATCTGTGGACTATCAGAGTGTTGATGAAATACAGAAATAACCCCGCGATTGAATACAACAGTCATCATGCGCATTTTCCTCCATGGCAGTTATGTCTCAAACAGTCTACGCTTTGATCGTTCCCTGGAAGACCAGTAGTAGTTTCCGATGCACATCTGGAGAGATTCGGTAATCTGTAAACTATCAGAGTGTTGTTCAAACACAGAAATTGCATCGGGATTGAATACAACAATCACCATGCGCACTTTCCTCCATGGGATTAATGTCTCAAACAGTCAACGCTTTGATCGTTCACTGGAAGACCAATAGTAGTTTAAGGTGCACATCTGAGGCATTCTGTAATCTGTGGACTATCAGAGTGTTGTTGAAACACAGAAATTGCATCGGTATTGAATACAACATGCACCATGATTACTTTTCTCCATGGGAGTAATGTCTCAAACAATCTACGCTTTAAACGTTCGCTGCAAGACCAGTAGTAGTTTTCGATGCACATCTGGAGGCATTCTGTAATCTGTGGACCTTCAATGTGTTGATGAAACACAGAAATTGCCTGGGATTGAATACAGGAATCACCATGCGAACTTTCCTCCATGGGAGTAATGTCTCAAACAGTCTACGCTTAGATCGTTTTATGCAAGACCAGTAGTAGTTTCCGATGCACATATGAAGGCATTCTGTAATCTGCAGACTTTCAAAGTGTTGATGAAACACAGAAATTGCATCGGGATTGAATACGACAGTCACCATGCGCACTTTCCTCCATGGGAGTAATGTCTCAAACAGTCTACGCTTTGATCGTTCCCTGGAAGAACAGTAGTAGTTTCCGATGCACATCTGGTGTCATTCTGTAATCTGTGGACTATCGAAGTGTTGATGAAACACAGAAATTGCATCGGGATTGAATACAACAGTCACCATGCGAACTTTCCTCCATGGGAGTAATGTCTCAAACAGTCTACGCTTAGATCGTTTCCTGCAAGACCAGTATTAGTTGACGATACACATCTGGAGGCATTCTGTAATCTGCAGACCTTCAAAGTGTTGATGAAACACAGAAATTGCATCGGGATTGAATACGACAGTCACCATGCGCACTTTCCTCCATGGGAGTAATGTCTCAAACTGTCTACGCTTTGATCGTTCACTGGAAGACCAGTAGTAGTTACCGATGCACATCTGGAGATATTCTGTAATCTGTGGACCTTCAAAGTATTGATGAAACACAGAAATTGCCTCGGGATTGAATACAACAGTCATCATGCGCACTTTCCTCCATGGGAGTAATGTCTCAAACAGTCTACGCTTAGATCGCTTCCTGCAAGACCAGTAGTATTTTCCGATGCACATCTGGATGCATTCTGTAATCTGTGAACGTTCAAAGTGTTGATGAAACACAGAAATTGCATCGGGATTGAATACGACAGTCACCATGCGCACTTTCCTCCATTGGAGTAATGTCTCAAACAGTGTACACTTTGGTCGTTCCCTGGAAGACCTGTAGTAGTTTCCAATGCACATCTGGTGTCATTCTGTAATCTGTGGACTATCAGAGTGTTGATGAAACACAGAAATTGCATCGGGATTGAATACGACTGTCACAATGCGCACTTTCCTCCATGGGAGTAATGTCTCAAACAGTCTACGCTTAGATCGATTCCTGCAAGACCAGTAGTAGTTTCCGAAGCACATCCCTAGGCATTTTGTAATCTGTGGACCTTCAAAGTGTTGATGAAACACAGAAATTGCCTCGGTATTGAATAAAACAGTCATCATGTGCATTTTCCTATATGGGAGTAATGACTCAATCAGTCTACGCTTTGATCGTTGCCTGCAAGGCCAGTAGTAGTTGCCGATGCACATCTGGTGGCATTCTGTAATCTGTAAACTATCAGAGTGTTGTTCAAACACAGAAATTGCAACGGGTTTGAATACAACAGCCACCATGCGCACATACCTCCATGGGAGTAATATCTCAAACAGTCTACGCTTTGATCGTTCTCTGGAAGACCAGTAGTAGTTTCTGATGGACATCTGGAGGCATTCTGTAAACTGTGGAACATCAGAGTGTTGATGAAACACAGAAGTTGCATCGGGATTGAATACAACAGTCACCATGCGCACTTTCCTCCATGGGAGTAATGTCTCAAGCTGTCATCGCTTTGATCGTTCTCTGAAGACCAGTAGTAGTTTCCGATGCACATCTGGAGGCATTATGTAATCTGTTTACTATCTGAGTGTTGTTCAAAGACAGAAATTGCATCGCGATTGAATACAACAGTCACCATGCGCACTTTCCTTCATGGGAGTAATGTCTCAAACTATCATCGCTTTGATCGTTCCCTGAAGACCAGTAGTAGTTTCCGATGCACATCTGGGGGCATTCTATGATCTGTGGACAATCAGAGTGTTGATGAAACACAGAAATTGCATCGGGATTGAATACAACAGTCACCATGCGCCCTTTCCTCCATGGGAGTAATGGCTCAAACATATTACGCTTTGATCGTTCCCTGGAAGGCCAGTAGTAGATTGCGATGCACATCTGGGGGCATTCTATAATCTGTGGACAATCAGAGTGTTGATGAAACACAGAAATTGCATCGGGATTGAATACAACAGTCACCATGCGCACTTTCCTCCATGGGATTAATGTCTCAAACAGTCAACGCTTTGATCGTTCACAGGAAGACCAGTAGTAGTTTAAGGTGCACATCTGAGGCATTCTGTAATCTGTGGACTATCAGAGTGTTGATGAATTACAGAAATAGCCCCGCGATTGAATGCAACAGTCATCATGCGCATTTTCCTCCATGGAAGTTATGTCTCAAACAGTCTACGCTTTGATCGTTCCCTGGAAGACCAGTAGTAGTTTCCGATGCACATCTGGAGAGATTCGGTAATCTGTAAACTATCAGAGTGTTGTTCAGACACAGAAATTGCATCGGGATTGAATACAACAGTCACCATGCGTACTTTCCTCCATTTGAGTAATGTCTCAAACAGTCTACGCTTAGATCGTTTCCTGCAAGACCAGTAGTAGTTTCCGATGCACATCTGGAGGCATTATGTAATCTGTTTACTATCTGAGTGTTGTTCAAAGACAGAAATTGCATCGCGATTGAATACAACAGTCACCATGCGCACTTTCCTTCATGGGAGTAATGTCTCAAACTATCATCGCCTTGATCGTTCCCTGAAGACCAGTAGTAGTTTCCGATGCACATCTAAAGGCATTCTGTAACCTGTTGACCTTAGAAGTGTTGATGAAACACAGATATTGCATCGGGATTGAATACAACAGTCCCCAAGCGCACTTTCCTCCATGGGAGTAATGTGTCAAACAGGTTACGCTTTGATCGTTTCCTGGACGACCAGTAGTAGTTTCCGATGCACATCTGGGTGCGTTCTGTAATGTGTGGACCATCAGAGTGTTGATGAAACACAGAAATGGCATCGGGATTGAATAGAACAGTCACCATGCGCACTTTCCTCTATGGGAGTAATGTCTCAAAGAGTCTACGCTTTGATGGTTCGTTGGAAAACCGGTAGTAGTTTCCGATTCACATCAGGAGGCATTCTGTAATCTGTGGACAATCTGAGTGTTGATGAAACACAGAAGTTGGATCTGGATTGAATACAACAGTCACCATGCGCACTTTCCTCCATGGGAGTAATGTCTCAAGCTGTCATCGCTTTGATCGTTCTCTGGAAGACCAGTAGTAGTTTCTGATGGACATCTGGAGGCATTCTGTAATCTGTGGAACATCAGAGTGTTGATGAAACACAGAAGTTGCATCGGGATTGAATACAACAGTCACCATGCGCACTTTCCTCCATGGGAGTAATGTCTCAAGCTGTCATCGCTTTGATCGTTCTCTGAAGACCAGTAGTAGTTTCCGATGCACATCTGGAGGCATTATGTAATCTGTTTACTATCTGAGTGTTGTTCAAAGACAGAAATTGCATCGCGATTGAATACAACAGTCACCATGCGCACTTTCCTTCATGGGAGTAATGTCTCAAACTATCATCGCTTTGATCGTTCCCTGAAGACCAGTAGTAGTTTCCGATGCACATCTGGGGGCATTCTGTGATCTGTGGACAATGAGAGTGTTGATGAAACACAGACATTGCATCGGGATTGAATACAACAGTCACCATGCGCCCTTTCCTCCATGGGAGTAATGGCTCAAACATATTACGCTTTGATCGTTCCCTGGAAGGCCAGTAGTAGATTGCGATGCACATCTGGGGGCATTCTATAATCTGTGGACAATCAGAGTGTTGATGAAACACAGAAATTGCATCGGGATTGAATACAACAGTCACCATGCGCACTTTCCTCCATGGGATTAATGTCTCAAACAGTCAACGCTTTGATCGTTCACAGGAAGACCAGTAGTAGTTTAAGGTGCACATCTGAGGCATTCTGTAATCTGTGGACTATCAGAGTGTTGATGAATTACAGAAATAGCCCCGCGATTGAATGCAACAGTCATCATGCGCATTTTCCTCCATGGAAGTTATGTCTCAAACAGTCTACGCTTTGATCGTTCCCTGGAAGACCAGTAGTAGTTTCCGATGCACATCTGGAGAGATTCGGTAATCTGTAAACTATCAGAGTGTTGTTCAAACACAGAAATTGCATCGGGATTGAATACAACAGTCACCATGCGTACTTTCCTCCATTTGAGTAATGTCTCAAACAGTCTACGCTTAGATCGTTTCCTGCAAGACCAGTAGTAGTTTCCGATGCACATCTGGAGGCATTCTGTAATCTGTGAACGTTCAAAGAGTTGATGAAACACAGAAATTGCATCGGGATTGAATACGACAGTCACCATGCGCACTTTCCTCCATTGGAGTAATGTCTCAAACAGTCTACACTTTGGTCGTTCCCTGGAAGACCTGTAGTAGTTTCCAATGCACATCTGGTGTCATTCTGTAATCTGTGGACTATCAGAGTGTTGATGAAACACAGAAATTGCATCGGGATTGAATACGACAGTCACAATGCGCACTTTCCTCCATGGGAGTAATGTCTCAAACAGTCTACGCTTAGATCGTTTCCTGCAAGACCAGTAGTAGTTTCCGAAGCACATCCCTAGGCATTCTGTAATCTGTGGACCTTCAAAGTGTTGATGAAACACAGAAATTGCCTCGGTATTGAATAAAACAGTCATCATGTGCATTTTCCTATATGGGAGTAATGACTCAGTCAGTCTACGCTTTGATCGTTGCCTGCAAGGCCAGTAGTAGTTGCCGATGCACATCTGGTGGCATTCTGTAATCTGTAAACTATCAGAGTGTTGTTCAAACACAGAAATTGCAACGGGATTGAATACAACAGCCACCATGCGCACATACCTTCATGGGAGTAATATCTCAAACAGTCTACGCTTTGATCGTTCTCTGGAAGACCAGTAGTAGTTTCTGATGCACATCTGGAGGCATTCTGTAATCTGTGGAACATCAGAGTGTTGATGAAACACAGAAGTTGCATCGGGATTGAATACAACAGTCTCCATGCGCACTTCCCTCCATGGGAGTAATGCCTCAAGCTGTCATCGCTTTGATCGTTCTCTGAAGACCAGTAGTAGTTTCCGATGCACATCTGGAGGCATTATGTAATCTGTTTACTATCTGAGTGTTGTTCAAAGACAGAAATTGCATCGCGATTGAATACAACAGTCACCATGCGCACTTTCCTTCATGGGAGTAATGTCTCAAACTATCATCGCGTTGATCGTTCCCTGAAGACCAGTAGTAGTTTCCGATGCACATCTAAAGGCATTCTGTAACTTGTTGACCTTAGAAGTGTTGATGAAACACAGATATTGCATCGGGATTGAATACAACAGTCCCCAAGCGCACTTTCCTCCATGGGAGTAATGTGTCAAACAGGTTACGCTTTGATCGTTTCCTGGACGACCAGTAGTAGTTTCCGATGCACATCTGGGTGCGTTCTGTAATGTGTGGACCATCAGAGTGTTGATGAAACACAGAAATGGCATCGGGATTGAATAGAACAGTCACCATGCGCACTTTCCTCTATGGGAGTAATGTCTCAAAGAGTCTACGCTTTGATGGTTCGTTGGAAAACCGGTAGTAGTTTCCGATTCACATCAGGAGGCATTCTGTAATCTGTGGACAATCTGAGTGTTGATGAAACACAGAAGTTGGATCTGGATTGAATACAACAGTCACCATGCGCACTTTCCTCCATGGGAGTAATATCTCAAGCTGTCATCGCTTTGATCGTTCTCTGAAGACCAGTAGTAGTTTCCGAAGCAGATCTGGAGGCATTCTGTAATGAGTGGACTATCAGAGTGTTGATGAAACACAGAAATTGCATCGGGATTGAATACAACAGTCACCATGTGCACTTTCCTATATGGGTTTAATGTCTCAAACCGTCTATGCCTTGATTGTTTCCTGGAAGACCAGTAGTAGTTTCCGATGCACATCTGGAGGCATTCTGTAATCTGTGAACCATCCAAGTGTTGATGAAACACAGAAATTGCATCCGGATTGAATACAACAGTCAACATGCGAACTTTCCTCCATGGGAGTAATGTCTCAAACAGTCTACGCTTTGATCGTTTCCTGGAAAACCAGTAGTAGTTTCCGATGCACATCTGGAGGCATTCTGTAATCTGTGGACCTTCAAAGTGTTGATGAAACACAGAAATTGCATCGGGATTGAATAGAACAGTCACCATGCGCACTTTCCTCTATGGGAGTAATGCCTCAAAGGGTCTACGCTTTGATGGTTCCCTGGAAGACCGGTAGTAGTTTCCGATGCACATCTGGAGGCATTCTGTAATCGGTGAACTATTCAAGTGGTGATGAAACACAGAAATTGCATCGGTATTGAATACAACAGTCACCATGCGAACTTTCCTCCATGGGAGTAATATCTTAAAGAGTCTACTCTTTGATGGTTCCCTGGAAGACCAGTAGTAGTTTAAGATGCACGTCTGGAGGTATTCTGTAATCTGTTGACTATCAGAGTGTTATGAAACACAGAAATTGCATCGGGGTTGAATACAACAGTCACCATGCGCACTTTGCTATATGGGAGTAATGTCTCAAACAGTCTACGCTTTGATCGTTTAATGGAAGACCAGTAGTAGTTTCCGATGCACATCTGGTGGCATTCTGTAATCTGTGGACTATCAGAGTGTTGATGAAACACCGAAATTGAATCGCGATTGAATACAACAGTCACCATGCGCACTTTCCTTCATGGCATTAATGTCTCAAAGAGTCTACGGTTTGATCGTTCCCTGGAAGACCAGTAGTAGTTTCCGACGCACATCTGGTGTCATTCTGTATTGTGTGGATTATCAGAGTGTTGATGAAACACAGAAATTGCATTGGGATTGAATACAACAGTCACCATGCGCACTTTCCTGCATGAGAGTAATGTCTCAAACAGTCTACTCTTTGATCGTTCCCTGCAAGACCAGTAGTAGTTTCCGATGCACATCTGGAGGCATTCTTTAATCTGTGGACCTTCAAAGTGTTGATGAAACACAGAAATAGATTCGCGATTGAATACAACAGTCATTATGCGCATTTTCCTCCTTGGGAGTTATGTCTCAAACAGTCTAAGCTTTGATCGTTCCCTGGAAGACCAGTTGTAGTTCCCGATGCACATTTGGAGAGATTCGGTAATCTGTAAACTATCAGAATGTTGTTCAAACACAGAAATTGCATCGGGATTAAATACAACAGTCACCATGCGCACTTTCCTCCATGGGTGTAATGTCTCAAAGAGTCTACGCTTTGATCGTTCCCTGGAAGACCAGTAGTAGTTTCCGATGCACATCAGGAGGCATTCTGTAATCTGTGGACAATCTGAGTGTTGATGAAACACAGAAATTGCATCGGTATTGAATACAACAGTCACCATGCGCACTTTCCTCAATGGGAGCAATGTCTCAAACAGTCTACCCTTTGATCGTTCCCTGAAAGACCAGTTGTATTTTCCGATGCACATTTGGAGGCATTCTGTAATCTGCGGAATATCAGTGGGTTGTTGAAACACAGAAATTGCATCAGGATTGAAAACAACAGTCACCATGCGAACTTTCCTGCATGAGAGTAATGTCTCAAACAGTGTACGCTTTGATCGTAACCTGGAAGACCAGTAGTAGTTTAAGATGCACATCTGGAGGCATTCTGTAAATTGTGGACTATCAGAGTGTTGTTGAAACACAGAAATTGAATCGGGATTGAATACAACTGTCACCATGCCCAATTTCCTCCATGGGAGTAATGTCTCAAACAGTCTACGCTTTGATCGTTCTCTGGAAGATCAGTAGTAGTTTCCAATGCATATCTGGAGGCATTCTGTAATTTGTGGAACATCAGAGTGTTGATGAAACACAGAAATTGTATCGCGATTAAATACAACAGTCACCATGCGCACTTTCCTCCTTGGGAGTAATGTCTCAAACACTTAACGCTTTCATCGTTTCCTGGAAGACCAGTAATAGTTTTCGATGCACATCTGGTGGCATTCTGTAATCTGTGGACCTTCAAAGTGTTGATGAAACACAGAAATTGCATTGGGATTGAATACAACAGTCACCATGCGCACTTTCCTCCATGGGAGTAATGTCTCAAACAGTCTACGCTTTGATCGTTCCCTGGAAGACCAGTAGTAGTTTCCGATGCACATCTGGAGGCATTGTGTAATCTGCGGAATATCAGTGTGTTGTTGAAACACAGAAATTGCATTAGGATGGAATACAACAGTCACCATGCGAACTTTCCTCCATGAGAGTAATGTCTCAAACACTCTACGCTTTGATCGTAACCTGGAAGACCAGTAGTATATTCCGATGCACATCTGGAGGCATTCCTTAATCTGTCGAATATCAGAGTGTCTATGAAACACAGAAATTACATCGGGCTTGAATACAACAGTCACCATGCGCACTTTCCTCCATGGCAGTAATGTCTCAAACAGTCTACGCATTGATCATTCCCTGGAACACCAGTAGTAGTTTCCGATGCACATCTGGAGGCATTCTGTAATCTGTGGACCTACAAAGTGTTGATGAAACACAGAAATTGCATCGGGATTGAATACAACAGTCACCATCCGCACTTTCCTATATGGGAGTAATGTCTCAAACAGTCTACGTTTTGATCGTTCCCTGGAAGACCAGTGGTAGTTTCCAATGCACATCTGGAGGCATTCTGTAATCTGTGGAACATCAGTGTGTTGTTGAAGCACAGAAATTTCATCGGGATTGAATACAACAGTCACCATGCGCACTCTCCTCCATGGGAGTAATGTCTCAAAGAGTCTACGCTTTGATCGTTCCCTGGAAGACCAGTAGTAGTTTCCGATGCACATCAGGAGGCATTCTGTAATCTGTGGACAATCTGAGTGTTGATGAAACACAGAAATTTCATCGGGATTGAATACACCAGTCACCATGCGCACTTTCCTCCATGGGAGCAATGTCTCAAAGAGTCTACGCTTTGATCGTTCCCTGGAAGACCAGTAGTAGTTTCCGATGCACGTCTGGAGGTATTCTGAAATCTGTGGACCTTCAAAGTGTTGATGAAACACAGAAATTGCCTCGGGATTGATACAACAGTCAGCATGCGCACTTTCCTATATGGGAGTAATGTCTCAAACAGTCTACGCTTTGATCGTTCCCTGGAAGACCAGTAGTAGTTTCCGATGCACATCTGGAGGCATTCTGTAATCTGTGGAATATCAGAGTGTTGATGAAACACAGAAATTGCATCGGGATTGAATACGACAGTCACCTTGCGCACTTTCCTCCATGGGCGTAATGTCTCAAACAGTTTACGCTTTGATCGTTCCCTAGAAGACCAGTAGCAGTCTCCAACGCACATCTGGTGTCATTCTGTAATGTGTGGATTATCAGAGTGTTGATGAAACACAGAAATTGCATCGGGATTGAATACAACAGTCACCATGCGCACTATCCTCCATAGGAGTAATGTCTTAAACAGTCTACGCTTTGATCGTTTCCTGGAAGACCAGTAGTGGTTTCCGATGCACATCTAGATGCATTCTGTAATCTGTGGACGTTCAAAGAGTTGATGAAACACAGAAATTGCATCGGGATTGAATACAACAGTCACCATCCGCACTTTCCTCCATGGGAGTAATGTCTCAAACAGAATACGCTTTGATCGTTCCCTGGAAGACCAGTAGTAGTTTAAGATGCACATCTGGAGGTATTCTGTAATCTGTTGACTATCAGAGTGTTATGAAACACAGAAATTGCGTCGGGATTGAATACAACAGTCACCATACGCACTTTCCTTCATGGGAGTAATGTCTCAAACTATCATCGCGTTGATCGTTCCCTGAAGACCAGTAGTAGTTTCCGATGCACATCTAAAGGCATTCTGTAACCTGTTGACCTTAGAAGTGTTGATGAAACACAGATATTGCATCGGGATTGAATACAACAGTCCCCAAGCGCACTTTCCTCCATGGGAGTAATGTGTCAAACAGGTTACGCTTTGATCGTTTCCTGGACGACCAGTAGTAGTTTCCGATGCACATCTGGGTGCGTTCTGTAATGTGTGGACCATCAGAGTGTTGATGAAACACAGAAATGGCATCGGGATTGAATAGAACAGTCACCATGCGCACTTTCCTCTATGGGAGTAATGTCTCAAAGAGTCTACGCTTTGATGGTTCGTTGGAAAACCGGTAGTAGTTTCCGATTCCCATCAGGAGGCATTCTGTAATCTGTGGACTATCTGAGTGTTGATGAAACACAGAAGTTGCATCTGGATTGAATACAACAGTCACCATGCGCACTTTCCTCCATGGGAGTAATGTCTCAAGCTGTCATCGCTTTGATCGTTCTCTGAAGACCAGTAGTAGTTTCCGAAGCAGATCTGGAGGCATTCTGTAATGAGTGGACTATCAGAGTGTTGATGAAACACAGAAATTGCATCGGGATTGAATACAACAGTCACCATGTGCACTTTCCTATATGGGTTTAATGTCTCAAACCGTCTATGCCTTGATTGTTTCCTGGAAGACCAGTAGTAGATTCCGATGCACATCTGGAGGCATTCTGTAATCTGTGAACCATGCAAGTGTTGATGAAACACAGAAATTGCATCCGGATTGAATACAACAGTCAACATGCGAACTTTCCTCCATGGGAGTAATGTCTCAAACAGTCTACGCTTTGATCGTTTCCTGGAAAACCAGTAGTAGTTTCCGATGCACATCTGGAGGCATTCTGTAATCTGTGGACCTTCAAAGTGTTGATGAAACACAGAAATTGCATCGGGATTGAATAGAACAGTCACCATGCGCACTTTCCTCTATGGGAGTAATGCCTCAAAGGGTCTACGCTTTGATGGTTCCCTGGAAGACCGGTAGTAGTTTCCGATGCACATCTGGAGGCATTCTGTAATCGGTGAACTATGCAAGTGGTGATGAAACACAGAAATTGCATCGGTATTGAATACAACAGTCACCATGCGAACTTTCCTCCATGGGAGTAATATCTTAAAGAGTCTACTCTTTGATGGTTCCCTGGAAGACCAGTAGTAGTTTAAGATGCACGTCTGGAGGTATTCTGTAATCTGTTGACTATCAGAGTGTTATGAAACACAGAAATTGCATCGGGGTTGAATACAACAGTCACCATGCGCACTTTGCTATATGGGAGTAATGTCTCAAACAGTCTACGCTTTGATCGTTTAATGGAAGACCAGTAGTAGTTTCCGATGCACATCTGGTGGCATTCTGTAATCTGTGGACTATCAGAGTGTTGATGAAACACCGAAATTGAATCGCGATTGAATACAACAGTCACTATGCGCACTTTCCTTCATGGCATTAATGTCTCAAACAGTCTACGGTTTGATCGTTCCCTGGAAGACCAGTAGTAGTTTCCGACGCACATCTGGTGTCATTCTGTATTGTGTGGATTATCAGAGTGTTGATGAAACACAGAAATTGCATCGGGATTGAATACGACAGTCACCTTGCGCACTTTCCTCCATGGGGGTAATGTCTCAAAGAGTTTACGCTTTGATCGTTCCCTAGAAGACCAGTAGCAGTTTGCGATGCACACCTGGGGCATTCTGAAATCTGTGGACTATCAGAGTGTTAATGAAACTCAGAAAATGCATCGGTATTGAATACAACATGCACCATGTGGACTTTTCTCCATGGGAGTAATGTCTCAAACAGTCTACGCTTTGATCGTTCCCTGCAAACCCAGTAGTAGTTTTCGACGCACATCTGGAGGCATTCTGTAATCTGTGGACCTTCAAAGTGTTGATGAAACACAGAAATTGCATTGGGATTGAATACAACAGTCACCATGCGCACTTTCCTCCATGGGAGTAATGTCTCAAACAGTCTACGCTTTGATCGTTCCCTGGAAGACCAGTAGTAGTTTCCGATGCACATCTGGAGGCATTGTGTAATCTGCGGAATATCAGTGTGTTGTTGAAACACAGAAATTGCATTAGGATGGAATACAACAGTCACCACGCGAACTTTCCTCCATGAGAGTAATGTCTCAAACACTCTACGCTTTGATCGTAACCTGGAAGACCAGAAGTATATTCCGATGCACATCTGGAGGCATTCCTTAATCTGTCGAATATCAGAGTGTCTATGAAACACAGAAATTACATCGGGCTTGAATACAACAGTCACCATGCGCACTTTCCTCCATGGGAGTAATGTCTCAAACAGTCTACGCATTGATCATTCCCTGGAACACCAGTAGTAGTTTCCGATGCACATCTGGAGGCATTCTGTAATCTGTGGACCTACAAAGTGTTGATGAAACACAGAAATTGCATCGGGATTGAATACAACAGTCACCATCCGCACTTTCCTCCATGGGAGTAATGTCTCAAACAGAATACGCTTTGATCGTTCCCTGGAAGACCAGTAGTAGTTTAGGATGCACATCTGGAGGTATTCTGTAATCTGTTGACTATCAGAGTGTTATGAAACACAGAAATTGCGTCGGGATTGAATACAACAGTCACCATACGCACTTTCCTATATGGGAGTAATGTCTCAAACAGTCTACGCTTTGATCGTTTCCTGGAAGACCAGTAGTAGTTTCCGATGCACATCTGGAGGCATTCTGTAATCAGTGGACTTTCCAAGTGTTGATGAAACACAGACATTGCATCGGGATTGATACAACAGTCACCATGCGCACTTTCCTATATGGGAGTAATGTCTCAAACAGTCTACGTTTTGATCGTTCCCTGGAAGACCAGTGGTAGTTTCCAATGCACATCTGGAGGCATTCTGTAATCTGTGGAACATCAGTGTGTTGTTGAAGCACAGAAATTTCATCGGGATTGAATACAACAGTCACCAAGTGCACTCTCCTCCATGGGAGTAATATCTCAAAGAGTCTACGCTTTGATCGTTCCCTGGAAGACCAGTAGTAGTTTCCGATGCACATCAGGAGGCATTCTGTAATCTGTGGACAATCTGAGTGTTGATGAAACACAGAAATTTCATCGGGATTGAATACAACAGTCACCATGCGCACTTTCCTCCATGGGAGCAATGTCTCAAACAGTCTACGCTTTGATCGTTCCCTGGAAGACCAGTAGTAGTTTCCGATGCACGTCTGGAGGTATTCTGAAATCTGTGGACCTTCAAAGTGTTGATGAAACACAGAAATTGCCTCGGGATTGATACAACAGTCACCATGCGCACTTTCCTATATGGGAGTAATGTCTCAAACAGTCTACGCTTTGATCGTTCCCTGGAAGACCAGTAGTAGTTTCCGATGCACATCTGGAGGCATTCTGTAATCTGTGGAATATCAGAGTGTTGATGAAACACAGAATTTGCATCGGGATTGAATACGACAGTCACCTTGCGCACTTTCCTGCATGGGCGTAATGTCTCAAACAGTTTACGCTTTGATCGTTCCCTAGAAGACCAGTAGCAGTCTCCAACGCACACCTGGTGTCATTCTGTAATGTGTGGATTATCAGAGTGTTGATGAAACACAGAAATTGCATCGGGATTGAATACGACAGTCATTATGCGCATTTTCCTCCATGGGAGTTGTGTCTCAAACAGTCTACGCTTTGATCGTTCCCTGAAGACCAGTAGTAGTTTCCGATGCACATCTGAAGAGATTCGGTAATCTGTAAACTATCTGAGTGTTGTTCAAACACAGAAATTGCATAGTGATTGAATACAACAGTCACCATGCGCACTGTCCTCCATGGGAGTAATGTCTCAAACACTTTACGCTTTCATCGTTTCCTGGAAGACCAGTAATAGTTTTCGATGCACATCTGGAGGCATTCTGTAATCTGTGGACCTTCAAAGTGTTGATGAAACACAGAAATTGCATCGGGATTGAATACAAGAGTCACCATGCGCACTTTCCTCCATGGGAGTAATGTCTCAAACAGTCTACGCTTTGATCGTTCCCTGGAAGACCAGTAGTAGTTTCCGATGCACATCTGGAGGCATTGTGTAATCTGCGGAATATCAGTGTGTTGTTGAAAGACAGAAATTGCATTAGGATGGAATACAACAGTCACCATGCGAACTTTCCTCCATGAGAGTAATGTCTCAAACACTCTACGCTTTGATCGTAACCTGGAAGACCAGTAGTATATTCCGATGCACATCTGGAGGCATTCCTTAATCTGTCGAATATCAGAGTGTCTATGAAACACAGAAATTGCATCGGGCTTGAATACAACAGTCACCATGCGCACTTTCCTCCATGGGAGTAATGTCTCAAACAGTCTACGCATTGATCATTCCCTGGAACACCAGTAGTAGTTTCCGATGCACATCTGGAGGCATTCTGTAATCTGTGGACCCTCAAAGTGTTGATGAAACACAGAAATTGCATCGGGATTGAATACAACAGTCACCATCCGCACTTTCCTCCATGGGAGTAATGTCTCAAACAGAATACGCTTTGATCGTTCCCTGGAAGACCAGTAGTAGTTTAAGATGCACATCTGGAGGTATTCTGTAATCTGTTGACTATCAGAGTGTTATGAAACACAGAAATTGCGTCGGGATTGAATACAACAGTCACCATACGCACTTTTCTATATGGAAGTAATGTCTCAAACAGTCTACGCTTTGATCGTTTAATGGAAGACCAGTAGTAGTTTCCGATGCACATCTGGAGGCATTCTGTAATCTGTGGAATATCAGAGTGTTGATGAAACACAGAAATTGCATCGGGATTGAATACGACAGTCACCTTGCGCACTTTCCTGCATGGGCGTAATGTCTCAAACAGTTTACGCTTTGATCGTTCCCTAGAAGACCAGTAGCAGTCTCCAACGCACACCTGGTGTCATTCTGTAATGTGTGGATTATCAGAGTGTTGATGAAACACAGAAATTGCATCGGGATTGAATACGACAGTCATTATGCGCATTTTCCTCCATGGGAGTTGTGTCTCAAACAGTCTACGCTTTGATCGTTCCCTGAAGACCAGTAGTAGTTTCCGATGCACATCTGAAGAGATTCGGTAATCTGTAAACTATCTGAGTGTTGTTCAAACACAGAAATTGCATAGTGATTGAATACAACAGTCACCATGCGCACTGTCCTCCATGGGAGTAATGTCTCAAACACTTTACGCTTTCATCGTTTCCTGGAAGACCAGTAATAGTTTTCGATGCACATCTGGAGGCATTCTGTAATCTGTGGACCTTCAAAGTGTTGATGAAACACAGAAATTGCATCGGGATTGAATACAAGAGTCACCATGCGCACTTTCCTCCATGGGAGTAATGTCTCAAACAGTCTACGCTTTGATCGTTCCCTGGAAGACCAGTAGTAGTTTCCGATGCACATCTGGAGGCATTGTGTAATCTGCGGAATATCAGTGTGTTGTTGAAACACAGAAATTGCATTAGGATGGAATACAACAGTCACCATGCGAACTTTCCTCCATGAGAGTAATGTCTCAAACACTCTACGCTTTGATCGTAACCTGGAAGACCAGTAGTATATTCCGATGCACATCTGGAGGCATTCCTTAATCTGTCGAATATCAGAGTGTCTATGAAACACAGAAATTGCATCGGGCTTGAATACAACAGTCACCATGCGCACTTTCCTCCATGGGAGTAATGTCTCAAACAGTCTACGCATTGATCATTCCCTGGAACACCAGTAGTAGTTTCCGATGCACATCTGGAGGCATTCTGTAATCTGTGGACCCTCAAAGTGTTGATGAAACACAGAAATTGCATCGGGATTGAATACAACAGTCACCATCCGCACTTTCCTCCATGGGAGTAATGTCTCAAACAGAATACGCTTTGATCGTTCCCTGGAAGACCAGTAGTAGTTTCCGATGCACATCAGGAGGCATTCTGTAATCTGTGGACAATCTGAGTGTTGATGAAACACAGAAATTTCATCGGGATTGAATACAACAGTCACCATGCGCACTTTCCTCCATGGGAGTAATGTCTCAAACAGTCTACGCTTTGATCGTTCCCTGGAAGACCAGTAGTAGTTTCCGATGCACATCTGGAGGCATTCTGTAATCTGTGGAATATCAGAGTGTTGATGAAACACAGAAATTGCATCGGGATTGAATACGACAGTCACCTTGCGCACTTTCCTCCATGGGCGTAATGTCTCAAACAGTTTACGCTTTGATCGTTCCCTAGAAGACCAGTAGCAGTTACCAACGCACATCTGGTGTCATTCTGTAATGTGTGGAATATCAGAGTGTTGATGAAACACAGAAATTGTATCGGGATTGAATACGACAGTCACCTTGCGCACTTTCCTCCATGGGAGTTTATGTCTCAAACAGTCTACGCTTTGATCGTTTCCTGGAAGACCGAAAGTAGTTTCCGATGCACATTTGGAGGCATTCTGTAATCTGTGGACCTTCAGAGTGTTGATGAAACACAGAAATTGCATCGGGATTGATACAACAGTCACCATGCGCACTTTCCTCCAAGGGAGTAATGTCTCTATCAATCTACGCTTTGATCGTTCCCTGGAAGACCAGTAGTAGCTTCCGATGCACATCTGGAGGTATTCTGTAATCTGTGGACCTTCAAAGTGTTCATGAAACACAGAAATTGCATCGGGATTGAATACGACAGTCACCATGCGCACTTTCCTCCATGGGAGTAATGTCTCAAACAGTCTACGCTTTGATCGTTTCCTGGAAGTCCAGTAGTAGTTTCCGATGCACATCTAGAGGCATTCTGTAATCTGTGGACCATCAAAGCGTTGATGAAACACAGAAATTGCATCAGGACTGAATACGACAGTCACCATGCGCACTTTCCTCCATTGGAGTAATGTCTCAAACAGACTACGCTTTGATCGTTCCCTGGAAGACCAGTAGTAGTTTCCGATGCACATCTGGTGTCATTCTGTAATCTGTGGACTATCAGAGTGTTGATGAAACACAGAAATTGTAACGGGATTGATACAACAGTCACCAAACGCACTTTCTTCCATGGGAGTAATGTCTCAAACAGTTTACGCTTTGATCGTTCCCTGGAAGACCAGTAGTAGTTTCCGATGCACATCTGGGGGCATTCTGTAATGTGTGGACCATCTGAGTGTTGATTAAACACAGAAGTTGCATCGGCATTGAATACATCAGTCACCATGCGCACTTTCCTCCATGGGAGTAATGTCTCAAACAGTCTACTCTTTGATCGTTCCCTGTAAGAGCAGTAGTAGTTTCCGATGCACATCCGGAGGCATTCTTTAATCTGTGGACCTTCAAAGTGTTGATGAAACACAGAAATAGATTCGCGATTGAATACAACAGTCATTATGCGCATTTTCCTCCTTGGGAGTTTTGTCTCAAACAGTCTAAGCTTTGATCGTTCCCTGGAAGACCAGTTGTAGTTCCCGATGCACATTTGGAGAGATTCGGTAATCTGTAAACTATCAGAATGTTGTTCAAACACAGAAATTGCATCGGGATTAAATACAACAGTCACCATGCGCACTTTCCTCCATGGGAGTAATGTCTCAAAGAGTCTACGCTTTGATCGTTCCCTGGAAGACCAGTAGTAGTTTCCGATGCACATCAGGAGGCATTCTGTAATCTGTGGACAATATGAGTGTTGATGAAACACAGAAATTGCATCGGGATTGAATACAACAGTCACCATGCGCACTTTCCTCCATGGGAGCAATGTCTCAAACAGTCTACCCTTTGATCGTTCCCTGGAAGACCAGTAGTAGTTTCCGATGTACATCTGGAGGCATTCTGTAATCTGCGGAATATCAGTGGGTTGTTGAAACACAGAAATTGCATCAGGATTGAAAACAACAGTCACCATGCGAACTTTCCTGCATGAGAGTAATGTCTCAAACAGTGTACGCTTTGATCGTAACCTGGAAGACCAGTAGTAGTTTCCGATGCACATCTGGAGGCATTCTGTAAATTGTGGACTATCAGAGTGTTGATGAAACACAGAAATTGAATCGCGATTGAATACAACTGTCACCATGCCCAATTTCCTCCATGGGAGTAATGTCTCAAACAGTCTACGCTTTGATCGTTTTCTGGAAGACCAGTAGTAGTTTCTAATGCACATCTGGAGGCATTCTGTAATTTGTGGAACATCAGAGTGTTGATGAAACACAGAAATTGCATCGCGATTAAATACAACAGTCACCATGCGCACTTTCCTCCATGGGAGTAATGTCTCAAACAGTCTACGATTTTATCGTGTCCTGGAAGACCAGTAGTAGTGTCCGATGCACATCTGGTGGCATTCTGTAATCTGTGGACTATCAGAGTGTTGATGAAACACAGAAATTGAATCGGGATTGAATACAACAGTCACCATGCGTACTTTCCTCCTTGGGAGTAATGTCTCAAACACTTTACGCTTATATCGTTTCCTGGAAGACCAGTAATAGTTTTCGATGCACATCTGGAGGCATTCTGTAATCATTGGACCTTCAAAGTGTTGATGAAACACAGAAATTGCATCGGGATTGAATACAACAGTCACCATGCGCACTTTCCTCCATGGGAGTAATGTCTCAAACAGTCTACGCTTTGATCGTTTCCTGGAAGACCAGTAGTAGTTTCCGATGCACATCTGAAGAGATTCGGTAATCTGTAAACTATCTGAGTGTTGTTCAAACACAGAAATTGCATAGTGATTGAATACAACAGTCACCATGCGTACTTTCCTCCTTGGGAGTAATGTCTCAAACACTTTACGCTTTCATCGTTTCCTGGAAGACCAGTAATAGTTTTCGATGCACATCTGGAGGCATTCTGTAATCTTTGGACCTTCAAAGTGTTGATGAAACACAGAAATTTCATCGGGATTGAATACAACAGTCACCATGCGCACTTTCCTCCATGGGAGCAATGTCTCAAACAGTCTACGCTTTGATCGTTCCCTGGAAGACCAGTAGTAGTTTCCGATGCACGTCTGGAGGTATTCTGAAATCTGTGGACCTTCAAAGTGTTGATGAAACACAGAAATTGCCTCGGGATTGATACAACAGTCACCATGCGCACTTTCCTATATGGGAGTAATGTCTCAAACAGTCTACGCTTTGATCGTTCCCTGGAAGACCAGTAGTAGTTTCCGATGCACATCTGGAGGCATTCTGTAATCTGTGGAATATCAGAGTGTTGATGAAACACAGAAATTGCATCGGGATTGAATACGACAGTCACCTTGCGCACTTTCCTCCATGGGCGTAATGTCTCAAACAGTTTACGCTTTGATCGTTCCCTAGAAGACCAGTAGCAGTTACCAACGCACATCTGGTGTCATTCTGTAATGTGTGGATTATCAGAGTGTTGATGAAACACAGAAATTGTATCGGGATTGAATACGAGAGTCACCTTGCGCACTTTCCTCCATGGGAGTAATGTCTCAAACAGTCTACGCTTTGATCGTTTCCTGGAAGACCGAAAGTAGTTTCCGATGCACATTTGGAGGCATTCTGTAATCTGTGGACCTTCAGAGTGTTGATGAAACACAGAAATTGCATCGGGATTGATACAACAGTCACCATGCGCACTTTCCTCCAAGGGAGTAATGTCTCTATCAATCTACGCTTTGATCGTTCCCTGGAAGACCAGTAGTAGCTTCCGATGCACATCTGGAGGTATTCTGTAATCTGTGGACCTTCAAAGTGTTCATGAAACACAGAAATTGCATCGGGATTGAATACGACAGTCACCATGCGCACTTTCCTCCATGGGAGTAATGTCTCAAACAGTCTACGCTTTGATCGTTTCCTGGAAGTCCAGTAGTAGTTTCCGATGCACATCTAGAGGCATTCTGTAATCTGTGGACCTTCAAAGTGTTGATGAAACACAGAAATTGCATCAGGACTGAATACGACAGTCACCATTCGCACTTTCCTCCATTGGAGTAATGTCTCAAACAGACTACGCTTTGATCGTTCCCTGGAAGACCAGTAGTAGTTTCCGATGCACATCTGGTGTCATTCTGTAATCTGTGGACTATCAGAGTGTTGATGAAACACAGAAATTGTAACGGGATTGATACAACAGTCACCAAACGCACTTTCCTCCATGGGAGCAATGTCTCAAACAGTCTACCCTTTGATCGTTCCCTGGAAGACCAGTAGTAGTTTCCGATGTACATCTGGAGGCATTCTGTAATCTGCGGAATATCAGTGGGTTGTTGAAACACAGAAATTGCATCAGGATAGAAAACAACAGTCACCATGCGAACTTTCCTGCATGGGAGTAATGTCTCAAACAGTGTACGCTTTGATCGTAACCTGGAAGACCAGTAGTAGTTTCCGATGCACATCTGGAGGCATTCTGTAAATTGTGGACTATCAGAGTGTTGATGAAACACAGAAATTGAATCGGGATTGAATACAACTGTCACCATGCCCAATTTCCTCCATGGGAGTAATGTCTCAAACAGTCTACGCTTTGATCGTTTTCTGGAAGACCAGTAGTAGTTTCTAATGCACATCTGGAGGCATTCTGTAATTTGTGGAACATCAGAGTGTTGATGAAATACAGAAATTGCATCGCGATTAAATACAACAGTCACCATGCGCACTTTCCTCCATGGGAGTAATGTCTCAAACAGTCTACGATTTTATCGTGTCCTGGAAGACCAGTAGTAGTGTCCGATGCACATCTGGTGGCATTCTGTAATCTGTGGACTATCAGAGTGTTGATGAAACACAGAAATTGAATCGGGATTGAATACAACAGTCACCATGCGTACTTTCCTCCTTGGGAGTAATGTCTCAAACACTTTACGCTTTTATCGTTTCCTGGAAGACCAGTAATAGTTTTCGATGCACATCTGGAGGCATTCTGTAATCATTGGACCTTCAAAGTGTTGATGAAACACAGAAATTGCATCGGGATTGAATACAACAGTCACCATGCGCACTTTCCTCCATGGGAGTAATGTCTCAAACAGTCTACGCTTTGATCGTTCCCTGGAAGACCAGTAGTAGTTTCCGATGCACATCAGGAGGCATTCTGTAATCTGTGGACAATCTGAGTGTTGATGAAACACAGAAATTGCATCGGGATTGAATACAACAGTCACCATGCGCACTTTCCTCCATGGGAGCAATGTCTCAAACAGTCTACCCTTTGATCGTTCCCTGGAAGACCAGTAGTAGTTTCCGATGTACATCTGGAGGCATTCTGTAATCTGCGGAATATCAGTGGGTTGTTGAAACACAGAAATTGCATCAGGATAGAAAACAACAGTCACCATGCGAACTTTCCTGCATGAGAGTAATGTCTCAAACAGTGTACGCTTTGATCGTAACCTGGAAGACCAGTAGTAGTTTCCGATGCACATCTGGAGGCATTCTGTAAATTGTGGACTATCAGAGTGTTGATGAAACACAGAAATTGAATCGGGATTGAATACAACTGTCACCATGCCCAATTTCCTCCATGGGAGTAATGTCTCAAACAGTCTACGCTTTGATCGTTTTCTGGAAGACCAGTAGTAGTTTCTAATGCACATCTGGAGGCATTCTGTAATTTGTGGAACATCAGAGTGTTGATGAAATACAGAAATTGCATCGCGATTAAATACAACAGTCACCATGCGCACTTTCCTCCATGGGAGTAATGTCTCAAACAGTCTACGATTTTATCGTGTCCTGGAAGACCAGTAGTAGTGTCCGATGCACATCTGGTGGCATTCTGTAATCTGTGGACTATCAGAGTGTTGATGAAACACAGAAATTGAATCGGGATTGAATACAACAGTCACCATGCGTACTTTCCTCCTTGGGAGTAATGTCTCAAACACTTTACGCTTTTATCGTTTCCTGGAAGACCAGTAATAGTTTTCGATGCACATCTGGAGGCATTCTGTAATCATTGGACCTTCAAAGTGTTGATGAAACACAGAAATTGCATCGGGATTGAATACAACAGTCACCATGCGCACTTTCCTCCATGGGAGTAATGTCTCAAACAGTCTACGCTTTGATCGTTCCCTGGAAGACCAGTAGTAGTTTCCGATGCACATCAGGAGGCATTCTGTAATCTGTGGACAATCTGAGTGTTGATGAAACACAAAAATTGCATCGGGATTGAATACAACAGTCACCATGCGCACTTTCCTCCATGGGAGCAATGTCTCAAACAGTCTACCCTTTGATCGTTCCCTGGAAGACCAGTAGTAGTTTCCGATGTACATCTGGAGGCATTCTGTAATCTGCGGAATATCAGTGGGTTGTTGAAACACAGAAATTGCATCAGGATAGAAAACAACAGTCACCATGCGAACTTTCCTGCATGAGAGTAATGTCTCAAACAGTCTACTCTTCGATCGTTCCCTGTAAGAGCAGTAGTAGTTTCCGATGCACATCCGGAGGCATTCTTTAATCTGTGGACCTTCAAAGTGTTGATGAAACACAGAAATAGATTCGCGATTGAATACAACAGTCATTATGCGCATTTTCCTCCTTGGGAGTTTTGTCTCAAACAGTCTAAGCTTTGATCGTTCCCTGGAAGACCAGTTGTAGTTCCCGATGCACATTTGGAGAGATTCGGTAATCTGTAAACTATCAGAATGTTGTTCAAACACAGAAATTGCATCGGGATTAAATACAACAGTCACCATACGCACTTTCCTCCATGGGAGTAATGTCTCAAAGAGTCTACGCTTTGATCGTTCCCTGGAAGACCAGTAGTAGTTTCCGATGCACATCAGGAGGCATTCTGTAATCTGTGGACAATCTGAGTGTTGATGAAACACAGAAATTGCATCGGGATTGAATACAACAGTCACCATGCGCACTTTCCTCCATGGGAGCAATGTCTCAAACAGTCTACCCTTTGATCGTTCCCTGGAAGACCAGTAGTAGTTTCCGATGTACATCTGGAGGCATTCTGTAATCTGCGGAATATCAGTGGGTTGTTGAAACACAGAAATTGCATCAGGATAGAAAACAACAGTCACCATGCGAACTTTCCTGCATGAGAGTAATGTCTCAAACAGTGTACGCTTTGATCGTAACCTGGAAGACCAGTAGTAGTTTCCGATGCACATCTGGAGGCATTCTGTAAATTGTGGACTATCAGAGTGTTGATGAAACACAGAAATTGAATCGGGATTGAACTGTCACCATGCCCAATTTCCTCCATGGGAGTAATGTCTCAAACAGTTTACGCTTTGATCGTTTTCTGGAAGACCAGTAGTAGTTTCTAATGCACATCTGGAGGCATTCTGTAATTTGTGGAACATCAGAGTGTTGATGAAATACAGAAATTGCATCGCGATTAAATACAACAGTCACCATGCGCACTTTCCTCCATGGGAGTAATGTCTCAAACAGTCTACGATTTTATCGTGTCCTGGAAGACCAGTAGTAGTGTCCGATGCACATCTGGTGGCATTCTGTAATCTGTGGACTATCAGAGTGTTGATGAAACACAGAAATTGAATCGGGATTGAATACAACAGTCACCATGCGTACTTTCCTCCTTGGGAGTAATGTCTCAAACACTTTACGCTTTTATCGTTTCCTGGAAGACCAGTAATAGTTTTCGATGCACATCTGGAGGCATTCTGTAATCATTGGACCTTCAAAGTGTTGATGAAACACAGAAATTGCATCGGGATTGAATACAACAGTCACCATGCGCACTTTCCTCCATGGGAGTAATGTCTCAAACAGTCTACGCTTTGATCGTTTCCTGGAAGACCAGTAGTAGTTTCCGATGCACATCTGAAGAGATTCGGTAATCTGTAAACTATCTGAGTGTTGTTCAAACAAAGAAATTGCATAGTGATTGAATACAACAGTCACCATGCGTACTTTCCTCCTTGGGAGTAATGTCTCAAACACTTTACGCTTTCATCGTTTCCTGGAAGACCAGTAATAGTTTTCGATGCACATCTGGAGGCATTCTGTAATCTTTGGACCTTCAAAGTGTTGATGAAACACAGAAAATGCATCGGGATTGAATACGACAGTCATTATGCGCATTTTCCTCCATGGGAGTTGTGTCTCAAACAATCTACGTTTTGATCGTTCCCTGAAGACCAGTAGTAGTTTCCGATGCACATCTGAAGAGATTCGGTAATCTGTAAACTATCTGAGTGTTGTTCAAACACAGAAATTGCATAGTGATTGAATACAACAGTCACCATGCGCACTGTCCTCCATAGGAGTAATGTCTCAAACACTTTACGCTTTCATCGTTTCCTGGAAGACCAGTAATAGTTTTCGATGCACATCTGGAGGCATTCTGTAATCTGTGGACCTTCAAAGTGTTGATGAAACACAGAAATTGCATCGGGATTGAATACAACTGTCACCATGCGCACTTTCCTCCATGGGAGTAATGTCTCAAACAGTCTACGCTTTGATCGTTCCCTGGAAGACCAGTAGTAGTTTCCGATGCACATCTGGAGGCATTGTGTAATCTGCGGAATATCAGTGTGTTGTTGAAACACAGAAATTGCATTAGGATGGAATACAACAGTCACCATGCGAACTTTCCTCCATGAGAGTAATGTCTCAAACACTCTACGCTTTGATCGTTTCCTGGAAGTCCAGTAGTAGTTTCCGATGCACATCTAGAGGCATTCTGTAATCTGTGGACCTTCAAAGTGTTGATGAAACACAAAAATTGCATCAGGACTGAATACGACAGTCACCATGCGCACTTTCCTCCATGGGAGTAATGTCTCAAACAGTTTACGCTTTGATCGTTCCCTGGAAGACCAGTAGTAGTTTCCGATGCACATCTGGGGGCATTCTGTAATGTGTGGACCATCTGAGTGTTGATTAAACACAGAAGTTGCATCGGCATTGAATACATCAGTCACCATGCGCACTTTCCTCCATGGGAGTAATGTCTCAAACAGTCTACTCTTTGATCGTTCCCTGCAAGACCAGTAGTAGTTTCCGATGCACATCCGGAGGCATTCTTTAATCTGTGGACCTTCAAAGTGTTGATGAAACACAGATATTGCATCGGGATTGAATACAACAGTCACCATGCGCACTTTCCTCCATGGGAGTAATGTCTCAAACAGTCTACGCTTTGATCGTTTCCTGGAAGACCAGTAGTAGTTTCCGATGCACATCTAGATGCATTCTGTAATCTGTGGACGTTCAAAGAGTTGATGAAACACAGAAATTCCATCGGGATTGAATACGACAGTCATTATGCGCATTTTCCTCCATGGGAGTTGTGTCTCAAACAGTCTACGTTTTGATCGTTCCCTGAAGACCAGTAGTAGTTTCCGATGCACATCTGAAGAGATTCGGTAATCTGTAAACTATCTGAGTGTTGTTCAAACACAGAAATTGCATAGTGATTGAATACAACAGTCACCATGCGCACTGTCCTCCATGGGAGTAATGTCTCAAACACTTTACGCTTTCATCGTTTCCTGGAAGACCAGTAATAGTTTTCGATGCACATCTGGAGGCATTCTGTAATCTGTGGACCTTCAAAGTGTTGATGAAACACAGAAATTGCATCGGGATCGAATACAACAGTCACCATGCGCACTTTCCTCCATGGGAGTAATGTCTCAAACAGTCTACGCTTTGATCATTCCTTGGAAGACCAGTAGTAGTTTCCGATGCACATCTGGAGGCATTGTGTAATCTGCGGAATATCAGTGTGTTGTAGAAACACAGAAATTGCATTAGGATGGAATACAACAGTCACCATGCGAACTTTCCTCCATGAGAGTAATGTCTCAAACACTCTACGCTTTGATCGTAACCTGGAAGACCAGTAGTATATTCCGATGCACATCTGGAGGCATTCCTTAATCTGTCGAATATCAGAGTGTCTATGAAACACAGAAATTGCATCGGGCTTGAATACAACAGTCACCATGCGCACTTTCCTCCATGGGAGTAGTGTCTCAAACAGTCTACGCATTGATCATTCCCTGGAACACCAGTAGTAGTTTCCGATGCACATCTGGAGGCATTCTGTAATCTGTGGACCTACAAAGTGTTGATGAAACACAGAAATTGCATCGGGATTGAATACAACAGTCACCATCCGCACTTTCCTCCATGGGAGTAATGTCTCAAACAGAATACGCTTTGATCGTTCCCTGGAAGACCAGTAGTAGTTATGATGCACATCTGGAGGTATTCTGTAATCTGTTGACTATCAGAGTGTTATGACACACAGAAATTGCGTCGGGATTGAATACAACAGTCACCATACGCACTTTCCTATATGGGAGTCATGTCTCAAACAGTCTACGCTTTGATCGTTTCCTGGAAGACCAGTAGTAGTTTCCGATGCACATCTGGAGGCATTCTGCAATCAGTGGACCTTCCAAGTGTTGATGAAACACAGACATTGCATCGGGATTGATACAACAGTCACCATGCGCACTTTCCTATATGGGAGTAATGTCTCAAACAGTCTACGTTTTGATCGTTCCCTGGAAGACCAGTGGTAGTTTCCAATGCACATCTGGAGGCATTCTGTAATCTGTGGAACATCAGTGTGTTGTTGAAGCATAGAAATTTCATCGGGATTGAATACAACAGTCACCATGCGCACTCTCCTCCATGGGAGTAATGTCTCAAAGAGTCTACGCTTTGATCGTTCCCTGGAAGACCAGTAGTAGTTTCCGATGCACATCAGGAGGCATTCTGTAATCTGTGGACAATCTGAGTGTTGATGAAACACAGAAAATTCATCGGGATTGAATACAACAGTCACCATGCGCACTTTCCTCCATGGGAGCAATGTCTCAAACAGTCTACGCTTTGATCGTTCCCTGGAAGACCAGTAGTAGTTTCCGATGCACGTCTGGAGGTATTCTGAAATCTGTGGACCTTCAAAGTGTTGATGAAACACAGAAATTGCCTCGGGATTGATACAACAGTCACCATGCGCACTTTCCTATATGGGAGTAATGTCTCAAACAGTCTACACTTTGATCGTTCCCTGGAAGACCAGTAGTAGTTTCCGATGCACATCTGGAGGCATTCTGTAATCTGTGGAATATCAGAGTGTTGATGAAACACAGAAATTGCATCGGGATTGAATACGACAGTCACCTTGCGCACTTTCCTCCATGGGCGTAATGTCTCAAACAGTTTACGCTTTGATCGTTCCCTAGAAGACCAGTAGCAGTTTCCAACGCACATCTGGTGTCTTTCTGTAATGAGTGGATTATCAGAGTGTTGATGAAACGCAGAAATTGTATCGGGATTGAATACGACAGTCACCTTGCGCACTTTCCTCCATGGGAGTAGTGTCTCAAACAGTCTACACATTGATCTTTCCCTGGAAGACCAGTTGTAGTTTCCGTTGCACATCTGGAGGCATTCTGTAATCTGTGGACGTTCAAAGTGTTGATGAAACACAGAAATTGCATCGCGATTGAATACAACAGTCACCATGCGCATTTTCCTCCATGGGAGTATTGTCTCAAACAGTCCACGCTTTGATCGTCCCCTGGAAGACCAGTAGTAGTTTCCGATGCTCATCTGGAGGCATTCTGTAATCTGTGGAGCTTCAAAGTGTTGATGAAACACAGAAATTGCACCGGGATTAAATACAACAGTTACCATGCGCACTTTCCTCAATGGGAGTAATGTCTCAAACAATCTACCCCTTGATCGTTCCCTGGAAGACCAGTAGTAGTTTCCGATGCACATCTGGTGGCATTCTGTAATCTGTGGAATATCAGTGTGTTGTTGAAACACAGAAATTGCACCAGGATTGAATACAACAGTCACCGTGCGAACTTTCCTGCATGAGAGTAATGTCTCACACAGTCTACACTTTGATCGTAACCTGGAAGACCAGTAGTAGTTTCCGATGCACATCTGGAGGCATTCTGTAAATTGTGGACTATCAGAGGGTTGATGAAGCACAGAAATTGCATCGGGATTGAATACAAAAGTCACCATGCGCAATTTCCTCCATGGGAGTAATGTCTCAAACAGTCTACGCTTTGATCGTTCCCTGTAAGACGAGTAGTAGTTTCAGATGCACATCTGGAGGCATTCTGTAATCTGTGGACTATCAGAGTGTTATGAAACACAGAAATTGCATCGGGATTGAATACAACGGTCACCATTCGCACTTTTCTAAATGGGAGTAATGTCTCAACGAGTCTACGCTTTGATCGTTCCCTGGAAGACCAGTAGTAGTTTCCGATGCACATCAGGATGCATTCTGTAATCTGTGGACAATCTGAGTGCTGATGAAACACAGAAATTGCATCGGGATTGAATACAACAGTCACCATGGGCACTTTCCTCCATGGGAGTAATGTCTCAAAGAGTCTACGCCTTGATCGTTCCCTGGAAGACCAGTAGTAGTTTTCGATGCACATCTGGAGGCATTCTGTGATCTGTGGACCTTCAAAGTGTTGATGAAACACAGAAATTGCCTCGGGATTGAATACAACAGTCACCATGCGCACTTTCCTCAATGGGAGTAATGTCTCAAACAGTCTACCCTTTGATTGTTCCCTGGAAGACCAGTAGTAGATTCCGATGCACATCAGGAGGCATTCTGTAATCTGTGGAATATCATTGTGTTGTTGAAACACAGAAATTGCATCGGGATTCAATACAACAGTCACCATGCGAACTTTCCTCCATGAGAGTAATGTCACAGACAGTCTACGCTTTGATCGTAACGTTAAAAACCTGTACTAGTTTCCGATGCACATCTGGAGGCATTCTGTAATCTGTGGACTATCAGAGTGTTATGAAACACAGAAATTGCATCGGGATTGAATACAACAGTCACCATGCGCATTTTCCTCCATGGAGTAATGTCTCAAACAGTCTACACATTGATCTTTCCCTGGAAGACCAGTTGTAGTTTCCGTTGCACATCTGGAGGCATTCTGTAATCTGTGGACGTTCAAAGTGTTGATGAAACACAGAAATTGCATCGCGATTGAATACAACAGTCACCATGCGCATTTTCCTCCATGGGAGTATTGTCTCAAACAGTCCACGCTTTGATCGTCCCCTGGAAGACCAGTAGTAGTTTCCGATGCTCATCTGGAGGCATTCTGTAATCTGTGGACTATCCTAGTGTTGTTGAAACACAGAAATTGCATCGGGATTGAATACAATACTCACCATGCGCACTTTCCTCCATGGGAGTAATGTCTCAAACAGTCTCTACGCTTTGATCGTTCCCTGGAAGACCAGTAGTAGTCTCCGATGCACATCTGAAGGCGTTATGTTCTCTGTGGACTATCAGAGTGTTGGTGAAACACAAAAAGTGCATCGGGATTGAATACAACAGTCACCATACACACTATCCTCCATGGGAGTAATGTCTCAAACTGTGTACGCTTTGATCGTTCCCTGGATGGCCAGTAGTAGTTTCTGATGCACATCTGGAGGCATTCTGTAATCTGTAGACTATCAGAGTGTTGATGAAACACACAAATTGCATCGGGATTGAATACAACAGTCACCATGCGCACTTTCCTCCAAGGAGTTATGTCTCAAACAGTCTACACTTTGATCGTTCCCTGGAAGACCAGTTGTAGTTTCCGTTGCACATCTGGAGGCATTCTGTAATCTGTGGACGTTCAAAGTGTTGATGAAACACAGAAATTGCATCGCGATTGATTACAACAGTCACCGTGAGCACCTTCCTCCATGGGGGTAATGTCTCAAACAGTCAACGCTTTGATCGTTCCCTGGAAGACCAGTAGTAGTTTCCGATGCACATCTGGAGGCTTTCTGAAATCTGTGGACTATCCGAGTGTTGTTCAAACACAGAAATTGCATCGGGATTGAATACAATAGTCACCATGCGCACTTTCCTCCAAGGGAGTAATGTCTCTAACAATCTACGCTTTGACCGTTCCCTGGAAGACCAGTAGTAGCTTCCGATGCACATCTGGAGGCATTCTGTAATCTGTGGACCTTCAAAGTGTTCATGAAACACAGAAATTGCATCGGGATTGAATACAACGGTCACCATGCGCACTATCCTCCATGGGAGTAATGTCTCAAACAGTCTACGCTTTGATCGTTTCCTGGAAGTCCAGTAGTAGTTTCCGATGCACATCTAGAGGCATTCTGTAATCTGAGGAGCTTCAAAGTGTTGATGAAACACAGAAATTGTATCGGGATTGAATACGACAGTCACCATGCGCACTTTCCTTCATGGTCGCAATGTCTCAAACAGACTACGCTTTCATCGTTCCCTGGAAGACCAGTAGTAGTTTCCGATGCAAATCTGGTGTCATTCTGTAATCTGTGGACTATCAGAGTGTTGATGAAACACAGAAATTGCACCGGGATTAAATACAACACTTACCATGCGCACTTTCCTCAATGGGAGTAATGTCTCAAACAATCTACCCCTTGATCGTTCCCTGGAAGACCAGTAGTAGTTTCCGATGCACATCTGGAGGCATTCTGTAATCTGTGGAATATCAGTGTGTTGTTGAAACACAGAAATTGCACCAGGATTGAATACAACAGTCACCGTGCGAACTTTCCTGCATGAGAGTAATGTCTCACACAGTCTACGCTTTGATCTTAACCTGGAAGACCAGTAGTAGTTTCCGATGCACATCTGGAGGCATTCTGTAAATTGTGGACTATCAGAGGGTTGATGAAGCACAGAAATTGCATCGGGATTGAATACAACAGTCACCATGCGCAATTTCCTCCATGGGAGTAATGTCTTAAACAGTCTACGCTTTGATCGTTCCCTGGAAGACCAGTAGTAGTTTCGGATACACATCTGGAGGCATTCTGTAATCTGTGGACCTTCAAAGTGTTGATGAAACACAGAGATTGCATCGGGATTGAATACAACAGTCACCATGCGCACTTTCCTCCATGGGAGTAATGTCTCAAACGGTCTACGCTTTGATCGTTCCCTGTAAGACGAGTAGTGGTTTCAGATGCACATCTGGAGGCATTCTGTAATCTGTGGACTATCAGAGTGTTATGAAACACAGAAATAGCATCGGGATTGAATACAACGGTCACCATTCGCACTTTTCTAAATCTGAGTAATGTCTCAAAGAGTCTACGCTTTGATCGTTCCCTGGAAGACCAGTAGTAGTTTCCGATGCACATCACGATGCATTCTGTAATCTGTGGACAATCTGAGTGTTGATGAAACAGAGAAATTGCATCGGGATTGAATACAACAGTCACCATGGGCACTTTCCTCCATGGGAGTAATGTCTCAAAGAGTCTACGCCTTGATCGTTCCCTGGAAGACCAGTAGTAGTTTTCGATGCACATCTGGAGGCATTCTGTGATCTGTGGACCTTCAAAGTGTTGATGAAACACAGAAATTGCATCGGGATTGAATACAACAGTCACCATGCGCAATTTCCTCCATGGGAGTAATGTCTCAAACAGTCTACGCTTTGATCGTTCCCTGGAAGACCAGTAGTAGTTTCGGATGCACATCTGGAGGCTTTCTGAAATTTTTGGACTATCCGAATGTTGTTCAAACACAGAAATTGCATCGGGATTGAATACAATAGTCACCATGCGCACTTTCCTCCATGGTAGTTATGTATCAAACAGTCTCTACGCTTTGATCGTTCCATGGAAGACCAGTAGTAGTCTCCAATGCACATCTGGTGGCATTCCGTATACTGTGGACTATCAGAGTGTTGGTGAAACACAAAAATTGCATCGGGATTGAATACAACAGTCACCTTGCACAATTTCCTCCATGGGAGTAATGTCTCAAACAGTCTACCCTTTGATTGTTCCCTGCAAGACCAGTAGTAGTTTCCGATGCACATCTGGAGGCATTCTGTAATCTGTGGAATGTCATTGTGTTGCTGAAACACAGAAATTGCATCGGGATTCAATACAACAGTCACCATGCGAACTTTCCTCCATGAGAGTAATGTCACAGACAGTCTATGCTTTGATCGTAACCTGGAAAACCTGTAGTAGTTTCCGATGCACATCTGGAGGCATTCTGTAATCTGTGGACTATCAGAGTGTTTTGAAACACAGAAATTGCATCGGGATTGAATACAACAGTCACCATGCGCACTGTCCTCCATGGAGTAATGTCTCAAACAGTCTACACTTTGATCGTTCCCTGGAAGACCAGTTGTAGTTTCCGTTGCACATCTGGAGGCATTCTGTAATCTGTGGACGTTCAAAGTGTTGATGAAACACAGAAATTGCATCGCGATTGAATACAACAGTCACCATGCGCATTTTCCTCCATGGGAGTATTGAATCAAACAGTCCATACTTTGATCGTCCCCTGGAAGACCAGTAGTAGTTTCCGATGCTCATCTGGAGGCATTCTGTAATCTGTGGACTATCCAAGTGTTGTTGAAACACAGAAATTGCATCGGGATTGAATACAATAGTCACCATGCGCACTTTCCTCCATGGGAGTAATGTCTCAAACAGTCTCTACGCTTTGATCGTTCCCTGGAAGACCAGTAGTAGTCTCCGATGCACATCTGGAGGCGTTCTGTATTCTCTGGACAATCAGAGTGTTGATGAAACACAGAAATTGCATCGGGATTGAATACGACAGTCACCTTGCGCACTTTCCTCCATGGGCGTAATGTCTCAAACAGTTTACGCTTTGATCGTTCCCTAGAAGACCAGTAGCAGTTTCCAACGCACATCTGGTGTCATTCTGTAATGTGTGGATTATCAGGGTGTTGATGAAACACAGAAATTGCATCGGGATTGATACAACAGTCACCATGCGCACTTTCCTCCAAGGGAGTACTGTCTCTAACAATCTACGCTTTGATCGTTCCCTGGAAGACCAGTAGTAGCTTCCGATGCACATCTGGAGGCATTCTGTAATCTGTGGACCTTCAAAGTGTTCATGAAACACAGAAATTGCATCGGGATTGAATACAACAGTCACCATGCGCACTATCCTCCATGGGAGTAATGTCTCAAACAGTCTACGCTTTGATAGTTTCCTGGAAGTCCAGTAGTAGTTTCCGATGCACATCTAGAGGCATTCTGTAATCTGTGGAGCTTCAAAGTGTTGATGAAACACAGAAATTGCATCGGGATTGAATACGACAGTCACCACGCGCACTTCCCTTCATGGTAGTAATGTCTCAAACAGACTACGCTTTGATCGTTCCCTGGAAGACCAGTAGTAGTTTCCGATGCAAATCTGGTGTCATTCTGTAATCTGTGGACTATCAGAGTGTTGATGAAACACAGAAATTGCACCAGGATTGAATACAACAGTCACCGTGCGAACTTTCCTGCATGAGAGTAATGTCTCACACAGTCTACGCTTTGATCGTAACCTGGAAGACCAGTAGTAGTTTCCGATGCACATCTGGAGGCATTCTGTAAATTGTGGACTATCAGAGGGTTGATGAAGCACAGAAATTGCATCGGGATTGAATACAACAGTCACCATGCTCAATTTCCTCCATGGGAGTAATGTCTCAAACAGTCTACGCTTTGATCGTTCCCTGGAAGACCAGTAGTAGTTTCGGATGCACATCTGGAGGCATTCTGTAATCTGTGGACCTTCAAAGTGTTGATGAAACACAGAGATTGCATCGGGATTGAATACAACAGTCACCATGCGCACTTTCCTCCATGGGAGTAATGTCTCAAACAGTCTACGCTTTGATCGTTCCCTGGAAGACCAGTAGTAGTTTCCGATGCAAATCTGGTGTCATTCTGTAATCTGTGGACTATCAGAGTGTTATGAAACACAGAAATTGCATCGGGATTGAATACAACGGTCACCATTCGCACTTTTCTAAATGGGAGTAATGTCTCAAAGAGTCTACGCTTTGATCGTTCCCTGGAAGACCAGTAGTAGTTTCCGATGCACATCAGGATGCAATCTGTAATCTGTGGACAATCTGAGTGTTGATGAAACACAGAAATTGCATCGGGATTGAATACAACAGTCACCATGGGCACTTTCCTCCATGGGAGTAATGTCTCAAAGAGTCTACGCCTTGATCGTTCCCTGGAAGACCAGTAGTAGTTTTCGATGCACATCTGGAGGCATTCTGTGATCTGTGGACCTTCAAAGTGTTGATGAAACACAGAAATTGCCTCGGGATTGAATACAACAGTCACCATGCGCACTTTCCTCAATGGGAGTAATGTCTCAAATAGTCTACTCTTTGATTGTTCCCTGGAAGACCAGTAGTAGTTTCCGATGCACATCAGGAGGCATTCTGTAATCTGTGGAATATCATTGTGTTGTTGAAACACAGAAATTGCATCGGGATTCAATACAACAGTCACCATGCGAACTTTCCTCCATGAGAGTAATGTCACAGACAGTCTACGCTTTGATCGTAACGTTAAAAACCTGTAGTAGTTTCCGATGCACATCTGGAGGCATTCTGTAATCTGTGGACTATCAGAGTGTTATGAAACACAGAAATTGCATCGGGATTGAATACAACAGTCACCATGCGCATTTTCCTCCATGGAGTAATGTCTCAAACAGTCTACACATTGATCGTTCCCTGGAAGACCAGTTGTAGTTTCCGTTGCACATCTGGAGGCATTCTGTAATCTGTGGACGTTCAAAGTGTTGATGAAACACAGAAATTGCATCGCGATTGAATACAACAGTCACCATGCGCATTTTGCTCCATGGGAGTATTGTCTCAAACAGTCCACGCTTTGATCGTCCCATGGAAGACCAGTAGTAGTTTCCGATGCTCATCTGGAGGCATTCTGTAATCTGTGGACTATCCTAGTGTTGTTGAAACACAGAAATTGCATCGGGATTGAATACAATAGTCACCATGCGCACTTTCCTCCATGGGAGTAATGTCTCAAACAGTCTCTACGCTTTGATCGTTCCCTGGAAGACCAGTAGTTGTCCCCGATGCACACCTGAAGGCGTTATGTACTCTGTGGACTATCAGAGTGTTGGTGAAACACAAAAAGTGCATCGGGATTGAATACAACAGTCACCATACACACTATCCTCCATGGGAGTAATGTCTCAAACTGTGTACGCTTTGATCGTTCCCTGGATGACCAGTAGTAGTTTCTGATGCACATCTGGAGGCATTCTGTAATCTGTAGACTATCAGAGTGTTGATGAAACACACAAATTGCATCGGGATTGAATACAACAGTCACCATGCGCACTTTCCTCCAAAGAGTTATGTCTCAAACAGTCTACACTTTGATCGTTCCCTGGAAGACCAGTTGTAGTTTCCGTTGCACATCTGGAGGCATTCTGTAATCTGTGGACGTTCAAAGTGTTGATGAAACACAGAAATTGCATCGCGATTGATTACAACAGTCACCGTGCACACTTTCCTCCGTGGGGGTAATGTCTCAAACAGTCAACGCTTTGATCGTTCCCTGGAAGACCAGTAGTAGTTTCCGATGCACATCTGGAGGCTTTCTGAAATCTGTGGACTATCCGAGTGTTGTTCAAACACAGAAATTGCATCGGGATTGAATACAATAGTCACCATGCGCACTTTCCTCCATGGGAGTAATGTATCAAACAGTCTCTACGCTTTGATCGTTCTATGGAAGACCAGTAGTAGTCTCCGATGCACATCTGGTGGCATTCCGTATACTGTGGACTATCAGAGTGTTGGTGAAACACAAAAATTGCATCGGGATTGAATACAACAGTCACCATGCACAATTTCCTCCATGGGAGTAATGTCTCAAACAGTCTACCCTTTGATTGTTCCCTGCAAGACCAGTAGTAGTTTCCGATGCACATCTGGAGGCATTCCGTAATCTGTGGAATATCATTGTGTTGCTGAAACACAGAAATTGCATCGGGATTCAATACAACAGTCACCATGCGAACTTTCCTCCATGAGAGTAATGTCACAGACAGTCTATGCTTTGATCGTAACCTGGAAAACCTGTAGTAGTTTCCGATGCACATCTGGAGGCATTCTGTAATCTGTGGACTATCAGAGTGTTTTGAAACACAGAAATTGCATCGGGATTGAATACAACAGTCACCATGCGCACTGTCCTCCATGGAGTAATGTCTCAAACAGTCTACACTTTGATCGTTCCTTGGAAGACCAGTTGTAGTTTCCGTTGCACATCTGGAGGCATTCTGTAATCTGTGGACGTTCAAAGTGTTGATGAAACACAGAAATTGCATCGCGATTGAATACAACAGTCACCATGCGCATTTTCCTCCATGGGAGTATTGAATCAAACAGTCCATGCTTTGATCGTCCCCTGGAAGACCAGTAGTAGTTTCCGATGCTCATCTGGAGGCATTCTGTAATCTGTGGACTATCCAAGTGTTGTTGAAACACAGAAATTGCATCGGGATGGAATACAATAGTCACCATGCGCACTTTCCTCCATGGGAGTAATGTCTCAAACAGTCTCTACGCTTTGATCGTTCCCTGGAAGACCAGTAGTAGTCTCCGATGCACATCTGGAGGCGTTCTGTATTCTGTGGACTATCAGAGTGTTGGTGAAACACAAAAAGTGCATCGGGATTGAATACAACAGTCACCATTTACACTATCCTCCATGGGAGTAATGTCTCAAACTGTGTACGCTTTGATCGTTCCCTGGATGACCAGTAGTAGTTTCTGATGCACATCTTTAGGCATTCTGTAATCTGTAGACTATCAGAGTGTTGATGAAACACAGAAATTGCATCGGGATTGAATACAACAGTCACCATGCGCACTTTCCTCCATGGAGTAATGTCTCAAACAGTCTACACTTTGATCGTTCCCTGGAAGACCAGTTGTAGTTTCCGTTGCACATCTGGAGGCATTCTGTAATCTGTGGACGTTCAAAGTGTTGATGAAACACAGAAATTGCATCGCGATTGATTACAACAGTCACCGTGCGCACTTTCCTCCATGGGGGTAATGTCTCAAACAGTCAACGCTTTGATCGTTCCCTGGAAGACCAGTAGTAGTTTCCGATGCACATCTGGAGGCTTTCTCAAATCTGTGGACTATCCGAGTGTTGTTCAAACACAGAAATTGCATCGGGATTGAATACAATAGTCACCATGCGCACTTTCCTCCATGGGAGTAATGTATCAAACAGTCTCTACGCTTTGATCGTTCCATGGAAGACCAGTAGTAGTCTCCGATGCACATCTGGAGGCATTCCGTATTCTGTGGACTATCAGAGTGTTGGTGAAACACAAAAATTGCATCGGGATTGAGTACAACAGTCACCATGCACAATTTCCTCCATGGGAGTAATGTCTCAAACAGTCTACCCTTTGATTGTTCCCTGGAAGACCAGTAGTAGTTTCCGATGCACATCTGGAGGCATTCTGTAATCTGTGGAATATCATTGTGTTGCTGAAACACAGAAATTGCATCGGGATTCAATACAACAGTCACCATGCGAACTTTCCTCCATGAGAGTAATGTCACAGACAGTCTACGCTTTGATCGTAACCTGGAAAACCTGTAGTAGTTTCCGATGCACATCTGGAGGCATTCTGTAATCTGTGGACTATCAGAGTGTTATGAAACACAGAAATTGCATCGGGATTGAATACAACCGTCACCATGGGCACTGTCCTCCATGGAGTAATGTCTCAAACAGTCTACACTTTGATCGTTCCCTGGAAGACCAGTTGTAGTTTCCGTTGCACATCTGGAGGCATTCTATAATCTGTGGACGTTCAAAGTGTTGATGAAACACAGAAATTGCAACGCGATTGAATACAACAGTCACCATGCGCATTTTCCTCCATGATAGTATTGAATCAAACAGTCCACGCTTTGATCGTCCCCTGGAAGACCAGTAGTAGTTTCCGATGCTCATCTGGAGGCATTTTGTAATCAGTGGACTATCCAAGTGTTGTTGAAACACAGAAATTGCATCGGGATTGAATACAATACTCACCATGCGCACTTTCCTCCATGGGAGTAATGTCTCAAACAGTCTCTACGCTTTGATCGTTCCCTGGAAGACCAGTAGTAGTCTCCGATGCACATCTGGAGGCGTTCTGTATTCTGTGGACAATCAGAGTGTTGGTGAAACACAAAAAGTGCATCGGGATTGAATACAACAGTCACCATATACACTATACTCCATGGGAGTAATGTCTCAAACTGTGTACGTTTTGATCGTTCCCTGGAAGACCAGTTGTAGTTTCCGTGTCACATCTGGAGGCATTCTGTAATCTGTGGACGTTCAAAGTGTTGATGAAACACAGAAATTGCATCGCGATTGATTACAACAGTCACCGTGCGCACTTTCCTCCATGGGGGTAATGTCTCAAACAGTCAACGCTTTCATCGTTCCCTGGAGGACAAGTAGTAGTAGTTTCCGATGCACATCTGGAGGCTTTCTGTAATCTGTGGACTATCCGAGTGTTGTTCAAACACAGAAATTGCATCGGGATTGAATACAATAGTCACCATGCGCACTTTCCTCCATGGGAGTAATGTATCAAACAGTCTCTACGCTTTGATCGTTCCCTGGAAGACCAGTAGTAGTCTCCGATGCACATCTGGAGGCATTCTGTATTCTGTGGACTATCAGAGTGTTGGTGAAACACAAAAATTGCATCGGGATTGAATACAACAGTCACCATGCACACTTTCCTCCATGGGAGTAATGTCTCAAACAGTGTAAGCTTTGATCGTTCCCTGGATGACCAGTAGTAGTTTCTGATCCACATCTGGATTCATTCTGTAATCTGAGCACGTTCAATGTGTTGATGAAACACAGAAATTGCATCGCGATTGAATACAACAGTCACCATGCGCACTTTCCTCCATCGGAGTAATGTCTGAAACAGTCAACGCTTTGATCGTTCCCTGGAAGACCAGTAGTAGTTTCCGAGCACATCTGAAGGCATTCTGTAATCTGTGGACTATCCGTGTGTTGATGAAACACAGAAATTGCCTCGGGATTGAATACAACAGTCACCATGCGCACTTTCCTCAATGGGAGTAATGTCTCAAATAGTCTACCCTTTGATTGTTCCCTGGAAGACCAGTAGTAGTTTCCGATGCACATCAGGAGGCATTCTGTAATCTGTGGAATATCATTGTGTTGTTGAAACACAGAAATTGCATCGGGATTCAATGCAACAGTCACCATGCGAACTTTCCTCCATGAGAGTAATGTCACAGACAGTCTACGCTTTGATCGTAACGTTAAAAACCTGTAGTAGTTTCCGATGCACATCTGGAGGCATTCTGTAATCTGTGGACTATCAGAGTGTTATGAAACACAGAAATTGCATCGGGATTGAATACAACAGTCACCATGCGCATTTTCCTCCATGGAGTAATGTCTCAAACAGTCTACACATTGATCGTTCCCTGGAAGACCAGTTGTAGTTTCCGTTGCACATCTGGAGGCATTCTGTAATCTGTGGACGTTCAAAGTGTTGATGAAACACAGAAATTGCATCGCGATTGAATACAACAGTCACCATGCGCATTTTGCTCCATGGGAGTATTGTCTCAAACAGTCCACGCTTTGATCGTCCCCTGGAAGACCAGTAGTAGTTTCCGATGCTCATCTGGAGGCATTCTGTAATCTGTGGACTATCCTAGTGTTGTTGAAACACAGAAATTGCATCGGGATTGAATACAATAGTCACCATGCGCACTTTCCTCCATGGGAGTAATGTCTCAAACAGTCTCTACGCTTTGATCGTTCCCTGGAAGACCAGTAGTAGTCTCCGATGCACATCTGAAGGCGTTATGTACTCTGTGGACTATCAGAGTGTTGGTGAAACACAAAAAGTGCATCGGGATTGAATGCAACAGTCACCATACACACTATCCTTTAATGGGAGTAATGTCTCAAACTGTGTACGCTTTGATCGTTCCCTGGATGACCAGTAGTAGTTTCTGATGCACATCTGGAGGCATTCTGTAATCTGTAGACTATCAGAGTGTTGATGAAACACACAAATTGCATCGGGATTGAATACAACAGTCACCATGCGCACTTTCCTCCAAAGAGTTATGTCTCAAACAGTCTACACTTTGATCGTTCCCTGGAAGACCAGTTGTAGTTTCCGTTGCACATCTGGAGGCATTCTGTAATCTGTGGACGTTCAAAGTGTTGATGAAACACAGAAATTGCATCGCGATTGATTACAACAGTCACCGTGCGCACTTTCCTCCATGGGGGTAATGTCTCAAACAGTCAACGCTTTGATCGTTCCCTGGAAGACCAGTAGTAGTTTCCGATGCACATCTGGAGGCTTTCTGAAATCTGTGGACTATCCGAGTGTTGTTCAAACACAGAAATTGCATCGGGATTGAATACAATAGTCACCATGCGCACTTTCCTCCATGGGAGTAATGTATCAAACAGTCTCTACGCTTTGATCGTTCCATGGAAGACCAGTAGTAGTCTCCGATGCACATCTGGTGGCATTCCGTATACTGTGGACTATCAGAGTGTTGGTGAAACACAAAAACTGCATCGGGATTGAATACAACAGTCACCATGCACAATTTCCTCCATGGGAGTAATGTCTCAAACACTCTACCCTTTGATTGTTCCCTGCAAGACCAGTAGTAGTTTCCGATGCACATCTGGAGGCATTCTGTAATCTGTGGAATATCATTGTGTTGCTGAAACACAGAAATTGCATCGGGATTCAATACAACAGTCACCATGCGAACTTTCCTCCATGAGAGTAATGTCACAGACAGTCTATGCTTTGATCGTAACCTGGAAAACCTGTAGTAGTTTCCGATGCACATCTGGAGGCATTCTGTAATCTGTGGACTATCAGAGTGTTTTGAAACACAGAAATTGCATCGGGATTGAATACAACAGTCACCATGCGCACTGTCCTCCATGGAGTAATGTCTCAAACAGTCTACACTTTGATCGTTCCCTGGAAGACCAGTTGTAGTTTCCGTTGCACATCTGGAGGCATTCTGTAATCTGTGGACGTTCAAAGTGTTGATGAAACACAGAAATTGCATCGCGATTGAATACAACAGTCACCATACGCATTTTCCTCCATGGGAGTATTGAATCAAACAGTCCATGCTTTGATCGTCCCCTGGAAGACCAGTAGTAGTTTCCGATGCTCATCTGGAGGCATTCTGTAATCTGTGGACTATCCAAGTGTTGTTGAAACACAGAAATTGCATCGGGATTGAATACAATAGTCACCATGCGCACTTTCCTCCATGGGAGTAATGTCTCAAACAGTCTCTACGCTTTGATCGTTCCCTGGAAGACCAGTAGTAGTCTCCGATGCACATCTGGAGGCGTTCTGTATTCTGTGGACTATCAGAGTGATGGTGAAACACAAAAAGTGCATCGGGATTGAATACAACAGTCACCATTTACACTATCCTCCATGGGAGTAATGTCTCAAACTGTGTACGCTTTGATCGTTCCCTGGAAGACCAGTAGTAGTTTCTGATGCACATCTGGAGGCATTCTGTAATCTGTAGACTATCAGAGTGTTGATGAAACACAGAAATTGCATCGGGATTGAATACAACAGTCACCATGCGCACTTTCCTCCATGGAGTAATGTCTCAAAGAGTCTACACTTTGATCGTTCCCTGGAAGACCAGTTGTAGTTTCCGTTGCACATCTGGAGGCATTCTGTAATCTGTGGACGTTCAAAGTGTTGATGAAACACAGAAATTGCATCGCGATTGATTACAACAGTCACCGTGCGCACTTTCCTCCATGGGGGTAATGTCTCAAACAGTCAACGCTTTGATCGTTCCCTGGAAGACCAGTAGTAGTTTCCGATGCACATCTGGAGGCTTTCTCAAATCTGTGGACTATCCGAGTGTTGTTCAAACACAGAAATTGCATCGGGATTGAATACAATAGTCACCATGCGCACTTTCCTCCATGGGAGTAATGTATCAAACAGTCTCTACGCTCTGATCGTTCCATGGAAGACCAGTAGTAGTCTCCGATGCACATCTGGTGGCATTCCGTATACTGTGGACTATCAGAGTGTTGGTGAAACACAAAAACTGCATCGGGATTGAATACAACAGTCACCATGCACAATTTCCTCCATGGGAGTAATGTCTCAAACACTCTACCCTTTGATTGTTCCCTGCAAGACCAGTAGTAGTTTCCGATGCACATCTGGAGGCATTCTGTAATCTGTGGAATATCATTGTGTTGCTGAAACACAGAAATTGCATCGGGATTCAATACAACAGTCACCATGCGAACTTTCCTCCATGAGAGTAATGTCACAGACAGTCTATGCTTTGATCGTAACCTGGAAAACCTGTAGTAGTTTCCGATGCACATCTGGAGGCATTCTGTAATCTGTGGACTATCAGAGTGTTTTGAAACACAGAAATTGCATCGGGATTGAATACAACAGTCACCATGCGCACTGTCCTCCATGGAGTAATGTCTCAAACAGTCTACACTTTGATCGTTCCCTGGAAGACCAGTTGTAGTTTCCGTTGCACATCTGGAGGCATTCTGTAATCTGTGGACGTTCAAAGTGTTGATGAAACACAGAAATTGCATCGCGATTGAATACAACAGTCACCATGCGCATTTTCCTCCATGGGAGTATTGAATCAAACAGTCCATGCTTTGATCGTCCCCTGGAAGACCAGTAGTAGTTTCCGATGCTCATCTGGAGGCATTCTGTAATCTGTGGACTATCCAAGTGTTGTTGAAACACAGAAATTGCATCGGGATTGAATACAATAGTCACCATGCGCACTTTCCTCCATGGGAGTAATGTCTCAAACAGTCTCTACGCTTTGATCGTTCCCTGGAAGACCAGTAGTAGTCTCCGATGCACATCTGGAGGCGTTCTGTATTCTGTGGACTATCAGAGTGATGGTGAAACACAAAAAGTGCATCGGGATTGAATACAACAGTCAGCATTTACACTATCCTCCATGGGAGTAATGTCTCAAACTGTGTACGCTTTGATAGTTCCCTGGAAGACCAGTAGTAGTTTCTGATGCACATCTGGAGGCATTCTGTAATCTGTAGACTATCAGAGTGTTGATGAAACACAGAAATTGCATCGGGATTGAATACAACAGTCACCATGCGCACTTTCCTCCATGGAGTAATGTCTCAAACAGTCTACACTTTGATCGTTCCCTGGAAGACCAGTTGTAGTTTCCGTTGCACATCTGGAGGCATTCTGTAATCTGTGGACGTTCAAAGTGTTGATGAAACACAGAAATTGCATCGCGATTGATTACAACAGTCACCGTGCGCACTTTCCTCCATGGGGGTAATGTCTCAAACAGTCAACGCTTTGATCGTTCCCTGGAAGACCAGTAGTAGTTTCCGATGCACATCTGGAGGCTTTCTCAAATCTGTGGACTATCCGAGTGTTGTTCAAACACAGAAATTGCATCGGGATTGAATACAATAGTCACCATGCGCACTTTCCTCCATGGGAGTAATGTATCAAACAGTCTCTACGCTTTGATCGTTCCACGGAAGACCAGTAGTAGTCTCCGATGCACATCTGGAGGCAATCCGTATTCTGTGGACTATCAGAGTGTTGGTGAAACACAAAAATTGCATCGGGATTGAATACAACAGTCACCATGCACAATTTCCTCCATGGGAGTAATGTCTCAAACAGTCTACCCTTTGATTGTTCCCTGGAAGACCAGTAGTAGTTTCCGATGCACATCTGGAGGCATTCTGTAATCTGTGGAATATCATTGTGTTGCTGAAACACAGAAATTGCATCTGGATTCAATACAACAGTCACCTTGCGAACTTTCCTCCATGAGAGTAATGTCACAGACAGTCTACGCTTTGATCGTAACCTGGAAAACCTGTAGTAGTTTCCGATGCACATCTGGAGGCATTCTGTAATCTGTGGACTATCAGAGTGTTATGAAACACAGAAATTGCATCGGGATTGAATACAACCGTCACCATGCGCACTGTCCTCCATGGAGTAATGTCTCAAACAGTCTACACTTTGATCGTTCGCTGGAAGACCAGTTCTAGTTTCCGTTGCACATCAGGAGGCATTCTGTAATCTGTGGACGTTCAAAGTGTTGATGAAACACAGAAATTGCAATGCGATTGAATACAACAGTCACCATGCGCATTTTCCTCCATGATAGTATTGAATCAAACAGTCCACGCTTTGATCGTCCCCTGGAAGACCAGTAGTAGTTTCCGATGCTCATCTGGAGGCATTCTGTAATCAGTGGACTATCCAAGTGTTGTTGAAACACAGAAATTGCATCGGGATTGAATACAATAGTCACCATGCGCACTTTCCTCCATGGGAGTAATGTCTCAAACAGTCTCTACGCTTTGATCGTTCCCTGGAAGACCAGTTGTAGTCTCCGATGCACATCTGGAGGCGTTCTGTATTCTGTGGACAATCAGAGTGTTGGTGAAACACAAAAAGTGCATCGGGATTGAATACAACAGTCACCATATACACTATACTCCATGGGAGTAATGTCTCAAACTGTGTACGTTTTGATCGTTCCCTGGAAGACCAGTTGTAATTTCCGTTGCACATCTGGAGGCATTCTGTAATCTGTGGACGTTCAAAGTGTTGATGAAACACAGAAATTGCATCGCGATTGATTACAACAGTCACCGTGCGCACTTTCCCCCATGGGGGTAATGTCTCAAACAGTCAACGCTTTGATCGTTCCCTGGAGGACAAGTAGTAGTAGTTTCCGATGCACATCTGGAGGCTTTCTGTAATCTGTGGACTATCCGAGTGTTGTTCAAACACAGAAATTGCATCGGGATTGAATACAATAGTCACCATGCGCACTTTCCTCCATGGGAGTAATGTATCAAACAGTCTCTACGCTTTGATCGTTCCCTGGAAGACCAGTAGTAGTCTCCGATGCACATCTGGAGGCATTCTGTATTCTGTGGACTATCAGAGTGTTGGTGAAACACAAAAATTGCATCGGGATTGAATACAACAGTCACCATGCACACATTCCTCCATGGGAGTAATGTCTCAAACAGTGTAAGCTTTGATCGTTCCCTGGATGACCAGTAGTAGTTTCTGATCAACATCTGGATTCATTCTGTAATCTGAGCACGTTCAATGTGTTGATGAAACACAGAAATTGCATCGCGATTGAATACAACAGTCACCATGCGCACTTTCCTCCATCGGAGTAATGTCTGAAACAGTCAACGCTTTGATCGTTCCCTGGAAGACCAGTAGTAGTTTCCGAGCACATCTGAAGGCATTCTGTAATCTGTGGACTATCCGTGTGTTGTTGAAACACAGAAATTGCATCGGGATTGAATACAACAGTCACCATGCGCACTTTCCTCCATGGGAGTAATGTCTCAAAGAGTGTACGCTTTGATCGTTCCCTGGAAGACCAGTAGTAGTTTCCAATGCACATCTGGATTCATTCTGTAATCTGTGGAACATCAGAGTGTTGATGAAACACAGAAATTTCTTCGGGATTGAACACAACAGTCACCATGCGCACTTTCCTCCATGGGAGTAATGTCTCAAACAGTCTACGATTTGATCGTTTCCTGGAAGACCAATAGTAGTTTCCGATGCACATCTGGTGGCGTTCTGTAATCTTTGGACTATCAGAGTGTTGATGAAACAACGAAATTGAATCGGGATTGAATACAACAGTCACCATGCGCACTTTCCTCCATGGGGGTAAAGACTCAAACAGTCAACCCTTTGACCGTTCCCTGGAAGACCAGTAGTAGTTTCCGTAGCACATCTCGAGGCATTCTGTAATCTGTGGACTATCAGAGTGTTGATGAAACACAGATATTGATCCGGGATTGAATACAACTGTCACCGTGCGCATGTTAATCCATGGGAGAAATGTCTCATACAGTCTACGTTTTGATCGTTCCCTGATGACCAGTTGTAGTTTTCGATGCACATCTGGAGGTATTCTGTAATCTGTGGACCTTCAAAGTGTTGATGAAACACAGAAATTGCATCGGGATTGAATACAACAGTCACCATGTGCAATTTTCCTCCATGGGTGTAATGTCTCAAATAGTCTACCCTTTGATCGTTCCCTGGAAGATCAGTAGTAGTTTCCGATGCACATCTGTAGGCATTCTGTAATCTGTGGACTATCAGAGTGTTGTTGAAACACAGAAATGGCATCGGGATTGAATACAACAGTCACCATGCGCACTTTCCTCCATGGAGTAATGTCTCAAACAGTCGACACTTTGATCGTTCCCTGGAAGACCAGTTGTAGTTTCCGTTGCACATCTGGAGGCATTCTGTAATCTGTGGACGTTCAAAGTGTTGATGAAACACAGAAATTGCATTGCGATTGAATACAACAGTCACCATGCGCCCTTTCCTCCTTGGGAGTAATGTCTCAAACAGTCAACGCTTTGATCGTTCCCTGGAAGACCAGTAGAAGTTTCCGATGCACATCTGGAGGCATTCTGTAATCTGTAGACTATCAGAGTGTTGATGAAACACAGAAATTGCATCGGGATTGAATACAACAGTCACCATGCGCACTTTCCTCCATGGAGTAATGTCTCAAACAGTCTACACTTTGATCGTTCCCTGGAAGACCAGTTGTAGTTTCCGTTGCACATCTGGAGGCATTCTGTAATCTGTGGACGTTCAAAGTGTTGATGAAACACAGAAATTGCATCGCGATTGATTACAACAGTCACCGTGCGCACTTTCCTCCATGGGGGTAATGTCTCAAACAGTCAACGCTTTGATCGTTCCCTGGAAGACCAGTAGTAGTTTCCGATGCACATCTGGAGGCTTTCTCAAATCTGTGGACTATCCGAGTGTTGTTCAAACACAGAAATTGCATCGGGATTGAATACAATAGTCACCATGCGCACTTTCCTCCATGGGAGTAATGTATCAAACAGTCTCTACGCTTTGATCGTTCCACGGAAGACCAGTAGTAGTCTCCGATGCACATCTGGAGGCAATCCGTATTCTGTGGACTATCAGAGTGTTGGTGAAACACAAAAATTGCATCGGGATTGAATACAACAGTCACCATGCACAATTTCCTCCATGGGAGTAATGTCTCAAACAGTCTACCCTTTGATTGTTCCCTGGAAGACCAGTAGTAGTTTCCGATGCACATCTGGAGGCATTCTGTAATCTGTGGAATATCATTGTGTTGCTGAAACACAGAAATTGCATCTGGATTCAATACAACAGTCACCTTGCGAACTTTCCTCCATGAGAGTAATGTCACAGACAGTCTACGCTTTGATCGTAACCTGGAAAACCTGTAGTAGTTTCCGATGCACATCTGGAGGCATTCTGTAATCTGTGGACTATCAGAGTGTTATGAAACACAGAAATTGCATCGGGATTGAATACAACCGTCACCATGCGCACTGTCCTCCATGGAGTAATGTCTCAAACAGTCTACACTTTGATCGTTCGCTGGAAGACCAGTTCTAGTTTCCGTTGCACATCAGGAGGCATTCTGTAATCTGTGGACGTTCAAAGTGTTGATGAAACACAGAAATTGCAACGCGATTGAATACAACAGTCACCATGCGCATTTTCCTCCATGATAGTATTGAATCAAACAGTCCACGCTTTGATCGTCCCCTGGAAGACCAGTAGTAGTTTCCGATGCTCATCTGGAGGCATTCTGTAATCAGTGGACTATCCAAGTGTTGTTGAAACACAGAAATTGCATCGGGATTGAATACAATAGTCACCATGCGCACTTTCCTCCATGGGAGTAATGTCTCGAACAGTCTCTACGCTTTGATCGTTCCCTGGAAGACCAGTTGTAGTCTCCGATGCACATCTGGAGGCGTTCTGTATTCTGTGGACAATCAGAGTGTTGGTGAAACACAAAAAGTGCATCGGGATTGAATACAACAGTCACCATATACACTATACTCCATGGGAGTAATGTCTCAAACTGTGTACGTTTTGATCGTTCCCTGGAAGACCAGTTGTAATTTCCGTTGCACATCTGGAGGCATTCTGTAATCTGTGGACGTTCAAAGTGTTGATGAAACACAGAAATTGCATCGCGATTGATTACAACAGTCACCGTGCGCACTTTCCCCCATGGGGGTAATGTCTCAAACAGTCAACGCTTTGATCGTTCCCTGGAGGACAAGTAGTAGTAGTTTCCGATGCACATCTGGAGGCTTTCTGTAATCTGTGGACTATCCGAGTGTTGTTCAAACACAGAAATTGCATCGGGATTGAATACAATAGTCACCATGCGCACTTTCCTCCATGGGAGTAATGTATCAAACAGTCTCTACGCTTTGATCGTTCCCTGGAAGACCAGTAGTAGTCTCCGATGCACATCTGGAGGCATTCTGTATTCTGTGGACTATCAGAGTGTTGGTGAAACACAAAAATTGCATCGGGATTGAATACAACAGTCACCATGCACACATTCCTCCATGGGAGTAATGTCTCAAACAGTGTAAGCTTTGATCGTTCCCTGGATGACCAGTAGTAGTTTCTGATCAACATCTGGATTCATTCTGTAATCTGAGCACGTTCAATGTGTTGATGAAACACAGAAATTGCATCGCGATTGAATACAACAGTCACCATGCGCACTTTCCTCCATCGGAGTAATGTCTGAAACAGTCAACGCTTTGATCGTTCCCTGGAAGACCAGTAGTAGTTTCCGAGCACATCTGAAGGCATTCTGTAATCTGTGGACTATCCGTGTGTTGTTGAAACACAGAAATTGCATCGGGATTGAATACAACAGTCACCATGCGCACTTTCCTCCATGGGAGTAATGTCTCAAAGAGTCTACGCTTTGATCGTTCCCTGGAAGACCAGTAGTAGTTTCCAATGCACATCTGGATTCATTCTGTAATCTGTGGAACATCAGAGTGTTGATGAAACACAGAAATTTCTTCGGGATTGAACACAACAGTCACCATGCGCACTTTCCTCCATGGGAGTAATGTCTCAAACAGTCTACGATTTGATCGTTTCCTGGAAGACCAATAGTAGTTTCCGATGCACATCTGGTGGCGTTCTGTAATCTTTGGACTATCAGAGTGTTGATGAAACAACGAAATTGAATCGGGATTGAATACAACAGTCACCATGCGCACTTTCCTCCATGGGGGTAAAGACTCAAACAGTCAACCCTTTGACCGTTCCCTGGAAGACCAGTAGTAGTTTCCGTAGCACATCTCGAGGCATTCTGTAATCTGTGGACTATCAGAGTGTTGATGAAACACAGATATTGATCCGGGATTGAATACAACTGTCACCGTGCGCATGTTAATCCATGGGAGAAATGTCTCATACAGTCTACGTTTTGATCGTTCCCTGATGACCAGTTGTAGTTTTCGATGCACATCTGGAGGTATTCTGTAATCTGTGGACCTTCAAAGTGTTGATGAAACACAGAAATTGCATCGGGATTGAATACAACAGTCACCATGTGCAATTTTCCTCCATGGGTGTAATGTCTCAAATAGTCTACCCTTTGATCGTTCCCTGGAAGATCAGTAGTAGTTTCCGATGCACATCTGTAGGCATTCTGTAATCTGTGGACTATCAGAGTGTTGTTGAAACACAGAAATGGCATCGGGATTGAATACAACAGTCACCATGCGCACTTTCCTCCATGGAGTAATGTCTCAAACAGTCTACACTTTGATCGTTCCCTGGAAGACCAGTTGTAGTTTCCGTTGCACATCTGGAGGCATTCTGTTATCTGTGGACGTTCAAAGTGTTGATGAAACACAGAAATTGCATTGCGATTGAATACAACAGTCACCATGCGCCCTTTCCTCCTTGGGAGTAATGTCTCAAACAGTCAACGCTTTGATCGTTCCCTGGAAGACCAGTAGAAGTTTCCGATGCACATCTGGAGGCATTCTGTAATCTGTGGACTATCCGAGTGTTGTTGAAACACAGAAATTGCATCGGGATTGAATACAATAGTCACCATGCGCACTTTCCTCCATGGTAGTAATGTCTCAAACAGTCTACGCTTTGATCGTTCCCTGGAAGACCAGTAGTAGTTTCCGATGCACATCTGGAGGCATTCTGTAATCTGTTGACTATCAGTGTTGATGACACACAGAAATGGCATAGGGGATTGAATACAACAGTCACCATGCGCACTTTCCTCCAAGGAGTTATGTCTCAAACAGTCTACACTTTGATCGTTCCCTGGAAGACCAGTTGTAGTTTCCGTTGCACATCTGGAGGCATTCTGTAATCTGTGGACGTTCAAAGTGTTGATGAAACACAGAAATTGCATCGCGATTGATTACAACAGTCACCGTGCGCACTTTCCTCCATGGGGGTAATGTCTCAAACAGTCAACGCTTTGATCGTTCCCTGGAAGACCAGTAGTAGTTTCCGATGCACATCTGGAGGCTTTCTGAAATCTGTGGACTATCCGAGTGTTGTTCAAACACAGAAATTGCATCGGGATTGAATACAATAGTCACCATGCGCACTTTCCTCCATGGGAGTAATGTATCAAACAGTCTCTACGCTTTGATCGTTCCATGGAAGACCAGTAGTAGTCTCCGATGCACATCTGGTGGCATTCCGTATACTGTGGACTATCAGAGTGTTGGTGAAACACAAAAATTGCATCGGGATTGAATACAACAGTCACCATGCACAATTTCCTCCATGGGAGTAATGTCTCAAACAGTCTACCCTTTGATTGTTCCCTGCAAGACCAGTAGTAGTTTCCGATGCACATCTGGAGGCATTCTGTAATCTGTGGAATATCATTGTGTTGCTGAAACACAGAAATTGCATCGGGATTCAATACAACAGTCACCTTGCGAACTTTCCTCCATGAGAGTAATGTCACAGACAGTCTATGCTTTGATCGTAACCTGGAAAACCTGTAGTAGTTTCCGATGCATATCTGGAGGCATTCTGTAATCTGTGGACTATCAGAGTGTTTTGAAACACAGAAATTGCATCGGGATTGAATACAACAGTCACCATGCGCACTGTCCTCCATGGAGTAATGTCTCAAACAGTCTACACTTTGATCGTTCCCTGGAAGACCAGTTGTAGTTTCCGTTGCACATCTGGAGGCATTCTGTAATCTGTGGACGTTCAAAGTGTTGATGAAACACAGAATTTGCATCGCGATTGAATACAACAGTCACCATGCGCATTTTCCTCCATGGGAGTATTGAATCAAACAGTCCATGCTTTGATCGTCCCCTGGAAGACCAGTAGTAGTTTCCGATGCTCATCTGGAGGCATTCTGTAATCTGTGGACTATCCAAGTGTTGTTGAAACACAGAAATTGCATCGGGATTTAATACAATAGTCACCATGCGCACTTTCCTCCATGGGAGTAATGTCTCAAACAGTCTCTACGCTTTGATCGTTCCCTGGAAGACCAGTAGTAGTCTCCGATGCACATCTGGAGGCGTTCTGTATTCTGTGGACTATCAGAGTGTTGGTGAAACACAAAAAGTGCATCGGGATTGAATACAACAGTCACCATTTACACTATCCTCCATGGGAGTAATGTCTCAAACTGTGTACGCTTTGATCGTTCCCTGGATGACCAGTAGTAGTTTCTGATGCACATCTGGAGGCATTCTGTAATCTGTAGGCTATCAGAGTGTTGATGAAACACAGAAATTGCATCGGGATTGAATACAACAGTCACCATGCGCACTTTGCTCCATGGAGTAATGTCTCAAACAGTCTACACTTTGATCGTTCCCTGGAAGACCAGTTGTAGTTTCCGTTGCACATCTGGAGGCATTCTGTAATCTGTGGACGTTCAAAGTGTTGATGAAACACAGAAATTGCATCGCGATTGATTACAACAGTCACCGTGCGCACTTTCCTCCATGGGGGTAATGTCTCAAACAGTCAACGCTTTGATCGTTCCCTGGAAGACCAGTAGTAGTTTCCGATGCACATCTGGAGGCTTTCTCAAATCCGTGGACCATCCGAGTGTTGTTCAAACACAGAAATTGCATCGGGATTGAATACAATAGTCACCATGCGCACTTTCCTCCATGGGAGTAATGTATCAAACAGTCTCTACGCTTTGATCGTTCCATGGAAGACCAGTAGTAGTCTCCGATGCACATCTGGAGGCATTCCGTATTCTGTGGACTATCAGAGTGTTGGTGAAACACAAAAATTGCATCGGGATTGAATACAACAGTCACCATGCACAATTTCCTCCAAGGGAGTAATGTCTCAAACAGTCTACCCTTTGATTGTTCCCTGGAAGACCAGTAGTAGTTTCCGATGCACATCTGGAGGCATTCTGTAATCTGTGGAATATCATTGTGTTGCTGAAACACAGAAATTGCATCGGGATTCAATACAACAGTCACCATGCGCACTGTCCTCCATGGAGTAATGTCTCAAACAGTCTACACTTTGATCGTTCCCTGGAAGACCAGTTCTAGTTTCCGTTGCACATCTGGAGGCATTCGGTAATCTGTGGACGTTCAAAGTGTTGATGAAACACAGAAATTGCAACGCGATTGAATACAACAGTCACCATGCGCATTTTCCTCCATGATAGTATTGAATCAAACAGTCCACGCTTTGATCGTCCCCTGTAAGACCAGTAGTAGTTTCCGATGCTCATCTGGAGGCATTCTGTAATCTGTGGACTATCCAAGTGTTGTTGAAACACAGAAATTGCATCGGGATTGAATACAATAGTCAACATGCGCACTTTCCTCCATGGGAGTAATGTCTCAAACAGTCTCTACGCTTTGATCGTTCCCTGGAAGACCAGTAGTAGTCTCCGATGCACATCTGGAGGCGTTCTGTATTCTGTGGACAATCAGAGTGTTGGTGAAACACAAAAAGTGCATCGGGATTGAATACAACAGTCACCATATACACTATACTCCATGGGAGTAATGTCTCAAACTGTGTACGTTTTGATCGTTCCCTGGGTTTCCGTTGCACATCTGGAGGCATTCTGTAATCTGTGGACGTTCCAAGTGTTGATGAAACACAGAAATTGCATCGCGATTGATTACAACAGTCACCGTGCGCACTTTCCTCCATGGGGGTAATGTCTCAAACAGTCAACGCTTTGATCGTTCCCTGGAGGACAAGTAGTAGTAGTTTCCGATGCACATCTGGAGGCTTTCTGTAATCTGTGGACTATCCGAGTGTTGTTCAAACACAGATATTGCATCGGGATTGAATACAATAGTCACCATGCGCACTTTCCTCCATGGGAGTAATGTATCAAACAGTCTCTACGCTTTGATCGTTCCCTGGAAGACCAGTAGTAGTCTCCGATGCACATCTGGAGGCATTCTGTATTCTGTGGACTATCAGAGTGTTGGTGAAACACAAAAATTGCATCGGGATTGAATACAACAGTCACCATGCACACATACATCAATGGGAGTAATGTCTCAAACAGTGTAAGCTTTGATCGTTCGCTGGATGACCAGTAGTAGTTTCTGATCCACATCTGGATTCATTCTGTAATCTGAGCACGTTCAATGTGTTGATGAAACACAGAAATTGCATCGCGATTGAATACAACAGTCACCATGCGCACTTTCCTCCATCGGAGTAATGTCTGAAACAGTCAACGCTTTGATCGTTCCCTGGAAGACCAGTAGTAGTTTCCGAGCACATCTGAAGGCATTCTGTAATCTGTGGACTATCCGTGTGTTGTTGAAACACAGAAATTGCATCGGGATTGAATACAACAGTCACCATGCGCACTTTCCTCCATGGGAGTAATGTCTCAAAGAGTCTAAGCTTTGATCGTTCCCTGGAAGACCAGTAGTAGTTTCCAATGCACATCTGGAATCATTCTGTAATCTGTGGAACATCAGAGTGTTGATGAAACACAGAAATTTCTTCGGGATTGAACACAACAGTCACCATGCGCACTTTCCTCCATGGGAGTAATGTCTCAAACAGTCTACGATTTGATCGTTTCCTGGAAGACCAATAGTAGTTTCCGATGCACATCTGGTGGCGTTCTGTAATCTTTGGACTATCAGAGTGTTGATGAAACAACGAAATTGAATCGGGATAGAATACAACAGTCACCATGCGCACTTTCCTCCATGGGGGTAAAGTCTCAAACAGTCAACCCTTTGACCGTTCCCTGGAAGACCAGCAGTAGTTTCCGTAGCACATCTCGAGGCATTCTGTAATCTGTGGACTATCAGAGTGTTGATGAAACACAGATATTGAATCGGGATTGAATACAACTGTCACCGTGCGCATGTTAATCCATGGGAGAAATGTCTCATACAGTCTACGTTTTGATCGTTCCCTGGAAGACCAGTAGTAGTTTCCGATGCACATCTGGAGGCATTCTGTAATCTGTGGACTATCAGTGTTGATGACACACAGAAATGGCATAGGGGATTGAATACAACAGTCACCATACGCACTTTCCTCCATGGGAGTAATGTCGCAAACAGTCTACGCTTTGATCGTTCCCTGGGAGAAAAGTAGTAGTTTCCGTTGCATATCTGGAGGCATTCTGTAATCTGTGGACCATCAGACTGTTGTTGAAACACAGAAATTGCGTCGGGATTGAATACAACAGACCATGCGCACTTTCCTTCATGGGAGTAATGTCTCAAACATTTTACGCTTTGATCTTTCCCTGGAAGACCAGTAGTAGTTTCCGATGCACATCTGGAGGCATTCTGCAATCTGTGGACGTTCAAAGTGTTGATGAAACACAGAAATAGCATCGGGATTCAATATAACAGTCACCATGGGCACTTTCCTCCATGGCAGTAATGTCTCAAACAGTCTACGCTTTGATCGCTCCCTGGAAGACCAGTAGTAGTTTCCGATGCACATCTGGTGGCATTCTGCAATCTGTGGTTGTTCAAAGTGTTCATGAAACTCAGAAATTGCATCGGTTTTGAATACAACAATCACCATGCGCACTTTCCTCCCTGGGAGTAATGTCTCAAACTGTCTACGCTTTGATCGTTACCTGCAAGACCAGTAGTAGCTTCCGATGCACATCTGGAGGCATTCTGTAATCTGTGGACTATCAGAGTGTTGATGAAACACAGAAATTGCACCGGGATTGAATACAACTGTCACCATGAGCACTTTCCTCCACAGGAGTAATGTCTCAAACAGTATACGCTTAGATCGTTCCCTGGAAGGCGGGCTGTAGATTCCGATGCATGTCTGGAGGCATTCTGTAATCTGTGGAGTATCAGAGTGTTGATGAAACACAGAAATTGCATCGGGATTGAATACAAAAGTCACCATGCGCACTTTCCTCCATGGGAGTAATGTCTCGAACAGTCTACGTTTTGATCGTTTCCTGGAAGACCGAAAGTAGTTTCCGATGCACATTTGGAGGCATTCTGTAATCTGTGGACCTTCAAAGTGTTGATGAAAGACAGAAATTGCATCGGGATTGATACAACAGTCACCATGCGCACTTTCCTCCATGGGAGTAATGTCTCAAACAGTCTACGCTTTGATCGTTCCCTTGAAGACCAGTAGTAGTTTACAATGCACATCTGGAGGCATTCTGTAATCTGTGGACGTTCAAAGTGTTGATGAAACACAGAAATTGCATCGGGATTGAGTTCAACAGTCACCATACGCACTTTCCTCCATGGGAGTAATGTCTCAAACAGTCTACGCTTTGATCGTTCCTGGAAGACCAGTAGTAGTTTCCGATGCACATCTGGAGGCATTCTGTAATCTGGGGACTATCTGAGTGTTGATGAAACACAGAAATTGCGTCGGGATTGAGTACAACAGGCACCTTGCGCACTTTCCTATATGGGAGTAATGTCTCTAACAATCTACGCTTTGATCGTTCCCTGGAAGACCAGTAGTAGTTTCCGATGCACATCTGGAGGCATTCTGTAATCTGTGGACGTTCAAAGTGTTGATGAAACACAGAAGTTGCCTCGGGACTGATTACAACAGACACCATGTGCACTTTCCACCAAGGGAGTAATGTCTCAAACAGTTTACGCTTTGATCGTTCCCTGGAAGACCATTAGTAGTTTCCGATGCACATCTGGAGGCATTCTGTAATCTGTGGACGTTCAAAGTGTTGATGAAACACAGAAATTGCATCGCGATTGAATACAACAGTCACCATGCGCCCTTTCCTCCATGGGAGTAATGTCTCAAACCGTCAACGCTTTGATCGTTCCCTGGAAGACCAGTAGTAGTTTCCGATGCACATCTGGAGGCATTCTGTAATCTGTGGACTATCAGTGTTGATGACACACAGAAATGGCATATTGGATTGAATACAACAGTCACCATGCGCACTTTCCTCCATGGGAGTAATGTCGCAAACAGTCTACGCTTTGATCGTTCCCTGGATGAGCAGTAGTAGTTTCCGTTGCACATCTGGAGGCATTCTGCAATCTGTGGTTGCTCAAAGTGTTCATGAAAAACAGAAATTGCATCGGTTTTGAATAAAACAATCACCATGCGCACTTTCCTCCCTCGGAGTAAAGTCTCAAACAGTCTACGCTTTGATCGTTCCCTGCAAGACTAGTAGTAGCTTCCGATGCACATCTGGAGGCATTCTGTAATCTGTGGAGTATCAGAGTGTTGATGAAACACAGAAATTGCATCGGGATTGAATACAACAGTCACCATGCGCTCTTTCCTCCATGGGAGTAATGTCTCAAACAGCCTACGCTTTGATCGTTTCCTGGAAGACCGAAAGTAGTTTCCGATGCACATTTTTAGGCATTCTGTAATCTGTGGACCTTCAAAGTGTTGATGAAACACAGAAATTGCATCGGGATTGATACAACAGTCACCATGTGCACTTTCCTCCATGGGAGTAATGTCTCTAACAATCTACGCTTTGATCGTTCCCTGGAAGACCAGTAGTAGTTTCCGATGCACATCTGGAGGCATTATGTAATCTGTGGACGTTCAAAGTGTTGATGAAACACAGAAATTGCCTCGGGATTGAATACAACAGACACCATCCGCACTTTCCGCCATGGGAGTAATGTCTCAAACAGTCTACCCTTTGACCGTTCCCTGGAAGACCAGTAGTAGTTTCCGTAGCACATCTGGAATCATTCTGCTATCTGTGGACTATCAGAGTGTTGATGAAACACAGAAATTGCATCGGGATTGAATACAACAGTCACCATGCGCAATTTTAATCCATGGGAATAATGTCTCAAACAGTCTACGCTTTGATCGCTCCCTGGAGGACCAGTAGTAGTTTCCGATGCACATCTGGAGGCATTCTGCAATCTGTGGACTATCCGAGTGTTGTTGAAACACAGAAATTGCATCGCGATTGAATACAATAGTAACCATGCGCACTTTCCTTCATGGGAGTAATGTCTCAAATATTTTACGCTTTGATCTTTCCCTGGAAGACCAGTAGTAGTTTCCGATGCACATCTGGAGGCATTCTGCAATCTGTGGACTATCAGAGTGTTGATGAAACACAGAAATTGCATCGGGATTGAATACAACAGTCACCATGGGCACTTTCCACCATGGGTATAATGTCTCAAACAGTCTACGCTTTGATCGCTCCCTGGAAGACCAGTAGTAGTTTCCGATGCACATCTGGAGGCATTCTGCAATCTGTGGAACATCAGAGTGTTGATGAAACACAGAAATTGCAACGGTTTTAAAAACAACAATCACCATGCCAACTTTCCTAACTGGGAGTAATGTCTCAAACAGTCTACGCTTTGATCGTTCCGTGGAAGGCCAGTAGTAGCTTCCGATGCACATCTGGAGGCATTCTGTATTCTGTGGACTATCAGAGTGTTGATGAAACACAGAAATTGCACCGGGATTGAATACAACTGTCACCATGGGCACTTTCCTCCATAGGAGTAATGTCTCAAACAGTCTACGCTTTGATCGTTCTCTGGAAGACCAGTAGTAGTTTCCGATGCACATCTGGAGGCATTCTGTAATCTGCGGACCTTCAAAGTGTTGATGAAACACAGAAACTGCATGGGGATTGAATTCAACAGTCACCATACGCACTTTCCTCCATGGGAGTAATGTTTCAAACAGTCTACGCTTTGATCGTTCTCTGGAAGAACAGTAGTAGTTTCCGATTCACATCTGGAGGCATTCTGTAATCTGGGGACTATCTGAGTGTTGATGAAACACAGAAATTGCATCGGGATTGAATTCAACTGTCACCATGCGCACGTTCCTCCATGGGAGTAATGTCTCAAACAGTCAACGTTTTGATCGTTCTCTGAAAGACCAGTTGTATTTTCCGATGCACATTTGGAGGCATTCTGTAATCTGTGTAACATCAGAGTGTTGATGAAACACAGAAATTGCATCGAGATTGAACACAATAGTCACCATGCGCACTTTCCTCCATGGGAGTAATGTCTCAAACAGTCTACGATTTGATCGTTTCCTGAAAGACCAGTAGTAGTTTCCGATGCACATCCGGTGGCATTCTGTAATCTGTGGACTATCAGTGTGTTGGTGAAACAACGAAATTGAATCGGGATTGAATACAACAGTCACCATGCGCACTTTCCACCATGGGAATAATGTCTCAAACAGTCTACGCTTTGATCGCTCCCTGGAGGACCAGTAGTAGTTTCCGATGCACATCTGGAGGCATTCTGCAATCTGTGGACTATCCGAGTGTTGTTGAAACACAGAAATTGCATCGCGATTGAATACAATAGTAACCATGCGCACTTTCCTTCATGGGAGTAATGTCTCAAACATTTTACGCTTTGATCTTTCCCTGGAAGACCAGTAGTAGTTTCCGATGCACATCTGGAGGCATTCTGCAATCTGTGGACTATCTGAGTGTTGATGAAACACAGAAATTGCATCGGGATTGAATACAACAGTCACCATGGGCACTTTCCACCATGGGAATAATGTCTCAAACAGTCTACGCTTTGATCGCTCCCTGGAAGACCAGTAGTAGTTTCCGATGCACATCTGGAGGCATTCTGCAATCTGTGGAACATCAGAGTGTTGATGAAACACAGAAATTGCATCGGTTTTAAAAACAACAATCACCATGCCCACTTTCCTAACTGGGAGTAATGTCTCAAACAGTCTACGCTTTGATCGTTCCGTGGAAGGCCAGTAGTGGCTTCCGATGCACATCTGGAGGCATTCTGTATTCTGTGGACTATCAGAGTGTTGATGAAACACAGAAATTGCACCGGGATTGAATACAACTGTCACCATGGGCACTTTCCTCCATAGGAGTAATGTCTCAAACAGTCAACGCTTTGATCGTTCCCTGGAAGACCAGTAGTAGTTTCCGATGCACATCTGGATTCATTCTGTAATCTGTGGACTATCCGAGTGTTGTTGAAACACAGATATTGCATCGCGATTGAATACAATAGTCACCATGCGCACTTTCCTCCATGGGAGTAATGTCTCAAACAGTCTACGCATTGATCGTTCCCTGGAAGACCAGTAGTAATTTCCGATGCACATCTTGAGGCATTCTGTAATCTGTGGACCATCAGTGTTGATGAAACAGAGAAATGGCATAGGGGATTGAATACAACAGTCACCATGCGCACATTCCTCCACGGGAGTAATGTCGCAAACAGTCTACGCTTTGATCGTTCCCTGGGATAACAGTAGTAGTTTCCGTTGCACATCTGGAGGCATTCTGTAATCTGTGGACCATCAGACTGTTGTTGAAACATAGAAATTGCATCGGGATTGAATACAACAGTCACCATGTGCACTTTCTTCCATTGGAGTAATGTCTCAAACATTTTACGCTTTGATCTCTCCCTGGAAGACCAGTAGTAGTTTCCGATGCACAACTGGATTCATTCTGCAATCTGTGGACTATCAGAGTGTTGATGAAACACAGAATTTGCATCGGGATTGAATACAACAGTCTCCATGGGCACTTACCACCATGGGAATAATGTCTCAAACAGTCTACGCTTTGATCGCTCCCTGGAGGACCAGTAGTAGTTTCCGATGCACATCTGGAGGCATTCTGCAATCTGTGGACTATCCGAGTGTTGTTGAAACACAGAAATTGCATCGCGATTGAATACAATAGTAACCATGCGCACTTTCCTTCATGGGAGTAATGTCTCAAACATTTTACGCTTTGATCTTTCCCTGGAAGACCAGTAGTAGTTTCCGATGCACATCTGGAGGCATTCTGCAATCTGTGGACTATCAGAGTGTTGATGAAACACAGAAATTGCATCGGGATTGAATACAACAGTCACCATGGGCACTTTCCACCATGGGAATAATGTCTCAAACAGTCTACGCTTTGATCGCTCCCTGGAAGACCAGTAGTAGTTTCCGATGCACATCTGGAGGCATTCTGCAATCTGTGGAACATCAGAGTGTTGATGAAACACAGAAATTGCAACGGTTTTAAAAACAACAATCACCATGCCAACTTTCCTAACTGGGAGTAATGTCTCAAACAGTCTACGCTTTGATCGTTCCGTGGAAGGCCAGTAGTAGCTTCCGATGCACATCTGGAGGCATTCTGTATTCTGTGGACTATCAGAGTGTTGATGAAACACAGAAATTGCACCGGGATTGAATACAACTGTCACCATGGGCACTTTCCTCCATAGGAGTAATGTCTCAAACAGTCTACGCTTTGATCGTTCTCTGGAAGACCAGTAGTAGTTTCCGATGCACATCTGGAGGCATTCTGTAATCTGCGGACCTTCAAAGTGTTGATGAAACACAGAAACTGCATGGGGATTGAATTCAACAGTCACCATACGCACTTTCCTCCATGGGAGTAATGTTTCAAACAGTCTACGCTTTGATCGTTCTCTGGAAGACCAGTAGTAGTTTCCGATTCACATCTGGAGGCATTCTGTAATCTGGGGACTATCTGAGTGTTGATGAAACACAGAAATTGCATCGGGATTGAATTCAACTGTCACCATGCGCACGTTCCTCCATGGAAGTAATGTCTCCAACAGTCAACGTTTTGATCGTTCCCTGAAAGACCAGTTGTATTTTCCGATGCACATTTGGAGGCATTCTGTAATCTGTGGGCCATCAGAGTGTTTTTGAAACACAGAAATTGCATCGGGATTCAATACAACAGTCACCATGCGCACTTTCCTCCATGGGATTAATGTCTCAAACAGTCTACGCTTTGATCGTTCCCTGGAAGCCCAGTAAGAGTTTCCGATGCACATCTGGAGGCATTCTGTAATCTGTGGCCCATCAGATAGCTGTTGAAACACAGAAATTGCATCGGGGATCAATACAACCGTCACCATGCGAACATTCCTACATGGGAGTAATGTATCAAACAGTCTACGCTTTGATCGTTCCCTGGAAGACCAGTAGTAGTTTCCGATGCACGTCTGGAGGCATTCTGTAATCTGTGGACTATCAGAGTGTTGTTGAAACACAGAAATTGCATCGGGATTGAATACAACAGTCTCCATGCGCACTTTCCTCCATGGGAGTAATGTCTCAAACAGTCTACGCTTTGATCGTTCTCTGGAAGACCAGTAGTATTTTCCGATGCACATCTGAGGCATTCTGTAATCTATGGACCTTCAAAGTGTTGATGAAACACAGAAATTGCATCGGGATTGAACACAACACGCATCATGCGCACTTTCCTTCATGAGAGTAATGTCTCAAAGAGTCTACGCTTTGATCATTCCCTGGAAGACCAGTAGTAGATTCCGATGCACATCTGGAGGCAATCTGTAAACTGTGGACCATCAGAGTGTTGTTGAAACACAGAAATTGCATCGAGATTCAATACACTAGTTACCATGCGCACTTTCCTCCATGGGATTAATGTCTCAAACAGTCTACGCTTTGATCGTTCCCTGGAAGCCCAGTAAGAGTTTCCGATGCACATCTGGAGGCATTCTGTAATCTGTGGCCCATCAGATAGCTGTTGAAACACAGAAATTGCATCGGGGATCAATACAACCGTCACCATGCGCACATTCCTACATGGGAGTAATGTATCAAACAGTCTACGCTTTGATCGTTCCCTGGAAGACCAGTAGTAGTTTCCGTTGCACATCTGGAGGCATTGTGTAATCTGTGGATGTTCAAAGTGTTGAAACACAGAAATTGCATCGGGATTTAATACAACAGTCACCATGCTCCCTTTCCTCCATGAGAGAAATGTGTCAAACAGTCTACGCTTTGATCGTTCCCTGGAAGACCAGTAGTAGTTTCCGATGCACATCTGGAGGCATTCTGTAATCTGTGGATTATGAGTGTTGATGAAACACAGAAATGGCATAAGGGATTGAATAAAACAGTCACCATGCGCACAGTCTACGCTATCAGAGTGTTGATGAAACACAGAAATTGCATCGGGATTGAATACAACAGTCACCATGCGCGTTTTCCTCCATGGGTCTTATGTTCAAAAACACATATTGCATCGGGATTGAATACAACGGTCACCATGCGCATTTTCCTAAATGGGAGTAATGTCTCAAAGAGTCTACGCTTTGATCGTTCCCTGGAAGACCAGTAGTAGTTTCCGATGCACATCAGGAGGCATTCTGTAATCTGTGGACAATCTGAGTGTTGATGAAACACAGAAATTGCATCGGGATTGAATACTACAGTCACAATGCGCACTTTCCTCAATGGGAGTAATGTCTCAAACAGTCTACCCTTTGATCGTTCCCTGGAAGAAAAGTTGTAGCTTGCGGTGCACATCTGGAAACATAATGTAATCTGTGGACAAGCACAGTGTTAGTGAAACACAGAAATTGCATCGGGATTAAATACAACAATCACCATGCCCACTTTCCTATATGGGAGTAATGTCTCAAACAGTCTACGTTTTGATCGTTTCCTGGAAGACCAGTAGTAGTTTTCGATGCTCATCTGGAGGCATTCTGTGATCTGTGGACCTACCAAGTGTTGATGAAACACAGAAATTGCATCGAGATTGAACACAATAGTCACCATGCGCACTTTCCTCCATGGGAGTAATGTCTCAAACAGTCTACGCTTTGATCATTCCCTGGTAGACCAGTAGTAGTTTCCGATGCACATCCGGTGGCATTCTGTAATCTGTGGACTATCAGAGTGTTGTTGAAACACAGAAATTGCATCGGGATTGAATACAACAGTCACCATGCGCACGTTCCTCCATGGGAGTAATGTCTCAAACAGTCTACGATTTGATCGTTTCCTGAAAGACCAGTAGTAGTTTCCGATGCACATCCGGTGGCATTCTGTAATCTGTGGACTATCAGAGTGTTGGTGAAACAACGAAATTGAATCGGGATTGAATACAACAGTCACCATGCGCACTTTCCACCATGGGAATAATGTCTCAAACAGTCTACGCTTTGATCGCTCCCTGGAGGACCAGTAGTAGTTTCCGATGCACATCTGGAGGCATTCTGCAATCTGTGGACTATCCGAGTGTTGTTGAAACACAGAAATTGCATCGCGATTGAATACAATAGTAACCATGCGCACTTTCCTTCATGGGAGTAATGTCTCAAACATTTTACGCTTTGATCTTTCCCTGGAAGACCAGTAGTAGTTTCCGATGCACATCTGGAGGCATTCTGCAATCTGTGGAACATCAGAGTGTTGATGAAACACAGAAATTGCATCGGTTTTAAAAACAACAATCACCATGCCCACTTTCCTAACTGGGAGTAATGTCTCAAACAGTCTACGCTTTGATCGTTCCGTGGAAGGCCAGTAGTAGCTTCAGATGCACATCTGGAGGCATTCTGTATTCTGTGGACTATCAGAGTGTTGATGAAACACAGAAATTGCACCGGGATTGAATACAACTGTCACCATGGGCACTTTCCTCCATAGGAGTAATGTCTCAAACAGTCTACGCTTTGATCGTTCTCTGGAAGACCAGTAGTAGTTTCCGATGCACATCTGGAGGCATTCTGTAATCTGCGGACCTTCAAAGTGTTGATGAAACACAGAAACTGCATGGGGATTGAATTCAACAGTCACCATACGCACTTTCCTCCTTGGGAGTAATGTTTCAAACAGTCTACGCTTTGATCGTTCTCTGGAAGACCAGTAGTAGTTTCCGATTCACATCTGGAGGCATTCTGTAGTCTGGGGACTATCTGAGTGTTGATGAAACACAGAAATTGCATCGGGATTGAATTCAACTGTCACCATGCGCACGTTCCTCCATGGGAGTAATGTCTCAAACAGTCAACGTTTTGATCGTTCCCTGAAAGACCAGTTGTATTTTCCGATGCACATTTGGAGGCATTCTGTAATCTGTGGGCCATCAGAGTGTTTTTGAAACACAGAAATTGCATCGGGATTCAATACAACAGTCACCATGCGCACTTTCCTCCATGGGATTAATGTCTCAAACAGTCTACGCTTTGATCGTTCCCTGGAAGCCCAGTAAGAGTTTCCGATGCACATCTGGAGGCATTCTGTAATCTGTGGCCCATCAGATAGCTGTTGAAACACAGAAATTGCATCGGGGATCAATACAACCGTCACCATGCGCACATTCCTACATAGGAGTAATGTATCAAACAGTCTACGCTTTGATCGTTCCCTGGAAGACCAGTAGTAGTTTCCGATGCACGTCTGGAGGCATTCTGTAATCTGTGGACTATCAGAGTGTTGTTGAAACACAGAAATTGCATCGGGATTGAATACAACAGTCACCATGCGCACTTTCCTCCATGGGAGTAATGTCTCAAACAGTCTACGCTATGATCGTTCTCTGGAAGACCAGTAGTATTTTCCGATGCACATCTGAGGCATTCTGTAATCTATGGACCTTCAAAGTGTTGATGAAACACAGAAATTGCATCGGGATTGAACACAACACGCATCATGCGCACTTTCCTTCATGAGAGTAATGTCTCAAAGAGTCTACGCTTTGATCATTCCCTGGAAGACCAGTAGTAGATTCCGATGCACATCTGGAGGCAATCTGTAAACTGTGGACCATCAGAGTGTTGTTGAAACACAGAAATTGCATCGAGATTCAATACAATAGTTACCATGCGCACTTTCCTCCATGGGATTAATGTCTCAAACAGTCTACGCTTTGATCGTTCCCTGGAAGCCCAGTAAGAGTTTCCGATGCACATCTGGAGGCATTCTGTAATCTGTGGCCCATCAGATAGCTGTTGAAACACAGAAATTGCATCGGGGATCAATACAACCGTCACCATGCGCACATTCCTACATGGGAGTAATGTATCAAACAGTCTACGCTTTGATCGTTCCCTGGAAGACCAGTAGTAGTTTCCGTTGCACATCTGGAGGCATTGTGTAATCTGTGGACGTTCAAAGTGTTGAAACACAGAAATTGCATCGGGATTTAATACAACAGTCACCATGCTCCCTTTCCTCCATGAGAGAAATGTGTCAAACAGTCTACGCTTTGATCGTTCCCTGGAAGACCAGTAGTAGTTTCCGATGCACATCTGGAGGCATTCTGTAATCTGTGGATTATGAGTGTTGATGAAACACAGAAATGGCATAAGGGATTGAATACAACAGTCACCATGCGCACAGTCTACGCTATCAGAGTGTTGATGAAACACAGAAATTGCATCGGGATTGAATACAACAGTCACCATGCGCGTTTTCCTCCATGGGTCTTATGTTCAAAAACACATATTGCATCGGGATTGAATACAACGGTCACCATGCGCATTTTCCTAAATGGGAGTAATGTCTCAAAGAGTCTACGCTTTGATCGTTCCCTGGAAGACCAGTAGTAGTTTCCGATGCACATCAGGAGGCATTCTGTAATCTGTGGACAATCTGAGTGTTGATGAAACACAGAAATTGCATCGGGATTGAATACTACAGTCACAATGCGCACTTTCCTCAATGGGAGTAATGTCTCAAACAGTCTACCCTTTGATCGTTCCCTGGAAGACCAGTTGTAGCTTGCGGTGCACATCTGGAAACATAATGTAATCTGTGGACAAGCACAGTGTTAGTGAAACACAGAAATTGCTTCGGGAATGAATACAACAGTCACCATGCGCACTTTCCTCCATGGGAGTAATGTCTCAAACAGTCTGAGCTTTGATCGTTCCCTGGAAGACCATTAATAGTTTCCGATGCACATCTGGAGGCATTCTGTAATCTGTGGACTATCAGAGTGTTGTTGAAACACAGAAATTGCATCGGGATTAAATACAACAATCACCATGCCCACTTTCCTATATGGGAGTAATGTCTCAAACAGTCTACGTTTTGATCGTTTCCTGGAAGACCAGTAGTAGTTTTCGATGCTCATCTGGAGGCATTCTGTGATCTGTGGACCTACCAAGTGTTGATGAAACACAGAAATTGCATCGGGATTGATACAACAGTCACCATGCGCATTTTCCTTCATGGGAGTAATGTCTCAAACAGTCTACGCTTTGATCGTTCCCTGGAAGACCAGTAGTCGTTTCCAATGCACATCTGGAGGCATTCTGTAATCTGTGTAACATCAGAGTGTTGATGAAACACAGAAATTGCATCGAGATTGAACACAATAGTCACCATGCGCACTTTCCTCCATGGGAGTAATGTCTCAAACAGTCTACGATTTGATCGTTTCCTGAAAGACCAGTAGTAGTTTCCGATGCACATCCGGTGGCATTCTGTAATCTGTGGACTATCAGAGTGTTGGTGAAACAACGAAATTGAATCGGGATTGAATACAACTGTCACCATGCGCACTTTCCGCCATGGGAGTAATGTCTCAAACAGTTTACGCTTTGATCGTTCCCTGGAAGACCATTAGTAGTTTCCGATGCACATCTGGAGGCATTCTGTAATCTGTGGATTAGCAGAGTGTTGTTGAAACACAGAAATTGCATCGGGATTGAATACAACGGTCACCATGCGCACGTTCCTATATGGGAGTAATGTCTCAAACGGTCTACGCTTTGATCGTTTCCTGGAAGACCAGTAGTAGTTTCCAATACACATCTGGAGGCATTCTGTAATCTGTGGAACATCAGAGTGTTGATGAAACACAGAAATTGCATCGGGATTAAATACAACATTCACCATGCGCACTTTCCTCCATGGGTGTAATGTCTCAAACAGTCTACGCTTTGATTGTTCTCTGGAAGACCAGTAGTAGTTTCCGATGCACATCTAGAGGCATTCTGTAATCTGTGGTCCTTCAAAGTGTTGATGAAACACAGAAATTGCATCGGGATTGAATACAACAGTCACCATGCGCACTTTCCTCCAGGGGAGTAATGTCTCAAACAGTCTACGATTTGATCGTTCCCTGGAAGACCACTAGTAGTTTCCGATGCACATCTGGAGGCATTCTGTAATCTGTGGACGATCAGAGTGTTGAAGAAACACAGAAATTGCATCGGGATTGAATTCAACTGTCACCATGCGCACGTTCCTCCATGGGAGTAATGTCTCAAACAGTCTACGTTTTGATCGTTCCCTGAAAGACCAGTTGTATTTTCCGATGCACATTTGGAGGCATTCTGTAATCTGTGGGCCATCAGAGTGTTTTTGAAACACAGAAATTGCATCGGGATGCAATACAACAGTCACCATGCGCACTTTCCACCATGGGAGAAATGTCTCAAACAGTCTACGCTTTGAACGTTCCCTGGAAGAAAAGTATTAGTTTCCGTTGCACATCTGGAGGCATTCTGTAATCTGTGGACGTTCAAATTGTTGATGAAACACATTAAATGCATCGGGATTGAATACAGCAGTCACCATGCGCCATTTCCTCCACGGGAGTAATGTGTCAAACAGTCTTCGCTTTGATCGTTCCCTGGAAGACCAGTAGTAGTTTCCGATGCACGTCTGGAGGCATTCTGTAATCTGTGGACTATCAGAGTGTTGTTGAAACACAGAAATTGCATCGGGATTGAATACAACAGTCACCATGCGCACTTTCCTCCATGGGAGTAATGTCTCAAACAGTCTACGCTTTGATCGTTCTCTGGAAGACCAGTAGTAGTTTCCGATGCACATCTGAGGCATTCTGTAATCTATGGACCTTCAAAGTGTTGATGAAACACAGATATTGCATCGGGATTGAACACAACACGCATCATGCGCACTTTCCTTCATGAGAGTAATGTCTCAAAGAGTCTACGCTTTGATCATTCCCTGGAAGACCAGTAGTAGATTCCGATGCACATCTGGAGGCAATCTGTAATCTGTGGACCATCAGAGTGTTGTTGAAACACAGAAATTGCATCGAGATTCAATACAATAGTTACCATGCGCACTTTCCTCCATGGGAGTAATGTCTCAAACAGTGTACGCTTTGATCGTACCCTGGAAGCCCAGTACGAGTTTCCGATGCACATCTGGAGGCATTCTGTAATCTGTGGCCCATCAGATAGCTGTTGAAACACAGAAATTGCATCGGGAATCAATACAACCGTCACCATGCGCACATTCCTACATGGGAGTAATGTATCAAACAGTCTACGCTTTGATCGTTCCCTGGAAGACCAGTAGTAGTTTCCGTTGCACATCTGGAGGCATTGTGTAATCTGTGGACGTTCAAAGTGTTGAAACACAGAAATTGCATCGGGATTTAATACAACAGTCACCATGCACCCTTTCCTCCATGGGAGAAATGTGTCAAACAGTCTACGCTTTGATCGTTCCCTGGAAGACCAGTAGTAGTTTCCGATGCACATCTGGAGGCATTCTGTAATCTGTGGATTATGAGTGTTGATGAAACACAGAAATGGCATAAGGGATTGAATACAACAGTCACCAAGCGCACAGTCTACGCTATCAGAGTGTTGATGAAACACAGAAATTGCATCGGGATTGAATACAACAGTCACCATGCGCATTTTCCTCCATGGGTCTTGTGTTTAAAAACACATATTGCATCGGGATTGAATACAACGGTCACCATGCGCATTTTCCTAAATGGGAGTAATGTCTCAAAGAGTCTACGCTTTGATCGTTCCTGGAAGACCAGTAGTAGTTTCCGATGCACATCAGGAGGCATTCTGTAATCTGTGGACAATCTGAGTGTTGATGAAACACAGAAATTGCATCGGGATTGAATACTACAGTCGCAATGCTTACTTTCCTCAATGGGTGTAATGTCTCAAACAGTCTACCCTTTGATCGTTCCCTGGAAGACCAGTTGTAGCTTGCGGTGCACATCTGGAAACATAATGTAATCTGTGGACAAGCAGAGTGTTGGTGAAACACAGAAATTGCTTCGGGATTGAATACAACAGTCACCATGCGCACTTTCCTCCATGGGAGTAATGTCTCAAACAGTCTGCGCTTTGATCGTTCCCGGGAAGACCATTAGTAGTTTCCGATGCACATCTGGAAGCATTCTGTAATCTGTGGACTATCAGAGTGTTGTTGAAACACAGAAATTGCATCTTGATTGAATACAACAATCACCATGCGCACTTTCCTATATGGGAGTAATGTCTCAAACAGTCTACGCTTTGATCGTTCCCTGGAAGACCAGTAGTAGTTTCGAATGCACATCTGGAGGCATTCTGTAATCTGCGTAACATCAGAGTGTTGATGAAACACAGAATTTGCATCGAGATTGAACACAACAGTCACCATGCGCACTTTCCTCCATGGGAGTAATATCTCAAACAGTCTACGATTTGATCGTTTCCTGAAAGACCAGTAGTAGTTTCCGATGCACATCCGGTGGCATTCTGTAATCTGTGGACTATCAGAGTCTTGGTGAAACAACGAAATTGAATCGGGATTGAATACAACAGTCACCATGCGCACTTTCCTCCATGGGAGTAATGTCTCAAACAGTCTACCCTTTGACCGTTCCCTAGAAGACCAGTAGTAGCTTCCGTAGCACATCTGGAGGGATTCTGTAATCTGTGGACTATCAGAGTGTTGATGAAACACAGAAATTGCATCGGGACTGAATACAACAGTCACCGTGCGCATGTTCCTCCATGGGAGAAATGTCTCAAACAGTCTACGTTTTGATCGTTCCCTGAAAGACCAGTTGTAGTTTCCGATGCACATCTGGAGGCATTCTGTAATCTGTGGACCTTCAAAGTGTTGATGAAACACAGAAATTGCATCGGGATTGAATACAACAGTCATCATGCGCACTTTCCTCCATGGGTGTAATGTCTCAAACAGTCTACGATTTGATCGTTCCCTGGAAGACCACTAGTAGTTTCCGATGCACATCTGGAGGCATTCTGTAATCTGTGGACTATCAGAGTGTTGATGAAACACAGAAATTGCATCGGGATTGAATACAACGGTCACCATGCGCACGTTCCTCCATGGGAGTAATGTCTCAAACAGTCTACGCTTTGATCCTTCCCTGAAAGACCAGTTGTAGTTTCCAATGCACATTTGGAGGCATTCTGTGATCTGTGGACCATCAGGGTGTTTTTGAAACACAGAAATTGCATCGGGATTCAATACAACGATCACCATGCGCACTTTCCACCATGGGAGTAATGTTTCAAACAGTCTACGCTTTGAACGTTCCCTGGAAGACCAGTAGTAGTTTCCAATTTACATCTGGTGGCATTCTGTAATCTGTGGAACATCAGAGTGTTGATGAAAGACAGAAATTGCAACGGGATTGAATACAACATCCACCATGCGCACTTTCCTCCATGGGTGTTATGTCTCAAACAGTCTACGCTTTGATCCTTCCCTGAAAGACCAGTTGTAGTTTCCGATGCACATTTGGAGGCATTCTGTGATCTGTGGACCATCAGAGTGTTTTTCAAACACAGAAATTGCATCGGGATACAATACAACAGTCACCATGCGCACTTTCCACCATGGGAGTAATGTCTCAAACAGTCTACGCTGTGAACGTTCCCTGGAAGAAAAGTATTAGTTTCCGTTGCACATCTGGAAGCATTCTGTAATCTGTGGACGTTCAAAGTGTTGATGAAACACAGAAATTGATTCGGGATTGAAAACAACAGTCACCATGCGCCCTTTCCTCCATGGGAGTATTGCCTCCAACACTATACGCTTTGATCGTTTCCTGGAAGACCAGTAGTAGTTTCCGATGCACATCTGGAGGCATTCTGTAATCTGTGGACTATCAGAGTGTTGTTGAAACAAAGAAATTGCATCGGGAATCAATACAACCGTGACCATGCGCACATTCCTACATGGGAGTAATGTCTCAAACAGTCTATGCTTTGATCGTTCAATGGAAGCCCAGTAAGAGTTTCCGATGCACATCTGGAGGCATTCTGTAATCTGTGGACTATCAGAGTGTTGTTGAAACACAGAAATTGCATCGGGAATCAATACAACCGTGACCATGCGCACATTCCTACATGGGAGTAATGTCTCAAACAGTCTATGCTTTGATCGTTCAATGGAAGCCCAGTAAGAGTTTCCGATGCACATCTGGAGGCATTCTGTAATCTGTGGCCCATCAGAGTGCTGTTGAAACACAGAAATTGCATCGGGAATCAATACAACCGTGACCATGCGCACATTCCTACATGGGAGTGATGTATCAAACAGTCTACGCTTTGATCGTTCCCTGGAAGACCAGTAGTAGTTTCCGTTGCACATCTGGAGGCATTGTGTAATCTGTGGACGTTCAAAGTGTTGATGAAACACAGAAATTGCATCGTGATTTAATACAACAGTCACCATGCGCCCTTTCCTCCATGGGAGTAATGTGTCAAACAGTCTACGTTTTGATCGTTCCCTGGAAGACCAGTAGTAGTTTCCGATGCACATCTGGAGGCATTCTGTAATCTGTGGACTATCAGTGTTGATGAAACACAGAAATGGCATAGGGGATTGACTACAACAGTCACCATGCGCACATTCCTCCATGGGAGTAATGTCGCAAACAGTCTCTACGCTTTGATCGTTCCCTGGAAGACCAGTAGTAGTCTCCGATGCACATCTGGAGGCATTCTGTATTCTGTGGACTATCAGAGTGTTGGTGAAACACAATTATAGCATCGGGATTGAATACAACAGTCACCATGCACTCTTTCGTCCATGGGAGTAATGTCTCAAACAGTGTACGCTTTGATCGTTCCCTGGAAGACCAGTAGTAGTTTCTGATGCACATCTGGAGGCATTCTGTAATCTGTGGACTATCAGAGTGTTGATGAAACACAGAAATTGCATCGGGATTGAATACAACAGTCACCATGCGCACTTTCCTCCTTGGGAGTAATGTCTCAAACAGTCTACGCTTTGATCGTTCCCTGGAAGACCAGTAGTAGATTCCGATGCACATCTGGAGGCATTCTGTAAATTGTGGACTATCAGAGTGTTGATGAAACACAGAAATTGCATCGGGATTGAATACAACAGTCACCATGCGCACTTTCCTCCTTGGGAGTAATGTCTCAAACAGTGTACGCTTTGATCGTTCCTTGGTAGACCAGTAGTAGTTTCTGATGCACATCTGGAGGCATTCTGTAATCTGTGGACTATCAGAGTGTTGATGAAACACAGAAATTGCATCGGGATTGAATACAACAGTCACCATGCGCACTTTCCTCCTTGGGAGTAATGTCTCAAACAATGTACGCTTTGATCGTACCCTGGATGACCAGTAGTAGTTTCAGAGGCACATCTGGAGGCATTCTGTATTCTGTGGACTATCAGAGTGTTGGTGAAACACAAATATTGCATCGGGATTGAATACAACAGTCACCATGCACTCTTTCCTCCTTTGGAGTAATGTCTCAAACAGTCTACGCTTTGAACGTTCCCTGGAAGAAAAGTATTAGTTTCCGTTGCACATCTGGAGGCATTCTTTAATCTGTGGACGTTCAAATTGTTGATGAAACACAGTAATTGCATCGGGATGGAATACAACAGTCACCATGCGCCCTTTCCTCCACGGGAGTAAAGTGTCAAACAGTCTACGCTTTGATCGTTAACTGGATGACCAGTAGTATTTTCCGATGCACATCTGGAGGCATTCTGTAAATTGTGGACTATCAGAGTGTTGATGAAACACAGAAATTGCATCGGGATTGAATACAACAGTCACCATGCGCACTTGCCTCCTTGGGAGTAATGTCTCAAACAGTGTACGCTTTGATCGTTCCCTGGATGACCAGTTGTATTTTCCGATGCACATCTGGAGGCATTCTGTAAATTGTGGACTATCAGAGTGTTGATGAAACACAGAAATTGCATCGGGATTGAATACAACAGTCACCATGCGCACTTGCCTCCTTGGGAGTAATGTCTCAAACAGTGTACGCTTTGATCGTTCCCTGGATGAGCAGTAGTAGTTTATGATGCACATCTCGAGAGATTCGGTAATCTGTAAACTATCAGAGTGTTGTTCAAACACGGATATTGCATCGGGATTGAATACAACGGTCAAAATGCGCACTTTCCTAAATGGGAGTAATGTCTCAAAGAGTCTACGCTTTGATCGTTCCCTGGAAGACCAGTAGTAGTTTCCGATGCACATCTGGAGGAATTCTGTAATCTGTGGACAATCTGAGTGTTGATGAAACACAGAAATTGCATCGGGTTTGAATACTACAGTCACCATGCGCACTTTCCTCCATGGGAGTAATGTCTCAAAGAGTCTGGGCTTTGATCGTTCCCTGGAAGACCAGTAGTATTTTCCGATGCACATCTGGAGGTATTCTGTTATCTGTGGACCTTCAAAGTGTTGATGAAACACAGAAATTGCCTCGGGATTGAATAGAACAGTCACCATGCGCACTTTCCTCAATTGGAGTAATATCTCAAATAGTCTACAATTTGATCGTTCCCTGGAAGACCAGTTGTAGCTTGCGGTGCACATCTGGAAACATTCTATAATCATTGGACAAGCAGAGTGTGGGTGAAACACAGAAATTGCTTCGGGATTGAATACAACAGTCACCATGCACACTTTCCTCCATGGGAGTAATGTCTCAAACAGTCTACGCTTTGATCGTTCCCTGGAAGACCATTAGTAGTTTCCAATGCACATCTGGAGGCATTCTGTAATCTGTGGACCTACCAAGTGTTGATGAAATACAGAAATTGCATTGGGATTGATACAACAGTCACGATGCGCCCTTTCCTCCATGGGAGTAATGTCTCCAACAGTCTACGCTTAGATCGTTCCCTGGAAGACCAGTAGTAGTTTCCAATGCACATCTGGAGGCATTATGTAATCTGTGGAACATCAGAGTGTTGATGAAACACAGAAATTGCATCGGGATTGAACACAACAGTCACCATGCGCACTTTCCTCCATGGGAGTAATGTCTCAAACAGTCTACGATTTGATCGTTTCCTGGAAGCCCAGTAGTAGTTTCCGATGCACATCCGGTGGCATTCTGTAATCTGTGGACTATCAGAGTGTTGGTGAAACAACGAAATTGAATCGGGATTGAATACAACAGTCACCATGCGCACTTTCCTCCATGGGAGTAATGTCTCAAACAGTCTACGATTTGACCGTTCCCTGGAAGACCAGTAGTAGTTTCCGTATCACATCTGGAGGCATTCTGTAATCTGTGGACTATCAGAGTGTTGAAGAAACACAGAAATTGCATCTGGATTGAATACAACAGTCACCGTTCGCATGTTCCTCCATGGGAGAAATGTCTCAAACAGTCTACGTTTTGATCGTTCCCTGAAAGACCAGTTGTAGTTTCCGATGCACATCTGGAGGCATTCTGTAATCTGTGGAACATCAGAGTGTTGATGAAACACAGAAATTGCATCGGGATTGAACACAACAGTCACAATGCGCACTTTCCTCCATGGGAGTAATGTCTCAAACAGTCTAAGATTTGATCGTTTCCTGGAAGACCAGTAGTAGTTCCTAATGCACATGCGGTGGCATTCTGTAATCTGTGGACTATCAGAGTGTTGGTGAAACAACGAAATTGAATCGGGATTGAATACAACAATCACCATGCGCACTTTCCTCCATGGGAGTAATGTCTCAAACAGTCTACGCTTTGATCGTTTCCTGTAAGACCAGTAGTAGATTCCGATGCACATCTGGAGGCATTCTGTAATCTGTAAAAGTTCAAAGTGTTGATGAATCACGGAAATTGCATCGCGATTGAATACAACAGTCACCATGCGCCCTTTCCTCCATGGGAGTAATGTCTCAAACAGTCAACGCCTTGATCGTTCCCTGGAAGACCAGTAGTAGCTTCCGATGCACATCTGGAGGCATTCTGTAATCTGTGGACTATCCGAGTGTTCTTGAAACACAGAAATTGCATCGGGATTGAATACAATAGTCACTATGCTCACTTTAGTCCATGGGAGTAATGTCTCAAACAGTCTACGCTTTGATCGTTCACTGGAAGACCAGTAGTAGTTTCCGATGCAAATCTGGAGAAATTCTGTAATCTGTGGACTATCAGTGTTGATGAAACACAGAAATGGCATAGGGGATTGAATACAACATTCACCATGCGCGTTTTCCTCCTTGGGAGTAATGTCGCAAACAGTCTACGCTTTCATCGTTCCCTGGGAGAACAGTAGTAGTTTCTGTTGCACATCTGGAGGCATTCTGTAATCTGTGGACCATCAGACTTTTGTTGAAACACAGAAATTGCATCGGGATTGAATACAACAGTCACCATGCGCACTTTCCTCCATGGGAGTAGTGTCTCAAATATTTTACGCTTTGATCCTTCCCTGGAAGACCAGTAGTAGTTTCCGTTGCACATCTGGAGGCATTCTGTAATCTGTTGACGTTCAAAGTGTTGATGAAACACAGAAATTGCATCGGGATTCAATACAACAGTCACTATGCGCACTTTCCTCCATGGGAGTAATGTCTCAAACAGTCTACGCTTTGATCGCTCCCTGGAAGACCAGTAGTAGTTTCCGTTGCACATCTGGGGGCAATCTGTAATCTGTGGCCTATCAGAGAGTTGATGAAACACAGAAATTGCATCGGGATTGAATACAACAGTCACCATGCGCACTTTCCTCCATGGGAGTAGTGTCTCAAATATTTTACGCTTTGATCCTTCCCTGGAAGACCAGTAGTAGTTTCCGTTGCACATCTGGAGGCATTCTGTAATCTGTTGACGTTCAAAGTGTTGATGAAACACAGAAATTGCATCGGGATTCAATACAACAGTCACCATGCGCACTTTCCTCCATGGGAGTAATGTCTCAAAGAGTCTGCGCTTTGTTCGTTCCCTGGAAGACCAGTAGTATTTTCCGATGCACATCTGGAGGTATTCTGTAATCTGTGGACCTTCAAAGTGTTGATGAAACACAGAAATTGATTCGGGATTGAATACAACAGTCACCATGCGCACTTTCCTCAATGGGAGTAATGTCTCAAATAGTCTACAATTTGATCGTTCCCTGGAAGACCAGTTGTAGCTTGCGGTGCACATCTGGAAACATTCTGTAATCTGTGGACAAGCAGAGTGTTGGTGAAACACAGAAATTGCTTCGGGATTGAATACAACAGTCACCATGCACACTTTCCTCCATGGGAGTAATGTCTCAAACAGTCTACGATTTGATCGTTCCCTGGAAGACCATTAGTAGTTTCCAATGCACATCTGGCGGCATTCTGTAATCTGTGGACTATCAGAGTGTTGATGAAACACAGAAATTGCATCGGGATTGAATACAACAATCACCATGCGCACTTTCCTATATGGGTGTAATGTCTCAAACAGTCTACGTTTTGATCGTTTCCTGGAAGACCAGTAGTAGTTTCCGATGCACATCTGGAGGCATTCTGTGGTCTGTGGACCTACCAAGTGTTGATGAAACACAGAAATTGCATCGGGATTGAATGCAACAGTCACCATGCGCACTTTCCTCCATGGAGTAATGTCTCAAACAGTCCACACTTTCATCGTTCCCTGGAAGACCAGTAGTAGTTTCCGATGCACATCAGGAGGCATTCTGTGATCTGTGGACCTACCAAGTGTTGATGAAACACAGAAATTGCATCGGGATTGATACAACAGTCACAATGCGTACTTTCCTCCATGGAGTAATGTCTCAAACAGTCTACACTTTCATCGTTCCCTGGAAGACCAGTAGTAGTTTCCGATGCACATCAGGAGGCATTCTGTGATCTGTGGACCTACCAAGTGTTGATGAAACACAGAAATTGCATCGGGATTGATACAACAGTCACAATGCGTACTTTCCTCCATGGGAGTAATGTCTCAAACAGTCTACGCTTTGATCGTTCCCGGGAAGACCAGTAGTAGTTTCCAATGCACATCTGGAGGCATTCTGTAATCTGTGGAACATCAGAGTGTTGATGAAACACAGAAATTGCATCGGGATTGAACACAACAGTCACCATGCGCACTTTCCTCCATGGGAGTAATGTCTCAAACAGTCTACGATTTGATCGTTTCCTGGAAGACCAGTAGTAGTTTCCGATGCACATCCGGTGGCATTCTGTAATCTGTGGACTATCAGAGTGTTGGTTAAACAACGAAATTGAATCGGGATTGAATACAACAGTCACCATGCACACTTTCCTCCATGGGTGTAATGTCTCAAACAGTCTACCATTTGACCGTTCCCTGGTAGACCAATAGTAGTTTCCGTAGCACATCTGGAGGCATTCTGTAATCTGTCGACTATAAGAGTGTTGATGAAACACAGAAATTGCATCGGGATTGAATACAACAGTCACCGTGCGCATGTTCCTCCATGGGAGAAATGTCTCAAACAGTCTACATTTTTATCGTTCCCTGAAAGACCAGTTGTAGTTTCCGTTGCACATCTGGAGGCATTCTGTAATCTGTGGACCTTCAGAGTGTTGATGAAACACAGAAATTGCATCGCGATTGAATACAACAGTCACCATGCGCCCTTTCCTCCATGGGAGTAATGTCTCAAACAGTCAACGCTTTGATCGGTCTCTGGAAGACCAGTAGTAGCTTCCGATGCACATCTGGAGGCATTCTGTAATCTGTGGACTATCCGAGTGTTCTTGAAACACAGAAATTGCATCGGGATTCAATACAATAGTCACCATGCGCACTTTCCTCCATGGGAGTAATGTCTCAAACAGTCTACGCTTTGATCGTTCCCTGGAAGACCAGTAGTAGTTTCCGATGCACATCTGGAGGCATTCTGTAAATTGTGGACTATCAGAGTGTTGATGAAGCACAGAAATTGCATCGGGATTGAATACAACAGTCACCATGCGCACGTCCCTCCTTGGGAGTAATGTCTCAAACAGTCTACGCTTTGATCGTTCCTTGGAAGACCAGTAGTAGTTTCTGATGCACATCTGGAGGTATTCTGTAAACTGTGGACTATCATAGTGTTGATGAAACACAGAAATTGCATCGGGATTGAATACAACAGTCACCATGCGCACTTTCCTCATTGGGAGTAATGTCTCAAACAGTCTACGCTTTGATCGTTCCCTGGAAGACCAGTAGTAGTTTCCGTTGCACATCTGGAGGCATTGTGTAATCTGTGGACGTTCAAAGTGTTGAAACACAGAAATTGCATCGGGATATAATACAACAGTCACCATGCACCCTTTCCTCCATGGGAGAAATGTGTCAAACAGTCTACGCTTTGATCGTTCCCTGGAAGACCAGTAGTAGTTTCCGATGCACATCTGGAGACATTCTGTAATCTGTGGATTATGAGTGTTGATGAAACACAGAAATGGCATAAGGGATTGAATACAACAGTCACCATGCGCACAGTCTACGCTATCAGAGTGTTGATGAAACACAGAAATTGCATCGGGATTGAATACAACAGTCACCATGCGCATTTTCCTCCATGGGTCTTATGTTCAAAAACACATATTGCATCGGGATTGAATACAACGGTCACCATGCGCATTTTCCTAAATGGGAGTAATGTCTCAAAGAGTCTACGCTTTGATCGTTCCTGGAAGACCAGTAGTAGTTTCCGATGCACATCAGGAGGCATTCTATAATCTGTGGACAATCTGAGTGTTGATGAAACACAGAAATTGCATCGGGATTGAATACTACAGTCGCAATGCTTACTTTCCTCATTGGGAGTAATGTCTCAAACAGTCTACCCTTTGATCGTTCCCTGGAAGACCAGTTGTAGCTTGCGGTGCACATCTGGAAACATAATGTAATCTGTGGACAAGCAGAGTGTTGGTGAAACACAGAAATTGCTTCGGGATTGAATACAACAGTCACCATGCGCACTTTCCTCCATGGGAGTAATGTCTCAAACAGTCTGCGCTTTGATCGTTCCCTGGAAGACCATTAGTAGTTTCCGATGCACATCTAGAGGCATTCTGTAATCTGTGGACTATCAGAGTGTTGTTGAAACACAGAAATTGCATCGGGATTGAATACAACAATCACCATGCGCACTTTCCTATATGGGAGTAATGTCTCAAACAGTCTACGCTTTGATCGTTCCCTGGAAGACCAGTAGTAGTTTCCAATGCACATCTGGAGGCATTCTGTAATCTGTGTAACATCAGAGTGTTGATGAAACACAGAAATTGCATCGAGATTGAACACAACAGTCACCATGCGCACTTTCCTCCATGGGAGTAATATCTCAAACAGTCTACGATTTGATCGTTTCCTGAAAGACCAGTAGTAGTTTCCGATGCACATCCGGTGGCATTCTGTAATCTGTGGACTATCAGAGTGTTGGTGAAACAACGAAATTGAATCGGGATTGAATACAACAGTCGCCATGCGCACTTTCCTCCATGGGAGTAATGTCTCAAACAGTCTACCCTTTGACCGTTCCCTAGAAGACCAGTAGTAGCTTCCGTAGCACATCTGGAGGGATTCTGTAATCTGTGGACTATCAGAGTGTTGATGAAACACAGAAATTGCATCGGGACTGAATACAACAGTCACCGTGCGCATGTTCCTCCATGGGAGAAATGTCTCAAACAGTCTACGTTTTGATCGTTCCCTGAAAGACCAGTTGTAGTTTCCGATGCACATCTGGAGGCATTGTGTAATCTGTGGACCTTCAAAGTGTTGATGAAACACAGAAATTGCATCGGGATTGAATACAACAGTCACCATACGCACTTTCCTCCATGGGTGTAATGTCTCAAACGGTCTACGATTTGATCGTTCCCTGGAAGACCACTAGTAGTTTCCGATGCACATCTGGAGGCATTCTGTAATCTGTGGACTATCAGAGTGTTGATGAAACACAGAAATTGCACTGGGATTGAATACAACAGTCACCATGCGCACTTTCCTCCATGGAGTAATGTCTCAAATATTTTACGCTTTGATCCTTCCCTGGAAGACCAGTAGTAGTTTCCGTTGCACATCTGGAGGCATTCTGTAATCTGTTGACGTTCAAAGTGTTGATGAAACACAGAAATTGCATCGGGATTCAATACAACAGTCACTATGCGCACTTTCCTCCATGGGAGTAATGTCTCAAACAGTCTACGCTTTGATCGCTCCCTGGAAGACCAGTAGTAGATTCCGTTGCACATCTGGGGGCAATCTGTAATCTGTGGCCTATCAGAGAGTTGATGAAACACAGAAATTGATTCGGGATTGAATACAACAGTCACTATGCACACTTCCCTCAATGGGAGTAATGTCTCAAATAGTCTACAATTTGATCGTTCCCTGGAAGACCAGTTGTAGCTTGCGGTGCACATCTGGAAACATTCTGTAATCTGTGGACAAGCAGAGTGTTGGTGAAACACAGAAATTGCTTCGGGATTGAATACAACAGTCACCATGCACACTTTCCTCCATGGGAGTAATGTCTCAAACAGTCTACGAATTGATCGTTCCCTGGAAGACCATTAGTAGTTTCCAATGCACATCTGGCGGCATTCTGTAATCTGTGGACTATCAGAGTGTTGTAGAAACACAGAAATTGCATCGGGATTGAATACAACAATCACCATGCGCACTTTCCTATATGGGCGTAATGTCTCAAACAGTCTACGTTTTGATCGTTTCCTGGAAGACCAGTAGTAGTTTCCGATGCACATCTGGAGGCATTCTGTGGTCTGTGGACCTACCAAGTGTTGATGAAACACAGAAATTGCATTGGGATTGATACAACAGTCACCATGCGCACTTTCCTCCATGGGAGAAATGTCTCAAACAGTCTACGATTTGATGGTTCCCTGAAAGACCAGTTGTAGTTTCCGATGCACATCTGGAGGCATTCTGTAATCTGTGGACCTTCAGAGTGTTGATGAAACACAGAAATTGCATCGGGATTGAATGCAACAGTCACCATGCGCACTTTCCTCCATGGAGTAATGTCTCAAACAGTCTACACTTTCATCGTTCCCTGGAAGACCAGTAGTAGTTTCCGACGCACATCAGGAGGCATTCTGTGATCTGTGGACCTACCAAGTGTTGATGAAACACAGAAATTGCATCGGGATTGATACAACAGTCACAATGCGTACTTTCCTCCATGGAGTAATGTCTCAAACAGTCTACACTTTCATCGTTCCCTGGAAGACCAGTAGTAGTTTCCGATGCACATCAGGAGGCATTCTGTGATCTGTGGACCTACCAAGTGTTGATGAAACACAGAAATTGCATCGGGATTGATACAACAGTCACAATGCGTACTTTCCTCCATGGGAGTAATGTCTCAAACAGTCTACGCTTTGATCGTTCCCGGGAAGACCAGTAGTAGTTTCCAATGCACATCTGGAGGCATTCTGTAATCTGTGGAACATCAGAGTGTTGATGAAACACAGAAATTGCATCGGGATTGAACACAACAGTCACCATGCGCACTTTCCTCCATGGGAGTAATGTCTCAAACAGTCTACGATTTGATCGTTTCCTGGAAGACCAGTAGTAGTTTCCGATGCACATCCGGTGGCATTCTGTAATCTGTGGACTATCAGAGTGTTGGTGAAACAACGAAATTGAATCGGGATTGAATACAACAGTCACCATGCGCACTTTCCTCCATGGGAGTAATGTCTCAAACAGTCTACCCTTTGACCGTTCCCTGGTAGACCAATAGTAGTTTCCGAGCACATCTGGAGGCATTCTGTAATCTGTCGACTATCAGAGTGTTGATGAAACACAGAAATTGCATCGGGATTGAATACAACAGTCACCATGCGCTCTTTCCTCCTTGGGAGTAATGTCTCAAACAGTGTACGCTTTGATCGTTCCCTGGATGACCAGTAGTAGTTTCTGAGGCACATCTGGAGGCATTCTGTATTCTGTGGACTGTCAGAATGTTGATGAAACACAATAATTGCATCGGGATTGAATACAACAGTCACCGTGCGCATGTTCCTCCATGGGAGAAATGTCTCAAACAGTCTACATTTTTATCGTTCCCTGAAAGACCAGTTGTAGGTTCCGTTGCACATCTGGATGCATTCTGTAAACTGTGGACCTTCAGAGTGTTGATGAAACACAGAAATTGCATCGCGATCGAATACAACAGTCTCCATGCGCCCTTTTCTCCATGGGAGTAATGTCTCAAACAGTCAACGCTTTGATCGGTCTCTGGAAGACCAGTAGTAGCTTCCGATGCACATCTGGAGGCATTCTGTAATCTGTGACTATCCGAGTGTTCTTGAAACACAGAAATTGCATCGGGATTCAATACAATAGTCACCATGCGCCCTTTCCTCCATGGGAGTTATGTCTCAAACAGTCAACGCTTTGATCGGTCTCTGGAAGACCAGTAGTAGCTTCCGATGCACATCTGGAGGTATTCTGTAATCTGTGGACTATCCGAGTGTTCTTGAAACACAGAAATTGCATCGGGATTCAATACAATAGTCACCATGCGCACTTTCCTCCATGGGAGTAATGTCTCAAACAGTCTACGCTTTGATCGTTCCCTGGAAGACCAGTAGTAGTTTCCGATGCACATCTGTAGGCATTCTATAAATTGTGGACTATCAGAGTGTTGATGAAACACAGAAATTGCATCGGGATTGAATACAACAGTCACCATGCGCACTTCCCTCCTTGGGAGTAATGTCTCAAACAGTCTACGCTTTGATCGTTCCCTGGAAGACCAGTAGTAGTTTCCGATGCACATCTGGAGGCATTCTGTAAATTGTGGACTATCAGAGTGTTGATGAAACACAGAAATTGCATCGGGATTGAATACAACAGTCACCATGCGCACTTTCCTCCTTGGGAGTAATGTCTCAAACAGTGTACGCTTTGATCGTTCCCTGGATGACCAGTAGTAGTTTCTGATGCACATCTGGAGGCATTCTGTAATCTGTGGACTATCAGAGTGTTGATGAAACACAGAAATTGAATCGGGATTGAATACAACAGTCACCATGCGCACTTTCCTCCTTGGGAGTAATGTCTCAAACAGTGTACGCTTTGATCGTTCCCTGGATGACCAGTAGTAGTTTCTGAGGCACATCTGGAGGCATTCTGTATTCTGTGGACTATCAGAGTGTTGGTGAAACACAAATATTGCATCGGGATTGAATACAACAGTCACCATGCACTCTTTCCTCCTTTGGAGTAATGTCTCAAACAGTCTACGCTTTGAACGTTCCCTGGAAGAAAAGTGTTAGTTTCCGTTCCACATCTGGAGGCATTCTGTAATCTGTGGACGTTCAAATTGTTGATGAAACACAGTAATTGCATCGGGATGGAATACAACAGTCACCATGCGCCCTTTCCTCCACGGGAGTAAAGTGTCAAACAGTCTACGCTTTGATCGTTCCCTGGAAGACCAGTAGTAGTTTCCGATGCACATCTGGAGGCATTCTGTAAATTGTGGACTATCAGAGTGTTGATGAAACACAGAAATTTCATCGGGATTGAATACAACAGTCACCATGCGCACTTTCCTCCTTGGGAGTAATGTCTCAAACAGTGTACGCTTTAATCGTTCCCTGGATGACCAGTAGTAGTTTCTGATGCACATCTGGAGGCATTCTGTAATCTGTGGACTATCAGAGTGTTGATGAAACACAGAAATTGCATCGGGATTGAATACAACAGTCACCATGCGCACTTTCCTCCTTGGGAGTAATGTCTCAAACAGTCTACGCTTTGATCGTTCCCTGGATGAGCAGTAGTAGTTTCGTTGCACATCTGGAGTAATTCTTTAATCTGTGGACGTTCAAAGTGTTGATGAAACACAGAAATGGCATCGAGATTGAATACAACAGTCATCATGCGCATTTTCCTCCATGGGAGTTATGTCTCAAACTGTCTACGCTTTGATCGTTCCCTGGAAGACCAGTAGTAGTTTATGATGCACATCTCGAGACATTCGGTAATATGTAAACTATCAGAGTGTTGTTCAAACACAGATATTGCATCGGGATTGAATACAACGGTCAAAATGCGCACTTTCCTAAATGGGAGTAATGTCTCAAAGAGTCTACGTTTTGATCGTTCCCTGGAAGACCAGTAGTAGTTTCCGATGCACATCAGGAGGCATTCTGTGATCTGTGGACCTACCAAGTGTTGATGAAACACAGAAATTGCATCGGGATTGATACAACAGTCACCATGCGTACTTTCCTCCATGGGAGTAATGTCTCAAACAGTCTACGCTTTGATCGTTCCCGGAAAGACCAGTAGTAGTTTCCAATGCACATCTGGAGGCATTCTGTAATCTGTGGAACATCAGAGTGTTGATGAAACACAGAAATTGCATCGGGATTGAACACAACAGTCAACATGCGCACTTTCCTCCATGGGAGTAATGTCTCAAACAGTCTACGATTTGATCGTTTCCTGGAAGACCAGTAGTAGTTTCCGATGCACATCCGGTGGCATTCTGTAATCTGTGGACTATCAGAGTGTTGGTGAAACATCGAAATTGAATCGGGATTGAATACAACAGTCACCATGCGCACTTTCCTCCATGGGAGTAATGTCTCAAACAGTCTACCCTTTGACCGTTCCCTGGAAGACCAATAGTAGTTTCCGTAGCACATCTGGAGGCATTCTGTAATCTGTGGACTATGAGAGTGTTGATGAAACACAGAAATTGCATCGGGATTCAATACAACAGTCACCGTGCGCATGTTCCTCCATGGGAGAAATGTATCAAGCAGTCTACGTTTTGATCGTTCCCTGAAAAACCAGTTGTAGTTTCCGATGCACATCTGGAGGCATTCTGTAATCTGTGGACCTTCAGAGTGTTGATGAAACACAGAAATTGCATCGCGATTAAATACAACAGTCACCATGCGCCCTTTCCTCCATGGGAGTAATGTCTCAAACAGTCTACGCTTTGATCCTTCCCTGGAAGACCACTAGTAGTTTCCGATGCACATCTGTAGGCATTCTGTAATCTTTGGACTATCAGAGAATTGATGAAACACAGAAATTGCATCGGGATTGAATACAACGGTCACCATGCGCACGTTCCTCCATGGGAGTAACGTCTCAAACAGTCTACGCTTTGATCCTTCCCTGAAACACCAGTTGTAGTTTCCGATGCACATTTGGAGGCATTCTGTGATCTGTGGACCATCAGAGTGTTTTTGAAACACAGAAATTGCATCGGGATTCAATACAACAGTCACCATGCGCACTTTCCACCATGGGAGTAATGTCTCAAACAGTCTACGCTTTGAACGTTCCCTGGAAGAAAAGTATTAGTTTCCGTTGCACATCTGGAGGCATTCTGTAATCTGTGGACGTTCAAAGTGTTGATGAAACACAGAAATTGATTCGGGATTGAAAACAACAGTCACCATGCGCCCTTTCCTCCACGGGAGTAAAGTGTCAAACAGTCTACGCTTTGATCGTTCCCTGGAAGACCAGTAGTAGTTTCCGATGCACATCTGGAGGCATTCTGTAATCTGTGGACTATCAGAGTGTTGTTGAAACACAGTTATTGCTTCGGGATTGAATACAAGTCTTCATGCGCCCTTTCCTCCATGGGAGTATTGCCTCAAACACTATACGCTTTGATCGTTTCCTGGAAGACCAGTAGTAGTTTCCGATGCACATCTGGAGGCATTCTGTAATCTGTAATCTGTGGACGTTCAAAGTGTTGATGAAACACAGAAATTGATTCGGGATTGAAAACAACAGTCACCATGCGCCCTTTCCTCCACGGGAGTAAAGTGTCAAACAGTCTACGCTTTGACCGTTCCCTGGAAGACCAGTAGTAGTTTCCGTTGCACATCTGGAGGCATTGTGTAATCTGTGGACGTTCAAAGTGTTGATGAAACACAGAAATTGCATCGGGATTTAATACAACAGTCACCATGCACTCTTTCCTCCATGGGAGTAATGTCTCAAACAGTGTACGCTTTGATCGTTTCCTGGATGACCAGTAGTAGTTTCTGATGCACATCTGGAGGCATTCTGTAATCTGTGGACTATCAGAGTGTTGATGAAACACAGAAATTGCATCGGGATTGAATACAACAGTCACCATGCGCACTTTCCTCCTTGGGAGTAATGTCTCAAACAGTCTACGCTTTGATCGTTCCCTGGAAGACCAGTAGTAGTTTCCGATGCACATCTGGAGGCATTCTGTAAATTGTGGGCTATCAGAGTGTTGATGAAACACAGAAATTTCATCGGGATTGAGTACAACAGTCGCCATGCGCACTTTCCTCCTTGGGAGTAATGACTCAAACAGTGTACGCTTTGATCGTTCCCTGGAAGACCAGTAGTAGTCTCCGATGCACATCTGGAGGCATTCTGTATTCTGTGGACTATCAGAGTGTTGGTGAAACACAAATATAGCATCGGGATTGAATACAACAGTCACCATGCACTCTTTCCTCCATGGGAGTAATGTCTCAAACAGTGTACGCTTTGATCGTTTCCTGGATGACCAGTAGTAGTTTCTGATGCACATCTGGAGGCATTCTGTATTCTGTGGACTATCAGAGTGTTGGTGAAACACAAATATAGCATCGGGATTGAATACAACAGTCACCATGCACTCTTTCCTCCATGGGAGTAATGTCTCAAACAGTCTACGCTTTGATCGTTCCCTGGATGAGCAGTAGTAGCCTCCGGTGCACATCTGGAGTCATTCTGTAATCTGTGGACCTTCAAAGTGTTGATGAAACACAGAAATTGCATCGGGATTGAATACAACAGTCACCATGCGCATTTTCCTCCATGGGAGTTATGTCTCAAACAGTCTACGCTTTGATCGTTCCCTGGTTGACCAGTAGTAGTTTATGATGCACATCTCGAGAGATTCGGTAATCTGTAAACTATCAGAGTGTTGTTCAAACACAGATATTGCATCGGGATTGAATACAACGGTCAAAATGCGCACTTTCCTAAATGGGAGTAATGTCTCAAAGAGTCTACGCTTTGATCGTTCCCTGGAAGACCAGTAGTAGTTTGCGATGCACATTAGGAGGCATTCTGTGATCTGTGGACCTACCAAGTGTTGATGAAACACAGAAATTGCATCGGGATTGATACAACAGTCACCATGCGCACTTTCCTTCATGGGACTAATGTCTCAAACAGTCTATGCTTTGATCGTTCCCTGGAAGACCAGTAGTAGTTTCCAATGCACATCTGGAGGCATTCTGTAATCTGTGGAACATCAGAGTGTTGATGAAACACAGAAATTGCATCGGGATTGAACACAACAGTCACCATGCGCACTTTCCTCCATGGGAGTAATGTCTCAAACAGTCTACGCTTTGATCCTTCCCTGAAAGACCAGTTGTTGTTTCCGATGCACATTTGGAGGCATTCAGTGATCTGTGGACCATCAGAGTGTTTTTGAAAAACAGAAATTGCATCGGGATTCAATACAACGGTCACCATGCGCACTTTCCACCATGGGAGTAATGTTTCAAACAGTCTACGCTTTGAACGTTCCCTGGAAGACCAGTAGTAGTTTCCAATTCACATCTGGTGGCATTCTGTAATCTGTGGAACATCAGAGTGTTGATGAAACACAGAAATTGCATCGGGATTGAATACAACATTCACCATGCGCACTTTCCTCCATGGGTGTAATGTGTCAAACAGTCTACGCTTTGATCGTTCTCTGGAAGACCAGTAGTAGTTTCCGATGCACATCTGGAGGCATTCTGTAATCAGTGGACTATCAGAGTGTTGTTGAAACACAGAAATTGCATCGGGAATCAATACAACCGTAACCATGCGCACATTCCTACATGGGAGTAATGTCTCAAACAGTCTACGATTTGATCGTTCCCTGGAAGACCACTAGTAGTTTCCGATGCACATCTGTAGGCATTCTATAATCTGTGGACTATCAGAGTGTTGATGAAACACAGAAATTGCATCGGGATTGAATACAACGGTCACCATGCGCACGTTCCTCCATGGGAGTAATGTCTCAAACAGTCTACGCTTTGAACGTTCCCTGGAAGAAAAGTATTAGTTTCCGTTGCACATCTGGAGGTATTCTGTAATCTGTGGACGTTCAAAGTGTTGATGAAACACAGAAATTGATTCGGGATTGAAAACAACAGTCACCATGCGCCCTTTCCTCCACGGGAGTAAAGTGTCAAACAGTCTACGCTTTGATCGTTCCCTGGAAGACCAGTAGTAGTTTCCGATGCACATCTGGAGGCATTCTGTAATCTGTGGACTATCAGAGTGTAGTTGAAACTCAGTTATTGCTTCGGGATTGAATACAAGTCTTCATGCGCCCTTTCCTCCATGGGAGTATTGCCTCAAACACTATACGCTTTGATCGTTCCCTGGAAGACCAGTAGTAGTTTCCGATGCACATCTGGAGGCACTGTGTAATCTGTGGACGTTCAAAGTGTTGATGAAACACAGAAATTGCATCGGGATTTAATACAACAGTAACCATGCGCCCTTTCCTCCATGGGAGTAATGTGTCAAACAGTCTACGCTTTGATCGTTCCCTGGAAGACCAGTAGTAGTTTCCGATGCACATCTGGAGGCATTCTGTAATCGGTGGACTATCAGTGTTGATGAAACACAGAAATGGCATAGGGGATTGAATACAACAGTCACCATGCGCACATTCCTCCATGGGAGTAATGTCGCAAACAGTCTCTACGCTTTGATCGTTCCCTGGAAGACCAGTAGTAGTCTCCGATGCACATCTGGAGGCATTCTGTATTCTGTGGACTATCAGAGTGTTGGTGAAACCCAAATATAGCATCGGGATTGAATACAACAGTCACCATGCACTCTTTCCTCCATGGGACTAATGTCTCAAACAGTGTACGCTTTGATCGTTCCCTGGAAGACCAGTAGTAGTTTCCGATGCACATCTGGAGGCATTCTGTAATCGGTGGACTATCAGTGTTGATGAAACACAGAAATGGCATAGGGGATTGAATACAACAGTCACCATGCGCCTTTTCCTCCACGGGAGTAAAGTGTCAAACAGTCTACGCTCTGATCGTTCCCTGGAAGACCAGTAGTCGTTTCCGATGCACACCTGGAGGCATTCTGTAAATTGTGGACTATCAGAGTGTTGATGAAACACAGAAATTGCATCGGGATTGAATACAACAGTCACCATGCGCATTTTCCTCCATGGGAGTTATGTCTCAAACAGTCTACGCTTTGATCGTTCCCTGGTTGACCAGTAGTAGTTTATGATGCACATCTCGAGAGATTCGGTAATCTGTAAACTATCAGAGTGTTGTTCAAACACAGATATTGCATCGGGATTGAATACAACGGTCAAAATGCGCACTTTCCTAAATGGGAGTAATGTCTCAAAGAGTCTACGCTTTGATCGTTCCCTGGAAGACCAGTAGTAGTTTGCGATGCACATCAGGAGGCATTCTGTGATCTGTGGACCTACCAAGTGTTGATGAAACACAGAAATTGCATCGGGATTGATACAACAGTCACCATGCGCACTTTCCTTCATGGGACTAATGTCTCAAACAGTCTATGCTTTGATCGTTCCCTGGAAGACCAGTAGTAGTTTCCAATGCACATCTGGAGGCATTCTGTAATCTGTGGAACATCAGAGTGTTGATGAAACACAGAAATTGCATCGGGATTGAACACAACAGTCACCATGCGCACTTTCCTCCATGGGAGTAATGTCTCAAACAGTCTACGCTTTGATCCTTCCCTGAAAGACCAGTTGTTGTTTCCGATGCACATTTGGAGGCATTCAGTGATCTGTGGACCATCAGAGTGTTTTTGAAAAACAGAAATTGCATCGGGATTCAATACAACGGTCACCATGCGCACTTTCCACCATGGGAGTAATGTTTCAAACAGTCTACGCTTTGAACGTTCCCTGGAAGACCAGTAGTAGTTTCCAATTCACATCTGGTGGCATTCTGTAATCTGTGGAACATCAGAGTGTTGATGAAACACAGAAATTGCATCGGGATTGAATACAACATTCACCATGCGCACTTTCCTCCATGGGTGTAATGTGTCAAACAGTCTACGCTTTGATCGTTCTCTGGAAGACCAGTAGTAGTTTCCGATGCACATCTGGAGGCATTCTGTAATCTGTGGACTATCAGAGTGTTGTTGAAACACAGAAATTGCATCGGGAATCAATACAACCGTAACCATGCGCAAATTCCTACATGGGAGTAATGTCTCAAACAGTCTACGATTTGATCGTTCCCTGGAAGACCACTAGTAGTTTCCGATGCACATCTGTAGGCATTCTATAATCTGTGGACTATCAGAGTGTTGATGAAACACAGAAATTGCATCGGGATTGAATACAACGGTCACCATGCGCACGTTCCTCCATGGGAGTAATGTCTCAAACAGTCTACGCTTTGAACGTTCCCTGGAAGAAAAGTATTAGTTTCCGTTGCACATCTGGAGGCATTCTGTAATCTGTGGACGTTCAAAGTGTTGATGAAACACAGAAATTGATTCGGGATTGAAAACAACAGTCACCATGCGCCTTTTCCTCCACGGGAGTAAAGTGTCAAACAGTCTACGCTTTGATCGTTCCCTGGAAGACCAGTAGTAGTTTCCGATGCACATCTGGAGGCATTCTGTAATCTGTGGACTATCAGAGTGTAGTTGAAACTCAGTTATTGCTTCGGGATTGAATACAAGTCTTCATGCGCCCTTTCCTCCATGGGAGTATTGCCTCAAACACTATACGCTTTGATCGTTTCCTGGAAGACCAGTAGTAGTTTCCGATGCACATCTGGAGGCATTCTGTAATCGGTGGACTATCAGTGTTGATGAAACACAGAAATGGCATAGGGGATTGAATACAACAGTCACCATGCGCACTTTCCTCCATGGGAGTAATGTGTCAAACAGTCTACGCTTTGATCGTTCCCTGGAAGACCAGTAGTAGTTTCCGATGCACATCTGGAGGCACTGTGTAATCTGTGGACGTTCAAAGTGTTGATGAAACACAGAAATTGCATCGGGATTTAATACAACAGTCACCATGCGCCCTTTCCTCCATGGGAGTAATGTGTCAAACAGTCTACGCTTTGATCGTTCCCTGGAAGACCAGTAGTAGTTTCCGATGCACATCTGGAGGCATTCTGTAATCGGTGGACTATCAGTGTTGATGAAACACAGAAATGGCATAGGGGATTGAATACAACAGTCACCATGCGCACATTCCTCCATGGGAGTAATGTCGCAAACAGTCTCTACGCTTTGATCGTTCCCTGGAAGACCAGTAGTAGTCTCCGATGCACATCTGGAGGCATTCTGTATTCTGTGGACTATCAGAGTGTTGGTGAAACCCAAATATAGCATCGGGATTGAATACAACAGTCACCATGCACTCTTTCCTCCATGGGACTAATGTCTCAAACAGTGTACGCTTTGATCGTTCCCTGGAAGACCAGTAGTAGTTTCCGATGCACATCTGGAGGCATTCTGTAAATTATGGACTATCAGAGTGTTGATGAAACACAGAAATTTCATCGGGATTGAATACAACAGTCACCATGCGCACTTTCCTCCTTGGGAGTAATGTCTCAAACAGTGTACGCTTTGATCGTTCCCTGGATGACCAGTAGTAGTTTCTGATGCACATCTGGAGGCATTCTGTAATCTGTGGACTATCAGAGTGTTGATGAAACACAGAAATTGCATCGGGATTGAATACAACAGTCACCATGCGCACTTTCCTCCTTGGGAGTAATGTCTCAAACAGTGTACGCTTTGATCGTTCCCTGGATGACCAGTAGTAGTTTCTGAGGCACATCTGGAGGCATTCTGTATTCTGTGGACTATCAGAGTGTTGGTGAAACACAAATATTGCATCGGGATTGAATACAACAGTCACCATGCACTCTTTCCTCCTTTGGAGTAATGTCTCAAACAGTCTACGCTTTGAACGTTCCCTGGAAGAAAAGTATTAGTTTCCGTTGCACATCTGGAGGCATTCTGTAATCTGTGGACGTTCAAATTGTTCATGAAACACAGTAATTGCATCGGGATGGAAGACAACAGTCACCATGCGCCTTTTCCTCCACGGGAGTAAAGTGTCAAACAGTCTACGCTCTGATCGTTCCCTGGAAGACCAGTAGTCGTTTCCGATGCACACCTGGAGGCATTCTGTAAATTGTGGACTATCAGAGTGTTGATGAAACACAGAAATTGCATCGGGATTGAATACAACAGTCACCATGCGCACTTTCATCCTTGGGAGTAATGTCTCAAACAGTGTACGCTTTGATCGTTCGCTGGATGACCAGTAGTAGTTTCTGATACACATCTGGAGGCATTCTGTAATCTGTGGACTATCAGAGTGTTGATGAAACACAGAAATTGCATCGGGATTGAATACAACAGTCACCATGCACTCTTTCCTCCTTTGGAGTAATGGCTCAAACAGTCTACGCTTTGAACGTTCCCTGGAAGAAAAGTATTAGTTTCCGTTGCACATCTGAAGGCATTCTGTAATCTGTGGACTTTCAAATTGTTGATGAAACACAGTAATTGCATCGGGATGGAATACAACAGTCACCATGCACCCTTTCCTCCACGGGAGTAAAGTGTCAAACAGTCTACGCTCTGATCGTTCCCTGGAAGACCAGTAGTCGTTTCCGATGCACATCTGGAGTCATTCTGTAAATTGTGGACTATCAGAGTGTTGATGAAACACAGAAATTGCATCAGGATTGAATACAACAGTCACCATGCGCACTTTCCTCCTTGGGAGTAATGTCTCGAACAGTGTACGCTTTGATCGTTCCCTGGATGACCAGTAGTAGTTTCTGATGCACATCTGGAGTAATTCTGTAATCTGTGGACGTTCAAAGTGTTGATGAAACACAGAAATTGCATCGAGATTGAATACAACAGTCATCATGCGCATTTTCCTCCATGGGAGTTATGTCTCAAACAGTCTACGCTTTGATCGTTCCCTGGAAGACCAGTAGTAGTTTATGATGCACATCTTGAGAGATTCTGTAATCTGTAAACTATCAGAGTGTTGTTGAAACACAGAAATTTCATCGGGATTGAATACAACAATCACCATGCGCACTTTCCTATATGGGAGTATTGTCTCAAAGAGTCTACGTTTTGATCGTTTCCTGGAAGACCCGTAGTAGTTACCGATGCACATCTGGAGGCATTCTGTGATCTGTGGACCTACCAAGTGTTGATGAAACACAGAAATTGCATTGGGATTGATACAACAGTCACCATGCGCCTTTTCCTCCATGGGGGTAATGTCTCAAACAGTCTACGCTTAGATCGTTCCCTGGAAGACCAGTAGTAGTTTCCAATGCACATCTGTAGACATTCTGTAATCTGTGGAACATCAGAGTGTTGATGAAACACAGAAATTGCATCGGGATTGAACACAACAGTCACCATGCGCACTTTCCTCCATGGGAGTAATGTCTCAAACAGTCTACGATTTGATCGTTTCCTGGAAGCCCAGTAGTAGTTTCCGATGCACATCCGGTGGCATTCTGTAATCTGTGGACTATCAGAGTGTTGGTGAAACAACGAAATTGAATCGGGATTGAATACAACAGTCACCATGCGCACTTTCCTCCATGGGAGCAATGTCTCAAACAGTCTACCCTTTGACCGTTCCCTGGTAGACCAATAGTAGTTTCCGAGCACATCTGGAGGCATTCTGTAATCTGTCGACTATCAGAGTGTTGATGAAACACAGAAATTGCATCGGGATTGAATACAACAGTCACCATGCGCACTTTCCTCCATGGGAGTAATGTCTCAAACAGTGTACGCTTTGATCGTTCCCTGGATGACCAGTAGTAGTTTCTGAGGCACATCTGGAGGCATTCTGTATTCTGTGGACTATCAGAATGTTGATGAAACACAGAAATTGCATCGCGATCGAATACAACAGTCTCCATGCGCCCTTTTCTCCATGGGAGTAATGTCTCAAACAGTCAACGCTTTGATCGGTCTCTGGAAGACCAGTAGTAGCTTCCGATGCACATCTGGAGGCATTCTGTAATCTGTGGACTATCCGAGTGTTCTTGAAACACAGAAATTGCATCGGGATTCAATACAATAGTCACCATGCGCCCTTTCCTCCATGGGAGTTATGTCTCAAACAGTCAACGCTTTGATCGGTCTCTGGAAGACCAGTAGTAGCTTCCGATGCACATCTGGAGGTATTCTGTAATCTGTGGACTATCCGAGTGTTCTTGAAACACAGAAATTGCATCGGGATTCAATACAATAGTCACCATGCGCACTTTCCTCCATGGGAGTAATGTCTCAAACAGTCTACGCTTTGATCGTTCCCTGGAAGACCAGTAGTAGTTTCCGATGCACATCTGTAGGCATTCTATAAATTGTGGACTATCAGAGTGTTGATGAAACACAGAAATTGCATCGGGATTGAATACAACAGTCACCATGTGCACTTCCCTCCTTGGGAGTAATGTCTCAAACAGTCTACGCTTTGATCGTTCCCTGGAAGACCAGTAGTAGTTTCCGATGCACATCTGGAGGCATTCTGTAAATTGTGGACTATCAGAGTGTTGATGAAACACAGAAATTGCATCGGTATTGAATACAACAGTCACCATGCGCACTTTCCTCCTTGGGAGTAATGTCTCAAACAGTGTACGCTTTGATCGTTCCCTGGATGACCAGTAGTAGTTTCTGATGCACATCTGGAGGCATTCTGTAATCTGTGGACTATCAGAGTGTTGATGAAACACAGAAATTGAATCGGGATTGAATACAACAGTCACCATGCGCACTTTCCTCCTTGGGAGTAATGTCTCAAAGAGTGTACGCTTTGATCGTTCCCTGGATGACCAGTAGTAGTTTCTGAGGCACATCTGGAGGCATTCTGTATTCTGTGGACTATCAGAGTGTTGGTGAAACACAAATATTGCATCGGGATTGAATACAACAGTCACCATGCACTCTTTCCTCCTTTGGAGTAATGTCTCAAACAGTCTACGCTTTGAACGTTCCCTGGAAGAAAAGTGTTAGTTTCCGTTCCACATCTGGAGGCATTCTGTAATCTGTGGACGTTCAAATTGTTGATGAAACACAGTAATTGCATCGGGATGGAATACAACAGTCACCATGCGCCCTTTCCTCCACGGGAGTAAAGTGTCAAACAGTCTACGCTTTGATCGTTCCCTGGAAGACCAGTAGTAGTTTCCGATGCACATCTGGAGGCATTCTGTAAATTGTGGACTATCAGAGTGTTGATGAAACACAGAAATTGCATCGGGATTGAATACAACAGTCAACATGCCCACTTTCCTCCATGGGAGTAATGTCTCAAACAGTCTACGATTTGATCGTTTCCTGGAAGACCAGTAGTAGTTTCCGATGCACATCCGGTGGTATTCTGTAATCTGTGGACTATCAGAGTGTTGGTGAAACATCGAAATTGAATCGGGATTGAATACAACAGTCACCATGCGCACTTTCCTCCATGGGAGTAATGTCTCAAACAGTTCACCCTTTGACCGTTCCCTGGAAGACCAATAGTAGTTTCCGTAGCACATCTGGAGGCATTCTGTAATCTGTGGACTATGAGAGTGTTGATGAAACACAGAAATTGCATCGAGATTGAATACAACAGTCATCATGCGCATTTTCCTCCATGGGAGTTATGTCTCAAACTGTCTACGCTTTGATCGTTCCCTGGAAGACCAGTAGTAGTTTATGATGCACATCTCGAGACATTCGGTAATCTGTAAACTATCAGAGTGTTGTTCAAACACAGATATTGCATCGGGATTGAATACAACGGTCAAAATGCGCACTTTCCTAAATGGGAGTAATGTCTCAAAGAGTCTACGCTTTGATCGTTCCCTGGAAGCCAGTAGTAGTTTCCGATGCACATCAGGAGGCATTCTGTGATCTGTGGACCTACCAAGTGTTGATGAAACACAGAAATTGCATCGGGATTGATACAACAGTCACCATGCGTACTTTCCTCCATGGGAGTAATGTCTCAAACAGTCTACGCTTTGATCGTTCCCGGAAAGACCAGTAGTAGTTTCCAATGCACATCTGGTGGCATTCTGTAATCTGTGGAACATCAGAGTGTTGATGAAACACAGAAATTGCATCGGGATTGAACACAACAGTCAACATGCCCACTTTCCTCCATGGGAGTAATGTCTCAAACAGTCTACGATTTGATCGTTTCCTGGAAGACCAGTAGTAGTTTCCGATGCACATCCGGTGGCATTCTGTAATCTGTGGACTATCAGAGTGTTGGTGAAACATCGAAATTGAATCGGGATTGAATACAACAGTCACCATGCGCACTTTCCTCCATGGGAGTAATGTCTCAAACAGTCTACCCTTTGACCGTTCCCTGGAAGACCAATAGTAGTTTCCGTAGCACATCTGGAGGCATTCTGTAATCTGTGGACTATGAGAGTGTTGATGAAACACAGAAATTGCATCGGGATTCAATACAACAGTCACCGTGCGCATGTTCCTCCATGGGAGAAATGTATCAAGCAGTCTACGTTTTGATCGTTCCCTGAAAAACCAGTTGTAGTTTCCGATGCACATCTGGAGGCATTCTGTAATCTGTGGACCTTCAGAGTGTTGATGAAACACAGAAATTGCATCGCGATTAAATACAACAGTCACCATGCGCCCTTTCCTCCATGGGAGTAATGTCTCAAACAGTCAACGCTTTGATCGGTCTCTGGAAAACCAGTAGTAGCTTCCGATGCACATCTGGAGGCATTCTGTAATCTGTGGACTATCAAAGTGTTGATGAAACACAGAAATTGCATCGGGATTGAATACAACAGTCACCATGCGCACTTTCCTCCTTGGGAGTAATGTCTCAAACAGTCTACTCTTTGATCGTTCCCTGGATGAGCAGTAGTAGTTTCGTTGCACATCTGGAGTAATTCTTTAATCTGTGGACGTTCAAAGTGTTAATGAAACACAGAAATTGCATCGAGATTGAATACAACAGTCATCATGCGCATTTTCCTCCATGGGAGTTATGTCTCAAACTGTCTACGCTTTGATCGTTCCCTGGAAGACCAGTAGTAGTTTATGATGCACATCTCGAGACATTCGGTAATCTGTAAACTATCAGAGTGTTGTTCAAACACAGATATTGCATCGGGATTGAATACAACGGTCAAAATGCGCACTTTCCTAAATGGGAGTAATGTCTCAAAGAGTCTACGCTTTGATCGTTCCCTGGAAGACCAGTAGTAGTTTCCGATGCACATCAGGAGGCATTCTGTGATCTGTGGACCTACCAAGTGTTGATGAAACACAGAAATTGCATCGGGATTGATACAACAGTCACCATGCGTACTTTCCTCCATGGGAGTAATGTCTCAAACAGTCTACGCTTTGATCGTTCCCGGAAAGACCAGTAGTAGTTTCCAATGCACATCTGGAGGCATTCTGTAATCTGTGGAACATCAGAGTGTTGATGAAACACAGAAATTGCATCGGGATTGAACACAACAGTCAACATGCGCACTTTCCTCCATGGGAGTAATGTCTCAAACAGTCTACGATTTGATCGTTTCCTGGAAGACCAGTAGTAGTTTCCGATGCACATCCGGTGGCATTCTGTAATCTGTGGACTATCAGAGTGTTGGTGAAACATCGAAATTGAATCGGGATTGAATACAACAGTCACCATGCGCACTTTCCTCCATGGGAGTAATGTCTCAAACAGTCTACCCTTTGACCGTTCCCTGGAAGACCAATAGTAGTTTCCGTAGCACATCTGGAGGCATTCTGTAATCTGTGGACTATGAGAGTGTTGATGAAACACAGAAATTGCATCGGGATTGATACAACAGTCACCATGCGCACTTTCCTTCATGGGACTAATGTCTCAAACAGTCTACGCTTTGATCGTTCCCTGGAAGACCAGTAGTAGTTTCCAATGCACATCTGGAGGCATTCTGTAATCTGTGGAACATCAGAGTGTTGATGAAACACAGAAATTGTATCGGGATTGAACACAACAGTCACCATGCGCACTTTCCTCCATGGGAGTAATGTCTCAAACAGTCTACGCTTTGATCCTTCCCTGAAAGACCAGTTGTTGTTTCCGATGCACATTTGGAGGCATTCTGTGATCTGTGGACCATCAGAGTGTTTTTGAAACACAGAAATTGCATCGGGATTCAATACAACGGTCACCATGCGCACTTTCCACCATGGGAGTAATGTTTCAAACAGTCTACGCTTTGAACGTTCCCTGGAAGACCAGTAGTAGTTTCCAATTCGCATCTGGTGGCATTCTGTAATCTGTGGAACATCAGAGTGTTGATGAAACACAGAAATTGCATCCGGATTGAATACAACATGCACCATGCGCACTTTCCTCCATGGGTGTAATGTGTCAAACAGTCTACGCTTTGATCGTTCTCTGGAAGACCAGTAGTAGTTTCCGATGCACATCTGGAGGCATTCTGTAATCTGTGGACTATCAGAGTTTTGTTGAACCACAGATATTGCATCGGGAATCAATACAACCGTGACCATGCGCACATTCCTATATGGGAGTAATGTCTCAAACAGTCTACGATTTGATCGTTCCCTGGAAGACCACTAGTAGTTTCCGATGCACATCTGTAGGCATTCTGTAATCTTTGGACTATCAGAGAATTGATGAAACACAGAAATTGCATCGGGATTGAATACAACGGTCACCATGCGCACGTTCCTCCATGGGAGTAACGTCTCAAACAGTCTACGCTTTGATCCTTCCCTGAAACACCAGTTGTAGTTTCCGATGCACATTTGGAGGCATTCTGTGATCTGTGGACCATCAGAGTGTTTTTGAAACACAGAAATTGCATCGGGATTCAATACAACAGTCACCATGCGCACTTTCCACCATGGGAGTAATGTCTCAAACAGTCTACGCTTTGAACGTTCCCTGGAAGAAAAGTATTAGTTTCCGTTGCACATCTGGAGGCATTCTGTAATCTGTGGACGTTCAAAGTGTTGATGAAACACAGAAATTGATTCGGGATTGAAAACAATAGTCACCATGCGCCCTTTCCTCCACGGGAGTAAAGTGTCAAACAGTCTACGCTTTGATCGTTCCCTGGAAGACCAGTAGTAGTTTCCGATGCACATCTGGAGGCATTCTGTAATCTGTGGACTATCAGAGTGTTGTTGAAACACAGTTATTGCTTCGGGATTGAATACAAGTCTTCATGCGCCCTTTCCTCCATGGGAGTATTGCCTCAAACACTATACGCTTTGATCGTTTCCTGGAAGACCAGTAGTAGTTTCCGATGCACATCTGGAGGCATTCTGTAATCTGTAATCTGTGGACGTTCAAAGTGTTGATGAAACACAGAAATTGATTCGGGATTGAAAACAACAGTCACCATGCGCCCTTTCCTCCACGGGAGTAAAGTGTCAAACAGTCTACGCTTTGATCGTTCCCTGGAAGACCAGTAGTAGTTTCCGTTGCACATCTGGAGGCATTGTGTAATCTGTGGACGTTCAAAGTGTTGATGAAACACAGAAATTGCATCGGGATTTAATACAACAGTCACCATGCACTCTTTCCTCCATGGGAGTAATGTCTCAAACAGTGTACGCTTTGATCGTTTCCTGGATGACCAGTAGTAGTTTCTGATGCACATCTGGAGGCATTCTGTAATCTGTGGACTATCAGAGTGTTGATGAAACACAGAAATTGCATCGGGATTGAATACAACAGTCACCATGCGCACTTTCCTCCTTGGGAGTAATGTCTCAAACAGTCTACGCTTTGATCGTTCCCTGGAAGACCAGTAGTAGTTTCCGATGCACATCTGGAGGCATTCTGTAAATTGTGGGCTATCAGAGTGTTGATGAAACACAGAAATTTCATCGGGATTGAATACAACAGTCACCATGCGCACTTTCCTCCTTGGGAGTAATGTCTCAAACAGTGTACGCTTTGATCGTTCCCTGGAAGACCAGTAGTAGTCTCCGATGCACATCTGGAGGCATTCTGTATTCTGTGGACAATCAGAGTGTTGGTGAAACACAAATATAGCATCGGGATTGAATACAACAGTCACCATGCACTCTTTCCTCCATGGGAGTAATGTCTCAAACAGTGTACGCTTTGATCGTTTCCTGGATGACCAGTAGTAGTTTCTGATGCACATCTGGAGGCATTCTGTATTCTGTGGACTATCAGAGTGTTGGTGAAACACAAATATAGCATCGGGATTGAATACAACAGTCACCATGCACTCTTTCCTCCATGGGAGTAATGTCTCAAACAGTCTACGCTTTGATCGTTCCCTGGATGAGCAGTAGTAGCTTCCGGTGCACATCTGGAGTCATTCGGTAATCTGAGGACGTTCAAAGTGTTGATGAAACACAGAAATTGCATCGGGATTGAATACAACAGTCACCATGCGCATTTTCCTCCATGGGAGTTATGTCTCAAACAGTCTACGCTGTGATCGTTCCCTGGTTGACCAGTAGTAGTTTATGATGCACATCTCGAGAGATTCGGTAATCTGTAAACTATCAGAGTGTTGTTCAAACACAGATATTGCATCGGGATTGAATACAACGGTCAAAATGCGCACTTTCCTAAATGGGAGTAATGTCTCAAAGAGTCTACGCTTTGATCGTTCCCTGGAAGACCAGTAGTAGTTTGCGATGCACATCAGGAGGCATTCTGTGATCTGTGGACCTACCAAGTGTTGATGAAACACAGAAATTGCATCGGGATTGATACAACAGTCACCATGCGCACTTTCCTTCATGGGACTAATGTCTCAAACAGTCTATGCTTTGATCGTTCCCTGGAAGACCAGTAGTAGTTTCCAATGCACATCTGGAGGCATTCTGTAATCTGTGGAACATCAGAATGTTGATGAAACACAGAAATTGCATCGGGATTGAACACAACAGTCACCATGCGCACTTTCCTCCATGGGAGTTATGTCTCAAACAGTCTACGCTTTGATCCTTCCCTGAAAGACCAGTTGTTGTTTCCGATGCACATTTGGAGGCATTCAGTGATCTGTGGACCATCAGAGTGTTTTTGAAAAACAGAAATTGCATCGGGATTCAATACAACGGTCACCATGCGCACTTTCCACCATGGGACTAATGTTTCAAACAGTCTACGCTTTGAACGTACCCTGGAAGACCAGTAGTAGTTTCCAATTCACATCTGGTGGCATTCTGTAATCTGTGGAACATCAGAGTGTTGATGAAACACAGAAATTGCATCGGGATTGAATACAACATTCACCATGCGCACTTTCCTCCATGGGTGTAATGTGTCAAACAGTCTACGCTTTGATCGTTCTCTGGAAGACCAGTAGTAGATTCCGATGCACATCTGGAGGCATTCTGTAATCTGTGGACTATCAGAGTGTTGTTGAAACACAGAAATTGCATCGGGAATCAATAGAACCGTAACCATGCGCACATTCCTACATGGGAGTAATGTCTCAAACAGTCTACGATTTGATCGTTCCCTGGAAGACCACTAGTAGTTTCCGATGCACATCTGTAGGCATTCTATAATCTGTGGACTATCAGAGTGTTGATGAAACACAGAAATTGCATCGGGATTGAATACAACGGTCACCATGCGCACGTTCCTCCATGGGAGTAATGTCTCAAACAGTCTACGCTTTGAACGTTCCCTGGAAGAAAAGTATTAGTTTCCGTTGCACATCTGGAGGCATTCTGTAATCTGTGGACGTTCAAAGTGTTGATGAAACACAGAAATTGATTCGGGATTGAAAACAACAGTCACCATGCGCCCTTTCCTCCACGGGAGTAAAGTGTCAAACAGTCTACGCTTTGATCGTTCCCTGGAAGACCAGTAGTAGTTTCCGATGCACATCTGGAGGCATTCTGTAATCTGTGGACTATCAGAGTGTAGTTGAAACTCAGTTATTGCTTCGGGATTGAATACAAGTCTTCATGCTCCCTTTCTTCCATGGGAGTATTGCCTCAAACACTATACGCTTTGATCGTTTCCTGGAAGACCAGTAGTAGTTTCCGATGCACATCTGGAGGCATTCTGTAATCGATGGACTATCAGTGTTGATGAAACACAGAAATGGCATAGGGGATTGAATACAACAGTCACCATGCGCACATTCCTCCATGGGAGTAATGTCGCAAACAGTCTCTACGCTTTGATCGTTCCCTGGAAGACCAGTAGTAGTCTCCGATGCACATCTGGAGGCATTCTGTATTCTGTGGACTATCAGAGTGTTGGTGAAACCCAAATATAGCATCGGGATTGAATACAACAGTCACCATGCACTCTTTCCTCCATGGGACTAATGTCTCAAACAGTGTACGCTTTGATCGTTTCCTGGATGACCAGTAGTAGTTTCTGATGCACATCTGGAGGCATTCTGTAATCCGTGGACTATCAGAGTGTTGATGAAACACAGAAATTGCATCGGGATTGAATACTACAGTCACCATGCGCACTTTCCTCCTTGGGAGTAATGTCTCAAACAGTCTACGCTTTGATCGTTCCCTGGAAGACCAGTAGTAGTTTCCGATGCACATCTGGAGGCATTCTGTAAATTATGGACTATCAGAGTGTTGATGAAACACAGAAATTGCATCGGGATTGAATACAACAGTCACCATGCGCACTTTCCTCCTTGGGAGTAATGTCTCAAACAGTGTTCGCTTTGATCGTTCCCTGGATGACCAGTAGTAGTTTCTGAGGCACATCTGGAGGCATTCTGTATTCTGTGGACTATCAGAATGTTGATGAAACACAATAATTGCATCGGGATTGAATACAACAGTCACCGTGCGCATGTTCCTCCATGGGAGAAATGTCTCAAACAGTCTACATTTTTATCGTTCCCTGAAAGACCAGTTGTAGATTCCGTTGCACATCTGGATGCATTCTGTAAACTGTGGACCTTCAGAGTGTTGATGAAACACAGAAATTGCATCGCGATAGAATACAACAGTCTCCATGCGCCCTTTTCTCCATGGGAGTAATGTCTCAAACAGTCAACGCTTTGATCGGTCTCTGGAAGACCAGTAGTAGCTTCCGATGCACATCTGGAGGCATTCTGTAATCTGTGGACTATCCGAGTGTTCTTGAAACACAGAAATTGCATCGGGATTCAATACAATAGTCACCATGCGCCCTTTCCTCCATGGGAGTTATGTCTCAAACAGTCAACGCTTTGATCGGTCTCTGGAAGACCAGTAGTAGCTTCCGATGCACATCTGGAGGTATTCTGTAATCTGTGGACTATCCGAGTGTTCTTGAAACACAGAAATTGCATCGGGATTCAATACAATAGTCACCATGCGCACTTTCCTCCATGGGAGTAATGTCTCAAACAGTCTACGCTTTGATCGTTCCCTGGAAGACCAGTAGTAGTTTCCGATGCACATCTGTAGGCATTCTATAAATTGTGGACTATCAGAGTGTTGATGAAACACAGAAATTGCATCGGGATTGAATACAACAGTCACCATGTGCACTTCCCTCCTTGGGAGTAATGTCTCAAACAGTCTACGCTTTGATCGTTCCCTGGAAGACCAGTAGTAGTTTCCGATGCACATCTGGAGGCATTCTGTAAATTGTGGACTATCAGAGTGTTGATGAAACACAGAAATTGCATCGGGATTGAATACAACAGTCACCATGCGCACTTTCCTCCTTGGGAGTAATGTCTCAAACAGTGTACGCTTTGATCGTTCCCTGGATGACCAGTAGTAGTTTCTGATGCACATCTGGAGGCATTCTGTAATCTGTGGACTATCAGAGTGTTGATGAAACACAGAAATTGAATCGGGATTGAATACAACAGTCACCATGCGCACTTTCCTCCTTGGGAGTAATGTCTCAAACAGTGTACGCTTTGATCGTTCCCTGGATGACCAGTAGTAGTTTCTGAGGCACATCTGGAGGCATTCTGTATTCTGTGGACTATCAGAGTGTTGGTGAAACACAAATATTGCATCGGGATTGAATACAACAGTCACCATGCACTCTTTCCTCCTTTGGAGTAATGTCTCAAACAGTCTACGCTTTGAACGTTCCCTGGAAGAAAAGTGTTAGTTTCCGTTCCACATCTGGAGGCATTCTGCAATCTGTGGACGTTCAAATTGTTGATGAAACACAGTAATTGCATCGGGATGGAATACAACAGTCACCATGCGCCCTTTCCTCCACGGGAGTAAAGTGTCAAACAGTCTACGCTTTGATCGTTCCCTGGAAGACCAGTAGTAGTTTCCGATGCACATCTGGAGGCATTCTGTAAATTGTTGACTATCAGAGTGTTGATGAAACACAGAAATTTCATCGGGATTGAATACAACAGTCACCATGCGCACTTTCCTCCTTGGGAGTAATGTCTCAAACAGTGTACGCTTTAATCGTTCCCTGGATGACCAGTAGTAGTTTCTGATGCACAGCTGGAGGCATTCTGTAATCTGTGGACTATCAGAGTGTTGATGAAACACAGAAATTGCATCGGGATTGAATACAACAGTCACCATGCGCACTTTCCTCCTTGGGAGTAATGTCTCAAACAGTCTACGCTTTGATCGTTCCCTGGATGAGCAGTAGTAGTTTCGTTGCACATCTGGAGTAATTCTTTAATCTGTGGACGTTCAAAGTGTTGATGAAACACAGAAATTGCATCGAGATTGAATACAACAGTCATCATGCGCATTTTCCTCCATGGGAGTTATGTCTCAAACTGTCTACGCTTTGATCGTTCCCTGGAAGACCAGTAGTAGTTTATGATGCACATCTCGAGACATTCGGTAATCTGTAAACTATCAGAGTGTTGTTCAAACACAGATATTGCATCGGGATTGAATACAACGGTCAAAATGCGCACTTTCCTAAATGGGAGTAATGTCTCAAAGAGTCTACGCTTTGATCGTTCCCTGGAAGCCAGTAGTAGTTTCCGATGCACATCAGGAGGCATTCTGTGATCTGTGGACCTACCAAGTGTTGATGAAACACAGAAATTGCATCGGGATTGATACAACAGTCACCATGCGTACTTTCCTCCATGGGAGTAATGTCTCAAACAGTCTACGCTTTGATCGTTCCCGGAAAGACCAGTAGTAGTTTCCAATGCACATCTGGTGGCATTCTGTAATCTGTGGAACATCAGAGTGTTGATGAAACACAGAAATTGCATCGGGATTGAACACAACAGTCAACATGCCCACTTTCCTCCATGGGAGTAATGTCTCAAACAGTCTACGATTTGATCGTTTCCTGGAAGACCAGTAGTAGTTTCCGATGCACATCCGGTGGCATTCTGTAATCTGTGGACTATCAGAGTGTTGGTGAAACATCGAAATTGAATCGGGATTGAATACAACAGTCACCATGCGCACTTTCCTCCATGGGAGTAATGTCTCAAACAGTCTACCCTTTGACCGTTCCCTGGAAGACCAATAGTAGTTTCCGTAGCACATCTGGAGGCATTCTGTAATCTGTGGACTATGAGAGTGTTGATGAAACACAGAAATTGCATCGGGATTCAATACAACAGTCACCGTGCGCATGTTCCTCCATGGGAGAAATGTATCAAGCAGTCTACGTTTTGATCGTTCCCTGAAAAACCAGTTGTAGTTTCCGATGCACATCTGGAGGCATTCTGTAATCTGTGGACCTTCAGAGTGTTGATGAAACACAGAAATTGCATCGCGATTAAATACAACAGTCACCATGCGCCCTTTCCTCCATGGGAGTAATGTCTCAAACAGTCAACGCTTTGATCGGTCTCTGGAAAACCAGTAGTAGCTTCCGATGCACATCTGGAGGCATTCTGTAATCTGTGGACTATCAAAGTGTTGATGAAACACAGAAATTGCATCGGGATTGAATACAACAGTCACCATGCGCACTTTCCTCCTTGGGAGTAATGTCTCAAACAGTCTACGCTTTGATCGTTCCCTGGATGAGCAGTAGTAGTTTCGTTGCACATCTGGAGTAATTCTTTAATCTGTGGACGTTCAAAGTGTTGATGAAACACAGAAATTGCATCGAGATTGAATACAACAGTCATCATGCGCATTTTCCTCCATGGGAGTTATGTCTCAAACTGTCTACGCTTTGATCGTTCCCTGGAAGACCAGTAGTAGTTTATGATGCACATCTCGAGACATTCGGTAATCTGTAAACTATCAGAGTGTTGTTCAAACACAGATATTGCATCGGGATTGAATACAACGGTCAAAATGCGCACTTTCCTAAATGGGAGTAATGTCTCAAAGAGTCTACGCTTTGATCGTTCCCTGGAAGACCAGTAGTAGTTTCCGATGCACATCAGGAGGCATTCTGTGATCTGTGGACCTACCAAGTGTTGATGAAACACAGAAATTGCATCGGGATTGATACAACAGTCACCATGCGTACTTTCCTCCATGGGAGTAATGTCTCAAACAGTCTACACTTTGATCGTTCCCGGAAAGACCAGTAGTAGTTTCCAATGCACATCTGGAGGCATTCTGTAATCTGTGGAACATCAGAGTGTTGATGAAACACAGAAATTGCATCGGGATTGAACACAACAGTCAACATGCGCACTTTCCTCCATGGGAGTAATGTCTCAAACAGTCTACGATTTGATCGTTTCCTGGAAGACCAGTAGTAGTTTCCGATGCACATCCGGTGGCATTCTGTAATCTGTGGACTATCAGAGTGTTGGTGAAACATCGAAATTGAATCGGGATTGAATACAACAGTCACCATGCGCACTTTCCTCCATGGGAGTAATGTCTCAAACAGTCTACCCTTTGACCGTTCCCTGGAAGACCAATAGTAGTTTCCGTAGCACATCTGGAGGCATTCTGTAATCTGTGGACTATGAGAGTGTTGATGAAACACAGAAATTGCATCGGGATTGATACAACAGTCACCATGCGCACTTTCCTTCATGGGACTAATGTCTCAAACAGTCTACGCTTTGATCGTTCCCTGGAAGACCAGTAGTAGTTTCCAATGCACATCTGGAGGCATTCTGTAATCTGTGGAACATCAGAGTGTTGATGAAACACAGAAATTGTATCGGGATTGAACACAACAGTCACCATGCGCACTTTCCTCCATGGGAGTAATGTCTCAAACAGTCTACGCTTTGATCCTTCCCTGAAAGACCAGTTGTTGTTTCCGATGCACATTTGGAGGCATTCTGTGATCTGTGGACCATCAGAGTGTTTTTGAAACACAGAAATTGCATCGGGATTCAATACAACGGTCACCATGCGCACTTTCCACCATGGGAGTAATGTTTCAAACAGTCTACGCTTTGAACGTTCCCTGGAAGACCAGTAGTAGTTTCCAATTCGCATCTGGTGGCATTCTGTAATCTGTGGAACATCAGAGTGTTGATGAAACACAGAAATTGCATCCGGATTGAATACAACATGCACCATGCGCACTTTCCTCCATGGGTGTAATGTGTCAAACAGTCTACGCTTTGATCGTTCTCTGGAAGACCAGTAGTAGTTTCCGATGCACATCTGGAGGCATTCTGTAATCTGTGGACTATCAGAGTGTTGTTGAACCACAGATATTGCATCGGGAATCAATACAACCGTGACCATGCGCACATTCCTATATGGGAGTAATGTCTCAAACAGTCTACGATTTGATCGTTCCCTGGAAGACCACTAGTAGTTTCCGATGCACATCTGTAGGCATTCTGTAATCTTTGGACTATCAGAGAATTGATGAAACACAGAAATTGCATCGGGATTGAATACAACGGTCACCATGCGCACGTTCCTCCATGGGAGTAACGTCTCAAACAGTCTACGCTTTGATCCTTCCCTGAAACACCAGTTGTAGTTTCCGATGCACATTTGGAGGCATTCTGTGATCTGTGGACCATCAGAGTGTTTTTGAAACACAGAAATTGCATCGGGATTCAATACAACAGTCACCATGCGCACTTTCCACCATGGGAGTAGTGTCTCAAACAGTCTACGCTTTGAACGTTCCCTGGAAGAAAAGTATTAGTTTCCGTTGCACATCTGGAGGCATTCTGTAATCTGTGGACGTTCAAAGTGTTGATGAAACACAGAAATTGATTCGGGATTGAAAACAATAGTCACCATGCGCCCTTTCCTCCACGGGAGTAAAGTGTCAAACAGTCTACGCTTTGATCGTTCCCTGGAAGACCAGTAGTAGTTTCCGATGCACATCTGGAGGCATTCTGTAATCTGTGGACTATCAGAGTGTTGTTGAAACACAGTTATTGCTTCGGGATTGAATACAAGTCTTCATGCGCCCTTTCCTCCATGGGAGTATTGCCTCAAACACTATACGCTTTGATCGTTTCCTGGAAGACCAGTAGTAGTTTCCGATGCACATCTGGAGGCATTCTGTAATCTGTAATCTGTGGACGTTCAAAGTGTTGATGAAACACAGAAATTGATTCGGGATTGAAAACAACAGTCACCATGCGCCCTTTCCTCCACGGGAGTAAAGTGTCAAACAGTCTACGCTTTGATCGTTCCCTGGAAGACCAGTAGTAGTTTCCGTTGCACATCTGGAGGCATTGTGTAATCTGTGGACGTTCAAAGTGTTGATGAAACACAGAAATTGCATCGGGATTTAATACAACAGTCACCATGCACTCTTTCCTCCATGGGAGTAATGTCTCAAACAGTGTACGCTTTGATCGTTTCCTGGATGACCAGTAGTAGTTTCTGATGCACATCTGGAGGCATTCTGTAATCTGTGGACTATCAGAGTGTTGATGAAACACAGAAATTGCATCGGGATTGAATACAACAGTCACCATGCGCACTTTCCTCCTTGGGAGTAATGTCTCAAACAGTCTACGCTTTGATCGTTCCCTGGAAGACCAGTAGTAGTTTCCGATGCACATCTGGAGGCATTCTGTAAATTGTGGGCTATCAGAGTGTTGATGAAACACAGAAATTTCATCGGGATTGAATACAACAGTCACCATGCGCACTTTCCTCCTTGGGAGTAATGTCTCAAACAGTGTACGCTTTGATCGTTCCCTGGAAGACCAGTAGTAGTCTCCGATGCACATCTGGAGGCATTCTGTATTCTGTGGACTATCAGAGTGTTGGTGAAACACAAATATAGCATCGGGATTGAATACAACAGTCACCATGCACTCTTTCCTCCATGGGAGTAATGTCTCAAACAGTGTACGCTTTGATCGTTTCCTGGATGACCAGTAGTAGTTTCTGATGCACATCTGGAGGCATTCTGTATTCTGTGGACTATCAGAGTGTTGGTGAAACACAAATATAGCATCGGGATTGAATACAACAGTCACCATGCACTCTTTCCTCCATGGGAGTAATGTCTCAAACAGTCTACGCTTTGATCGTTCCCTGGATGAGCAGTAGTAGCTTCCGGTGCACATCTGGAGTCATTCTGTAATCTGTGGACGTTCAAAGTGTTGATGAAACACAGAAATTGCATCGGGATTGAATACAACAGTCACCATGCGCATTTTCCTCCATGGGAGTTATGTCTCAAACAGTCTACGCTGTGATCGTTCCCTGGTTGACCAGTAGTAGTTTATGATGCACATCTCGAGAGATTCGGTAATCTGTAAACTATCAGAGTGTTGTTCAAACACAGATATTGCATCGGCATTGAATACAACGGTCAAAATGCGCACTTTCCTAAATGGGAGTAATGTCTCAAAGAGTCTACGCTTTGATCGTTCCCTGGAAGGCCAGTAGTAGTTTGCGATGCACATCAGGAGGCATTCTGTGATCTGTGTACCTACCAAGTGTTGATGAAACACAGAAATTGCATCGGGATTGATACAACAGTCACCATGCGCACTTTCCTTCATGGGACTAATGTCTCAAACAGTCTATGCTTTGATCGTTCCCTGGAAGACCAGTAGTAGTTTCCAATGCACATCTGGAGGCATTCTGTAATCTGTGGAACATCAGAGTGTTGATGAAACACAGAAATTGCATCGGGATTGAACACAACAGTCACCATGCGCACTTTCCTCCATGGGAGTTATGTCTCAAACAGTCTACGCTTTGATCCTTCCCTGAAAGACCAGTTGTTGTTTCCGATGCACATTTGGAGGCATTCAGTGATCTGTGGACCATCAGAGTGTTTTTGAAAAACAGAAATTGCATCGGGATTCAATACAACGGTCACCATGCGCACTTTCCACCATGGGACTAATGTTTCAAACAGTCTACGCTTTGAACGTACCCTGGAAGACCAGTAGTAGTTTCCAATTCACATCTGGTGGCATTCTGTAATCTGTGGAACATCAGAGTGTTGATGAAACACAGAAATTGCATCGGGATTGAATACAACATTCACCATGCGCACTTTCCTCCATGGGTGTAATGTGTCAAACAGTCTACGCTTTGATCGTTCTCTGGAAGACCAGTAGTAGATTCCGATGCACATCTGGAGGCATTCTGTAATCTGTGGACTATCAGAGTGTTGTTGAAACACAGAAATTGCATCGGGAATCAATAGAACCGTAACCATGCGCACATTCCTACATGGGAGTAATGTCTCAAACAGTCTACGATTTGATCGTTCCCTGGAAGACCACTAGTAGTTTCCGATGCACATCTGTAGGCATTCTATAATCTGTGGACTATCAGAGTGTTGATGAAACACAGAAATTGCATCGGGATTGAATACAACGGTCACCATGCGCACGTTCCTCCATGGGAGTAATGTCTCAAACAGTCTACGCTTTGAACGTTCCCTGGAAGAAAAGTATTAGTTTCCGTTGCACATCTGGAGGCATTCTGTAATCTGTGGACGTTCAAAGTGTTGATGAAACACAGAAATTGATTCGGGATTGAAAACAACAGTCACCATGCGCCCTTTCCTCCACGGGAGTAAAGTGTCAAACAGTCTACGCTTTGATCGTTCCCTGGAAGACCAGTAGTAGTTTCCGATGCACATCTGGAGGCATTCTGTAATCTGTGGACTATCAGAGTGTAGTTGAAACTCAGTTATTGCTTCGGGATTGAATACAAGTCTTCATGCTCCCTTTCTTCCATGGGAGTATTGCCTCAAACACTATACGCTTTGATCGTTTCCTGGAAGACCAGTAGTAGTTTCCGATGCACATCTGGAGGCATTCTGTAATCGATGGACTATCAGTGTTGATGAAACACAGAAATGGCATAGGGGATTGAATACAACAGTCACCATGCGCACATTCCTCCATGGGAGTAATGTCGCAAACAGTCTCTACGCTTTGATCGTTCCCTGGAAGACCAGTAGTAGTCTCCGATGCACATCTGGAGGCATTCTGTATTCTGTGGACTATCAGAGTGTTGGTGAAACCCAAATATAGCATCGGGATTGAATACAACAGTCACCATGCACTCTTTCCTCCATGGGACTAATGTCTCAAACAGTGTACGCTTTGATCGTTTCCTGGATGACCAGTAGTAGTTTCTGATGCACATCTGGAGGCATTCTGTAATCCGTGGACTATCAGAGTGTTGATGAAACACAGAAATTGCATCGGGATTGAATACTACAGTCACCATGCGCACTTTCCTCCTTGGGAGTAATGTCTCAAACAGTGTACGCTTTGATCGTTCCCTGGATGACCAGTAGTAGTTTCTGAGGCACATCTGGAGGCATTCTGTATTCTGTGGACTATCACAGTGTTGGTGAAACACAAATAATGCATCGGGATTGAATACAACAGTCACCATGCACTCTTTCCTCCTTTGGAGTAATGTCTCAAACAGTCTACGCTTTGAACGTTCCCTGGAAGAAAAGTATTAGTTTCCGTTGCACATCTGGAGGCATTCTGTAATCTGTGGACGTTCAAATTGTTCATGAAACACAGTAATTGCATCGGGATGGAATACAACAGTCACCATGCGCCTTTTCCTCCACGGGAGTAAAGTGTCAAACAGTCTACGCTCTGATCGTTCCCTGGAAGACCAGTAGTCGTTTCCGATGCACACCTGGAGGCATTCTGTAAATTGTGGACTATCAGAGTGTTGATGAAACACAGAAATTGCATCGGGATTGAATACAACAGTCACCATGCGCACTTTCATCCTTGGGAGTAATGTCTCAAACAGTGTACGCTTTGATCGTTCGCTGGATGACCAGTAGTAGTTTCTGATACACATCTGGAGGCATTCTGTAATCTGTGGACTATCAGAGTGTTGATGAAACACAGAAATTGCATCGGGATTGTATACAACAGTCACCATGCGCACTTTCCTCCTTTTGAGTAATGTCTCAAACAGTCTACGCTTTGATCGTTCCCTGGATGAGCAGTAGTAGTTTCTGATGCACATCTGGAGGCATTCTGTAATCTGTGGACGTTCAAATTGTTGATGAAACACAGTAATTGCATCGGGATGGAATACAACACTCACCATGCGCCCTTTCCTCCACGAGAGTAAAGTGTCAAACAGTCTACGCTCTGATCGTTCCCTGGAAGACCAGTAGTCGTTTCCGATGCACATCTGGAGGCATTCTGTAAATTGTGGACTATCAGAGTGTTGATGAAACACAGAAATTGCATCGGGATTGAATACAACAGTCACCATGCGCACTTTCCCCCTTGGGAGTAATGTCTCAAACAGTGTACGCTTTGATCGTTCCCTGGATGACCAGTAGTAGTTTCTGAAGCACATCTGGAGGCATTCTGTATTCTGTGGACTATCAGAGTGTTGGTGAAACACAAATATTGCATCGGGATTGAATACAACAGTCACCATGCACTCTTTCCTCCTTTGGAGTAATGTCTCAAACAGTCTACGCTTTGAACGTTCCCTGGAAGAAAAGTATTAGTTTCCGTTGCACATCTGAAGGCATTCTGTAATCTGTGGACTTTCAAATTGTTGATGAAACACAGTAATTGCATCGGGATGGAATACAACAGTCACCATGCACCCTTTCCTCCACGGGAGTAAAGTGTCAAACAGTCTACGCTCTGATCGTTCCCTGGAAGACCAGTAGTCGTTTCCGATGCACATCTGGAGGCATTCTGTAAATTGTGGACTATCAGAGTGTTGATGAAACACAGAAATTGCATCGGGATTGAATACAACAGTCACCATGCGCACTTTCCTCCTTGGGAGTAATGTCTCGAACAGTGTACGCTTTGATCGTTCCCTGGATGACCAGTAGTAGTTTCTGATGCACATCTGGAGTAATTCTGTAATCTGTGGACGTTCAAAGTGTTGATGAAACACAGAAATTGCATCGGGATTGAATACAACAGTCATCATGCGCATTTTCCTCCATGGGAGTTATGTCTCAAACAGTCTACGCTTTGATCGTTCCCTGGAAGACACGTAGTAGTTTATGATGCACATCTTGAGAGATTCTGTAATCTGTAAACTATCAGAGTGTTGTTGAAACACAGAAATTTCATCGGGATTGAATACAACAATCACCATGCGCACTTTCCTATATGGGAGTAATGTCGCAAAGAGTCTACGTTTTGATCGTTTCCTGGAAGACCAGTAGTAGTTTAAAATGCACATCTGTAGGCATTCTGTAATCTGTGGAACATCAGAGTGTTGATGAAACACAGAAATTGCATCGGGATTGAACACAACAGTCACCATGCGCACTTTCCTCCATGGGAGTAATGTCTCAAACAGTCTACGATTTGATCGTTTCCTGGAAGCCCAGTAGTAGTTTCCGATGCACATCCGGTGGCATTCTGTAATCTGCGGACTATCAGAGTGTTGGTGAAACAACGAAATTGAATCGGGATTGAATACAACAGTCACCATGCGCACTTTCCTCCATGGGAGTAATGTCTCAAACAGTCTACGATTTGACCGTTCCCTGGAAGACCAGTAGTAGTTTCCGTAGCACATCTGGAAGCATTCTGTAATCTGTGGACTATCAGTGTGTTGAAGAAACACAGAAATTGCATCGGGATTGAATACAACAGTCACCGATCGCATGTTCCTCCATGGGAGAAATGTCTCAAACAGTCTACGTTTTGATCGTTCCCTGAAAGACCAGTTGTAGTTTCCGATGCACATCTGGAGGCATTCTGTAATCTGTGGACCTTCTGAGTGTTGATGAAACACAGATATTGCACTGGGATTGAATACAACAGTCACCATGCGCACTTTCCTCCATGGAGTAATGTCTCAAACAGTATACACGTTGATCGTTCCCTGGAAGACCAGTAGTAGTTTCCGTTGCACATCTGGAGGCATTCTGTAATCTGTGGACGTTCAAAGTGTTGATGAAACACAGAAATTGCATCGCGATTGAATACAACAGTCACCATGCGCCCTTTCCTCCATGTGAGTAATGTTTCAAACAGTCAACGCTTTGATCGTTCCCTGGAAGACCAGTAGTAGCTTCCGATGCACATCTGGAGGCATTCTGTAATCTGTGGACTATCCGAGTGTTCTTGAAACACAGAAATTGCATCGGAATTGAATACAACGGTCAAAATCCGCACGTTCCTAAATGGGAGTAATGTCTCAAAGAATCTACGCTTTGATCGTTCCCTGGAAGACCAGTAGTAGTTTATGATGCACATCTCGAGAGATTCGGTAATCTGTAAACTATCAGAGTGTTGATCAAACACAGATATTGCACCGGGATTGAATACAACGGTCAAAACGCGCACTTTCCTTAATGGTAGTAATGTCTCAAAGAATCTACGCTTTAATCGTTCCCTGGAAGACCAGTAGTAGTTTCCGATGCACATCAGGAGGCATTCTGTGATCTGTGGACCTACCAAGTGTTGATGAAACACAGAAATTGCATCGGGATTGATACAACAGTCACCATGCGCACTTTCCTCCATGGGAGTAATGTCTCAAACAGTCTACGCTTTGATCTTTTCCTGGAAGACCAGCAGTAGTTTCCAATGCACATCTAGAGGCATTCTGTAATCTGTGGAACATCAGAGTGTTGATGAAAAACAGAAATTGCATCGGGATTGAACACAACAGTCACCATGCGCACTTTCCTCCATGGGAGTAATGTCTCAAACAGTCTACGATTTGATCGTTTCCTGGGAGACCAGTAGTATTTTCCGATGCACATCCGGTGGCATTCTGTAATCTGTGGACTATCAGAGTGTTGGTGAAACAACGAAATTGAATCGGGATTGAATACAACAATCACCATGCGCACTTTCCTCCATGGGAGTAATGTCTCAAACAGTCTACACTTTGACCGTGCCTCGGAAGACCAGTAGTACTTTCCGTAGCACATCTGGAGGCATTCTGTAATCTGTGGACTATCAGAGTGTTGATGAAACACAGAAATTGCATTGGGATTGAATACAACAGTCACCATGCTTACTTTCCTCCATGGGAGTAATGTCTCAAACAGTATACAATTTGATCGTTTCCTGGAAGACCAGTAGTAGATTCCGATGCACATCCGGAGGCATTCTGTAATCTGTGGACGTTCAAAGTGTTGATGAATCACGGAAATTGCATCGCGATTGAATACAACAGTCACCATGCGCGCTTTCCTCCATGGGAGTAATGTGTCAAACAGTCAACGCCTTGATCGTTCCCTGGAAAACCAGTAGTAGCTTCCGATGCACATCTGGAGGCATTCTGTAATCTGTGGACTATCCGTGTTTTCTTGAAACACAGAAATTGCATCGGGATTGAATATAATAGTCACCATGCGCACTTTAGTCCATGGGAGTAATGTTTCAAACAGTCTACGCTTTGATCGTTCACTGGAAGACCAGTAGTAGTTTCCGATGCACATCTGGAGAAATTCTGTAATCTGTGGACTATCAGTGTTGAGGAAACACAGAAATGGCATAAGGGATTGAATACAACATTCACCATGAATACTTTCCTCCATGGGAGTAATGTCGCAAACAGTCTACGCTTTCATCGTTCCCTGGGAGAACAGTAGTAGTTTCTGTTGCACATCTGGAGGCATTCTGTAATCTGTGGACCATCACACTTTTGTTGAAACACAGAAATTGCATCGGGATTGAATACAACAGTCACCATGCGCACTTTCCTCCATGGGAGTAATGTCTCAAACATTTTACGCTTTGATCCTTCCCTAGAAAACCAGTAGTAGTTTCCGTGGCACATCTGGAGGCATTCTGTAATCTGTGGACGTTCAAAGTGTTGATGAAACACAGAAATTGCATCAGGATTCAATACAACAGTCACTATGCGCACTTTCCTCCATGGGAGTAATGTCTCAAACAGTCTACGCTTTGATCGCTCCCTGGAAGACCAGTAGTAGTTTCCGTTGCACATCTGGGGGCAATCTGTAATCTGTGGCCTATCAGAGAGTTGATGAAACACAGAAATTGCATCGGGATTGAATACTACAGTCACCATGCACACTTTCCTCCATGGGAGTAATGTCTCAAACAGTCTATGCTTTGATCGTTCCTTGGAAGACCATTAGTAGTTTCCAATGCACATCTGGCGGCATTCTGTAATCTGTGGACTGTCAGAGTGTTGTTGAAACACAGAAATTGCATCGGGATTGAATACAACAATCACCATGCGCACTTTCCTATATGGGAGTAATGTCTCAAATAGTCTACAATTTGATCGTTCCCTGGAAGACCAGTTGTAGCTTGCGGTGCACATCTGGAAACATTCTGTAATCTGTGGACAAGCAGAGTGTTGGTGAAACACAGAAATTGCTTCGGGATTGAATACAACAGTCACATGCACACTTTCCTCCATGGGAGTAATGTCTCAAACAGTCTATGCTTTGATCGTTCCTTGGAAGACCATTAGTAGTTTCCAATGCACATCTGGCGGCTTTCTGTAATCTGTGGACTGTCAGAGTGTTGTTGAAACACAGAAATTGCATCGGGATTGAATACAACAATCACCATGCGCACTTTCCTATATGGGAGTAATGTCTCAAACAGTGTACGTTTTGATCGTTTCCTGGAAGACCAGTAGTAGTTTCCGATGCACATCTGGAGGCATTCTGTGATCTGTGGACCTACCAAGTGTTGATGAAACACAGAAATTGCATTGGGATTGATACAACAGTCACCATGCGCACTTTCCTCCATGGGAGAAATGTGTCAAACAGTCTACGATTTGATCGTTCCCTGAAAGACCAGTTGTAGTTTCCGATGCACATCTGGAGGCATTCTGTAATCTGTGGACCTTCAGAGTGTTGATGAAACACAGAAATTGCATCGAGATTGAATGCAACAGTCACCATGCGCACTTTCCTCCATGGAGTAATGTCTCAAACAGTCTACACTTTCATCGTTCCCTGGAAGACCAGTAGTAGTTTCCGTTGCACATCTGGAGGCATTCTGTAATCTGTGGACGTTCAAAGTGTTGATGAAACACAGAAATTGCATCGCGATTGAATACAACAGTCACCATGCGCCCTTTCCTCCATGGGAGTAATGTCTCAAACAGTCAACGCTTTGATCGTTCTCTGGAAGACCAGTAGTAGCTTCCGATGCACATCTGGAGGCATTCTGTAATTTGTGGACTATCGAGTGTTCTTGAAACACAGAAATTGCATTGGGATTGATACAACAGTCACCATGCGCACTTTCCTCCATGGGAGTAATGTCTCAAACAGTCTACGATTTGATCGTTTCCTGGAAGACCAGTAGTAGTTTCCGATGCACATCCGGTGGCATTCTGTAATCTGTGGACTATCAGAGTGTTATTGAAACAACGAAATTGAATCGGGATTGAATACAACAGTCACCATGCGCACTTTCCTCCATGGGAGTAATGTCTCAAAAAGTCTACCCTTTGACCGTTCCCTGGAAGACCAATAGTAGTTTCCGTAGCACATCTGGAGGCATTCTGTAATCTGTGGACTATCAGAGTGTTGATGAAACACAGAAATTTCATCGGGATTGAATACAACAGTCACCGTGCACATGTTCCTCCATGGGAGAAATGTCTCAAACAGTCTACGTTTTGATCGTTCCCTGAAAGACCAGTTGTAGTTTCCGATGCACATCTGGAGGCATTCTGTAATCTGTGGAACGTCAGAGTGTTGATGAAACACAGAAATTGCATCGGGATTGAACACAACAGTCACCATGCGCACTTTCCTCCATGGGAGTAATGTCTCAAACAGTCTACGATTTGATCGTTTCCTGGAAGACCAGTAGTAGTTTCCGATGCACATCCGGTGGCATTCTGTAATCTGTGGACTATCAGAGTGTTGGTGAAACAACGAAATTGAATCGGGATTGAATACAACACTCACCATGCGCACTTTCCTCCATGGGAGTAATGTCTCAATAAGTCTGCCCTTTGACCGTTCCCTGGAAGACCAATAGTAGTTTCCGTAGCACATCTGGAGGCATTCTGTAATCTGTGGACTATCAGAGTGTTGATGAAACACAGAAATTTCATCGGGATTGAATACAACAGTCACCGTCCACATGTTCCTCCATGGGAGAAATGTCTTAAACAGTCTACGCTTTGATCGTTCCCTGAAAGACCAGTTGTAGTTTCCGATGCACATCTGGAGGCATTCTGTAATCTGTGGAATGTCAGAGTGTTGATGAAACACAGAAATTGCATCGGGATTGAACACAACAGTCACCATGCGCACTTTCCTCCATGGGAGTAATGTCTCAAACAGTCTACGATTTGATCGTTTCCTGGAAGACCAGTAGTAGTTTCCGATGCACATCCGGTGGCATTCTGTAATCTGTGGACTATCAGAGTGTTGGTGAAACAACGAAATTGAATCGGGATTGATACAACAGTCACCATGCGCACTTTCCTCCGCGGGACTAATGTCTCAAACAGTCTACGCTTTGATCGTTCCCTGGAAGACCAGTAGTAGTTTCCAATGCACATCTGGAGGCATTCTATAATCTGTGGAACATCAGAGTGTTGATGAAACACAGAAATTGCATCGGGATTGAACACAACAGTCACCATGCGCACTTTCCTCCATGGGAGTAATGTCTCAAACAGTCTACGATTTGATCGTTTCCTAGAAGACCAGTAGTAGTTTCCGATGCACATCCGGTGGCATTCTGTAATCTGTGGACTATCAGAGTGTTGGTGAAACAACGAAATTGAATCGGGATTGAATACAACAGTCACCATGCGCACTTTCCTCCATGGGAGTAATGTCTCAAAAAGTCTACCCTTTGACCGTTCCCTGGAAGACCAATAGTAGTTTCCGTAGCACATCTGGAGGCATTCTGTAATCTGTGGACTATCAGAGTGTTGATGAAACACAGAAATTTCATCGGTATTGAATACAACAGTCACCGTGCACATGTTCCTCCATGGGAGAAATGTCTCAAACAGTCTACGTTTTGATCGTTCCCTGAAAGACCAGTTGTAGTTTCCGATGCACATCTGGAGGCATTCTGTAATCTGTGGACCTTCAGAGTGTTGATGAAACACAGAAATTGCATCGGGATTGATACAACAGTCACCATGCGCACTTTCCTCCATGGGAGTAATGTCTCAAACAGTCTACGCTTTGATCGTTCACTGGAAGACCTGTAGTAGTTTCCGATGCACATCTGAAGAATTTCTGTAATCTGTGGCCTATCAGTGTTGATGAAACACAGAAATGGCATAGGGGATTGAAAAAACAGTCAGCATGCGCACTTTCCTCCATGGGAGTAATATCGCAAACAGTCTACGCTTTCATCGTTCTTTGGGAGAACAGTAGTAGTTTCTGTTGCACATCTGGAGGCATTCTGTAATCTGTGGACCATCAGACTTTTGTTGAAACACAGAAATTGCATCGGGATTGAATACAACAGTCACCATGCGCATTTTCCTCCATGGGAGTTATGTCTCAAACAGTCTACGCTTTGATCGTTCCCTGGATGACCAGTAGTAGTTTATGATGCACATCTCGAGAGATTCGGTAAACTGTAAACTATCAGAGTGTTGTTCAAACACAGATATTGCATCGGGATTGAATACAACGGTCAAAATGCGCACTTTCCTAAATGGGAGTAATGTCTCAAAGAGTCTACGCTTTGATCGTTCCCTGGAAGAACAGTAGTAGTTTCCGATGCACATCAGGAGGCATTCTGTGATCTGTGGACCTTCCAAGTGTTGATGAAACACAGAAATTGCATCGGGATTGATACAACAGTCACCGTGCGCACTTTCCTCCATGGGAGTAATGTCTCAAACAGTCTACGCTTTGATCGTTCCCTGGATGAGCAGTAGTAGTTTCCGTTGCACATCTTGAGTCATTCTGTAATCTGTGGACGTTCAAAGTGTTGATGAAGCACAGAAATTGCATCGGGATTGAATACAACAGTCACCATGCGCATTTTCCTCCATGGGAGTTATGTCTCAAACAGTCTACGATTTGATCGTTCCCTGGAAGACCAGTAGTAGTTTATGATGCACATCTCGAGAGATTCAGTAATCTGTAAACTATCAGAGTGTTGTTCAAACACAGATATTGCATCGGGATTGAATACAACGGTCAAAATGCGCACTCTCCTAAATGGGAGTAATGTCTCAAAGTGTCTACGATTTGATCGTTCCCTGGAAGACCAGTAGTAGTTTCCGATGCACATCTGGAGGCATTCTGTGATCTGTGGACCTTCCAAGTGTTGGTGAAACACAGAAATTGCATCGGGATTCATACAACAGTCACCATGCGCACTTTCCTCCATGGGAGTAATGTCTCAAACAGTCAACGCTTTAATCGTTCCCTGGAAGACCAGTAGTAGCTTCCGATGCACATCTCTAGATATTCTGTAATCTGTGGACTATCAGTGTTGATGAAACACAGAAATGGCATAGGGGATTGAATACAGCAGTCACCATGCGCACTTTCCTCCATGGGAGTAATGTCGCAAACAGTCTACGCTTTCATCGTTCCCTGGAAGACCAGTAGTAGTATCCGTTGCACATCTGGAGGCATTCTGTAATCTGTGGACGTTCAAAGTGTTGATGAAACACAGAAATTGCATCGGGAATCAATACAACAGTCACCATGCGCACTTTCCTCCATGGGAGTAATGTCTCAAACAGTCTACCCTTTGACCGTTCCCTGGAAGACCAATAGTAGTTTCCGTAGCACATCTGGAGGCATTCTGTAATCTGTGGACTATCAGAGTGTTGATGAAACACAGAAATTTCATCGGGATTGAATACAACAGTCACCGTGCACATGTTCCTCCATGGGAGAAATGTCTCAAACAGTCTACGTTTTGATCGTTCCCTGAAAGACCAGTTGTAGTTTCCGATGCACATCTGGAGGCATTCTGTAATATGTGGAACGTCAGAGTGTTGATGAAACACAGAAATTGCATCGGGATTGAACACAACAGTCACCATGCGCACATACCTCCATGGGAGTAATGTCTCAAACAGTCTACGATTTGATCGTTTCCTGGAAGACCAGTAGTAGTTTCCGATGCACATCCGGTGGCATTCTGTAATCTGTGGACTATCAGAGTGTTGGTGAAACAACGAAATTGAATCGGGATTGATACAACAGTCACAATGCGCACTTTCCTCCATGGGACTAATGTCTCAAACAGTCTACGCTTTGATCGTTCCCTGGAAGACCAGTAGTAGTTTCCAATGCACATCTGGAGGCATTCTATAATCTGTGGAATATCAGAGTGTTGATGAAACACAGAGATTGCATCGGGATTGAATACGACAGTCACCTTGCGCACTTTCCTTTATGGGCGTAATGTCTCAAACAGTTTACGCTTTGATCGTTCCCTAGAAGACCAGTAGCAGTTTCCAACGCACATCTGGTGTCATTCTGTAATGTGTGGATTATCAGAGTGTTGATGAAACACAGAAATTGTATCGGGATTGAATACGACAGTCACCTTGCGCACTTTCCTCCATGGGAGTAATGTCTCAAACAGTCTACGCTTTGATCGTTTCCTGGAAGACCGAAAGTAGTTTCCGATGCACATTTGGAGGCATTCTGTAATCTGTGGACCTTCAGAGTGTTGATGAAACACAGAAATTGCATCGGGATTGATACAACAGTCTCCATGCGCACTTTCCTCCAAGGGAGTACTGTCTCTAACAATCTACGCTTTGATCGTTCCCTGGAAGACCAGTAGTAGCTTCCGATGCACATCTGGAAACATTCTGTAATCTGTGGACAAGCAGAGTGTTGGTGAAACACAGAAATTGCTTCGGGATTGAATACAACAGTCACCATGCACACTTCCCTCCATGGGAGTAATGTCTCAAACAGTCTATGCTTTGATCGGTCCTTGGAAGACCATTAGTAGTTTCCAATGCACATCTAGCGGCTTTCTGTAATCTGTGGACTGTCAGAGTGTTGTTGAAACACAGAAATTGCATCGGGATTGAATACAACAATCACCATGCGCACTTTCCTATATGGGAGTAATGTCTCAAACAGTCTACGTTTTGATCGTTTCCTGGAAGACCAGTAGTAGTTTCCGATGCACATCTGGAGGCATTCTGTGATCTGTGGACCTACCAAGTGTTGATGAAACACAGAAATTGCATTGGGATTGATACAACAGTCACCATGCGCACTTTCCTCCATGGGAGAAATGTCTCAAACAGTCTACGATTTGATCGTTCCCTGAAAGACCAGTTGTAGTTTCCGATGCACATCTGGAGGCATTCTGTAATCTGTGGACCTTCAGAGTGTTGATGAAACACAGAAATTGCATCGAGATTGAATGCAACAGTCACCATGCACACTTTCCTCCATGGAGTAATGTCTCAAACAGTCTACGATTTGATCGTTCCCTGAAAGACCAGTTGTAGTTTCCGATGCACATCTGGAGGCATTCTGTAATCTGTGGACCTTCAGAGTGTTGATGAAACACAGAAATTGCATCGAGATTGAATGCAACAGTCACCATGCACACATACCTCCATGGGAGTAATGTCTCAAACAGTCTACGATTTGATCGTTTCCTGGAAGACCAGTAGTAGTTTCCGATGCACATCCGGTGGCATTCTGTAATCTGTGGACTATCAGAGTGTTGGTGAAACAACGAAATTGAATCGGGATTGATACAACAGTCACCATGCGCACTTTCCTCCATGGGACTAATGTCTCAAACAGTCTACGCTTTGATCGTTCCCTGGAAGACCAGTAGTAGTTTCCAATGCACATCTGGAGGCATTCTATAATCTGTGGAATATCAGAGTGTTGATGAAACACAGAGATTGCATCGGGATTGAATACGACAGTCACCTTGCGCACTTTCCTTTATGGGCGTAATGTCTCAAACAGTTTACGCTTTGATCGTTCCCTAGAAGACCAGTAGCAGTTTCCAACGCACATCTGGTGTCATTCTGTAATGTGTGGATTATCAGAGTGTTGATGAAACACAGAAATTGTATCGGGATTGAATACGACAGTCACCTTGCGCACTTTCCTCCATGGGAGTAATGTCTCAAACAGTCTACGCTTTGATCGTTTCCTGGAAGACCGAAAGTAGTTTCCGATGCACATTTGGAGGCATTCTGTAATCTGTGGACCTTCAGAGTGTTGATGAAACACAGAAATTGCATCGGGATTGATACAACAGTCACCATGCGCACTTTCCTCCAAGGGAGTACTGTCTCTAACAATCTACGCTTTGATCGTTCCCTGGAAGACCAGTAGTAGCTTCCGATGCACATCTGGAAACATTCTGTAATCTGTGGACAAGCAGAGTGTTGGTGAAACACAGAAATTGCTTCGGGATTGAATACAACAGTCACCATGCACACTTTCCTCCATGGGAGTAATGTCTCAAACAGTCTATGCTTTGATCGGTCCTTGGAAGACCATTAATAGTTTCCAATGCACATCTGGCGGCTTTCTGTAATCTGTGGACTGTCAGAGTGTTGTTGAAACACAGAAATTGCATCGGGATTGAATACAACAATCACCATGCGCACTTTCCTATATGGGAGTAATGTCTCAAACAGTCTACGTTTTGATCGTTTCCTGGAAGACCAGTAGTAGTTTCCGATGCACATCTGGAGGCATTCTGTGATCTGTGGACCTACCAAGTGTTGATGAAACACAGAAATTGCATTGGGATTGATACAACAGTCACCATGCGCACTTTCCTCCATGGGAGAAATGTCTCAAACAGTCTACGATTTGATCGTTCCCTGAAAGACCAGTTGTAGTTTCCGATGCACATCTGGAGGCATTCTGTAATCTGTGGACCTTCAGAGTGTTGATGAAACACAGAAATTGCATCGAGATTGAATGCAACAGTCACCATGCGCACTTTCCTCCATGGAGTAATGTCTCAAACAGTCTACACTTTCATCGTTCCCTGGAAGACCAGTAGTAGTTTCCGTTGCACATCTGGAGGCATTCTGTAATCTGTGGACGTTCAAAGTGTTGATGAAACACAGAAATTGCATCGCGATTGAATACAACAGTCACCATGCGCCCTTTCCTCCATGGGAGTAATGTCTCAAACAGTCAACGCTTTGATCGTTCTCTGGAAGACCAGTAGTAGCTTCCGATGCACATCTGGAGGCATTCTGTAATTTGTGGACTATCGAGTGTTCTTGAAACACAGAAATTGCATTGGGATTGATAAAACAGTCACCATGCGCACTTTCCTCCATGGGAGTAATGTCTCAAACAGTCTACGATTTGATCGTTTCCTGGAAGACAAGTAGTAGTTTCCGATGCACATCCGGTGGCATTCTGTAATCTGTGGACTATCAGAGTGTTGGTGAAACAACGAAATTGAATCGGGATTGATACAACAGTCACCATGCGCACTTTCCTCCATGGGACTAATGTCTCAAACAGTCTACGCTTTGATCGTTCCCTGGAAGACCAGTAGTAGTTTCCAATGCACATCTGGAGGCATTCTATAATCTGTGGAACATCAGAGTGTTGATGAAACACAGAAATTGCATCGGGATTGAACACAACAGTCACCATGCGCACTTTCCTCCATGGGAGTAATGTCTCAAACAGTCTACGATTTGATCGTTTCCTGGAAGACCAGTAGTAGTTTCCGATGCACATCCGGTGGCATTCTGTAATCTGTGGACTATCAGAGTGTTGGTGAAACAACGAAATTGAATCGGGATTGAATACAACAGTCACCATCCGCACTTTCCTCCATGGGAGTAATGTCTCAAAAAGTCTACCCTTTGACCGTTCCCTGGAAGACCAGTAGTAGTTTCCGTAGCACATCTGGAGGCATTCTGTAATCTGTGGACTATCAGAGTGTTGATGAAACACAGAAATTTCATCGGGATTGAATACAACAGTCACCGTGCACATGTTCCTCCATGGGAGAAATGTCTCAAACAGTCTACGTTTTGATCTTTCCCTGAAAGACCAGTTGTAGTTTCCGATGCACATCTGGAGGCATTCTGTAATCTGTGGAACGTCAGAGTGTTGATGAAACACAGAAAATGCATCGGGATTGAACACAACAGTCACCATGCGCACTTTCCTCCATGGGAGTAATGTCTCAAACAGTCTACGATTTGATCGTTTCCTGGAAGACCAGTAGTAGTTTCCGATGCACATCCGGTGGCATTCTGTAATCTGTGGACTATCAGAGTGTTGGTGAAACAACGAAATTGAATCGGGATTGAATACAACACTCACCATGCGCAATTTCCTCCATGGGAGTAATGTCTCAAAAAGTCTACCCTTTGACCGTTCCCTGGAAGACCAATAGTAGTTTCCAATGCACATCTGGCGGCTTTCTGTAATCTGTGGACTATCAGAGTGTTGGTGAAACAACGAAATTGAATCGGGATTGATACAACAGTCACCATGCGCACTTTCCTCCGCGGGACTAATGTCTCAAACAGTCTACGCTTTGATCGTTCCCTGGAAGACCAGTAGTAGTTTCCAATGCACATCTGGAGGCATTCTATAATCTGTGGAACATCAGAGTGTTGATGAAACACAGAAATTGCATCGGGATTGAACACAACAGTCACCATGCGCACTTTCCTCCATGGGAGTAATGTCTCAAACAGTCTACGATTTGATCGTTTCCTAGAAGACCAGTAGTAGTTTCCGATGCAAATCCGGTGGCATTCTGTAATCTGTGGACTATCAGAGTGTTGGTGAAACAACGAAATTGAATCGGGATTGAATACAACAGTCACCATGCGCACTTTCCTCCATGGGAGTAATGTCTCAAACAGTCTACGCTTTGATCGTTCCATGGATGAGCAGTAGTAGTTTCCGTTGCACATCTTGAGTCATTCAGTAATCTGTGGACGTTCAAAGTGTTGATGAAACACAGAAATTGCATCGGGATTGAATACAACAGTCACCATGCGCATTTTCCTCCATGGGAGTTATGTCTCAAACAGTCTACGATTTCATCGTTCCCTGGAAGACCAGTAGTAGTTTATGATGCACATCTCGAGAGATTCAGTAATCTGTAAACTATCAGAGTGTTGTTCAAACACAGATATTGCATCGGGATTGAATACAATGGTCAAAATGCGCACTTTCCTAAATGGCAGTAATGTCTCAAAGTGTCTACGATTTGATCGTTCCCTGGAAGACCAGTAGTAGCTTCCGATGCACATCTCTAGATATTCTGTAATCTGTGGACTATCAGTGTTGATGAAACACAGAAATGGCATAGGGGATTGAATACAGCAGTCACCATGCGCACTTTCCTCCATGGGAGTAATGTCGCAAACAGTCTACGCTTTCATCGTTCCCTGGAAGACCAGTAGTAGTATCCGTTGCACATTTGGAGGCATTCTGTAATCTGTGGACGTTCAAAGTGTTGATGAAACACAGAAATTGCATCGGGATTCAATACAACAGTCACCATGCGCACTTTCCTCCATGGGAGTAATGTCTCAAACAGTCTACCCTTTGACCGTTCCCTGGAAGACCAATAGTAGTTTCCGTAGCACATCTGGAGGCATTTTGTAATCTGTGGACTATCAGAGTGTTGATGAAACACAGAAATTTCATCGGGATTGAATACAACAGTCACCGTGCACATGTTCCTCCATGGGAGAAATGTCTCAAACAGTCTACGTTTTGATCGTTCCCTGAAAGACCAGTTGTAGTTTCCGATGCACATCTGGAGGCATTCTGTAATATGTGGAACGTCAGAGTGTTGATGAAACACAGAAATTGCATCGGGATTGAACACAACAGTCACCATGCGCACTTTCCTCCATGGGAGTAATGTCTCAAACAGTCTACGATTTGATCGTTTCCTGGAAGACCAGTAGTAGTTTCCGATGCACATCCGGTGGCATTCTGTAATCTGTGGACTATCAGAGTGTTGGTGAAACAACGAAATTGAATCGGGATTGAATACAACAGTCACCATCCGCACTTTCCTCCATGGGAGTAATGTCTCAAAAAGTCTACCCTTTGACCGTTCCCTGGAAGACCAGTAGTAGTTTCCGTAGCACATCTGGAGGCATTCTGTAATCTGTGGACTATCAGAGTGTTGATGAAACACAGAAATTTCATCGGGATTGAATACAACAGTCACCGTGCACATGTTCCTCCATGGGAGAAATGTCTCAAACAGTCTACGTTTTGATCGTTCCCTGAAAGACCAGTTGTAGTTTCCGATGCACATCTGGAGGCATTCTGTAATCTGTGGACCTTCAGAGTGTTGATGAAACACAGAAATTGCATCGGGATTGATACAACAGTCACCATGCGCACTTTCCTCCATGGGAGTAATGTCTCAAACAGTCTACGCTTTGATCGTTCACTGGAAGACCTGTAGTAGTTTCCGATGCACATCTGGAGAATTTCTGTAATCTGTGGACTATCAGTGTTGATGAAACACAGAAATGGCATAGGGGATTGAAAAAACAGTCAGCATGCGCACTTTCCTCCATGGGAGTAATATCGCAAACAGTCTACGCTTTCATCGTTCTTTGGGAGAACAGTAGTAGTTTCTGTTGCACATCTGGAGGCATTCTGTAATCTGTGGACCATCAGACTTTTGTTGAAACACAGAAATTGTATCGGGATTGAATACAACAGTCACCATGCGCATTTTCCTCCATGGGAGTTATGTCTCAAACAGTCTACGCTTTGATCGTTCCCTGGATGACCAGTAGTAGTTTATGATGCACATCTAGAGAGATTCGGTAAACTGTAAACTATTAGAGTGTTGTTCAAACACAGATATTGCATCGGGATTTATACAACGGTCAAAATGCGCACTTTCCTAAATGGGAGTAATGTCTCAAAGAGTCTACGCTTTGATCGTTCCCTGGAAGACCAGTAGTAGTTTCCGTTGCACATCTTGAGTCTTTCTGTAATCTGTGGACGTTCAAAGTGTTGATGAAACACAGAAATTGCATCGGGATTGAATACAACAGTCACCATGCGCGTTTTCCTCCATGGGAGTAATGTCTCAAACAGTCTACGCTTTGATCGTTCCCTGGGAGACCAGTAGTAGTTGCCGTTGCACATCTGGGGGCATTCTGTAATCTGTGGAATATCAGAGAGTTGATGAAACACAGAAATTGCATCGGGATTGAATACAACAGTCACCATGCGCACTTTCCTCCATGGGAGTAATGTCTCAAACAGTCTACGCTTTGATCGTTTCCTGGAAGCCCGAAAGTAGTTTCCGATGCACATTTAAAGGCATTCTGTAATCTGTGGACCTTCAAAGTGTTGATGAAACACAGAAATTGCATCGGGATTCATACAACAGTCACCATGCGCACTTTCCTCCATTGGAGTAATATCACAAACAGTCTACGATTTGATCGTTCCCTGGATGAGCAGTAGTAGTTTCCGATGCACGTCTGGAGGCATTCTGTAATCTGTGGAGTATCAGAGTGTTGATGAAACACAGAAATTGCATCCGGATTGAATACAACAGTCACCATGCGCACTTTCCTCCATGGGAGTAATGTCTCAAACAGTCTACGCTTTGATCGTTTCCTGGACGACCGAATGTAGTTTCCGATGCACATTTAAAGGCATTCTGTAATCTGTGGACCTTCAAAGTGTTGATGAAACACAGAAATTGCATCGGGATTGATACAACAGTCACCATGCGCACTTTCCTCCATGGGAGTAATATCTCAAACAGTCTACGCTTTGATCGTCACTGGATGAGCAGTAGTAGTTTCCGATGCACGTCTGGAGGCATTCTGTAATCTGTGGAGTATCAGAGTGTTGATGAAACACAGAAATTGCATCGGGATTGAATACAACAGTCACCATGCGCACTTTCCTCCATGGGAGTAATGTCTCAAACAGTCTACGCTTTGATCGTTTCCTGGACGACCGAATGTAGTTTCCGATGCACATTTAAAGGCATTCTGTAATCTGTGGACCTTCAAAGTGTTGATGAAACACAGAAATTGCATCGGGATTGATACAACAGTCACCATGCGCACTTTCCTCCATGGGAGTAATATCTCAAACAGTCTACGCTTTGATCGTCACTGGATGAGCAGTAGTAGTTTCCGATGCACGTCTGGAGGCATTCTGTAATCTGTGGAGTATCAGAGTGTTGATGAAACACAGAAATTTCATCGGGATTGAATACAACAGTCACCATGCGCACTTTCCTCCATGGGAGTAATGTCTCAAACAGTCTACGCTTTGATCATTTCCTGGAAGACCGAAAGTAGTTTCCGATGCACATTTAAAGGCATTCTGTAATCTGTGGACTATCAGAGTGTTGATGAAACACAGAAATTGCATCGGGACTGAATACAACAGTCACCGTGCGCATGTTCCTCCATGGGAGAAATGTCTCAAACAGTCTATGTTTTCGTTCCCTGAAAGACCAGTTGTAGTTTCCGATGCACATCTGGAGGCATTCTGTAATCTGTGGACCTTCAAAGTGTTGATGAAACACAGAAATTGCATCGGGATGGAATACAACAGTCACCATGGGCACTTTCCTAAATGGAGTAATGTCTCAAACAGTCTACACTTTGATCGTTCCCTGGAAGACCAGTAGTAGTTTCCGTTGCACATCTGGAGGCATTCTGTAATCTGTGGACGTTCAAAGTGTTGATGAAACACAGAAATTGCATCGGGATTGAATACAACAGTCACCATGCGCGTTTTCCTCCATGGGAGTAATGTCTCAAACAGTCTACGCTTTGATCGTTCCCTGGGAGACCAGTAGTAGTTGCCGTTGCACATCTGGGGGCATTCTGTAATCTGTGGAATATCAGAGAGTTGATGAAACACAGAAACTGCATCGGGATTGAATACAACAGTCACCATGCGCACTTTCCTCCATGGGAGTAATGTCTCAAACAGTCTACGCTTTGATCGTTTCCTGGAAGCCCGAAAGTAGTTTCCGATGCACATTTAAAGGCATTCTGTAATCTGTGGACCTTCAAAGTGTTGATGAAACACAGAAATTGCATCGGGATTCATACAACAGTCACCATGCGCACTTTCCTCCATGGGAGTAATATCACAAACAGTCTACGCTTTGATCGTTCCCTGGATGAGCAGTAGTAGTTTCCGATGCACGTCTGGAGGCATTCTGTAATCTGTGGAGTATCAGAGTGTTGATGAAACACAGAAATTGCATCGGGATTGAATACAACAGTCACCATGCGCACTTTCCTCCATGGGAGTAATGTCTCAAACAGTCTACGCTTTGATCGTTTCCTGGACGACCGAATGTAGTTTCCGATGCACATTTAAAGGCATTCTGTAATCTGTGGACCTTCAAAGTGTTGATGAAACACAGAAATTGCATCGGGATTGATACAACAGTCACCATGCGCACTTTCCTCCATGGGAGTAATATCTCAAACAGTCTACGCTTTGATCGTCACTGGATGAGCAGTAGTAGTTTCCGATGCACGTCTGGAGGCATTCTGTAATCTGTGGAGTATCAGAGTGTTGATGAAACACAGAAATTTCATCGGGATTGAATACAACAGTCACCATGCGCACTTTCCTCCATGGGAGTAATGTCTCAAACAGTCTACGCTTTGATCATTTCCTGGAAGACCGAAAGTAGTTTCCGATGCACATTTAAAGGCATTCTGTAATCTGTGGACTATCAGAGTGTTGATGAAACACAGAAATTGCATCGGGACTGAATACAACAGTCACCGTGCGCATGTTCCTCCATGGGAGAAATGTCTCAAACAGTCTATGTTTTCGTTCCCTGAAAGACCAGTTGTAGTTTCCGATGCACATCTGGAGGCATTCTGTAATCTGTGGACCTTCAAAGTGTTGATGAAACACAGAAATTGCATCGGGATGGAATACAACAGTCACCATGCGCACTTTCCTAAATGGAGTAATGTCTCAAACAGTCTACACTTTGATCGTTCCCTGGAAGACCAGTAGTAGTTTCCGTTGCACATCTGGAGGCATTCTGTAATCTGTGGACGTTCAAAGTGTTGATGAAACACTGAAATTGCATCGCGATTGGATACAACAGTCACCATGCGCCCTTTCCTCCATGGGAGTAATGTCTCAAACAGTCAACGTTTTGATCGTTCCCTGGAAGACCAGTAGTAGCTTCCGATGCACATCTCTAGAAATTCTGTAATCTGTGGACTATCAGTGTTGATGAAACACAGAAATGGCATAGGGGATTGAATACAACAGTCACCATGCGCACTTTCCTCCATGGGAGTAATGTCGCAAACAGTCTACGCTTTCATCGTTCCCTGGAAGACCAGTAGTAGTTTCCGATGCACATCCGGTGGCATTCTAGAATCTGTGGACTATCAGAGTGTTGGTGAAACAACGAAATTGAATCGGGATTGAATACAACACTCACCATGCGCACTTTCCTCCATGGGAGTAATGTCTCAAAAAGTCTACCCTTTGACCGTTCCCTGGAAGACCAATAGTAGTTTCCGTAGCACATCTGGAGGCATTCTGTAATCTGTGGACTATCAGAGTGTTGATGAAACACAGAAATTTCATCGGGATTGAATACAACAGTCACCGTGCACATGTTCCTCCATTGGTGAAATGTCTCAAACAGTCTACGCTTTGATCGTTCCCTGAAAGACCAGTTGTAGTTTCCGATGCACATCTGGAGGCATTCTGTAATCTGTGGAACGTCAGAGTGTTGATGAAACACAGAAATTGCATCGGGATTGAACACAACAGTCACCATGCGCACTTTCCTCCATGGGAGTAATGTCTCAAACAGTCTACGATTTGATCGTTTCCTGGAAGACCAGTAGTAGTTTCCGATGCACATCCGGTGGCATTCTGTAATCTGTGGACTATCAGAGTGTTGGTGAAACAACGAAATTGAATCGGGATTGATACAACAGTCACCATGCGCACTTTCCTCCGCGGGACTAATGTCTCAAACAGTCTACGCTTTGATCGTTCCCTGGAAGACCTGTAGTAGTTTCCAATGCACATCTGGAGGCATTCTATAATCTGTGGAACATCAGAGTGTTGATGAAACACAGAAATTGCATCGGGATTGAACACAACAGTCACCATGCGCACTTTCCTCCATGGGAGTAATGTCTCAAACAGTCTACGCTTTGATCATTTCCTGGAAGACCGAAAGTAGTTTCCGATGCACATTTAAAGGCATTCTGTAATCTGTGGACTATCAGAGTGTTGATGAAACACAGAAATTGCATCGGGACTGAATACAACAGTCACCGTGCGCATGTTCCTCCATGGGAGAAATGTCTCAAACAGTCTATGTTTTCGTTCCCTGAAAGACCAGTTGTAGTTTCCGATGCACATCTGGAGGCATTCTGTAATCTGTGGACCTTCAAAGTGTTGATGAAACACAGAAATTGCATCGGGATGGAATACAACAGTCACCATGGGCACTTTCCTAAATGGAGTAATGTCTCAAACAGTCTACACTTTGATCGTTCCCTGGAAGACCAGTAGTAGTTTCCGTTGCACATCTGGAGGCATTCTGTAATCTGTGGACGTTCAAAGTGTTGATGAAACACAGAAATTGCATCGGGATTGAATACAACAGTCACCATGCGCGTTTTCCTCCATGGGAGTAATGTCTCAAACAGTCTACGCTTTGATCGTTCCCTGGGAGACCAGTAGTAGTTGCCGTTGCACATCTGGGGGCATTCTGTAATCTGTGGAATATCAGAGAGTTCATGAAACACAGAAATTGCATCGGGATTGAATACAACAGTCACCATGCGCACTTTCCTCCATGGGAGTAATGTCTCAAACAGTCTACGCTTTGATCGTTTCCTGGAAGCCCGAAAGTAGTTTCCGATGCACATTTAAAGGCATTCTGTAATCTGTGGACCTTCAAAGTGTTGATGAAACACAGAAATTGCATCGGGATTCATACAACAGTCACCATGCGCACTTTCCTCCATGGGAGTAATATCACAAACAGTCTACGCTTTGATCGTTCCCTGGATGAGCAGTAGTAGTTTCCGATGCACGTCTGGAGGCATTCTGTAATCTGTGGAGTATCAGAGTGTTGATGAAACACAGAAATTGCATCGGGATTGAATACAACAGTCACCATGCGCACTTTTTTCCATGGGAGTAATGTCTCAAACAGTCTACGCTTTGATCGTTTCCTGGACGACCGAATGTAGTTTCCGATGCACATTTAAAGGCATTCTGTAATCTGTGGACCTTCAAAGTGTTGATGAAACACAGAAATTGCATCGGGATTGATACAACAGTCACCATGCGCACTTTCCTCCATGGGAGTAATATCTCAAACAGTCTACGCTTTGATCGTCACTGGATGAGCAGTAGTAGTTTCCGATGCACGTCTGGAGGCATTCTGTAATCTGTGGAGTATCAGAGTGTTGATGAAACACAGAAATTTCATCGGGATTGAATACAACAGTCACCATGCGCACTTTCCTCCATGGGAGTAATGTCTCAAACAGTCTACGCTTTGATCATTTCCTGGAAGACCGAAAGTAGTTTCCGATGCACATTTAAAGGCATTCTGTAATCTGTGGACTATCAGAGTGTTGATGAAACACAGAAATTGCATCGGGACTGAATACAACAGTCACCGTGCGCATGTTCCTCCATGGGAGAAATGTCTCAAACAGTCTATGTTTTCGTTCCCTGAAAGACCAGTTGTAGTTTCCGATGCACATCTGGAGGCATTCTGTAATCTGTGGACCTTCAAAGTGTTGATGAAACACAGAAATTGCATCGGGATGGAATACAACAGTCACCATGCGCACTTTCCTAAATGGAGTAATGTCTCAAACAGTCTACACTTTGATCGTTCCCTGGAAGACCAGTAGTAGTTTCCGTTGCACATCTGGAGGCATTCTGTAATCTGTGGACGTTCAAAGTGTTGATGAAACACTGAAATTGCATCGCGATTGGATACAACAGTCACCATGCGCCCTTTCCTCCATGGGAGTAATGTCTCAAACAGTCAACGTTTTGATCGTTCCCTGGAAGACCAGTAGTAGCTTCCGATGCACATCTCTAGAAATTCTGTAATCTGTGGACTATCAGTGTTGATGAAACACAGAAATGGCATAGGGGATTGAATACAACAGTCACCATGCGCACTTTCCTCCATGGGAGTAATGTCGCAAACAGTCTACGCTTTCATCGTTCCCTGGAAGACCAGTAGTAGTTTCCGATGCACATCCGGTGGCATTCTAGAATCTGTGGACTATCAGAGTGTTGGTGAAACAACGAAATTGAATCGGGATTGAATACAACACTCACCATGCGCACTTTCCTCCATGGGAGTAATGTCTCAAAAAGTCTACCCTTTGACCGTTCCCTGGAAGACCAATAGTAGTTTCCGTAGCACATCTGGAGGCATTCTGTAATCTGTGGACTATCAGAGTGTTGATGAAACACAGAAATTTCATCGGGATTGAATACAACAGTCACCGTCCACATGTTCCTCCATTGGTGAAATGTCTCAAACAGTCTACGCTTTGATCGTTCCCTGAAAGACCAGTTGTAGTTTCCGATGCACATCTGGAGGCATTCTGTAATCTGTGGAACGTCAGAGTGTTGATGAAACACAGAAATTGCATCGGGATTGAACACAACAGTCACCATGCGCACTTTCCTCCATGGGAGTAATGTCTCAAACAGTCTACGATTTGATCGTTTCCTGGAAGACCAGTAGTAGTTTCCGATGCACATCCGGTGGCATTCTGTAATCTGTGGACTATCAGAGTGTTGGTGAAACAACGAAATTGAATCGGGATTGATACAACAGTCACCATGCGCACTTTCCTCCGCGGGACTAATGTCTCAAACAGTCTACGCTTTGATCGTTCCCTGGAAGACCTGTAGTAGTTTCCAATGCACATCTGGAGGCATTCTATAATCTGTGGAACATCAGAGTGTTGATGAAACACAGAAATTGCATCGGGATTGAACACAACAGTCACCATGCGCACTTTCCTCCATGGGAGTAATGTCTCAAACAGTCTACGATTTGATCGTTTCCTAGAAGACCAGTAGTAGTTTCCGATGCACATCCGGTGGCATTCTGTAATCTGTGGACTATCAGAGTGTTGATGAAACACAGAAATTGCATCGGGACTGAATACAACAGTCACCGTGCGCATGTTCCTCCATGGGAGAAATGTCTCAAACAGTCTATGTTTTCGTTCCCTGAAAGACCAGTTGTAGTTTCCGATGCACATCTGGAGGCATTCTGTAATCTGTGGACCTTCAAAGTGTTGATGAAACACAGAAATTGCATCGGGATGGAATACAACAGTCACCATGGGCACTTTCCTAAATGGAGTAATGTCTCAAACAGTCTACACTTTGATCGTTCCCTGGAAGACCAGTAGTAGTTTCCGTTGCACATCTGGAGGCATTCTGTAATCTGTGGACGTTCAAAGTGTTGATGAAACACAGAAATTGCATCGGGATTGAATACAACAGTCACCATGCGCGTTTTCCTCCATGGGAGTAATGTCTCAAACAGTCTACGCTTTGATCGTTCCCTGGGAGACCAGTAGTAGTTGCCGTTGCACATCTGGGGGCATTCTGTAATCTGTGGAATATCAGAGAGTTGATGAAACACAGAAACTGCATCGGGATTGAATACAACAGTCACCATGCGCACTTTCCTCCATGGGAGTAATGTCTCAAACAGTCTACGCTTTGATCGTTTCCTGGAAGCCCGAAAGTAGTTTCCGATGCACATTTAAAGGCATTCTGTAATCTGTGGACCTTCAAAGTGTTGATGAAACACAGAAATTGCATCGGGATTCATACAACAGTCACCATGCGCACTTTCCTCCATGGGAGTAATATCACAAACAGTCTACGCTTTGATCGTTCCCTGGATGAGCAGTAGTAGTTTCCGATGCACGTCTGGAGGCATTCTGTAATCTGTGGAGTATCAGAGTGTTGATGAAACACAGAAATTGCATCGGGATTGAATACAACAGTCACCATGCGCACTTTCCTCCATGGGAGTAATGTCTCAAACAGTCTACGCTTTGATCGTTTCCTGGACGACCGAATGTAGTTTCCGATGCACATTTAAAGGCATTCTGTAATCTGTGGACCTTCAAAGTGTTGATGAAACACAGAAATTGCATCGGGATTGATACAACAGTCACCATGCGCACTTTCCTCCATGGGAGTAATATCTCAAACAGTCTACGCTTTGATCGTCACTGGATGAGCAGTAGTAGTTTCCGATGCACGTCTGGAGGCATTCTGTAATCTGTGGAGTATCAGAGTGTTGATGAAACACAGAAATTTCATCGGGATTGAATACAACAGTCACCATGCGCACTTTCCTCCATGGGAGTAATGTCTCAAACAGTCTACGCTTTGATCATTTCCTGGAAGACCGAAAGTAGTTTCCGATGCACATTTAAAGGCATTCTGTAATCTGTGGACTATCAGAGTGTTGATGAAACACAGAAATTGCATCGGGACTGAATACAACAGTCACCGTGCGCATGTTCCTCCATGGGAGAAATGTCTCAAACAGTCTATGTTTTCGTTCCCTGAAAGACCAGTTGTAGTTTCCGATGCACATCTGGAGGCATTCTGTAATCTGTGGACCTTCAAAGTGTTGATGAAACACAGAAATTGCATCGGGATGGAATACAACAGTCACCATGCGCACTTTCCTAAATGGAGTAATGTCTCAAACAGTCTACACTTTGATCGTTCCCTGGAAGACCAGTAGTAGTTTCCGTTGCACATCTGGAGGCATTCTGTAATCTGTGGACGTTCAAAGTGTTGATGAAACACTGAAATTGCATCGCGATTGGATACAACAGTCACCATGCGCCCTTTCCTCCATGGGAGTAATGTCTCAAACAGTCAACGTTTTGATCGTTCCCTGGAAGACCAGTAGTAGCTTCCGATGCACATCTCTAGAAATTCTGTAATCTGTGGACTATCAGTGTTGATGAAACACAGAAATGGCATAGGGGATTGAATACAACAGTCACCATGCGCACTTTCCTCCATGGGAGTAATGTCGCAAACAGTCTACGCTTTCATCGTTCCCTGGAAGACCAGTAGTAGTTTCCGATGCACATCCGGTGGCATTCTAGAATCTGTGGACTATCAGAGTGTTGGTGAAACAACGAAATTGAATCGGGATTGAATACAACACTCACCATGCGCACTTTCCTCCATGGGAGTAATGTCTCAAAAAGTCTACCCTTTGACCGTTCCCTGGAAGACCAATAGTAGTTTCCGTAGCACATCTGGAGGCATTCTGTAATCTGTGGACTATCAGAGTGTTGATGAAACACAGAAATTTCATCGGGATTGAATACAACAGTCACCGTGCACATGTTCCTCCATTGGTGAAATGTCTCAAACAGTCTACGCTTTGATCGTTCCCTGAAAGACCAGTTGTAGTTTCCGATGCACATCTGGAGGCATTCTGTAATCTGTGGAACGTCAGAGTGTTGATGAAACACAGAAATTGCATCGGGATTGAACACAACAGTCACCATGCGCACTTTCCTCCATGGGAGTAATGTCTCAAACAGTCTACGATTTGATCGTTTCCTGGAAGACCAGTAGTAGTTTCCGATGCACATCCGGTGGCATTCTGTAATCTGTGGACTATCAGAGTGTTGGTGAAACAACGAAATTGAATCGGGATTGATACAACAGTCACCATGCGCACTTTCCTCCGCGGGACTAATGTCTCAAACAGTCTACGCTTTGATCGTTCCCTGGAAGACCTGTAGTAGTTTCCAATGCACATCTGGAGGCATTCTATAATCTGTGGAACATCAGAGTGTTGATGAAACACAGAAATTGCATCGGGATTGAACACAACAGTCACCATGCGCACTTTCCTCCATGGGAGTAATGTCTCAAACAGTCTACGCTTTGATCATTTCCTGGAAGACCGAAAGTAGTTTCCGATGCACATTTAAAGGCATTCTGTAATCTGTGGACTATCAGAGTGTTGATGAAACACAGAAATTGCATCGGGACTGAATACAACAGTCACCGTGCGCATGTTCCTCCATGGGAGAAATGTCTCAAACAGTCTATGTTTTCGTTCCCTGAAAGACCAGTTGTAGTTTCCGATGCACATCTGGAGGCATTCTGTAATCTGTGGACCTTCAAAGTGTTGATGAAACACAGAAATTGCATCGGGATGGAATACAACAGTCACCATGGGCACTTTCCTAAATGGAGTAATGTCTCAAACAGTCTACACTTTGATCGTTCCCTGGAAGACCAGTAGTAGTTTCCGTTGCACATCTGGAGGCATTCTGTAATCTGTGGACGTTCAAAGTGTTGATGAAACACAGAAATTGCATCGGGATTGAATACAACAGTCACCATGCGCGTTTTCCTCCATGGGAGTAATGTCTCAAACAGTCTACGCTTTGATCGTTCCCTGGGAGACCAGTAGTAGTTGCCGTTGCACATCTGGGGGCATTCTGTAATCTGTGGAATATCAGAGAGTTCATGAAACACAGAAATTGCATCGGGATTGAATACAACAGTCACCATGCGCACTTTCCTCCATGGGAGTAATGTCTCAAACAGTCTACGCTTTGATCGTTTCCTGGAAGCCCGAAAGTAGTTTCCGATGCACATTTAAAGGCATTCTGTAATCTGTGGACCTTCAAAGTGTTGATGAAACACAGAAATTGCATCGGGATTCATACAACAGTCACCATGCGCACTTTCCTCCATGGGAGTAATATCACAAACAGTCTACGCTTTGATCGTTCCCTGGATGAGCAGTAGTAGTTTCCGATGCACGTCTGGAGGCATTCTGTAATCTGTGGAGTATCAGAGTGTTGATGAAACACAGAAATTGCATCGGGATTGAATACAACAGTCACCATGCGCACTTTTTTCCATGGGAGTAATGTCTCAAACAGTCTACGCTTTGATCGTTTCCTGGACGACCGAATGTAGTTTCCGATGCACATTTAAAGGCATTCTGTAATCTGTGGACCTTCAAAGTGTTGATGAAACACAGAAATTGCATCGGGATTGATACAACAGTCACCATGCGCACTTTCCTCCATGGGAGTAATATCTCAAACAGTCTACGCTTTGATCGTCACTGGATGAGCAGTAGTAGTTTCCGATGCACGTCTGGAGGCATTCTGTAATCTGTGGAGTATCAGAGTGTTGATGAAACACAGAAATTTCATCGGGATTGAATACAACAGTCACCATGCGCACTTTCCTCCATGGGAGTAATGTCTCAAACAGTCTACGCTTTGATCATTTCCTGGAAGACCGAAAGTAGTTTCCGATGCACATTTAAAGGCATTCTGTAATCTGTGGACTATCAGAGTGTTGATGAAACACAGAAATTGCATCGGGACTGAATACAACAGTCACCGTGCGCATGTTCCTCCATGGGAGAAATGTCTCAAACAGTCTATGTTTTCGTTCCCTGAAAGACCAGTTGTAGTTTCCGATGCACATCTGGAGGCATTCTGTAATCTGTGGACCTTCAAAGTGTTGATGAAACACAGAAATTGCATCGGGATGGAATACAACAGTCACCATGCGCACTTTCCTAAATGGAGTAATGTCTCAAACAGTCTACACTTTGATCGTTCCCTGGAAGACCAGTAGTAGTTTCCGTTGCACATCTGGAGGCATTCTGTAATCTGTGGACGTTCAAAGTGTTGATGAAACACTGAAATTGCATCGCGATTGGATACAACAGTCACCATGCGCCCTTTCCTCCATGGGAGTAATGTCTCAAACAGTCAACGTTTTGATCGTTCCCTGGAAGACCAGTAGTAGCTTCCGATGCACATCTCTAGAAATTCTGTAATCTGTGGACTATCAGTGTTGATGAAACACAGAAATGGCATAGGGGATTGAATACAACAGTCACCATGCGCACTTTCCTCCATGGGAGTAATGTCGCAAACAGTCTACGCTTTCATCGTTCCCTGGAAGACCAGTAGTAGTTTCCGATGCACATCCGGTGGCATTCTAGAATCTGTGGACTATCAGAGTGTTGGTGAAACAACGAAATTGAATCGGGATTGAATACAACACTCACCATGCGCACTTTCCTCCATGGGAGTAATGTCTCAAAAAGTCTACCCTTTGACCGTTCCCTGGAAGACCAATAGTAGTTTCCGTAGCACATCTGGAGGCATTCTGTAATCTGTGGACTATCAGAGTGTTGATGAAACACAGAAATTTCATCGGGATTGAATACAACAGTCACCGTCCACATGTTCCTCCATTGGTGAAATGTCTCAAACAGTCTACGCTTTGATCGTTCCCTGAAAGACCAGTTGTAGTTTCCGATGCACATCTGGAGGCATTCTGTAATCTGTGGAACGTCAGAGTGTTGATGAAACACAGAAATTGCATCGGGATTGAACACAACAGTCACCATGCGCACTTTCCTCCATGGGAGTAATGTCTCAAACAGTCTACGATTTGATCGTTTCCTGGAAGACCAGTAGTAGTTTCCGATGCACATCCGGTGGCATTCTGTAATCTGTGGACTATCAGAGTGTTGGTGAAACAACGAAATTGAATCGGGATTGATACAACAGTCACCATGCGCACTTTCCTCCGCGGGACTAATGTCTCAAACAGTCTACGCTTTGATCGTTCCCTGGAAGACCTGTAGTAGTTTCCAATGCACATCTGGAGGCATTCTATAATCTGTGGAACATCAGAGTGTTGATGAAACACAGAAATTGCATCGGGATTGAACACAACAGTCACCATGCGCACTTTCCTCCATGGGAGTAATGTCTCAAACAGTCTACGATTTGATCGTTTCCTAGAAGACCAGTAGTAGTTTCCGATGCACATCCGGTGGCATTCTGTAATCTGTGGACTATCAGAGTGTTGGTGAAACAACGAAATTGAATCGGGATTGAATACAACAGTCACCATGCGCACTTTCCTCCATGGGAGTAATGTCTCAAAAAGTCTACCCTTTGACCGTTCCCTGGAAGACCAATAGTAGTTTCCGTAGCACATCTGGAGGCATTCTGTAATCTGTGGACTATCAGAGTGTTGATGAAACACAGAAATTTCATCGGGATTGAATACAACAGTCACCGTGCACATGTTCCTCCATGGGAGAAATATCTCAAACAGTCTACGTTTTGATCGTTCCCTGAAAGACCAGTTGTAGTTTCCGATGCACATCTGGAGGCATTCTGTAATCTGTGGACCTTCAGAGTGTTGATGAAACACAGAAATTGCATCGGGATTGATACAACAGTCACCATGCGCACTTTCCTCCATGGGAGTAATGTCTCAAACAGTCTACGCTTTGATCGTTCACTGGAAGACCTGTAGTAGTTTCCGATGCACATCTGGAGAATTTCTGTAATCTGTGGACTATCAGTGTTGATGAAACACAGAAATGGCATAGGGGATTGAAAAAACAGTCAGCATGCGCACTTTCCTCCATGGGAGTAATATCGCAAACAGTCTACGCTTTCATCGTTCTTTGGGAGAACAGTAGTAGTTTCTGTTGCACATCTGGAGGCATTCTGTAATCTGTGGACCATCAGACTTCTGTTGAAACACGGAAATTGCATCGGGATTGAATACAACAGTCACCATGCGCATTTTCCTCCATGGGAGTTATGTCTCAAACAGTCTACGCTTTGATCGTTCCCTGGATGACCAGTAGTAGTTTATGATGCACATCACGAGAGATTCGGTAAACTGTAAACTATCAGAGTGTTGTTCAAACACAGATATTGCATCGGGATTGAATACAACGGTCAAAATGCGCACTTTCCTAAATGGGAGTAATGTCTCAAAGAGTCTACGCTTTGATCGTTCCCTGGAAGAACAGTAGTAGTTTCCGATGCACATCAGGAGGCATTTTGTGATCTGTGGACCATCCAAGTGTTGATGAAACACAGAAATTGCATCGGGATTGATACAACAGTCACCATGCGCACTTTCCTCCATGGGAGTAATGTCTCAAACAGTCTACGCTTTGTTCGTTCCCTGGATGAGCAGTAGTAGTTTCCGTTGCACATCTTGAGTCATTCTGTAATCTGTGGACGTTCAAAGTGTTGATGAAACACAGAAATTGCATCGGGATTGAATACAACAGTCACCATGCGCATTTTCCTCCATGGGAGTAATGTCTCAAACAGTCTACGATTTGATCGTTCCCTGGAAGACCAGTAGTAGTTTATGATGGACATCTCGAGAGATTCAGTAATCTGTAAACTATCAGAGTGTTGTTCAAACACAGATATTGCATCGGGATTGAATACAACGGTCAAAATGCGCACTTTCCTAAATGGGAGTTATGTCTCAAAGTGTCTACGATTTGATCGTTCCCTGGAAGACCAGTAGTAGTTTCCGATGCACATCTGGAGGCATTCTGTGATCTGTGGACCTTCCAAGTGTTGGTGAAACACAGAAATTGCATCGGGATTCATACAACAGTCACCATGCGCACTTTCCTCAATGGGAGTAATGTCTCAAACAGTCAACGCTTTAATCGTTCCCTGGAAGACCAGTAGTAGCTTCCGATGCACATCTCTAGATATTCTGTAATCTGTGGACTATCAGTGTTGATGAAACACAGAAATGGCATAGGGGATTGAATACAGCAGTCACCATGGGCATTTTCCTCCATGGGAGTAATGTCGCAAACAGTCTACGCTTTCATCGTTCCCTGGAAGACCAGTAGTAGTATCCGTTGCACATCTGGAGGCATTCTGTAATCTGTGGACGTTCAAAGTGTTGATGAAACACAGAAATTGCATCGGGATTCAATACAACAGTCACCATGCGCACTTTCCTCCATGGGAGTAATGTCTCAAACAGTCTACCCTTTGACCGTTCCCTGGAAGACCAATAGTAGTTTCCGTAGCACATCTGGAGGCATTCTGTAATCTGTGGACTATCAGAGTGTTGATGAAACACAGAAATTTCATCGGGATTGAATACAACAGTCACCGTGCACATGTTCCTCCATGGGAGAAATGTCTCAAACAGTCTACGTTTTGATCGTTCCCTGAAAGACCAGTTGTAGTTTCCAATGCACATCTGGAGGCATTCTATAATCTGTGGAACATCAGAGTGTTGATGAAACACAGAAATTGCATCGGGATTGAACACAACAGTCACCATGCGCACTTTCCTCCATGGGAGTAATGTCTCAAACAGTCTACGATTTGATCGTTTCCTGGAAGACCAGTAGTAGTTTCCGATGCACATCTGGAGGCATTCTGTAATCTGTGGACCTTCAGAGTGTTGATGAAACACAGAAATTGCATCGGGATTGATACAACAGTCACCATGCGCACTTTCCTCCATGGGAGTAATGTCTCAAACAGTCTACGCTTTGATCGTTCACTGGAAGACCTGTAGTAGTTTCCGATGCACATCTGGAGAATTTCTGTAATCTGTGGACTATCAGTGTTGATGAAACACAGAAATGGCATAGGGGATTGAAAAAACAGTCAGCATGCGCACTTTCCTCCATGGGAGTAATATCGCACACAGTCTACGCTTTCATCGTTCTTTGGGAGAACAGTAGTAGTTTCTGTTGCACATCTGGAGGCATTCTGTAATCTGTGGACCATCAGACTTTTGTTGAAACACAGAAATTGCATCGGGATTGAATACAACAGTCACCATGCGCATTTTCCTCCATGGGAGTTATGTCTCAAACAGTCTACGCTTTGATCGTTCCCTGGATGACCAGTAGTAGTTTATGATGCACATCACGAGAGATTCGGTAAACTGTAAACTATCAGAGTGTTGTTCAAACACAGATATTGCATCGGGATTGAATACAACGGTCAAACGCTTTAATCGTTCCCTGGAAGACCAGTAATAGCTTCCGATGCACATCTCTAGATATTCTGTAATCTGTGGACTATCAGTGTTGATGAAACACAGAAATGGCATAGGGGATTGAATACAGCAGTCACCATGCGCACTTTCCTCCATGGGAGTAATGTCGCAAACAGTCTACGCTTTCATCGTTCCCTGGAAGACCAGTAGTAGTATCCGTTGCACATCTGGAGGCATTCTGTAATCTGTGGACGTTCAAAGTGTTGATGAAACACAGAAATTGCATCGGGATTCAATACAACAGTCACCATGCGCACTTTCCTCCATGGGAGTAATGTCTCAAACAGTCTACCCTTTGACCGTTCCCCGGAAGACCAGTAGTAGTTTCCGTAGCACATCTGGAGGCATTCTGTAATCTGTGGACTATCAGAGTGTTGATGAAACACAGAAATTGCATCGGGATTGAACACAACAGTCACCGTGCGCACGTTCCACCATGGGAGGAATGTCACAAACAGTCTACGTTTTGGTCGTTCCCTGAAAGACCAGTTGTAGTTTCCGATGCACATCTGGAGGCATTCTGTAATATGTGGAACGTCAGAGTGTTGATGAAACACAGAAATTGCATCGGGATTGAACACAACAGTCACCATGCGCACATACCTCCATGGGAGTAATGTCTGAAACAGTCTACGATTTGATCGTTTCCTGGAAGACAAGTAGTAGTTTCCGATGCACATCCGGTGGCATTCTGTAATCTGTGGACTATCAGAGTGTTGGTGAAACAACGAAATTGAAACGGGATTGATACAACAGTCACCATGCGCACTTTCCTCCATGGGACTAATGTCTCAAACAGTCTACGCTTTGATCGTTCCCTGGAAGACCAGTAGTAGTTTCCAATGCACATCTGGAGGCATTCTATAATCTGTGGAACATCAGAGTGTTGATGAAACACAGAAATTGCATCGGGATTGAACACAACAGTCACCATGCGCACTTTCCTCCATGGGAGTAATGTCTCAAACAGTCTACGATTTGATCGTTTCCTGGAAGACCAGTAGTAGTTTCCGATGCACATCTGGAGGCATTCTGTAATCTGTGGACCTTCAGAGTGTTGATGAAACACAGAAATTGCATCGGGATTGATACAACAGTCACCATGCGCACTTTCCTCCATGGGAGTAATGTCTCAAACAGTCTACGCTTTGATCGTTCACTGGAAGACCTGTAGTAGTTTCCGATGCACATCTGGAGAATTTCTGTAATCTGTGGACTATCAGTGTTGATGAAACACAGAAATGGCATAGGGGATTGAAAAAACAGTCAGCATGCGCACTTTCCTCCATGGGAGTAATATCGCACACAGTCTACGCTTTCATCGTTCTTTGGGAGAACAGTAGTAGTTTCTGTTGCACATCTGGAGGCATTCTGTAATCTGTGGACCATCAGACTTTTGTTGAAACACAGAAATTGCATCGGGATTGAATACAACAGTCACCATGCGCATTTTCCTCCATGGGAGTTATGTCTCAAACAGTCTACGCTTTGATCGTTCCCTGGATGACCAGTAGTAGTTTATGATGCACATCACGAGAGATTCGGTAAACTGTAAACTATCAGAGTGTTGTTCAAACACAGATATTGCATCGGGATTGAATACAACGGTCAAAATGCGCACTTTCCTAAATGGGAGTAATGTCTCAAAGAGTCTACGCTTTGATCCTTCCCTGGAAGAACAGTAGTAGTTTCCGATGCACATCAGGAGGCATTTTGTGATCTGTGGACCTTCCAAGTGTTGATGAAACACAGAAATTGCATCGGGATTGATACAACAGTCACCATGCGCACTTTCCTCCATGGGAGTAATGTCTCAAACAGTCTACGCTTTGATCGTTCCCTGGATGAGCAGTAGTAGTTTATGATGCACATCTCGAGAGATTCGGTAATCTGTAAACTATCAGAGTGTTGTTCAAACACAGATATTGCATCGGGATTGAATACAACGGTCTAAATGCGCACTTTCCTAAATGGGAGTAATGTCTCAAAGAGTCTACGCTTTGATCGTTCCCTGGAAGACCAGCAGTAGTTTCCGATGCACATCAGGAGGCATTCTGTGATCTGTGGACCTTCCAAGTGTTGGTGAAACACAGAAATTGCATCGGGATTGATACAACAGTCACCATGCGCACTTTCCTCCATGGGAGTAATGTCTCAAACAGTCAACGCTTTAATCGTTCCCTGGAAGACCAGTAATAGCTTCCGATGCACATCTCTAGATATTCTGTAATCTGTGGACTATCAGTGTTGATGAAACACAGAAATGGCATAGGGGATTGAATACAGCAGTCACCATGCGCACTTTCCTCCATGGGAGTAATGTCGCAAACAGTCTACGCTTTCATCGTTCCCTGGAAGACCAGTAGTAGTATCCGTTGCACATCTGGAGGCATTCTGTAATCTGTGGACGTTCAAAGTGTTGATGAAACACAGAAATTGCATCGGGATTCAATACAACAGTCACCATGCGCACTTTCCTCCATGGGAGTAATGTCTCAAACAGTCTACCCTTTGACCGTTCCCCGGAAGACCAGTAGTAGTTTCCGTAGCACATCTGGAGGCATTCTGTAATCTGTGGACTATCAGAGTGTTGATGAAACACAGAAATTGCATCGGGATTGAACACAACAGTCACCGTGCGCACGTTCCACCATGGGAGAAATGTCACAAACAGTCTACGTTTTGGTCGTTCCCTGAAAGACCAGTTGTAGTTTCCGATGCACATCTGGAGGCATTCTGTAATCTGTGGACGTTCAAAGTGTTGATGAAACACTGAAATTGCATCGGGATTGAACACAACAGTCACCATGCGCAATTTCCTCCATGGGAGTAATGTCTCAAACAGTCTACCCTTTGACCGTTCCCTGGAAGACCAATAGTAGTTTCCGTAGCACATCTGGAGGCATTCTGTAATCTGTGGACTATCAGAGTGTTGATGAAACACAGAAATTTCATCGGGATTGAATACAACAGTCACCGTGCACATGTTCCTCCATGGGAGAAATGTCTCAAACAGTCTACGTTTTGATCGTTCCCTGAAAGACCAGTTGTAGTTTCCGATGCACATCTGGAGGCATTCTGTAATATGTGGAACGTCAGAGTGTTGATGAAACACAGAAATTGCATCGGGATTGAACACAACAGTCACCATGCGCACATACCTCCATGGGAGTAATGTCTCAAACAGTCTACGCTTTGATCGTTCCCTGGATGAGCAGTAGTAGTTTATGATGCACATCTCGAGAGATTCGGTAATCTGTAAACTATCAGAGTGTTGTTCAAACACAGATATTGCATCGGGATTGAATACAACGGTCTAAATGCGCACTTTCCTAAATGGGAGTAATGTCTCAAAGAGTCTACGCTTTGATCGTTCCCTGGAAGACCAGCAGTAGTTTCCGATGCACATCAGGAGGCATTCTGTGATCTGTGGACCTTCCAAGTGTTGGTGAAACACAGAAATTGCATCGGGATTGATACAACAGTCACCATGCGCACTTTCCTCCATGGGAGTAATGTCTCAAACAGTCAACGCTTTAATCGTTCCCTGGAAGACCAGTAATAGCTTCCGATGCACATCTCTAGATATTCTGTAATCTGTGGACTATCAGTGTTGATGAAACACAGAAATGGCATAGGGGATTGAATACAGCAGTCACCATGCGCACTTTCCTCCATGGGAGTAATGTCGCAAACAGTCTACGCTTTCATCGTTCCCTGGAAGACCAGTAGTAGTATCCGTTGCACATCTGGAGGCATTCTGTGATCTGTGGACGTTCAAAGTGTTGATGAAACACAGAAATTGCATCGGGATTCAATACAACAGTCACCATGCGCACTTTCCTCCATGGGAGTAATGTCTCAAACAGTCTACCCTTTGACCGTTCCCCGGAAGACCAGTAGTAGTTTCCGTAGCACATCTGGAGGCATTCTGTAATCTGTGGACTATCAGAGTGTTGATGAAACACAGAAATTGCATCGGGATTGAATACAACAGTCACCGTGCGCACGTTCCTCCATGGGAGTAATGTCACAAACAGTCTACGTTTTGGTCGTTCCCTGAAAGACCAGTTGTAGTTTCCGATGCACATCTGGAGGCATTCTGTAATCTGTGGACGTTCAAAGTGTTGATGAAACACAGAAATTGCATCGGGATTCAATACAACAGTCACCATGCGCACTTTCCTCCATGGGAGTAATGTCTCAAACAGTCTACGCTTTGATCGTTCCCTGGGAGAACAGTAGTAGTTGCCGTTGCACATCTGGGGGCATTCTGTAATCTGTGGAATATCGGAGAGTTGATGAAACACAGAAATTGCATCGGGATTGAATACAACAGTCACCATGCGCACTTTCCTCCATGGGAGTAATGTCTCAAACAGTCTACGCTTTGATCGTTTCCTGGAAGCCCGAAAGTAGTTTCCGATGCACATTTAAAGGCATTCTGTAATCTGTGGACCTTCAAAGTGTTGATGAAACACAGAAATTGCATCGGGATTGATACAACAGTCACCATGCGCACTTTCCTCCATGGGAGTAATATCACAAACAGTCTACGCTTTGATCGTTCCCTGGATGAGCAGTAGTAGTTTCCGATGCACGTCTGGAGGCATTCTGTAATCTGTGGAGTATCAGAGTGTTGATGAAACACAGAAATTGCATCGGGATTGAATACAACAGTCACCATGCGCACTTTCCTCCATGGGAGTAATGTCTCAAACAGTCTACGCTTTGATCGTTTCCTGGACGACCGAAAGTAGTTTCCGATGCACATTTAAAGGCATTCTGTAATCTGTGGACCTTCAAAGTGTTGATGAAACACAGAAATTGCATCGGGATTGATACAACAGTCACCATGCGCACTTTCCTCCATGGGAGTAATATCTCAAACAGTCTACGCTTTGATCGTCACTGGATGAGCAGTAGTAGTTTCCGATGCACGTCTGGAGGCATTCTGTAATCTGTGGAGTATCAGAGTGTTGATGAAACACAGAAATTTCATCGGGATTGAATACAACAGTCACCATGCGCCCTTTCCTCCATGGGAGTAATGTCTCAAACAGTCAACGCTTTGATCGTTCCCTGGAAGACCAGTAGTAGCTTCCGATGCACATCTCTAGAAATTCTGTAATCTGTGGACTATCAGTGTTGATGAAACACAGAAATGGCATAGGGGATTGAATACAACAGTCACCATGCGCACTTTCCTCCATGGGAGTAATGTCGCAAACAGTCTACGCTTTCATCGTTCCCTGGAAGACCAGTAGTAGTTTCCGTTGCACATCTGGAGGCATTCTGTAATCTGTGGACGTTCAAAGTGTTGATGAAACACAGAAATTGCATCGGGATTCAATACAACAGTCACCATGCGCACTTTCCTCCATGGGAGTAATGTCTCAAACAGTCTACGCTTTGATCGTTCCCTGGGAGACCAGTAGTAGTTGCCGTTGCACATCTGGGGGCATTCTGTAATCTGTGGAATATCAGAGAGTTGATGAAACACAGAAATTGCATCGGGATTGAATACAACAGTCACCATGCGCACTTTCCTCCATGGGAGTAATGTCTCAAACAGTCTACGCTTTGATCGTTTCCTGGAAGCCCGAAAGTAGTTTCCGATGCACATTTAAAGGCATTCTGTAATCTGTGGACCTTCAAAGTGTTGATGAAACACAGAAATTGCATCGGGATTGATACAACAGTCACCATGCGCACTTTCCTCCATGGGAGTAATATCTCAAACAGTCTACGCTTTGATCGTTCCCTGGATGAGCAGTAGTAGTTTCCGATGCACGTCAGGAAGCATTCTGTAATCTGTGGAGTATCAGAGTGTTGATGAAACACAGAAATTGCATCGGGATTGAATACAACAGTCATCATGCGCACTTTCCTCCATGGGAGTAATGTCTCAAACAGTCTACGCTTTGATCGTTTCCTGGAAGACCGAAAGTAGTTTCCGATGCACATTTAAAGGCATTCAGTAATCTGTGGACCTTCAAAGTGTTGATGAAACACAGAAATTGCATCGGGATTGATACAACAGTCACCATGCGCACTTTCCTCCATGGGAGTAATGTCTCAAACAGTCTACGCTTTGATCGTTTCCTGGAAGACCGAACGTAGTTTCCGATGCACATTTAAAGGAATTCTGTAATCTGTGGACTATCAGAGTGTTGATGAAACACAGAAATTGCGTCGGGACTGAATACAACAGTCACCATGCGCACTTTCCTCCATGGAGTAATGTCTCAAACAGTCTACACTTTGATAGTTCCCTGGAAGACCAGTAGTAGTTTCCGTTGCACATCTGGAGGCATTCTGTAATCTGTGGACGTTCAAAGTGTTGATGAAACACTGAAATTGCATCGCGATTGGATACAACAGACACCATGCGCCCTTTCCTCCATGGGAGTAATGTCTTAAACAGTCAACGCTTTGATCGTTCCCTGGAAGACCTGTAGTAGCTTCCGATGCACATCTCTAGAAATTCTGTAATCTGTGGACTATCAGTTTTGATGAATCACAGAAATGGCATATGGGATTGAATACAATAGTCACCATGTGCACTTTACTCCATGGGAGTAATGTCTCAAACATTTTACGCTTTGATCCTTCCCTGGAAGACCAGTAGTAGTTTCCGTTGCACATCTGGAGGCATTCTGTAATCTGTGGACGTTCAAAGTGTTGATGAAACACAGAAATTGCATCGGGATTCGATACAACAGTCACCATGCGCACTTTCCTTCATGGGAGTAATGTCTCAAACAGTCTACGCTTTGATCGTTCCCTGGAAGACCAGTAGTAGTTGCCGTTGCTCATCTGGGGGATTTCTGTAATCTGTGGACTATCAGAGAGTTGATGAAACACATTAATTGCATCGGGATTGAATACAACAGTCACCATGCGCACTTTCCTCCATGGGAGTAATGTCTCAAACAGTCTACGCTTTGATCGTTCCCTGGAAGACCAGTAGTAGTTTCCGATGCACGTCTGGAGGCATTCTGTAATCTGTGGAGTATCAGAGTGTTGATGAAACACAGAAATTGCATCGGGATTGAATACAACAGTCATCATGCGCACTTTCCTCCATGGGAGTAATGTCTCAAACAGTCTACGCTTTGATCGTTTATTGGAAGACCGAACGTAGTTTCCGATGCCCATTTGAAGGCAATCTGTAATCTGTGGACCATCAAAGTGTTGATGAAACACAGAAATTGCATCGGGATTGAATACAATAGTCACCATGTGCACTTTACTCCATGGGAGTAATGTCTCAAACATTTTACGCTTTGATCCTTAACTGGAAGACCAGTAGTAGTTGCCGTTGCACATCTGGAGGCATTCTGTAATCTGTGGACTATCAGAGAGTTGATGAAACACAGAAATTTCATCGGGATTGAATATGACAGTCACCATGCGCACTTTCCTCCATGGGAGTATTGTCTCAAACAGTCTACGCTTTGATCGTTCTCTTAAAGACCAGTAGTAGTTTACAATGCACATCTGGAGGCATTCTGTAATCTGTGGACATTCAAAGTGTTGATGAACCACAGAAATTGCATCGGGATTCAATACAACAGTCACCATGCGCACTTTCCTCCATGGGAGTAATGTCTCAAACAGTCTACGCTTTGATCGTTTCCTGGAAGACCGAAAGCAGTTTCCGATGCACATTTAAAAGCATTCTGTAATCTGTGGACCTTCTAAGTGTTGATGAAACACAGAAATTGCATCGGGATTGATACAACAGTCACCATGCGCACTTTCCTCCATGGGAGTAATGTCTCAAACAGTCTACGCTTTGATCGTTCCCTTGAAGACCAGTAGTAGTTTACAATGCACATCTGGAGGCATTCTGTAATCTGTGGACGTTCAAAGTGTTGATGAAACACAGAAATTGCATCGGGATTCAATACAACAGTCACCATGCGCACTTTCCTCCATGGGAGTAATGTCTCAAACAGTCTACGCTTTGATCGTTCCCTGGATGAGCAGTAGTAGTTTCCGATGCACATCTGGAGGCATTCTGTAATCTGTGGAGTATCAGAGTGTTGATGAAACACAGAAATTTCATCGGGATTGAATACAACAGTCACCATGCGCACTTTCCACCATGGGAGTAATGTCTCAAACAGTCTACGCTTTGATCGTTTCCTGGAAGACCGAAAGTAGTTTCCGATGCACATTTAAAGGCATTCTGTAATCTGTGGACCTTCAAAGTGTTGATGAAACACAGAAATTGCATCGGGATTGATACAACAGTCACCATGCGCACTTTCCTCCATGGGTTTAATGTCTCAAACAGTCTACGCTTTGATCGTTCCCTTGAAGACCAGTAGTAGTTTACAATGCACATCTGGAGGCATTCTGTAATCTGTGGAGTATCAGAGTGTTGATGAAACACAGAAATTTCATCGGGATTGAATACAACAGTCACCATGCGCACTTTCCTCCATGGGAGTTATGTCTCAAACAGTCTACGCTTTGATCGTTTCCTGGAAGACCGAAAGTAGTTTCCGATGCACATTTAAAGGCATTCTGTAATCTGTGGACCTTCAAAGTGTTGATGAAACACAGAAATTGCATCGGGATTGATACAACAGTCACCATGCGCACTTTCCTCCATGGGTTTAATGTCTCAAACAGTCTACGCTTTGATCGTTCCCTTGAAGACCAGTAGTAGTTTACAATGCACATCTGGAGGCATTCTGTAATCTGTGGAGTATCAGAGTGTTGATGAAACACAAAAATTTCATCGGGATTGAATACAACAGTCACCATGCGCACTTTCCTCCATGGGAGTAATGTCTCAAACAGTCTACGCTTTGATCGTTTCCTGGAAGACCGAAAGTAGTTTCCGATGCACATTTAAAGGCATTCTGTAATCTGTGGACCTTCGAAGTGTTGATGAAACACAGAAATTGCATCGGGATTGATACAACAGTCACCATGCGCAGTTTCCTCCATGGGTTTAATGTCTCAAACAGTCTACGCTTTGATCGTTCCCTTGAAGACCAGTAGTAGTTTACAATGCACATCTGGAGGCATTCTGTAATCTGTGGACGTTCAAAGTGTTGATGAAACACAGAAATTTCATCGGGATTGAATACAACAGTCACCATACGCACTTTCCTCCATGGGAGTAATGTCTCAAACAGTCTACGCTTTGATCGTTCCCTTGAAGACCAGTAGTAGTTTACAATGCACATCTGGAGGCATTCTGTAATCTGTGGACGTTCAAAGTGTTGATGAAACACAGAAATTGCATCGGGATTCAATACAACAGTCACCATGCGCACTTTCCTCCATGGGAGTAATGTCTCAAACAGTCTACGCTTTGATCGTTTCCTGGAAGACCGAAAGTAGTTTCCGATGCACATTTAAAGGCATTCTGTAATCTGTGGACCTTCAAAGAATTGATGAAACACAGATATTGCATCGGGATTGATACAACGGTCACCATGCGCACTTTCCTCCATGGGAGTAATGTCTCAAACAGTCTACGCTTTGATCGTTCCCTTGAAGACCAGTAGTAGTTTTCGATGCACGTCTGGAGGCATTCTGTAATCTGTGGAGTATCAGAGTGTTGATGAAACACAGAAATTTCATCGGGATTGAATACAACAGTCACCATGCGCACTTTCCTCCATGGGAGTAATGTCTCAAACAGTCTACGCTTTGATCGTTTCCTGGAAGACCGAAAGTAGTTTCCTATGCACATTTAAAGGCATTCAGTAATCTGTGGACCTTCACAGTGTTGATGAAACACAGAAATTGCATCGTGATTGATACAACAATCACCATGCGACTTTCCTCCATGGGAGTAATGTCTCAAACAGTCTACGCTTTGATCGTTCCCTTGAAGACCAGTAGTAGTTTACAATGCACATCTGGAGGCATTCTGTAATCTGTGGACGTTCAAAGTGTTGATGAAACACAGAAATTGCATCGGGATTCAATAAAACAGTCGCCATGCGCACTTTCCTCCATGGGAGTAATGTCTCAAACAGTCTACGCTTTGATCGTTTCCTGGAAGACCGAAAGTAGCTTCCGATGCACATTTAAAGGCATTCTGTAATCTGTGGACCTTCAAAGTGTTGATGAAACACAGAAATAGCATCGGGATTGATACAACAGTCACCATGCGTACTTTCCTCCATGGGAGTAATGTCTCAAACAGTCTACGCTTTGATCGTTCCCTTGAAGACCAGTAGTAGTTTACAATGCACATCTGGAGGCATTCTGTAATCTGTGGACGTTCAAAGTGTTGATGAAACACAGAAATTCCATCGGGATTTAATACAACAGTCACCATGCGCACTTTCCTCCATGGGAGTAATGTCTCAAACAGTCTACGCTTTGATCGTTTCCTGGAAGACCGAAAGTAGTTTCCGATGCACATTTAAAGGCATTCTGTAATCTGTGGACCTTCAAAGTGTTGATGAAACACAGAAATTGCATCGGGATTGATACAACAGTCACCATGCACACTTTCCTCCATGGGAGGAATGTCTCAAACAGTCTACGCTTTGATCGTTCCCTTGAAGACCAGTAGTAGTTCACAATGCACATCTGGAGGCATTCTGTAATCTGTGGACGTTCAAAGTGTTGATGAAACACAGAAATTGCATCGGGATTCAATACAACAGTCACCATGCGCACTTTCCTCCATGGGAGTAATGTCTCAAACAGTCTACGCTTTGATCGTTCCCTGGATGAGCAGTAGTAGTTTCCGATGCACGTCTGGAGGCATTCTGTAATCTGTGGAGTATCAGAGTGTTGATGAAACACAGAAATTTCATCGGGATTGAATACAACAGTCACCATGCGCACTTTCCTCCATGGGAGTAATGTCTCAAACAGTCTACGCTTTGATCGTTTCCTGGAAGACCGAAAGTAGTTTCCGATGCACATTTAAAGGCATTCTGTAATCTGTGGACCTTCAAAGTGTTGATGAAACACAGAAATTGCATCGTGATTGATACAACAGTCACCATGCGACTTTCCTCCATGGGAGTAATGTCTCAAACAGTCTACGCTTTGATCGTTCCCTTGAAGACCAGTAGTAGTTTACAATGCACATCTGGAGGCATTCTGTAATCTGTGGACGTTCAAAGTGTTGATGAAACACAGAAATTGCATCGGGATTCAATAAAACAGTCGCCATGCGCACTTTCCTCCATGGGAGTAATGTCTCAAACAGTCTACGCTTTGATCGTTTCCTGGAAGACCGAAAGTAGTTTCCGATGCACATTTAAAGGCATTCTGTAATCTGTGGACCTTCAAAGTGTTGATGAAACACAGAAACTGCATCGGGATTGATACAACAGTCACTATGCGCACTTTCCGCCATGGGAGTAATGTCTAAAACATTCTACGCTTTGATTCGTTCCCTTGAAGACCAGTAGACCTTTACAATGCACATCTGGAGGCATTCTGTAATCTGTGGACGTTCAAAGTGTTGATGAAACACAGAAATTGCATCGGGATTCAATACAACAGTCACCATGCGCACTTTCCTCCATGGGAGTAATGTCTCAAACAGTCTACGCTTTGATCGTTTCCTGGAAGACCGAAAGTAGTTTCCGATGCACATTTAAAGGCATTCTGTACTCTGTGGACCTTCAAAGTGTTGATGAAACACAGAAACTGCATCGGGATTGATACAACAGTCACTATGCGCATTTTCCGCCATGGGAGTAATGTCTCAAACATTCTACGTTTTGATCGTTCCCTTGAAGATCAGTAGACGTTTACAATGCACATCTGGAGGCATTCTGTAATCTGTGGACGTTCAAAGTGTTGATGAAACACAGATATTGCATCGGGATTCAATACAACAGTCACCATGCGCACTTTCCTCCATGGGAGTAATGTCTCAAACAGTCTACGCTTTGATCGTTTCCTGGTAGACCGAAAGTAGTTTCCGATGCACATTTAAAGGCATTCTGTAATCTGTGTACCCTAAAAGTGTTGATGAAACACAGAAATTGCATCGGGATTGATACTATAGTCACCATGCGCACTTTCCTCCATGGGAGTAATGTCTCAAACAGTCTACGCTTTGATCGTTCCCTTGAAGACCAGTAGTAGTTTACAATGCACATCTGGAGGCATTCTGTAATCTGTGGACGTTCAAAGTGTTGATGAAACACAGAAATTGCATCGGGATTCAATACAACAGTCACCATGCGCACTTTCCTCCATGGGAGTAATGTCTCAAACAGTCTACGCTTTGATCGTTTCCTGAAAGACCGAAAGTAGTTTCCGATGCACATTTAAAGGCATTCTGTAATCTGTGGACCTTCAAAGTGTTGATGAAACACAGAAATTGCATCGGGATTGATACAACAGTCACCATGCGCACTTTCCTCCATGGGAGTAATGTCTCAAACAGTCTACACTTTGATCGTTTCCTGGAAGACCGAAAGTAGTTTCCGATGCACATTTAGAGGCATTCTGTAATCTGTGGACCTTCAAAGAATTGATGAAACACAGATATTGCATCGGGATTGATACAACAGTCACCATGCGCACTTTCCTCCATGGGAGTAATGTCTCAAACAGTCTACGCTTTGATCGTTCCCTTGAAGACCAGTAGTAGTTTCCGATGCACGTCTGGAGGCATTCTGTAATCTGTGGAGTATCAGAGTGTTGATGAAACACAGAAATTTCATCGGGATTGAATACAACAGTCACCATGCGCACTTTCCTCTATGGGAGTAATGTCTCAAACAGTCTACGCTTTGATCGTTTCCTGGAAGACCGAAAGTAGTTTCCTATGCACATTTAAAGGCATTCAGTAATCTGTGGACCTTCACAGTGTTGATGAAACACAGAAATTGCATCGTGATTGATACAACAATCACCATGCGACTTTCCTCCATGGGAGTAATGTCTCAAACAGTCTACGCTTTGATCGTTCCCTTGAAGACCAGTAGTAGTTTACAATGCACATCTGGAGGCATTCTGTAATCTGTGGACGTTCAAAGTGTTGATGAAACACAGAAATTGCATCGGGATTCAATTAAACAGTCGCCATGCGCACTTTCCTCCATGGGAGTAATGTCTCAAACAGTCTACGCTTTGATCGTTTCCTGGAAGACCGAAAGTAGCTTCCGATGCACATTTAAAGGCATTCTGTAATCTGTGGACCTTCAAAGTGTTGATGAAACACAGAAATAGCATCGGGGTTGATACAGCAGTCACCATGCGTACTTTCCTCCATGGGAGTAATGTCTCAAACGGTCTACGCTTTGATCGTTCCCTTGAAGACCAGTAGTAGTTTACAATGCACATCTGGAGGCATTCTGTAATCTGTGGACGTTCAAAGTGTTGATGAAACACAGAAATTCCATCGGGATTTAATACAACAGTCACCATGCGCACTTTCCTCCATGGGAGTAATGTCTCAAACTGTCTACGCTTTGATCGTTTCCTGGAAGACCGAAAGTAGTTTCCGATGCACAATTAAATGCATTCTGTAATCTGTGGACCTTCAAAGTGTTGATGAAACACAGAAATTGCATCGGGATTGATACAACAGTCACCATGCGCACTTTCCTCCATGGGAGGAATGTCTCAAACAGTCTACGCTTTGATCGTTCCCTTGAAGACCAGTAGTAGTTCACAATGCACATCTGGAGGCATTCTGTAATCTGTGGACGTTCAAAGTGTTGATGAAACACAGAAATTGCATCGGGATTCAATACAACAGTCACCATGCGCACTTTCCTCCATGGGAGTAATGTCTCAAACAGTCTACGCTTTGATCGTTCCCTGGATGAGCAGTAGTAGTTTCCGATGCACGTCTGGAGGCATTCTGTAATCTGTGGAGTATCAGAGTGTTGATGAAACACAGAAATTTCATCGGGATTGAATACAACAGTCACCATGCGCACTTTCCTCCATGGGAGTAATGTCTCAAACAGTCTACGCTTTGATCGTTTCCTGGAAGACCGAAAGTAGTTTCCGATGCACATTTAAAGGCATTCTGTAATCTGTGGACCTTCAAAGTGTTGATGAAACACAGAAATTGCATCGGGATTGATACAACAGTCACCATGCGCACTTTCCTCCATGGGAGGAATGTCTCAAACAGTCTACGCTTTGATCGTTCCCTTGAAGACCAGTAGTAGTTCACAATGCACATCTGGAGGCATTCTGTAATCTGTGGACGTTCAAAGTGTTGATGAAACACAGAAATTGCATCGGGATTCAATACAACAGTCACCATGCGCACTTTCCTCCATGGGAGTAATGTCTCAAAGAGTCTACGCTTTGATCGTTTCCTGGAAGACCGAAAGTAGTTTCCGATGCACATTTAAAGGCATTCTGTAATCTGTGGACCTTCAAAGTGTTGATGAAACACAGAAACTGCATCGGGATTGATACAACAGTCACTATGCGCATTTTCCGCCATGGGAGTAATGTCTCAAACATTCTACGTTTTGATCGTTCCCTTGAAGATCAGTAGACGTTTACAATGCACATCTGGAGGCATTCTGTAATCTGTGGTCGTTCAAAGTGTTGATGAAACACAGAAATTGCATCGGGATTCAATACAACAGTCACCATGCGCACTTTCCTCCATGGGAGTATTGTCTCAAACAGTCTACGCTTTGATCGTTTCCTGGTAGACCGAAAGTAGTTTCCGATGCACATTTAAAGGCATTCTGTAATCTGTGTACCCTAAAAGTGTTGATGAAACACAGAAATTGCATCGGGATTGATACTATAGTCACCATGCGCACTTTCCTCCATGGGAGTAATGTCTCAAACAGTCTACGTTTTGATCGTTGCCTTGAAGACCAGTAGTAGTTTACAATGCACATCTGGAGGCATTCTGTAATCTGTGGACGTTCAAAGTGTTGATGAAACACAGAAATTGCATCGGGATTCAATACAACAGTCACCATGCGCACTTTCCTCCATGGGAGTAATGTCTCAAACAGTCTACGCTTTGATCGTTTCCTGAAAGACCGAAAGTAGTTTCCGATGCACATTTAAAGGCATTCTGTAATCTGTGGACCTTCAAAGTGTTGATGAAACACAGAAATTGCATCGGGATTGATACAACAGTCACCATGCGCACTTTTCTCCATGGGAGTAATGTCTCAAACATTCTACGCTTTGATCGTTCCCTGGAAGACCAGTAGTAGTTTACAATGCACATCTGAAGGCATTCTGTAATCTGTGGACGTTCAAAGTGTTGATGAAACACAGAAATTACATCGGGATTCAATACAACAGTCACCATGCGCACTTTCCTCCATGGGAGTAACGTCTCAAACAGTCTACGCTTTGATCGTTCCCTGGATGAGCAGTAGTAGTTTCCGATGCACGTCTGGAGGCATTCTGTAATCTGTGGAGTATCAGAGTGTTGATGAAACACAGAAATTTCATCGGGATTGAATACAACAGTCACCATGCGCACTTTCCTCCATGGGAGTAATGTCTCAAACAGTCTACGCTTTGATCGTTTCCTGAAAGACCGAAAGTAGTTTCTGATGCACATTTAAAGGCATTCTGTAATCTGTGGACCTTCAAAGTGTTGATGAAACACAGAAATTGCATCGGGATTGATACAACAGTCACCATGCGCACTTTCCTCCATGGGAGTAATGTCTCAAACAGTCTACGCTTTGATCGTTCCCTGGAAGACCAGTAGTAGTTTACAATGCACATCTGAAGGCATTCTGTAATCTGTGGACGTTCAAAGTGTTGATGAAACACAGAAATTACATCGGGATTCAATACAACAGTCACCATGCGCACTTTCCTCCATGGGAGTAATGTCTCAAACAGTCTACGCTTTGATCGTTCCCTGGATGAGCAGTAGTAGTTTCCGATGCACGTCTGGAGGCATTCTGTAATCTGTGGAGTATCAGAGTGTTGATGAAACACAGAAATTTCATCGGGATTGAATACAACAGTCACCATGCGCACTTTCCTCCATGGGAGTAATGTCTCAAACAGTCTACGCTTTGATCGTTTCCTGGAAGACCGAAAGTAGTTTCCGATGCACATTTAAAGGCATTCTGTAATCTGTGGACCTTCAAAGTGTTGATGAAACACAGAAATTGCATCGTGATTGATACAACAGTCACCATGCGACTTTCCTCCATGGGAGTAATGTCTCAAACAGTCTACGCTTTGATCGTTCCCTTGAAGACCAGTAATAGTTTACAATGCACATCTGGAGGCATTCTGTAATCTGTGGACGTTCAAAGTGTTGATGAAACACAGAAATTGCATCGGGATTCATTAAAACAGCCGCCATGCGCACTTTCCTCCATGGGAGTAATGTCTCAAACAGTCTACGCTTTGATCGTTTCCTGGAAGACCGAAAGTAGTTTCCGATGCACATTTAAAGGCATTCTGTAATCTGTGGACCTTCAAAGTGTTGATGAAACACAGAAACTGCATCGGGATTGATACAACAGTCACTATGCGCACTTTCCGCCATGGGAGTAATGTCTAAAACATTCTACGCTTTCATTCGTTCCCTTGAAGACCAGTAGACCTTTACAATGCACATCTGGAGGCATTCTGTAATCTGTGGACGTTCAAAGTGTTGATGAAACACAGAAATTGCATCGGGATTGATACAACAGTCACTATGCGCACTTTCCGCCATGGGAGTAATGTCTCAAACATTCTACGTTTTGATCGTTCCCTCGAAGATCAGTAGACGTTTACAATGCACATCTGGAGGCATTCTGTAATCTGTGGACGTTCAAAGTGTTGATGAAACACAGAAATTGCATCGGGATTCAATACAACAGTCACCATGCGCACTTTCCTCCATGGGAGTAATGTCTCAAACAGTCTACGCTTTGATCGTTTCCTGAAAGACCGAAAGTAGTTTCCGATGCACATTTAAAGGCATTCTGTAATCTGTGGACCTTCAAAGTGTTGATGAAACACAGAAATTGCATCGGGATTGATACAACAGTCACCATGCGCACTTTCCTCCATGGGAGTAATGTCTCAAACAGTCTACGCTTTGATCGTTCCCTGGAACACCAGTAGTAGTTTACAATGCACATCTGAAGGCATTCTGTAATCTGTGGACGTTCAAAGTGTTGATGAAACACAGAAATTACATCGGGATTCAATACAACAGTCACCATGCGCACTTTCCTCCATGGGAGTAACGTCTCAAACAGTCTACGCTTTGATCGTTCCCTGGATGAGCAGTAGTAGTTTCCGATGCACGTCTGGAGGCATTCTGTAATCTGTGGAGTATCAGAGTGTTGATGAAACACAGAAATTTCATCGGGATTGAATACAACAGTCACCATGCGCACTTTCCTCCATGGGAGTAATGTCTCAAACAGTCTACGCTTTGATCGTTTCCTGAAAGACCGAAAGTAGTTTCTGATGCACATTTAAAGGCATTCTGTAATCTGTGGACCTTCAAAGTGTTGATGACACACAGAAATTGCATCGGGATTGATACAACAGTCACCATGCGCACTTTCCTCCATGGGAGTAATGTCTCAAACAGTCTACGCTTTGATCGTTCCCTGGAAGACCAGTAGTAGTTTACAATGCACATCTGAAGGCATTCTGTAATCTGTGGACGTTCAAAGTGTTGATGAAACACAGAAATTACATCGGGATTCAATACAACAGTCACCATGCGCACTTTCCTCCATGGGAGTAATGTCTCAAACAGTCTACGCTTTGATCGTTCCCTGGATGAGCAGTAGTAGTTTCCGATGCACGTCTGGAGGCATTCTGTAATCTGTGGAGTATCAGAGTGTTGATGAAACACAGAAATTTCATCGGGATTGAATATAACAGTCACCATGCGCACTTTCCTCCATGGGAGTAATGTCTCAAACAGTCTACGCTTTGATCGTTTCCTGGAAGACCGAAAGTAGTTTCCGATGCACATTTAAAGGCATTCTGTAATCTGTGGACGTTCAAAGTGTTGATGAAACACAGAAATTTCATCGGGATTGAATACAACAGTCACCATGCGCACTTTCCTCTATGGGAGTAATGTCTCAAACAGTCTACGCTTTGATCGTTTCCTGGAAGACCGAAAGTAGTTTCCTATGCACATTTAAAGGCATTCAGTAATCTGTGGACCTTCACAGTGTTGATGAAACACAGAAATTGCATCGTGATTGATACAACAATCACCATGCGACTTTCCTCCATGGGAGTAATGTCTCAAACAGTCTACGCTTTGATCGTTCCCTTGAAGACCAGTAGTAGTTTACAATGCACATCTGGAGGCATTCTGTAATCTGTGGACGTTCAAAGTGTTGATGAAACACAGAAATTGCATCGGGATTCAATTAAACAGTCGCCATGCGCACTTTCCTCCATGGGAGTAATGTCTCAAACAGTCTACGCTTTGATCGTTTCCTGGAAGACCGAAAGTAGCTTCCGATGCACATTTAAAGGCATTCTGTAATCTGTGGACCTTCAAAGTGTTGATGAAACACAGAAATAGCATCGGGGTTGATACAGCAGTCACCATGCGTACTTTCCTCCATGGGAGTAATGTCTCAAACGGTCTACGCTTTGATCGTTCCCATGAAGACCAGTAGTAGTTTACAATGCACATCTGGAGGCATTCTGTAATCTGTGGACGTTCAAAGTGTTGATGAAACACAGAAATTCCATCGGGATTTAATACAACAGTCACCATGCGCACTTTCCTCCATGGGAGTAATGTCTCAAACTGTCTACGCTTTGATCGTTTCCTGGAAGACCGAAAGTAGTTTCCGATGCACAATTAAATGCATTCTGTAATCTGTGGACCTTCAAAGTGTTGATGAAACACAGAAATTGCATCGGGATTGATACAACAGTCACCATGCGCACTTTCCTCCATGGGAGGAATGTCTCAAACAGTCTACGCTTTGATCGTTCCCTTGAAGACCAGTAGTAGTTCACAATGCACATCTGGAGGCATTCTGTAATCTGTGGACGTTCAAAGTGTTGATGAAACACAGAAATTGCATCGGGATTCAATACAACAGTCACCATGCGCACTTTCCTCCATGGGAGTAATGTCTCAAACAGTCTACGCTTTGATCGTTCCCTGGATGAGCAGTAGTAGTTTCCGATGCACGTCTGGAGGCATTCTGTAATCTGTGGAGTATCAGAGTGTTGATGAAACACAGAAATTTCATCGGGATTGAATACAACAGTCACCATGCGCACTTTCCTCCATGGGAGTAATGTCTCAAACAGTCTACGCTTTGATCGTTTCCTGGAAGACCGAAAGTAGTTTCCGATGCACATTTAAAGGCATTCTGTAATCTGTGGACCTTCAAAGTGTTGATGAAACACAGAAATTGCATCGGGATTGATACAACAGTCACCATGCGCACTTTCCTCCATGGGAGGAATGTCTCAAACAGTCTACGCTTTGATCGTTCCCTTGAAGACCAGTAGTAGTTCACAATGCACATCTGGAGGCATTCTGTAATCTGTGGACGTTCAAAGTGTTGATGAAACACAGAAATTGCATCGGGATTCAATACAACAGTCACCATGCGCACTTTCCTCCATGGGAGTAATGTCTCAAAGAGTCTACGCTTTGATCGTTTCCTGGAAGACCGAAAGTAGTTTCCGATGCACATTTAAAGGCATTCTGTAATCTGTGGACCTTCAAAGTGTTGATGAAACACAGAAACTGCATCGGGATTGATACAACAGTCACTATGCGCATTTTCCGCCATGGGAGTAATGTCTCAAACATTCTACGTTTTGATCGTTCCCTTGAAGATCAGTAGACGTTTACAATGCACATCTGGAGGCATTCTGTAATCTGTGGTCGTTCAAAGTGTTGATGAAACACAGAAATTGCATCGGGATTCAATACAACAGTCACCATGCGCACTTTCCTCCATGGGAGTATTGTCTCAAACAGTCTACGCTTTGATCGTTTCCTGGTAGACCGAAAGTAGTTTCCGATGCACATTTAAAGGCATTCTGTAATCTGTGTACCCTAAAAGTGTTGATGAAACACAGAAATTGCATCGGGATTGATACTATAGTCACCATGCGCACTTTCCTCCATGGGAGTAATGTCTCAAACAGTCTACGTTTTGATCGTTGCCTTGAAGACCAGTAGTAGTTTACAATGCACATCTGGAGGCATTCTGTAATCTGTGGACGTTCAAAGTGTTGATGAAACACAGAAATTGCATCGGGATTCAATACAACAGTCACCATGCGCACTTTCCTCCATGGGAGTAATGTCTCAAACAGTCTACACTTTGATCGTTTCCTGAAAGACCGAAAGTAGTTTCCGATGCACATTTAAAGGCATTCTGTAATCTGTGGACCTTCAAAGTGTTGATGAAACACAGAAATTGCATCGGGATTGATACAACAGTCACCATGCGCACTTTTCTCCATGGGAGTAATGTCTCAAACATTCTACGCTTTGATCGTTCCCTGGAAGACCAGTAGTAGTTTACAATGCACATCTGAAGGCATTCTGTAATCTGTGGACGTTCAAAGTGTTGATGAAACACAGAAATTACATCGGGATTCAATACAACAGTCACCATGCGCACTTTCCTCCATGGGAGTAACGTCTCAAACAGTCTACGCTTTGATCGTTCCCTGGATGAGCAGTAGTAGTTTCCGATGCACGTCTGGAGGCATTCTGTAATCTGTGGAGTATCAGAGTGTTGATGAAACACAGAAATTTCATCGGGATTGAATACAACAGTCACCATGCGCACTTTCCTCCATGGGAGTAATGTCTCAAACAGTCTACGCTTTGATCGTTTCCTGAAAGACCGAAAGTAGTTTCTGATGCACATTTAAAGGCATTCTGTAATCTGTGGACCTTCAAAGTGTTGATGAAACACAGAAATTGCATCGGGATTGATACAACAGTCACCATGCGCACTTTCCTCCATGGGAGTAATGTCTCAAACAGTCTACGCTTTGATCGTTCCCTGGAAGACCAGTAGTAGTTTACAATGCACATCTGAAGGCATTCTGTAATCTGTGGACGTTCAAAGTGTTGATGAAACACAGAAATTACATCGGGATTCAATACAACAGTCACCATGCGCACTTTCCTCCATGGGAGTAATGTCTCAAACAGTCTACGCTTTGATCGTTCCCTGGATGAGCAGTAGTAGTTTCCGATGCACGTCTGGAGGCATTCTGTAATCTGTGGAGTATCAGAGTGTTGATGAAACACAGAAATTTCATCGGGATTGAATACAACAGTCACCATGCGCACTTTCCTCCATGGGAGTAATGTCTCAAACAGTCTACGCTTTGATCGTTTCCTGGAAGACCGAAAGTAGTTTCCGATGCACATTTAAAGGCATTCTGTAATCTGTGGACCTTCAAAGTGTTGATGAAACACAGAAATTGCATCGTGATTGATACAACAGTCACCATGCGACTTTCCTCCATGGGAGTAATGTCTCAAACAGTCTACGCTTTGATCGTTCCCTTGAAGACCAGTAATAGTTTACAATGCACATCTGGAGGCATTCTGTAATCTGTGGACGTTCAAAGTGTTGATGAAACACAGAAATTGCATCGGGATTCATTAAAACAGCCGCCATGCGCACTTTCCTCCATGGGAGTAATGTCTCAAACAGTCTACGCTTTGATCGTTTCCTGGAAGACCGAAAGTAGTTTCCGATGCACATTTAAAGGCATTCTGTAATCTGTGGACCTTCAAAGTGTTGATGAAACACAGAAACTGCATCGGGATTGATACAACAGTCACTATGCGCACTTTCCGCCATGGGAGTAATGTCTAAAACATTCTACGCTTTCATTCGTTCCCTTGAAGACCAGTAGACCTTTACAATGCACATCTGGAGGCATTCTGTAATCTGTGGACGTTCAAAGTGTTGATGAAACACAGAAATTGCATCGGGATTGATACAACAGTCACTATGCGCACTTTCCGCCATGGGAGTAATGTCTCAAACATTCTACGTTTTGATCGTTCCCTCGAAGATCAGTAGACGTTTACAATGCACATCTGGAGGCATTCTGTAATCTGTGGACGTTCAAAGTGTTGATGAAACACAGAAATTGCATCGGGATTCAATACAACAGTCACCATGCGCACTTTCCTCCATGGGAGTAATGTCTCAAACAGTCTACGCTTTGATCGTTTCCTGAAAGACCGAAAGTAGTTTCCGATGCACATTTAAAGGCATTCTGTAATCTGTGGACCTTCAAAGTGTTGATGAAACACAGAAATTGCATCGGGATTGATACAACAGTCACCATGCGCACTTTCCTCCATGGGAGTAATGTCTCAAACAGTCTACGCTTTGATCGTTCCCTGGAACACCAGTAGTAGTTTACAATGCACATCTGAAGGCATTCTGTAATCTGTGGACGTTCAAAGTGTTGATGAAACACAGAAATTACATCGGGATTCAATACAACAGTCACCATGCGCACTTTCCTCCATGGGAGTAACGTCTCAAACAGTCTACGCTTTGATCGTTCCCTGGATGAGCAGTAGTAGTTTCCGATGCACGTCTGGAGGCATTCTGTAATCTGTGGAGTATCAGAGTGTTGATGAAACACAGAAATTTCATCGGGATTGAATACAACAGTCACCATGCGCACTTTCCTCCATGGGAGTAATGTCTCAAACAGTCTACGCTTTGATCGTTTCCTGAAAGACCGAAAGTAGTTTCTGATGCACATTTAAAGGCATTCTGTAATCTGTGGACCTTCAAAGTGTTGATGACACACAGAAATTGCATCGGGATTGATACAACAGTCACCATGCGCACTTTCCTCCATGGGAGTAATGTCTCAAACAGTCTACGCTTTGATCGTTCCCTGGAAGACCAGTAGTAGTTTACAATGCACATCTGAAGGCATTCTGTAATCTGTGGACGTTCAAAGTGTTGATGAAACACAGAAATTACATCGGGATTCAATACAACAGTCACCATGCGCACTTTCCTCCATGGGAGTAATGTCTCAAACAGTCTACGCTTTGATCGTTCCCTGGATGAGCAGTAGTAGTTTCCGATGCACGTCTGGAGGCATTCTGTAATCTGTGGAGTATCAGAGTGTTGATGAAACACAGAAATTTCATCGGGATTGAATATAACAGTCACCATGCGCACTTTCCTCCATGGGAGTAATGTCTCAAACAGTCTACGCTTTGATCGTTTCCTGGAAGACCGAAAGTAGTTTCCGATGCACATTTAAAGGCATTCTGTAATCTGTGGACCTTCAAAGTGTTGATGAAACACAGAAATTGCATCGTGATTGATACAACAGTCACCATGCGACTTTCCTCCATGGGAGTAATGTCTCAAACAGTCTACGCTTTAATCGTTCCCTTGAATACCAGTAGTAGTTTACAATGCACATCTGGAGGCATTCTGTAATCTGTGGACGTTCAAAGTGTTGATGAAACACAGAAATTGCATCGGGATTCAATACAACAGTCACCATGCGCACTTTCCTCCATGGGAGTAATGTCTCAAACAGTCTACGCTTTGATCGTTTCCTGGAAGACCGAAAGTAGTTTCCGATGCACATTTAAAGGCATTCTGTAATCTGTGGACCTTCAAAGTGTTGATGAAACACAGAAACTGCATCGGGATTGATACAACAGTCACTATGCGCACTTTCCGCCATGGGAGTAATGTCTAAAACATTCTACGCTTCCATTCGTTCCCTTGAAGACCAGTAGACCTTTACAATGCACATCTGGAGGCATTCTGTAATCTGTGGACGTTCAAAGTGTTGATGAAACACAGAAATTGCATCGGGATTCAATACAACAGTCACCATGCGCACTTTCCTCCATGGGAGTAATGTCTCAAACAGTCTACGCTTTGATCGTTTCCTGGAAGACCGAAAGTAGTTTCCGATGCACATTTAAAGGCATTCTGTAATCTGTGGACCTTCAAAGTGTTGATGAAACACAGAAACTGCATCGGGATTGATAGAACAGTCACTATGCGCACTTTCCGCCATGGGAGTAATGTCTCAAACATTCTACGTTTTGATCGTTCCCTTGAAGATCAGTAGACGTTTACAATGCACATCTGGAGGCATTCTGTAATCTGTGGACGTTCAAAGTGTTGATGAAACACAGAAATTGCATCGGGATTCAATACAACAGTCACCATGCGCACTTTCCTCCATGGGAGTAATGTCTCAAACAGTCTACGCTTTGATCGTTTCCTGAAAGACCGAAAGTAGTTTCCGATGCACATTTAAAGGCATTCTGTAATCTGTGGACCTTCAAAGTGTTGATGAAACACAGAAATTGCATCATGATTGATACAACAGTCACCATGCGCACTTTCCTCCATGGGAGTAATGTCTCAAACAGTCTACGCTTTGATCGTTCCCTGGAAGACCAGTAGTAGTTTACAATGCACATCTGGAGGCATTCTGTAATCTGTGGACGTTCAAAGTGTTGATGAAACACAGAAATTACATCGGGATAAAATACAACAGTCACCATGCGCACTTTCCTCCATGGGAGTAACGTCTCAAACAGTCTACGCTTTGATCGTTCCCTGGATGAGCAGTAGTAGTTTCCGATGCACGTCTGGAGGCATTCTGTAATCTGTGGAGTATCGGAGTGTTGATGAAACACAGAAATTTCATCGGGATTGAATACAACAGTCACCATGCGCACTTTCCTCCATGGGAGTAATGTCTCAAACAGTCTACGCTTTGATCGTTTCCTGGAAGACCGAAAGTAGTTTCCGATGCACATTTAAAGGCATTCCGTAATCTGTGGACCTTCAAAGTGTTGATGAAACACAGAAATTGCATCGGGATTGATACAACAGTCACCATGCGCACTTTCCTCCATGGGAGTAATGTCTCAATTAGACTACGTTTTGATCGTTCCCTTGAAGACCAGTAGTAGTTTACAATGCACATCCGGAGGCATTCTGTAATCTGTGGACGTTCAAAGTGTTGATGAAACACAGAAATTGCATCGGGATTCAATACAACAGTCACCATGCGCACTTTCCTCCATGGGAGTAATGTCTCAAACAGTCTACGCTTTGATCGTTTCCTGGAAGACCGAAAGTAGTTTCCGATGCACATTTAAAGGCATTCTGTAATCTGTGGACCTTCAAAGTGTTGATGAAACACAGAAACTGCATCGGGATTGATACAACAGTCACCATGCGCACTTTCCTCCATGGGAGTAATGTCTCAAACAGTCTACGCTTTGATCGTTCCCTTGAAGACCAGTAGTAGTTTACAATGCACATCTGGAGGCATTCTGTAATCTGTGGACGTTCAAAGTGTTGATGAAACACAGAAATTGCATCGGGATTCAATACAACAGTCACCATGCGCACTTTCCTCCATGGGAGTAATGTCTCAAAGAGTCTACGCTTTGATCGTTTCCTGAAAGACCGAAAGTAGTTTCCGATGCACATTTAAAGGCATTCTGTAATCTGTGGACCTTCAAAGTGTTGATGAAACACAGAAATTGCATCGGGATTCAATACAACAGTCACCATGCGCACTTTCCTCCATGGGAGTAATGTCTCAAACAGTCTACGCTTTGATCGTTCCCTGGAAGACCAGTAGTAGTTTACAATGCACATCTGAAGGCATTCTGTAATCTGTGGACGTTCAAAGTGTTGATGAAACACAGAAATTACATCGGGATTCAATACAACAGTCATCATGCGCACTTTCCTCCATGGGAGTAACGTCTCAAACAGTCTACGCTTTGATCGTTCCCTGGATGAGCAGTTTTAGTTTCCGATGCACGTCTGGAGGCATTCTGTAATCTGTGGAGTATCAGAGTGTTGATGAAACACAGAAATTTCATCGGGATTGAATACAACAGTCACCATGCGCACTTTCCTCCATGGGAGTAATGTCTCAAACAGTCTACGCTTTGATCGTTTCCTGAAAGACCGAAAGTAGTTTCCGATGCACATTTAAAGGCATTCTGTAATCTGTGGACCTTCAAAGTGTTGATGAAACACAGAAATTGCATCGGGATTGATACAACAGTCACCATGCGCACTTTCCTCCATGGGAGTAATGTCTCAAACAGACTACGTTTTGATCGTTCCCTTGAAGACCAGTAGTAGTTTACAATGCACATCCGGAGGCATTCTGTAATCTGTGGACGTTCAAAGTGTTGATGAAACACAGAAATTGCATCGGGATTCAATACAACAGTCACCATGCGCACTTTCCTCCATGGGGGTAATGTCTCAAACAGTCTACGCTTTGATCGTTTCCTGGAAGACCGAAAGTAGTTTCCGATGCACACTTAAAGGAATTCCGTAATCTGTGGACCTTCAAAGTGTTGATGAAACACAGAAATTGCATCGGGATTGATACAACAGTCACCATGCGCACTTTCCTCCATGGGAGTAATGTCTCAAACAGACTACGTTTTGATCGTTCCCTTGAAGACCAGTAGTAGTTTACAATGCACATCCGGAGGCATTCTGTAATCTGTGGACGTTCAAAGTGTTGATGAAACACAGAAATTGCATCGGGATTCAATACAACAGTCACCATGCGCACTTTCCTCCATGGGAGTAATGTCTCAAACAGTCTACGCTTTGATCGTTCCCTGGATGAGCAGTAGTAGTTTCCGATGCACGTCTGGAGGCATTCTGTAATCTGTGGAGTATCAGAGTGTTGATGAAACACAGAAATTTCATCGGGATTGAATACAACAGTCACCATGCGCACTTTCCTCCATGGGAGTAATGTCTCAAACAGTCTACGCTTTGATCGTTTCCTGGAAGACCGAAAGTAGTTTCCGATGCACATTTAAAGGCATTCCGTAATCTGTGGACCTTCAAAGTGTTGATGAAACACAGAAATTGCATCGGGATTGATACAACAGTCACCATGCGCACTTTCCTCCATGGGAGTAATGTCTCAAACAGACTACGTTTTGATCGTTCCCTTGAAGACCAGTAGTAGTTTACAATGCACATCCGGAGGCATTCTGTAATCTGTGGACGTTCAAAGTGTTGATGAAACACAGAAATTGCATCGGGATTCAATACAACAGTCACCATGCGCACTTTCCTCCATGGGGTAATGTCTCAAACAGTCTACGCTTTGATCGTTTCCTGGAAGACCGAAAGTAGTTTCCGATGCACACTTAAAGGCATTCCGTAATCTGTGGACCTTCAAAGTGTTGATGAAACACAGAAATTGCATCGGGATTGATACAACAGTCACCATGCGCACTTTCCTCCATGGGAGTAATGTCTCAAACAGACTACGTTTTGATCGTTCCCTTGAAGACCAGTAGTAGTTTACAATGCACATCCGGAGGCATTCTGTAATCTGTGGACGTTCAAAGTGTTGATGAAACACAGAAATTGCATCGGGATTCAATACAACAGTCACCATGCGCACTTTCCTCCATGGGAGTAATGTCTCAAACAGTCTACGCTTTGATCGTTTCCTGGAAGACCGAAAGTAGTTTCCGATGCACATTTAAAGGCATTCTGTAATCTGTGGACCTTCAAAGTGTTGATGAAACACAGAAACTGCATCGGGATTGATGCAATAGTCACCATACGCACTTTCCTCCATGGGGTAATGTCTCAAACAGTCTACGCTTTGATCGTTTCCTGGAAGACCGAAAGTAGTTTCCGATGCACACTTAAAGGCATTCCGTAATCTGTGGACCTTCAAAGTGTTGATGAAACACAGAAATTGCATCGGGATTGATACAACAGTCACCATGCGCACTTTCCTCCATGGGAGTAATGTCTAAAACATTCTACGCTTTCATTCGTTCCCTTGAAGACCAGTAGACCTTTACAATGCACATCTGGAGGCATTCTGTAATCTGTGGACGTTCAAAGTGTTGATGAAACACAGAAATTGCATCGGGATTGATACAACAGTCACTATGCGCACTTTCCGCCATGGGAGTAATGTCTGAAACATTCTACGTTTTGATCGTTCCCTCGAAGATCAGTAGACGTTTACAATGCACATCTGGAGGCATTCTGTAATCTGTGGACGTTCAAAGTGTTGATGAAACACAGAAATTGCATCGGGATTCAATACAACAGTCACCATGCGCACTTTCCTCCATGGGAGTAATGTCTCAAACAGTCTACGCTTTGATCGTTTCCTGAAAGACCGAAAGTAGTTTCCGATGCACATTTAAAGGCATTCTGTAATCTGTGGACCTTCAAAGTGTTGATGAAACACAGAAACTGCATCGGGATTGATACAACAGTCACCATGCGCACTTTCCTCCATGGGAGTAATGTCTCAAACAGTCTACGCTTTGATCGTTCCCTGGAACACCAGTAGTAGTTTACAATGCACATCTGAAGGCATTCTGTAATCTGTGGACGTTCAAAGTGTTGATGAAACACAGAAATTACATCGGGATTCAATACAACAGTCACCATGCGCACTTTCCTCCATGGGAGTAACGTCTCAAACAGTCTACGCTTTGATCGTTCCCTGGATGAGCAGTAGTAGTTTCCGATGCACGTCTGGAGGCATTCTGTAATCTGTGGAGTATCAGAGTGTTGATGAAACACAGAAATTTCATCGGGATTGAATACAACAGTCACCATGCGCACTTTCCTCCATGGGAGTAATGTCTCAAACAGTCTACGCTTTGATCGTTTCCTGAAAGACCGAAAGTAGTTTCTGATGCACATTTAAAGGCATTCTGTAATCTGTGGACCTTCAAAGTGTTGATGAAACACAGAAATTGCATCGGGATTGATACAACAGTCACCATGCGCACTTTCCTCCATGGGAGTAATGTCTCAAACAGTCTACGCTTTGATCGTTCCCTGGAAGACCAGTAGTAGTTTACAATGCACATCTGAAGGCATTCTGTAATCTGTGGACGTTCAAAGTGTTGATGAAACACAGAAATTACATCGGGATTCAATACAACAGTCACCATGCGCACTTTCCTCCATGGGAGTAATGTCTCAAACAGTCTACGCTTTGATCGTTCCCTGGATGAGCAGTAGTAGTTTACAATGCACATCTGGAGGCATTCTGTAATCTGTGGACCTTCAAAGTGTTGATGAAACACAGAAATTGCATCATGATTGATACAACAGTCACCATGCGCACTTTCCTCCATGGGAGTAATGTCTCAAACAGTCTACGCTTTGATCGTTCCCTGGAAGACCAGTAGTAGTTTACAATGCACATCTGGAGGCATTCTGTAATCTGTGGACGTTCAAAGTGTTGATGAAACACAGAAATTACATCGGGATAAAATACAACAGTCACCATGCGCACTTTCCTCCATGGGAGTAACGTCTCAAACAGTCTGCGCTTTGATCGTTCCCTGGATGAGCAGTAGTAGTTTCCGATGCACGTCTGGAGGCATTCTGTAATCTGTGGAGTATCAGAGTGTTGATGAAACACAGAAATTTCATCGGGATTGAATACAACAGTCACCATGCGCACTTTCCTCCATGGGAGTAATGTCTCAAACAGTCTACGCTTTGATCGTTTCCTGGAAGACCGAAAGTAGTTTCCGATGCACATTTAAAGGCATTCCGTAATCTGTGGACCTTCAAAGTGTTGATGAAACACAGAAATTGCATCGGGATTGATACAACAGTCACCATGCGCACTTTCCTCCATGGGAGTAATGTCTCAAACAGACTACGTTTTGATCGTTCCCTTGAAGACCAGTAGTAGTTTACAATGCACATCCGGAGGCATTCTGTAATCTGTGGACGTTCAAAGTGTTGATGAAACACAGAAATTGCATCGGGATTCAATACAACAGTCACCATGCGCACTTTCCTCCATGGGAGTAATGTCTCAAACAGTCTACGCTTTGATCGTTTCCTGGAAGACCGAAAGTAGTTTCCGATGCACATTTAAAGGCATTCTGTAATCTGTGGACCTTCAAAGTGTTGATGAAACACAGAAACTGCATCGGGATTGATACAACAGTCACCATGCGCACTTTCCTCCATGGGAGTAATGTCTCAAACAGTCTACGCTTTGATCGTTCCCTTGAAGACCAGTAGTAGTTTACAATGCACATCTGGAGGCATTCTGTAATCTGTGGACGTTCAAAGTGTTGATGAAACACAGAAATTGCATCGGGATTCAATACAACAGTCACCATGCGCACTTTCCTCCATGGGAGTAATGTATCAAACAGTCTACGCTTTGATCGTTTCCTGGAAAACCTAAAGTAGTTTCCGATGCACATTTAAAGGCATTCTGTAATCTGTGGACCTTCAAAGTGTTGATGAAACACAGAAATTGCATCGGGATTGATACAACAGTCACCATGCGCACTTTCCTAAATGGGAGTAATGTCTCATACAGTCTACGCTTTGATCGTTCCCTTGAAGACCAGTAGTAGTTTACAATGCACATCTGGAGGCATTCTGTAATCTGTGGACGTTCAAAGTGTTGATGAAACACAGAAATTGCATCGGGATTCAATACAACAGTCACCATGCGCACTTTCCTCCATGGGAGTAATGTCTCAAACAGTCTACGCTTTGATCGTTTTCTGGAAGACCGATAGTAGTTTCCGATGCACATTTAAAGGCATTCTGTAATCTGTGGACCTGCAAAGTGTTGATGAAACACAGAAATTGCATCGGGATTGATACAACAGTCACCATGAGCACTTTCCTCCATGGGAGTAATGTCTCAAACAGTCTACGCTTTGATCGTTCCCTTGAAGACCAGTAGTAGTTTACAATGCACATCTGGAGGCATTCTGTAATCTGTGGACGTTCAAAGTGTTGATGAAACACAGAAATTGCATCGGGATTCAATACAACAGTCACCATGCGCACTTTCCTCCATGGGAGTAATGTCTCAAAAAGCCTACGCTTTGATCGTTTCCTGGAAGACCAAAAGTAGTTTCCGATGCACATTTAAAGGCATTCTGTAATCTGTGGACCTTCAAAGAGTTGATGAAACACAGAAATTGCTTCGGGATTGATACAACAGTCACTATGCGCACTTTCCGCCATGGGAGTAATGTCTCAAACATTCTACGCTTTGATAGTTCCATTGAAGACCAGTAGACGTTTACAATGCACATCTGGAGGCATTCTGTAATCTGTGGACGTTCAAAGTGTTGATGAAACACAGAAATTGCATCGGGATTCAATACAACAGTCACCATGCGCACTTTCCTCCATGGGAGTAATGTCTCAAACAGTCTACGCTTTGATCGTTTCCTGAAAGACCGGAAGTAGTTTCCGATGCACATTTAAAGGCATTCTGTAATCTGTGGACCTTCAAAGTGTTGATGAAACACAGAAATTGCATCATGATTGATACAACAGTCACCATGCGCACTTTCCTCCATGGGAGTAATGTCTCAAACAGTCTACGCTTTGATCGTTCCCTGGAAGACCAGTAGTAGTTTACAATGCACATCTGGAGGCATTCTGTAATCTGTGGACGTTCAAAGTGTTGATGAAACACAGAAATTACATCGGGATAAAATACAACAGTCACCATGCGCACTTTCCTCCATGGGAGTAACGTCTCAAACAGTCTGCGCTTTGATCGTTCCCTGGATGAGCAGTAGTAGTTTCCGATGCACGTCTGGAGGCATTCTGTAATCTGTGGAGTATCAGAGTGTTGATGAAACACAGAAATTTCATCGGGATTGAATACAACAGTCACCATGCGCACTTTCCTCCATGGGAGTAATGTCTCAAACAGTCTACGCTTTGATCGTTTCCTGGAAGACCGAAAGTAGTTTCCGATGCACATTTAAAGGCATTCCGTAATCTGTGGACCTTCAAAGTGTTGATGAAACACAGAAATTGCATCGGGATTGATACAACAGTCACCATGCGCACTTTCCTCCATGGGAGTAATGTCTCAAACAGACTACGTTTTGATCGTTCCCTTGAAGACCAGTAGTAGTTTACAATGCACATCCGGAGGCATTCTGTAATCTGTGGACGTTCAAAGTGTTGATGAAACACAGAAATTGCATCGGGATTCAATACAACAGTCACCATGCGCACTTTCCTCCATGGGAGTAATGTCTCAAACAGTCTACGCTTTGATCGTTTCCTGGAAGACCGAAAGTAGTTTCCGATGCACATTTAAAGGCATTCTGTAATCTGTGGACCTTCAAAGTGTTGATGAAACACAGAAACTGCATCGGGATTGATACAACAGTCACCATGCGCACTTTCCTCCATGGGAGTAATGTCTCAAACAGTCTACGCTTTGATCGTTCCCTTGAAGACCAGTAGTAGTTTACAATGCACATCTGGAGGCATTCTGTAATCTGTGGACGTTCAAAGTGTTGATGAAACACAGAAATTGCATCGGGATTCAATACAACAGTCACCATGCGCACTTTCCTCCATGGGAGTAATGTATCAAACAGTCTACGCTTTGATCGTTTCCTGGAAAACCTAAAGTAGTTTCCGATGCACATTTAAAGGCATTCTGTAATCTGTGGACCTTCAAAGTGTTGATGAAACACAGAAATTGCATCAGGATTGATACAACAGTCACCAGGCGCACTTTCCTAAATGGGAGTAATGTTTCATACAGTCTACGCTTTGATCGTTCCCTTGAAGACCAGTAGTAGTTTACAATGCACATCTGGAGGCATTCTGTAATCTGTGGACGTTCAAAGTGTTGATGAAACACAGAAATTGCATCGGGATTCAATACAACAGTCACCATGCGCACTTTCCTCCATGGGAGTAATGTCTCAAACAGTCTACGCTTTGATCGTTTCCTGAAAGACCGAAAGTAGTTTCCGATGCACATTTAAAGGCATTCTGTAATCTGTGGACCTTCAAAGTGTTGATGAAACACAGAAATTGCATCGGGATTCAATACAACAGTCACCATGCGCACTTTCCTCCATGGGAGTAATGTCTCAAACAGTCTACGCTTTGATCGTTCCCTGGAAGACCAGTAGTAGTTTACAATGCACATCTGAAGGCATTCTGTAATCTGTGGACGTTCAAAGTGTTGATGAAACACAGAAATTACATCGGGATTCAATACAACAGTCATCATGCGCACTTTCCTCCATGGGAGTAACGTCTCAAACAGTCTACGCTTTGATCGTTCCCTGGATGAGCAGTTTTAGTTTCCGATGCACGTCTGGAGGCATTCTGTAATCTGTGGAGTATCAGAGTGTTGATGAAACACAGAAATTTCATCGGGATTGAATACAACAGTCACCATGCGCACTTTCCTCCATGGGAGTAATGTCTCAAACAGTCTACGCTTTGATCGTTTCCTGAAAGACCGAAAGTAGTTTCCGATGCACATTTAAAGGCATTCTGTAATCTGTGGACCTTCAAAGTGTTGATGAAACACAGAAATTGCACCGGGATTGATACAACAGTCACCATGCGCACTTTCCTCCATGGGAGTAATGTCTCAAACAGTCTACGCTTTGATCGTTCCCTGGAAGACCAGTAGTAGTTTACAATGCACATCTGAAGGCATTCTGAAATCTGTGGACGTTCAAAGTGTTGATGAAACACAGAAATTACATCGGGATTCAATACAACAGTCACCATGCGCACTTTCCTCCATGGGAGTAATGTCTCAAACAGTCTACGCTTTGATCGTTCCCTGGATGAGCAGTAGTAGTTTCCGATGCACGTCTGGAGGCATTCTGTAATCTGTGGAGTATCAGAGTGTTGATGAAACACAGAAATTTCATCGGGATTGAATACAACAGTCACCATGCGCACTTTCCTCCATGGGAGTAATGTCTCAAACAGTCTACGCTTTGATCGTTTCCTGGAAGACCGAAAGTAGTTTCCGATGCACATTTAAAGGCATTCCGTAATCTGTGGACCTTCAAAGTGTTGATGAAACACAGAAATTGCATCGGGATTGATACAACAGTCACCATGCGCACTTTCCTCCATGGGAGTAATGTCTCAAACAGACTACGTTTTGATCGTTCCCTTGAAGACCAGTAGTAGTTTACAATGCACATCCGGAGGCATTCTGTAATCTGTGGACCTTCAAAGTGTTGATGAAACACAGAAATTGCATCGGGATTCAATACAACAGTCACCATGCGCACTTTCCTCCATGGGGGTAATGTCTCAAACAGTCTACGCTTTGATCGTTTCCTGGAAGACCGAAAGTAGTTTCCGATGCACACTTAAAGGCATTCCGTAATCTGTGGACCTTCAAAGTGTTGATGAAACACAGAAATTGCATCGGGATTGATACAACAGTCACCATGCGCACTTTCCTCCATGGGAGTAATGTCTCAAACAGACTACGTTTTGATCGTTCCCTTGAAGACCAGTAGTAGTTTACAATGCACATCCGGAGGCATTCTGTAATCTGTGGACGTTCAAAGTGTTGATGAAACACAGAAATTGCATCGGGATTCAATACAACAGTCACCATGCGCACTTTCCTCCATGGGAGTAATGTCTCAAACAGTCTACGCTTTGATCGTTTCCTGGAAGACCGAAAGTAGTTTCCGATGCACATTTAAGGGCATTCTGTAATCTGTGGACCTTCAAAGTGTTGATGAAACACAGAAACTGCATCGGGATTGATACAATAGTCACCATACGCACTTTCCTCCATGGGAGTAATGTCTCAAACAGTCTACGCTTTGATCGTTCCCTTGAAGACCAGTAGTAGTTTACAATGCACATCTGGAGGCATTCTGTAATCTGTGGACGTTCAAAGTGTTGATGAAACACAGAAATTGCATCGGGATTCAATACAACAGTCACCATGCGCACTTTCCTCCATGGGAGTAATGTCTCAAACAGTCTACGCTTTGATTGTTTCCTGGAAAACCGAAAGTAGTTTCCGATGCACATTTAAAGGCATTCTGTAATCTGTGGACCTTCAAAGTGTTGATGAAACACAGAAACTGCATCGGGATTGATACAATAGTCACCATACGCACTTTCCTCCATGGGAGTAATGTCTCAAACAGTCTACGCTTTGATCGTTCCCTTGAAGACCAGTAGTAGTTTACAATGCACATCTGGAGGCATTCTGTAATCTGTGGACGTTCAAAGTGTTGATGAAACACAGAAATTGCATCGGGATTCAATACAACAGTCACCATGCGCACTTTCCTCCATGGGAGTAATGTCTCAAACAGTCTACGCTTTGATTGTTTCCTGGAAAACCGAAAGTAGTTTCCGATGCACATTTAAAGGCATTCTGTAATCTGTGGACCTTCAAAGTGTTGATGAAACACAGAAACTGCATCGGGATTGATACAATAGTCACCATACGCACTTTCCTCCATGGGAGTAATGTCTCAAACAGTCTACGCTTTGATCGTTCCCTTGAAGACCAGTAGTAGTTTACAATGCACATCTGGAGGCATTCTGTAATCTGTGGACGTTCAAAGTGTTGATGAAACACAGAAATTGCATCGGGATTCAATACAACAGTCACCATGCGCACTTTCCTCCATGGGAGTAATGTCTCAAACAGTCTACGCTTTGATTGTTTCCTGGAAAACCGAAAGTAGTTTCCGATGCACATTTAAAGGCATTCTGTAATCTGTGGACCTTCAAAGTGTTGATGAAACACAGAAATTGCATCGGGATTGATACAACAGTCACCATGCGCACTTTCCTAAATGGGAGTAATGTCTCATACAGTCTACGCTTTGATCGTTCCCTTGAAGACCAGTAGTAGTTTACAATGCACATCTGGAGGCATTCTGTAATCTGTGGACGTTCAAAGTGTTGATGAAACACAGAAATTGCATCGGGATTCAATACAACAGTCACCATGCGCACTTTCCTCCATGGGAGTAATGTCTCAAACAGTCTACGCTTTGATCGTTTTCTGGAAGACCGATAGTAGTTTCCGATGCACATTTAAAGGCATTCTGTAATCTGTGGACCTGCAAAGTGTTGATGAAACACAGAAATTGCATCGGGATTGATACAACAGTCACCATGAGCACTTTCCTCCATGGGAGTAATGTCTCAAACATTCTACGCTTTGATCGTTCCCTTGAAGACCAGTAGTAGTTTACAATGCACATCTGGAGGCATTCTGTAATCTGTGGACGTTCAAAGTGTTGATGAAACACAGAAATTGCATCGGGATTCAATACAACAGTCACCATGCGCACTTTCCTCCATGGGAGTAATGTCTCAAAAAGCCTACGCTTTGATCGTTTCCTGGAAGACCAAAAGTAGTTTCCGATGCACATTTAAAGGCATTCTGTAATCTGTGGACCTTCAAAGAGTTGATGAAACACAGAAATTGCTTCGGGATTGATACAACAGTCACTATGCGCACTTTCCGCCATGGGAGTAATGTCTCAAACATTCTACGCTTTGATAGTTCCATTGAAGACCAGTAGACGTTTACAATGCACATCTGGAGGCATTCTGTAATCTGTGGACGTTCAAAGTGTTGATGAAACACAGAAATTGCATCGGGATTCAATACAACAGTCACCATGCACACTTTCCTCCATGGGAGTAATGTCTCAAACAGTCTACGCTTTGATCGTTTCCTGAAAGACCGGAAGTAGTTTCCGATGCACATTTAAAGGCATTCTGTAATCTGTGGACCTTCAAAGTGTTGATGAAACACAGAAATTGCATCATGATTGATACAACAGTCACCATGCGCACTTTCCTCCATGGGAGTAATGTCTCAAACAGTCTACGCTTTGATCGTTCCCTGGAAGACCAGTAGTAGTTTACAATGCACATCTGGAGGCATTCTGTAATCTGTGGACGTTCAAAGTGTTGATGAAACACAGAAATTACATCGGGATAAAATACAACAGTCACCATGCGCACTTTCCTCCATGGGAGTAACGTCTCAAACAGTCTGCGCTTTGATCGTTCCCTGGATGAGCAGTAGTAGTTTCCGATGCACGTCTGGAGGCATTCTGTAATCTGTGGAGTATCAGAGTGTTGATGAAACACAGAAATTTCATCGGGATTGAATACAACAGTCACCATGCGCACTTTCCTCCATGGGAGTAATGTCTCAAACAGTCTACGCTTTGATCGTTCCCTTGAAGACCAGTAGTAGTTTACAATGCACATCTGGAGGCATTCTGTAATCTGTGGACGTTCAAAGTGTTGATGAAACACAGAAATTGCATCGGGATTCAATACAACAGTCACCATGCGCACTTTCCTCCATGGGAGTAATGTCTCAAACAGTCTACGCTTTGATCGTTTCCTGGAAAACCTAAAGTAGTTTCCGATGCACATTTAAAGGCATTCTGTAATCTGTGGACCTTCAAAGTGTTGATGAAACACAGAAATTGCATCAGGATTGATACAACAGTCACCAGGCGCACTTTCCTAAATGGGAGTAATGTTTCATACAGTCTACGCTTTGATCGTTCCCTTGAAGACCAGTAGTAGTTTACAATGCACATCTGGAGGCATTCTGTAATCTGTGGACGTTCAAAGTGTTGATGAAACACAGAAATTGCATCGGGATTCAATACAACAGTCACCATGCGCACTTTCCTCCATGGGAGTAATGTCTCAAACAGTCTACGCTTTGATCGTTTCCTGAAAGACCGAAAGTAGTTTCCGATGCACATTTAAAGGCATTCTGTAATCTGTGGACCTTCAAAGTGTTGATGAAACACAGAAATTGCATCGGGATTCAATACAACAGTCACCATGCGCACTTTCCTCCATGGGAGTAATGTCTCAAACAGTCTACGCTTTGATCGTTCCCTGGAAGACCAGTAGTAGTTTACAATGCACATCTGAAGGCATTCTGTAATCTGTGGACGTTCAAAGTGTTGATGAAACACAGAAATTACATCGGGATTCAATACAACAGTCATCATGCGCACTTTCCTCCATGGGAGTAACGTCTCAAACAGTCTACGCTTTGATCGTTCCCTAGATGAGCAGTTTTAGTTTCCGATGCACGTCTGGAGGCATTCTGTAATCTGTGGAGTATCAGAGTGTTGATGAAACACAGAAATTTCATCGGGATTGAATACAACAGTCACCATGCGCACTTTCCTCCATGGGAGTAATGTCTCAAACAGTCTACGCTTTGATCGTTTCCTGAAAGACCGAAAGTAGTTTCCGATGCACATTTAAAGGCATTCTGTAATCTGTGGACCTTCAAAGTGTTGATGAAACACAGAAATTGCACCGGGATTGATACAACAGTCACCATGCGCACTTTCCTCCATGGGAGTAATGTCTCAAACAGTCTACGCTTTGATCGTTCCCTGGAAGACCAGTAGTAGTTTACAATGCACATCTGAAGGCATTCTGAAATCTGTGGACGTTCAAAGTGTTGATGAAACACAGAAATTACATCGGGATTCAATACAACAGTCACCATGCGCACTTTCCTCCATGGGAGTAATGTCTCAAACAGTCTACGCTTTGATCGTTCCCTGGATGAGCAGTAGTAGTTTCCGATGCACGTCTGGAGGCATTCTGTAATCTGTGGAGTATCAGAGTGTTGATGAAACACAGATTTTCATCGGGATTGAATACAACAGTCACCATGCGCACTTTCCTCCATGGGAGTAATGTCTCAAACAGTCTACGCTTTGATCGTTTCCTGGAAGACCGAAAGTAGTTTCCGATGCACATTTAAAGGCATTCCGTAATCTGTGGACCTTCAAAGTGTTGATGAAACACAGAAATTGCATCGGGATTGATACAACAGTCACCATGCGCACTTTCCTCCATGGGAGTAATGTCTCAAACAGACTACGTTTTGATCGTTCCCTTGAAGACCAGTAGTAGTTTACAATGCACATCCGGAGGCATTCTGTAATCTGTGGACCTTCAAAGTGTTGATGAAACACAGAAATTGCATCGGGATTCAATACAACAGTCACCATGCGCACTTTCCTCCATGGGGGTAATGTCTCAAACAGTCTACGCTTTGATCGTTTCCTGGAAGACCGAAAGTAGTTTCCGATGCACACTTAAAGGCATTCCGTAATCTGTGGACCTTCAAAGTGTTGATGAAACACAGAAATTGCATCGGGATTGATACAACAGTCACCATGCGCACTTTCCTCCATGGGAGTAATGTCTCAAACAGACTACGTTTTGATCGTTCCCTTGAAGACCAGTAGTAGTTTACAATGCACATCCGGAGGCATTCTGTAATCTGTGGACGTTCAAAGTGTTGATGAAACACAGAAATTGCATCGGGATTCAATACAACAGTCACCATGCGCACTTTCCTCCATGGGAGTAATGTCTCAAACAGTCTACGCTTTGATCGTTTCCTGGAAGACCGAAAGTAGTTTCCGATGCACATTTAAGGGCATTCTGTAATCTGTGGACCTTCAAAGTGTTGATGAAACACAGAAACTGCATCGGGATTGATACAATAGTCACCATACGCACTTTCCTCCATGGGAGTAATGTCTCAAACAGTCTACGCTTTGATCGTTCCCTTGAAGACCAGTAGTAGTTTACAATGCACATCTGGAGGCATTCTGTAATCTGTGGACGTTCAAAGTGTTGATGAAACACAGAAATTGCATCGGGATTCAATACAACAGTCACCATGCGCACTTTCCTCCATGGGAGTAATGTCTCAAACAGTCTACGCTTTGATTGTTTCCTGGAAAACCGAAAGTAGTTTCCGATGCACATTTAAAGGCATTCTGTAATCTGTGGACCTTCAAAGTGTTGATGAAACACAGAAATTGCATCGGGATTGATACAACAGTCACCATGAGCACTTTCCTCCATGGGAGTAATGTCTCAAACATTCTACGCTTTGATCGTTCCCTTGAAGACCAGTAGTAGTTTACAATGCACATCTGGAGGCATTCTGTAATCTGTGGACGTTAAAAGTGTTGATGAAACACAGAAATTGCATCGGGATTCAATACAACAGTCACCATGCGCACTTTCCTCCATGGGAGTAAGGTCTCAAACAGTCTACGCTTTGATCGTTTTCTGGAAGACCGATAGTAGTTTCCGATGCACATTTAAAGGCATTCTGTAATCTGTGGACCTGCAAAGTGTTGATGAAACACAGAAATTGCATCGGGATTGATGCAACAGTCACCATGAGCACTTTCCTCCATGGGAGTAATGTCTCAAACATTCTACGCTTTGATCGTTCCCTTGAAGACCAGTAGTAGTTTACAATGCACATCTGGAGGCATTCTGTAATCTGTGGACGTTCAAAGTGTTGATGAAACACAGAAATTGCATCGGGATTGATACAACAGTCACCATGCGCACTTTCCTCCATGGGAGTAATGTCACAAACAGTCTACGCTTTGATCGTTCCCTTGAAGACCAGTAGCAGTTTACAATGCACATCTGGAGGCATTCTGTAATCTGTGGACGTTCAAAGTGTTGATGAAACACAGAAATTGCATCGGGATTCAATACAACAGTCACCATGCGCAATTTCCTCCATGGGAGTAATGTCTCAAAAAGCCTACGCTTTGATCGTTTCCTGGAAGACCAAAAGTAGTTTCCGATGCACATTTAAAGGCATTCTGTAATCTGTGGACCTTCAAAGAGTTGATGAAACACAGAAATTGCTTCGGGATTGATACAACAGTCACTATGCGCACTTTCCGCCATGGGAGTAATGTCTCAAACATTCTACGCTTTGATAGTTCCATTGAAGACCAGTAGACGTTTACAATGCACATCTGGAGGCATTCTGTAATCTGTGGACGTTCAAAGTGTTGATGAAACACAGAAATTGCATCGGGATTCAATACAACAGTCACCATGCGCACTTTCCTCCATGGGAGTAATGTCTCAAACAGTCTACGCTTTGATCGTTTCCTGGAAGACCGAAAGTAGTTTCCGATGCACATTTAAAGGCATTCTGTAATCTGTGGACGTTCAAAGTGTTGATGAAACACAGAAATTGCATCGGGATTGATACAACAGTCACCATGCGCACTTTCCTCCATGGGAGTAATGTCACAAACAGTCTACGCTTTGATCGTTCCCTTGAAGACCAGTAGCAGTTTACAATGCACATCTGGAGGCATTCTGTAATCTGTGGACGTTCAAAGTGTTGATGAAACACAGAAATTGCATCGGGATTCAATACAACAGTCACCATGCGCAATTTCCTCCATGGGAGTAAGGTCTCAAACAGTCTACGCTTTGATCGTTTCCTGGAAGACCGATAGTAGTTTCCGATGCACATTTAAAGGCATTCTGTAATCTGTGGACCTGCAAAGTGTTGATGAAACACAGAAATTGCATCGGGATTGATACAACAGTCACCATGCGCACTTTCCTCCATGGGAGTAATGTCTCAAACAGTCTACGCTTTGATCGTTTTCTGGAAGACCGATAGTAGTTTCCGATGCACATTTAAAGGCATTCTGTAATCTGTGGACCTGCAAAGTGTTGATGAAACACAGAAATTGCATCGGGATTGATACAACAGTCACCATGAGCACTTTCCTCCATGGGAGTAATGTCTCAAACATTCTACGCTTTGATCGTTCCCTTGAAGACCAGTAGTAGTTTACAATGCACATCTGGAGGCATTCTGTAATCTGTGGACGTTCAAAGTGTTGATGAAACACAGAAATTGCATCGGGATTGATACAACAGTCACCATGCGCACTTTCCTCAATGGGAGTAATGTCACAAACAGTCTACGCTTTGATCGTTCCCTTGAAGACCAGTAGCAGTTTACAATGCACATCTGGAGGCATTCTGTAATCTGTGGACGTTCAAAGTGTTGATGAAACACAGAAATTGCATCGGGATTCAATACAACAGTCACCATGCGCACTTTCCTCCATGGGAGTAATGTCTCAAAAAGCCTACGCTTTGATCGTTTCCTGGAAGACCAAAAGTAGTTTCCGATGCACATTTAAAGGCATTCTGTAATCTGTGGACCTTCATAGAGTTGATGAAACACAGAAATTGCTTCGGGATTGATACAACAGTCACTATGCGCACTTTCCGCCATGGGAGTAATGTCTCAAACATTCTACGCTTTGATAGTTCCATTGAAGACCAGTAGACGTTTACAATGCACATCTGGAGGCATTCTGTAATCTGTGGACGTTCAAAGTGTTGATGAAACACAGAAATTGCATCGGGATTCAATACAACAGTCACCATGCGCACTTTCCTCCATGGGAGTAATGTCTCAAACAGTCTACGCTTTGATCGTTTCCTGGAAGACCGAAAGTAGTTTCCGATGCACATTTAAAGGCATTCTGTAATCTGTGGACGTTCAAAGTGTTGATGAAACACAGAAATTGCATCGGGATTGATACAACAGTCACCATGCGCACTTTCCTCCATGGGAGTAATGTCACAAACAGTCTACGCTTTGATCGTTCCTTTGAAGACCAGTAGCAGTTTACAATGCACATCTGGAGGCATTCTGTAATCTGTGGACGTTCAAAGTGTTGATGAAGCACAGAAATTGCATCGGGATTCAATACAACAGTCACGATGCGCAATTTCCTCCATGGGAGTAAGGTCTCAAACAGTCTACGCTTTGATCGTTTCCTGGAAGACCGAAAGTAGTTTCCGATGCACATTTAAAGGCATTCTGTAATCTGTGGACCTTCAAAGTGTTGATGAAACACAGAAATTGCATTGGGATTGATACAACAGTCACCATGCGCACTTTCCTCCATGGGAGTAATGTCTCAAACAGTCTACGTTTTGATCGTTCCCTTGAAGACCAGTAGAAGTTTACAATGCACATCTGGAGGCATTCTGTAATCTGTGGACGTTCAAAGTGTTGATGAAACACTGAAATTGCATCGGGATTCAATACAACAGTCACCATGAGCACTTTCCTCCATGGGAGTAATGTCTCAAACAGACTACGCTTTGATCGTTCCCTGGATGAGCAGTAGTAGTTTCCGATTCACCTCTGGAGGCATTCTGTAATCTGTGGAGTATCAGAGTGTTGATGAAACACAGAAATTTCATCGGGATTGAATACAACAGTCACCATGCGCACTTTCCTCCATGGGAGAAATGTCTCAAACAGTCTACGCTTTGATCGTTTCCTGGAAGACCGAAAGTAGTTTCCGATGCACATTTAAAGGCAATTCGTAATCTGTGGACCTTCAAAGTGTTGATGAAACACAGAAATTGCATCGGGATTGATACAACCGTCACCATGCGCACTTTCCTCCATGGGAGTAATGTCTCAAACAGTCTACGCTTTGATCGTTCCCTTGAAGACCAGTAGTAGTTTACAATGCACATCCGGAGGCATTCTGTAATCTGTGGACGTTCAAAGTGTTGATGAAACACAGAAATTGCATAGGGATTCAATACAACAGTCACCATGCGCACTTTCCTCCATGGGAGTAATGTCTCAAACAGTCTACGCTTTGATCGTTTCCTGGAAGACCGAAAGTAGTTTCCGATGCACATTTAAAGGCATTCTGTAATCTGTGGACCTTCAAAGTGTTGATGAAACACAGAAATTGCATCGGGATTGATACAACACTCACCATGCGCACTTTCCTCCATGGGAGTAATGTCTCAAACAGTCTACGCTTTGATCGTTCCCTTGAAGACCAGTAGTAGTTTACAGTGCACATCTGGAGGCAATCTGTAATCTGTGGACGTTCAAAGTGTTGATGAAACACAGAAATTGCATCGGGATTCAATACAACAGTCACCATGCGCACGTTCCTCCACGGGAGTAATGTCTCAAACAGTCTACGCTTTGATCGTTTCCTGGAAGACCGAAAGTAGTTTCCGATGCACATTTAAAGGCATTCTGTAATCTGTGGACCTTCAAAGTGTTGATGAAACACAGAAATTGCATCGGGATTGATACAAGAGTCACCATGCGCACTTTCCTCCATGGGAGTAATGTCTCACACAGTCTACGTTTTGATCGTATCCTGGAAGACCGAAAGTAGTTTTTGATGCACATTTAAAGGCATTCTGTAATCTGTGGACCTTCAAAGAGTTGATGAAACACAGAAATTGCATCGGGATTGATACAACAGTCATCATGCGCACTTTCCTCCATGGAAGTAATATCTCAAACAGTCTACGCTTTGATCGTTCCCTGGATGAGCAGTAGTAGTTTGCGATGCACGTCTGGAGGCATTCTGTAATGTGTGGAGTATCAGAGTGTTGATGAAACACAGAAATTTCATCGGTATTGAATACAACAGTCACCATGCGCACTTTCCTCCATGGGAGTAATATCTCAAACAGTCTACGCTTTGATCGTTCCCTGGATGACCAGTAGTAGTTTCCGATGCACGTCTGGAGGCATTCTGTAATGTGTGGAGTATCAGAGTGTTGATGAAACACAGAAATTTCATCGGGATTGAATACAACAGTCACCATGCGCACTTTCCTCCATGGGAGTAATATCTCAAACAGTCTACGCTTTGATCGTTCCCTGGATGACCAGTAGTAGTTTCCGATGCACATCCGGAGGCATTCTGTAATCTGTGGAGTATCAGAGTGTTGATGAAACACAGAAATAGCATCGGGATTGATTACAACAGTCACCATGCGCACTTTCCTCCATGGGAGTAATGTCTCAAACAGTCTACGCTTTGATCGTTTCCTGGAAGACCGAAAGTAGTTTCCGATGCACATTTAAAGGCATTCTGTAATCTGTGGACCTTCAAAGTGTTGATGAAACACAGAAATTGCATCGGGATTGATACAACAGTCACCATGCGCACTTTCCTCCATGGGAGTAATGTCTCAAAGAGTCTACGCTTTGATCGTTCCCTGGATGAGCAGTAGTAGTTTCCGATGCACGTCTGGAGGCATTCTGTAATGTGTGGAGTATCAGAGTGTTGATGAAACACAGAAATTTCATCGGGATTGAATACAACAGTCACCATGCGCACTTTCCTCCATGGGAGTAATATCTCAAACAGTCTACGCTTTGATCGTTCCCTGGATGAGCAGTAGTAGTTTCCGATGCACGTCTGGAGGCATTCTGTAATGTGTGGAGTATCAGAGTGTTGCTGAAACACAGAAATTTCATCGGGATTGAATACAACAGTCACAATGCGCACTTTCCTCCATGGGAGTAATATCTCAAACAGTCTACGCTTTGATCGTTCCCTGGATGACCAGTAGTAGTTTCCGATGCACGTCTGGAGGCATTCTGTAATGTGTAGAGTATCAGAGTGTTGATAAAACACAGACATTTCATCGGGATTGAATACAACAGTCACCATGCGCACTTTCCTCCATGGGAGTAATATCTCAAACAGTCTACGCTTTGATCGTTCCCTGGATGAGCAGTAGTAGTTTCCGATGCACGTCTGGAGGCATTCTGTAATGTGTAGAGTATCAGAGTGTTGATAAAACACAGACATTTCATCGGGATTGAATACAACAGTCACCATGCGCACTTTCCTCCATGGGAGTAATATCTCAAACAGTCTACGCTTTGATCGTTCCCTGGATGAGCAGTAGTAGTTTCCGATGCACGTCTGGAGGCATTCTGTAATGTGTGGAGTATCAGAGTGTTGATGAAACACAGAAATTTCATCGGGATTGAATACAACAGTCACCATGCGCACTTTCCTCCATGGGAGTAATATCTCAAACAGTCTACGCTTTGATCGTTCCCTGGATGAGCAGTAGTAGTTTCCGATGCACGTCTGGAGGCATTCTGTAATGTGTGGAGTATCAGAGTGTTGATGAAACACAGAAATTTCATCGGGATTGAATACAACAGTCACCATGCGCACTTTCCTCCATGGGAGTAATATCTCAAACAGTCTACGCTTTGATCGTTCCCTGGATGAGCAGTAGTAGTTTCCGATGCACGTCTGGAGGCATTCTGTAATGTGTGGAGTATCAGAGTGTTGATGAAACACAGAAATTTCATCGGGATTGAATACAACAGTCACCATGCGCACTATCCTCCATGGGAGTAAAGTCTCAAACAGTCCACGCTTTGATCGTTTCCTGGAAGACCGAAAGTAGTTTCCGATGCACATTTAAAGGCATTCTGTAATCTGTGGACCTTCAAAGTGTTGATGAAACACAGAAATTGCATCGTGATTGATACAACAGTCACCATGCGACTTTCCTCCATGGGAGTAATGTCTCAAAGAGTCTACGCTTTGATCGTTCCCTTGAAGACCAGTAGTAGTTTACAATGCACATCTGGAGGCATTCTGTAATCTGTGGACGTTCAAAGTGTTGATGAAACACAGAAATTGCATCGGGATTCAATAAAACAGTCGCCATGCGCACTTTCCTCCATGGGAGTAATGTCTCAAACAGTCTACGCTTTGATCGTTTCCTGGAAGACCGAAAGTAGTTTCCGATGCACATTTAAAGGCATTCTGTAATCTGTGGACCTTCAAAGTGTTGATGAAACACAGAAACTGCATCGGGATTGATACAATAGTCACCATACGCACTTTCCTCCATGGGAGTAATGTCTCAAACAGTCTACGCTTTGATCGTTCCCTTGAAGACCAGTAGTAGTTTACAATGCACATCTGGAGGCATTCTGTAATCTGTGGACGTTCAAAGTGTTGATGAAACACAGAAATTGCATTGGGATTCAATACAACAGTCACCATGCGCACTTTCCTCCATGGGAGTAATGTCTCAAACAGTCTACGCTTTGATTGTTTCCTGGACAACCGAAAGTAGTTTCCGATGCACATTTAAAGGCATTCTGTAATCTGTGGACCTTCAAAGTGTTGATGAAATACAGAAATTGCATCGGGATTGATACAACAGTCACCATGCGCACTTTCCTAAATGGGAGTAATGTCTCATACAGTCTACGCTTTGATCGTTCCCTTGAAGACCAGTAGTAGTTTACAATGCACATCTGGAGGCATTCTGTAATCTGTGGACGTTCAAAGTGTTGATGAAACACAGAAATTGCATCGGGATTCAATACAACAGTCACCATGCGCACTTTCCTCCATGGGAGTAATGTCTCAAACAGTCTACGCTTTGATCGTTTTCTGGAAGACCGATAGCAGTTTCCGATGCACATTTAAAGGCATTCTGTAATCTGTGGACCTGCAAAGTGTTGATGAAACACAGAAATTGCATCGGGATTGATACAACAGTCACCATGAGCACTTTCCTCCATGGGAGTAATGTCTCAAACATTCTACGCTTTGATCGTTCCCTTGAAGACCAGTAGTAGTTTACAATGCACATCTGGAGGCATTCTGTAATCTGTGGACGTTCAAAGTGTTGATGAAAGACAGAAATTGCATCGGGATTGATACAACAGTCACCATGCGCACTTTCCTCCATGGGAGTAATGTCACAAACAGTCTACGCTTTGATCGTTCCCTTGAAGACCAGTAGCAGTTTACAATGCACATCTGGAGGCATTCTGTAATCTGTGGACGTTCAAAGTGTTGATGAAACACAGAAATTGCATCGGGATTCAATACAACAGTCACCATGCGCAATTTCCTCCATGGGAGTAAGGTCTCAAACAGTCTACGCTTTGATCGTTTCCTGGAAGACCGAAAGTAGTTTCCGATGCACATTTAAAGGCATTCTGTAATCTGTGGACGTTCAAAGTGTTGATGAAACACAGAAATTGCATCGGGATTCAATACAACAGTCACCATGCGCACTTTCCTCCATGGGAGTAATGTCTCAAAAAGCCTACGCTTTGATCGTTTCCTGGAAGACCAAAAGTAGTTTCCGATGCACATTTAAAGGCATTCTGTAATCTGTGGACCTTCAAAGAGTTGATGAAACACAGAAATTGCTTCGGGATTGATACAACAGTCACTATGCGCACTTTCCGCCATGGGAGTAATGTCTCAAACATTCTACGCTTTGATAGTTCCATTGAAGACCAGTAGACGTTTACAATGCACATCTGGAGGCATTCTGTAATCTGTGGACGTTCAAAGTGTTGATGAAACACAGAAATTGCATCGGGATTCAATACAACAGTCACCATGCGCACTTTCCTCCATGGGAGTAATGTCTCAAACAGTCTACGCTTTGATCGTTTCCTGGAAGACCGAAAGTAGTTTCCGATGCACATTTAAAGGCATTCTGTAATCTGTGGACGTTCAAAGTGTTGATGAAACACAGAAATTGCATCGGGATTGATACAACAGTCACCATGCGCACTTTCCTCCATGGGAGTAATGTCACAAACAGTCTACGCTTTGATCGTTCCCTTGAAGACCAGTAGCAGTTTACAATGCACATCTGGAGGCATTCTGTAATCTGTGGACGTTCAAAGTGTTGATGAAACACAGAAATTGCATCGGGATTCAATACAACAGTCACCATGCGCAATTTCCTCCATGGGAGTAAGGTCTCAAACAGTCTACGCTTTGATCGTTTCCTGGAAGACCGATAGTAGTTTCCGATGCACATTTAAAGGCATTCTGTAATCTGTGGACCTGCAAAGTGTTGATGAAACACAGAAATTGCATCGGGATTGATACAACAGTCACCATGCGCACTTTCCACCATGGGAGTAATGTCTCAAACAGTCTACGCTTTGATCGTTTTCTGGAAGACCGATAGTAGTTTCCGATGCACATTTAAAGGCATTCTGTAATCTGTGGACCTGCAAAGTGTTGATGAAACACAGACATTGCATCGGGATTGATACAACAGTCACCATGAGCACTTTCCTCCATGGGAGTAATGTCTCAAACATTCTACGCTTTGATCGTTCCCTTGAAGACCAGTAGTAGTTTACAATGCACATCTGGAGGCATTCTGTAATCTGTGGACGTTCAAAGTGTTGATGAAACACAGAAATTGCATCGGGATTGATACAACAGTCACCATGCGCACTTTCCTCCATGGGAGTAATGTCACAAACAGTCTACGCTTTGATCGTTCCCTTGAAGACCAGTAGCAGTTTACAATGCACATCTGGAGGCATTCTGTAATCTGTGGACGTTCAAAGTGTTGATGAAACACAGAAATTGCATCGGGATTCAATACAACAGTCACCATGCGCACTTTCCTCCATGGGAGTAATGTCTCAAAAAGCCTACGCTTTGATCGTTTCCTGGAAGACCAAAAGTAGTTTCCGATGCACATTTAAAGGCATTCTGTAATCTGTGGACCTTCAAAGAGTTGATGAAACACAGAAATTGCTTCGGGATTGATACAACAGTCACTATGCGCACTTTCCGCCATGGGAGTAATGTCTCAAACATTCTACGCTTTGATAGTTCCATTGAAGACCAGTAGACGTTTGCAATGCACATCTGGAGGCATTCTGTAATCTGTGGACGTTCAAAGTGTTGATGAAACACAGAAATTGCATCGGGATTCAATACAACAGTCACCATGCGCACTTTCCTCCATGGGAGTAATGTCTCAAACAGTCTACGCTTTGATCGTTTCCTGGAAGACCGAAAGTAGTTTCCGATGCACATTTAAAGGCATTCTGTAATCTGTGGACGTTCAAAGTGTTGATGAAACACAGAAATTGCATCGGGATTGATACAACAGTCACCATGCGCACTTTCCTCCATGGGAGTAATGTCACAAACAGTCTACGCTTTGATCGTTCCCTTGAAGACCAGTAGCAGTTTACAATGCACATCTGGAGGCATTCTGTAATCTGTGGACGTTCAAAGTGTTGATGAAACACAGAAATTGCATCGGGATTCAATACAACAGTCACCATGCGCAATTTCCTCCATGGGAGTAAGGTCTCAAACAGTCTACGCTTTGATCGTTTCCTGGAAGACCGAAAGTAGTTTCCGATGCACATTTAAAGGCATTCTGTAATCTGTGGACCTTCAAAGTGTTGATGAAACACAGAAATTGCATTGGGATTGATACAACAGTCACCATGCGCACTTTCCTCCATGGGAGTAATGTCTCAAACAGTCTACGTTTTGATCGTTCCCTTGAAGACCAGTAGAAGTTTACAATGCACATCTGGAGGCATTCTGTAATCTGTGGACGTTCAAAGTGTTGATGAAACACTGAAATTGCATCGGGATTCAATACAACAGTCACCATGCGCACTTTCCTCCATGGGAGTAATGTCTCAAACAGTCTACGCTTTGATCGTTTCCTGGAAGACCGAAAGTAGTTTCCGATGCACATTTAAAGGCGTTTCGTAATCTGTGGACCTTCAAAGTGTTGATGAAACACAGAAATTGCATCGGGATTGATACAACCGTCACCATGCGCACTTTCCTCCATGGGAGTAATGTCTCAAACAGTCTACGCTTTGATCGTTCCCTGGATGAGCAGTAGTAGTTTCCGATTCACCTCTGGAGGCATTCTGTAATCTGTGGAGTATCAGAGTGTTGATGAAACACAGAAATTTCATCGGGATTGAATACAACAGTCACCATGCGCACTTTCCTCCATGGGAGAAATGTCTCAAACAGTCTACGCTTTGATCGTTTCCTGGAAGACCGAAAGTAGTTTCCGATGCACATTTAAAGGCGTTTCGTAATCTGTGGACCTTCAAAGTGTTGATGAAACACAGAAATTGCATCGGGATTGATACAACCGTCACCATGCGCACTTTCCTCCATGGGAGTAATGTCTCAAACAGTCTACGCTTTGATCGTTCCCTTGAAGACCAGTAGTAGTTTACAATGCACATCCGGAGGCATTCTGTAATCTGTGGACGTTCAAAGTGTTGATGAAACACAGAAATTGCATCGGGATTCAATACAACAGTCACCATGCGCACTTTCCTCCATGGGAGTAATGTCTCAAACAGTCTACGCTTTGATCGTTTCCTGGAAGACCGAAAGTAGTTTCCGATGCACATTTAAAGGCATTCTGTAATCTGTGGACCTTCAAAGTGTTGATGAAACACAGAAATTGCATCGGGATTGATACAACACTCACCATGCGCACTTTCCTCCATGGGAGTAATGTCTCAAACAGTCTACGCTTTGATCGTTCCCTTGAAGACCAGTAGTAGTTTACAGTGCACATCTGGAGGCAATCTGAAATCTGTGGACGTTCAAAGTGTTGATGAAACACAGAAATTGCATCGGGATTCAATACAACAGTCACCATGCGCACGTTCCTCCACGGGAGTAATGTCTCAAACAGTCTACGCTTTGATCGTTTCCTGGAAGACCGAAAGTAGTTTCCGATGCACATTTAAAGGCATTCTGTAATCTGTGGACCTTCAAAGTGTTGATGAAACACAGAAATTGCATCGGGATTGATACAAGAGTCACCATGCGCACTTTCCTCCATGGGAGTAATGTCTCACACAGTCTACGCTTTGATCGTATCCTGGAAGACCGAAAGTAGTTTTTGATGCACATTTAAAGGCATTCTGTAATCTGTGGACCTTCAAAGAGTTGATGAAACACAGAAATTGCATCGGGATTGATACAACAGTCATCATGCGCACTTTCCTCCATGGAAGTAATATCTCAAACAGTCTACGCTTTGATCGTTCCCTGGATGAGCAGTAGTAGTTTGCGATGCACGTCTGGAGGCATTCTGTAATGTGTGGAGTATCAGAGTGTTGATGAAACACAGAAATTTCATCGGTATTGAATACAACAGTCACCATGCGCACTTTCCTCCATGGGAGTAATATCTCAAACAGTCTACGCTTTGATCGTTCCCTGGATGACCAGTAGTAGTTTCCGATGCACGTCTGGAGGCATTCTGTAATGTGTGGAGTATCAGAGTGTTGATGAAACACAGAAATTTCATCGGGATTGAATACAACAGTCACCATGCGCACTTTCCTCCATGGGAGGAATATCTCAAACAGTCTACGCTTTGATCGTTCCCTGGATGACCAGTAGTAGTTTCCGATGCACATCCGGAGGCATTCTGTAATCTGTGGAGTATCAGAGTGTTGATGAAACACAGAAATAGCATCGGGATTGATTACAACAGTCACCATGCGCACTTTCCTCCATGGGAGTAATGTCTCAAACAGTCTACGCTTTGATCGTTTCCTGGAAGACCGAAAGTAGTTTCCGATGCACATTTAAAGGCATTCTGTAATCTGTGGACCTTCAAAGTGTTGATGAAACACAGAAATTGCATCGGGATTGATACAACAGTCACCATGCGCACTTTCCTCCATGGGAGTAATGTCTCAAAGAGTCTACGCTTTGATCGTTCCCTGGATGAGCAGTAGTAGTTTCCGATGCACGTCTGGAGGCATTCTGTAATGTGTGGAGTATCAGAGTGTTGATGAAACACAGAAATTTCATCGGGATTGAATACAACAGTCACCATGCGCACTTTCCTCCATGGGAGTAATATCTCAAACAGTCTACGCTTTGATCGTTCCCTGGATGAGCAGTAGTAGTTTCCGATGCACGTCTGGAGGCATTCTGTAATGTGTGGAGTATCAGAGTGTTGCTGAAACACAGAAATTTCATCGGGATTGAATACAACAGTCACAATGCGCACTTTCCTCCATGGGAGTAATATCTCAAACAGTCTACGCTTTGATCGTTCCCTGGATGACCAGTAGTAGTTTCCGATGCACGTCTGGAGGCATTCTGTAATGTGTGGAGTATCAGAGTGTTGATGAAACACAGAAATTTCATCGGGATTGAATACAACAGTCACCATGCGCACTTTCCTCCCTGGGAGTAATATCTCAAACAGTCTACGCTTTGATCGTTCCCTGGATGAGCAGTAGTAGTTTCCGATGCACGTCTGGAGGCATTCTGTAATGTGTAGAGTATCAGAGTGTTGATAAAACACAGAAATTTCATCGGGATTGAATACAACAGTCACCATGCGCACTTTCCTCCATGGGAGTAATATCTCAAACAGTCTACGCTTTGATCGTTCCCTGGATGAGCAGTAGTAGTTTCCGATGCACGTCTGGAGGCATTCTGTAATGTGTGGAGTATCAGAGTGTTGATGAAACACAGAAATTTCATCGGGATTGAATACAACAGTCACCATGCGCACTTTCCTCCATGGGAGTAATATCTCAAACAGTCTACGCTTTGATCGTTCCCTGGATGAGCAGTAGTAGTTTCCGATGCACGTCTGGAGGCATTCTGTAATGTGTGGTGTATCAGAGTGTTGATGAAACACAGAAATTTCATCGGGATTGAATACAACAGTCACCATGCGCACTTTCCTCCATGGGAGTAATGTCTCAAACAGTCTACGCTTTGATCGTTTCCTGGAAGACCGAAAGTAGTTTCCGATGCACATTTAAAGGCATTCTGTAATCTGTGGACCTTCAAAGTGTTGATGAAACACAGAAATTGCATCGTGATTGATACAACAGTCACCATGCGACTTTCCTCCATGGGAGTAATGTCTCAAAGAGTCTACGCTTTGATCGTTCCCTTGAAGACCAGTAGTAGTTTACAATGCACATCTGGAGGCATTCTGTAATCTGTGGACGTTCAAAGTGTTGATGAAACACAGAAATTGCATCGGGATTCAATAAAACAGTCGCCATGCGCACTTTCCTCCATGGGAGTAATGTCTCAAACAGTCTACGCTTTGATCGTTTCCTGGAAGACCGAAAGTAGTTTCCGATGCACATTTAAAGGCATTCTGTAATCTGTGGACCTTCAAAGTGTTGATGAAACACAGAAACTGCATCGGGATTGATACAACAGTCACTATGCGCACTTTCCGCCACGGGAGTAATGTCTCAAACATTCTACGTTTTGATCGTTCCCTTGAAGATCAGTAGACGTTTACAATGCACATCTGGAGGCATTCTGTAATCTGTGGACGTTCAAAGTGTTGATGAAACACAGAAATTGCATCGGAATTCAATACAACAGTCACCATGCGCACTTTCCTCCATGGGAGTAATGTCTCAAACAGTCTACGCTTTGATCGTTTCCTGGAAGACCGAAAGTAGTTTCCGATGCACATTTAAAGGCATTCTGTAATCTGTGTACCCTCAAAGTGTTGATGAAACACAGAAATTGCATCGGGATTGATACTATAGTCACCATGCGCACTTTCCTCCATGGGAGTAATGTCTCAAACAGTCTACGCTTTGATCGTTCCCTTGAAGACCAGTAGTAGTTTACAATGCACATCTGGAGGCATTCTGTAATCTGTGGACGTTCAAAGTGTTGATGAAACACAGAAATTGCATCGGGATTCAATACAACAGTCACCATGCGCACTTTCCTCCATGGGAGTAATGTCTCAAACAGTCTACGCTTTGATCGTTTCCTGAAAGACCGAAAGTAGTTTCCGATGCACATTTAAAGGCATTCTGTAATCTGTGGACCTTCAAAGTGTTGATGAAACACAGAAATTGCATCGGGATTGATACAACAGTCACCATGCGCACTTTCCTCCATGGGAGTAATGTCTCAAACAGTCTACGCTTTGATCGTTCCCTGGAAGACCAGTAGTAGTTTACAATGCACATCTGAAGGCATTCTGTAATCTGTGGACGTTCAAAGTGTTGATGAAACACAGAAATTACATCGGGATTCAATACAACAGTCACCATGCGCACTTTCCTCCATGGGAGTAACGTCTAAAACAGTCTACGCTTTGATCGTTCCCTGGATGAGCAGTAGTAGTTTCCGATGCACGTCTGGAGGCATTCTGTAATCTGTGGAGTATCAGAGTGTTGATGAAACACAGAAATTTCATCGGGATTGAATACAACAGTCACCATGCGCACTTTCCTCCATGGGAGTAATGTCTCAAACAGTCTACGCTTTGATCGTTCCCTTGAAGACCAGTAGTAGTTTACAATGCACATCCGGAGGCATTCTGTAATCTGTGGACGTTCAAAGTGTTGATGAAACACAGAAATTGCATCGGGATTCAATACAACAGTCACCATGCGCACTTTCCTCCATGGGAGTAATGTCTCAAACAGTCTACGCTTTGATCGTTTCCTGGAAGACCGAAAGTAGTTTCCGATGCACATTTAAAGGCATTCCGTAATCTGTGGACCTTCAAAGTGTTGATGAAACACAGAAATTGCATCGGGATTGATACAACAGTCACCATGCGCACTTTCCTCCATGGGAGTAATGTCTCAAACAGACTACGTTTTGATCGTTCCCTTGAAGACCAGTAGTAGTTTACAATGCACATCCGGAGGCATTCTGTAATCTGTGGACGTTCAAAGTGTTGATGAAACACAGAAATTGCATCGGGATTCAATACAACAGTCACCATGCGCACTTTCCTCCATGGGAGTAATGTCTCAAACAGTCTACGCTTTGATCGTTTCCTGGAAGACCGAAAGTAGTTTCTGATGCACATTTAAAGGCATTCTGTAATCTGTGGACCTTCAAAGTGTTGATGAAACACAGAAACTGCATCGGGATTGATACAACAGTCACCATGCGCACTTTCCTCCATGGGAGTAATGTCTCAAACAGTCTACGCTTTGATCGTTCCCTTGAAGACCAGTAGTAGTTTACAATGCACATCTGGAGGCATTCTGTAATCTGTGGACGTTCAAAGTGTCGATGAAGCACAGAAATTGCATCGGGATTGAATACAACAGTCACCATGCGCACTTTCCTCCATGGGAGTAATGTCTCAAACAGTCTACGCTTTGATCGTTTCCTGGAAGACCGAAAGTAGTTTCCGATGCACATTTAAAGGCATTCTGTAATCTGTGGACTTTCAAAGTGTTGATGAAACACAGAAATTGCATCGTGATTGATACAACAGTCAGCATGCGACTTTCCTCCATGGGAGTAACGTCTCAAAGAGTCTACGCTTTGATCGTTCCCTTGAAGACCAGTAGTAGTTTACAATGCACATCTGGAGGCATTCTGTAATCTGTGGACGTTCAAAGTGTTGATGAAACACAGAAATTGCATCGGGATTCAATAAAACAGTCGCCATGCGCACTTTCCTCCATGGGAGTAATGTCTCAAACAGTCTACGCTTTGATCGTTCCCTGGAAGACCGAAAGTAGTTTCCGATGCACATTTAAAGGCATTCTGTAATCTGTGGACCTTCAAAGTGTTGATGAAACACAGAAACTGCATCGGGATTGATACAACAGTCACTATGCGCACTTTCCGCCATGGGAGTAATGTCTAAAACATTCTACGCTTTGATTCGTTCCCTTGAAGACCAGTAGACCTTTACAATGCACATCTGGAGGCACTCTGTAATCTGTGGAGTATCAGAGTGTTGATGAAACACAGAAATTTCATCGGGATTGAATACAACAGTCACCATGCGCACTTTCCTCCATGGGAGTAATGTCTCAAACAGTCTACGCTTTGATCGTTTCCTGGAAGACCGAAGGTAGTTTCCGATGCACATTTAAAGGCATTCCGTAATCTGTGGACCTTCAAAGTGTTGATGAAACACAGAAATTGCATCGGGATTGATACAACAGTCACCATGCGCACTTTCCTCCATGGGAGTAATGTCTCAAACAGACTACGTTTTGATCGTTCCCTTGAAGACCAGTAGTAGTTTACAATGCACATCCGGAGGCATTCTGTAATCTGTGGACGTTCAAAGTGTTTGATGAAACACAGAAATTGCATCGGGATTCAATACAACAGTCACCATGCGCACTTTCCTCCATGGGAGTAATGTCTCAAACAGTCTACGCTTTGATCGTTTCCTGGAAGACCGAAAGTAGTTTCCGATGCACATTTAAAGGCATTCTGTAATCTGTGGACCTTCAAAGTGTTGATGAAACACAGAAACTGCATCGGGATTGATACAACAGTCACTATGCGCACTTTCCGCCATGGGAGTAATGTCTCAAACATTCTACGTTTTGATCGTTCCCTTGAAGATCAGTAGACCTTTACAATGCACATCTGGAGGCATTCTGTAATCTGTGGACGTTCAAAGTGTTGATGAAACACAGAAATTGCATCGGGATTCAATTCAACAGTCACCATGCGCACTTTCCTCCATGGGAGTAATGTCTCAAACAGTCTACGCTTTGATCGTTCCCTGGAAGACCAGTAGTAGTTTACAATGCACATCTGAAGGCATTCTGTAATCTGTGGACGTTCAAAGTGTTGATGAAACACAGAAATTGCATCGGGATTCAATACAACAGTCACCATGCGCACTTTCCTCCATGGGAGTAATGTCTCAAACAGTCTACGCTTTGATCGTTTCCTGGAAGACCGATAGTAGTTTCCGATGCACATTTAAAGGCATTCTGTAATCTGTGGACCTTCAAAGTGTTGATGAAACACAGAAATTGCATCGGGATTGATACAACAGTCACCATGCGCACTTTCCTCCATGGGAGTAATGTCTCAAACAGTCTACGCTTTGATCGTTCCCTTGAAGACCAGTAGTAGTTTACAATGCACATCTTTAGGCATTCTGTAATCTGTGGACGTTCAAAGTGTTGATGAAACACAGAAATTGCATCGGGATTGATACAACAGTCACCATGCGCACTTTCCTCCATGGGAGTAATGTCTCAAACAGTCTACGCTTTGATCGTTCCCTTGAAGACCAGTAGTAGTTTACAATGCACATCTGGAGGCATTCTGTAATCTGTGGACGTTCAAAGTGTTGATGAAACACAGAAATTGCATCGGGATTCAATACAACAGTCACCATCCACACTTTCCTCCATGGGAGTAATGTCTCAAACAGTCTACGCTTTGATCGTTTCCTGCAAGACCCATAGTAGTTTCCGATGCACATTTAAAGGCATTCTGTAATCTGTGGACCTGCAAAGTGTTGATGAAACACAGAAATTGCATCGGGATTGATACAACAGTCACCATGAGCACTTTCCTCCATGGGAGTAATGTCTCAAACATTCTACGCTTTGATCGTTCCCTTGAAGACCAGTAGTAGTTTACAATGCACATCTGGAGGCATTCTGTAATCTGTGGACGTTCAAAGTGTTGATGAAACACAGAAATTGCATCGGGATTCAATACAACAGTCACCATGCGCACTTTCCTCCATGGGAGTAATGTCTCAAAAAGTCTACGCTTTGATCGTTTCCTGGAAGACCGAAAGTAGTTTTCGATGCACATTTAAAGGCATTCTGTAATCTGTGGACCTTCAAAGAGTTGATGAAACACAGAAATTGCTTCGGGATTGATACAACAGTCACTATGCGCACTTTCCGCCCTGGGAGTAATGTCTCAAACATTCTACGCTTTGATAGTTCCATTGAAGACCAGTAGACGTTTACAATGCACATCTGGAGGCATTCTGTAATCTGTGGACGTTCAAAGTGTTGATGAAACACAGAAATTGCATCGGGATTCAATACAACAGTCACCATGCGCACTTTCCTCCATGGGAGTAATGTCTCAAACAGTCTACGCTTTGATCGTTTCCTGGAAGACCGAAAGTAGTTTCCGATGCACATTTAAAGGCATTCTGTAATCTGTGGACGTTCAAAGTGTTGATGAAACACAGAAATTGCATCGGGATTGATACAACACTCACCATGCGCGCTTTCCTCCATGGGAGTAATGTCACAAACAGTCTACGCTTTGGTCGTTCCCTTGAAGACCAGTAGCAGTTTACAATGCACATCTGGAGGCATTCTGTAATGTGTGGAGTATCAGAGTGTTGATGAAACACAGAAATTGTATCGGGATTGAAACAACAGTCACCATGCGCAATTTCCTCCATGGGAGTAATGTCTCAAACAGTCTACGCTTTGATCGTTTCCTGGAAGACCGAAAGTAGTTTCCGATGCACATTTAAAGGCATTCTGTAATCTGTGGACCTTCAAAGTGTTGATGAAACACAGAAATTGCATCGGGATTGATACAACAGTCACCATGCGCACTTTCCTCCATGGGAGTAATGTCTCAAACAGTCTACGTTTTGATCGTTCCCTTGAAGACCAGTAGGAGTTTACAATGCACATCTGGAGGCATTCTGTAATCTGTGGACGTGCAAAGTGTTGATGAAACACTGAAATTGCATCGGGATTCAATACAACAGTCACCATGCGCACTTTCCTCCATGGGAGTAATGTCTCAAACAGTCTACGATTTGATCGTTCCCTGGATGAGCAGTAGTAGTTTCCGATTCACCTCTGGAGGCATTCTGTAATCTGTGGAGTATCAGAGTGTTGATGAAACACTGAAATTGCATCGGGATTCAATACAACAGTCACCATGCGCACTTTCCTCCGTGGGAGTAATGTCTCAAACAGTCTACGCTTTGATCGTTTCCTGGAAGACCGAAAGTAGTTTCCGATGCACATTTAAAGGCATTCTGTAATCTGTGGACCTTCAAAGTGTTGATGAAACACAGAAATTGCATCGGGATTGATACAACACTCACCATGCGCACTTTCCTCCATGGGAGTAATGTCTCAAACAGTCTACGCTTTGATCGTTCCCTTGAAGACCAGTAGTAGTTTACAGTGCACATCTGGAGGCAATCTGTAATCTGTGGACGTTCAAAGTGTTGATGAAACACAGAAATTGCATCGGGATTCAATACAACAGTCACCATGCGCACGTTCCTCCACGGGAGTAATGTCTCAAACAGTCTACGCTTTGATCGTTTCCTGGAAGACCGAAAGTAGTTTCCGATGCACATTTAAAGGCATTCTGTAATCTGTGGACCTTCAAAGTGTTGATGAAACACAGAAATTCCATCGGGATTGATACAAGAGTCACCATGCGCACTTTCCTCCATGGGAGTAATGTCTCACACAGTCTACGCTTTGGTCGTATCCTGGAAGACCGAAAGTAGTTTTTGATGCACATTTAAAGGCATTCTGTAATCTGTGGACCTTCAAAGATTTGATGAAACACAGAAATTGCATCGGGATTGATACAACAGTCATCATGCGCACTTTCCTCCATGGGAGTAATATCTCAAACAGTCTACGCTTTGATCGTTCCCTGGATGAGCAGTAGTAGTTTGCGATGCACGTCTGGAGGCATTCTGTAATGTGTGGAGTATCAGAGTGTTGATGAAACACAGAAATTTCATCGGTATTGAATACAACAGTCACCATGCGCACTTTCCTCCATGGGAGTAATATCTCAAACAGTCTACGCTTTGATCGTTCCCTGGATGACCAGTAGTAGTTTCCGATGCACGTCTGGAGGCATTCTGTAATGTGTGGAGTATCAGAGTGTTGATGAAACACAGAAATTTCATCGGGATTGAATACAACAGTCACCATGCGCACTTTCCTCCATGGGAGTAATATCTCAAACAGTCTACGCTTTGATCGTTCCCTGGATGACCAGTAGTAGTTTCCGATGCACATCCGGAGGCATTCTGTAATCTGTGGAGTATCAGAGTGTTGATGAAACACAGAAATATCATCGGGATTGAATACAACAGTCATCATGCGCACTTTCCTCCATGGGAGTAATGTCTCAAACAGTCTACGCTTTGATCGTTTCCTGGAAGACCGAAAGTAGTTTCCGATGCACATTTAAAGGCATTCTGTAATCTGGGGACCTTCAAAGTGTTGATGAAACACAGAAATTGCATCGGGATTGATACAACAGTCACCATGCGCACTTTCCTCCATGGGAGTAATATCTCAAACAGTCTACGCTTTGATCGATCCCTGGATGAGCAGTAGTAGTTTCCGATGCACGTCTGGAGGCATTCTGTAATGTGTGGAGTATCAGAGTGTTGCTGAAACACAGAAATTTCATCGGGATTGAATACAACAGTCACAATGCGCACTTTCCTCCATGGCAGTAATATCTCAAACAGTCTACGCTTTGATCGTTCCCTGGATGACCAGTAGTAGTTTCCGATGCACGTCTGGAGGCATTCTGTAATGTGTGGAGTATCAGAGTGTTGATGAAACACAGAAATTTCATCGGGATTGAATACAACAGTCACCATGCGCACTTTCCTCCCTGGGAGTAATATCTCAAACAGTCTACGCTTTGATCGTTCCCTGGATGAGCAGTAGTAGTTTCCGATGCACGTCTGGAGGCATTCTGTAATGTGTGGAGTATCAGAGTGTTGATAAAACACAGAAATTTCATCGGGATTGAATACAACAGTCACCATGCGCACTTTCCTCCATGGGAGTAATATCTCAAACAGTCTACGCTTTGATCGTTCCCTGGATGACCAGTTGTAGTTTCCGATGCACGTCTGGAGGCATTCTGTAATGTGTGGAGTATCAGTGTTGATGAAACACAGATATTTCATCCTGATTGAATACAACAGTCACCATGCGCACTTTCCTCCATGGGAGTAATATCTCAAACAGTCTACGCTTTGATCGTTCCCTGGATGACCAGTAGTAGTTTCCGATGCACATCCGGAGGCATTCTGTAATCTGTGGAGTATCAGAGTGTTGATGAAACACAGAAATATCATCGGGATTGAATACAACAGTCATCATGCGCACTTTCCTCCATGGGAGTAATGTCTCAAACAGTCTACGCTTTGATCGTTTCCTGGAAGACCGAAAGTAGTTTCCGATGCACATTTAAAGACATTCTGTAATCTGTGGACCTTCAAAGTGTTGATGAAACACAGAAATTGCATCGGGATTGATACAACAGTCACCATGCGCACTTTCCTCCATGGGAGTAATGTCTCAAAGAGTCTACGCTTTGATCGTTCCCTGGATGAGCAGTAGTAGTTTCCGATGCACGTCTGGAGGCATTCTGTAATGTGTGGAGTATCAGTGTTGATGAAACACAGAAATTTCATCGTGATTGAATACAACAGTCACCATGCGCACTTTCCTCCATGGGAGTAATATCTCAAACAGTCTACGCTTTGATCGTTCCCTGGATGACCAGTAGTAGTTTCCGATGCACATCCGGAGGCATTCTGTAATCTGTGGAGTATCAGAGTGTTGATGAAACACAGAAATATCATCGGGATTGAATACAACAGTCATCATGCGCACTTTCCTCCATGGGAGTAATGTCTCAAACAGTCTACGCTTTGATCGTTTCCTGGAAGACCGAAAGTAGTTTCCGATGCACACTTAAAGGCATTCCGTACTCTGTGGACCTTCAAAGTGTTGATGAAACACAGAAAATGCATCGGGATTGATACAACAGTCACCATGCGCACTTTCCTCCATGGGAGTAATGTCTCAAACAGACTACGTTTTTATCGTTCCCTTGAAGACTAGTAGTAGTTTACAATGCACATCCGGAGGCATTCTGTAATCTGTGGACGTTCAAAGTGTTGATGAAACACAGAAATTGCATCGGGATTCAATGCAACAGTCATCATGCGCACTTTCCTCCATGGGAGTAATGTCTCAAACAGTCTACGCTTTGATCGTTTCCTGGAAGACCGAAAGTAGTTTCCGATGCACATTTAAAGACATTCTGTAATCTGTGGACCTTCAAAGTGTTGATGAAACACAGAAATTGCATCGGGATTGATACAACAGTCACCATGCGCACTTTCCTCCATGGGAGTAATGTCTCAAAGAGTCTACGCTTTGATCGTTCCCTGGATGAGCAGTAGTTGTTTCCGATGCACGTCTGGAGGCATTCTGTAATGTGTGGAGTATCAGTGTTGATGAAACACAGAAATTTCATCGTGATTGAATACAACAGTCACCATGCGCACTTTCCTCCATGGGAGTAATATCTCAAACAGTCTACGCTTTGATCGTTCCCTGGATGACCAGTAGTAGTTTCCGATGCACATCCGGAGGCATTCTGTAATCTGTGGAGTATCAGAGTGTTGATGAAACACAGAAATATCATCGGGATTGAATACAACAGTCATCATGCGCACTTTCCTCCATGGGAGTAATGTCTCAAACAGTCTACGCTTTGATCGTTTCCTGGAAGACCGAAAGTAGTTTCCGATGCACACTTAAAGGCATTCCGTACTCTGTGGACCTTCAAAGTGTTGATGAAACACAGAAAATGCATCGGGATTGATACAACAGTCACCATGCGCACTTTCCTCCATGGGAGTAATGTCTCAAACAGACTACGTTTTTATCGTTCCCTTGAAGACTAGTAGTAGTTTACAATGCACATCCGGAGGCATTCTGTAATCTGTGGACGTTCAAAGTGTTGATGAAACACAGAAATTGCATCGGGATTCAATGCAACAGTCATCATGCGCACTTTCCTCCATGGGAGTAATGTCTCAAACAGTCTACGCTTTGATCGTTTCCTGGAAGACCGAAAGTAGTTTCCGATGCACATTTAAAGACATTCTGTAATCTGTGGACCTTCAAAGTGTTGATGAAACACAGAAATTGCATCGGGATTGATACAACAGTCACCATGCGCACTTTCCTCCATGGGAGTAATGTCTCAAACAGTCTACGCTTTGATCGTTTCCTGGAAGACCGAAAGTAGTTTCCGATGCACAATTAAAGGCATTCTGTAATCTGTGGACCTTCAAAGTGTTGATGAAACACAGAAACTGCATCGGGATTGATACAACAGTCACCATGCGCACTTTCCTCCTTGGGAGTAATGTCTCAAACAGTCTACGCTTTGATCGTTCCCTTGAAGACCAGTAGTAGTTTACAATGCACATCTGGAGGCATTCTGTAATCTGTGGACGTTCAAAGTGTTGATGAAACACAGAAATTGCATCGGGATTCAATACAACAGTCACCATGCGTACTTTCCTCCATGGGAGTAATGTCTCAAACAGTCTACGCTTTGATTGTTTCCTGGAAAACCGAAAGTAGTTTCCGATGCACATTTAAAGGCATTCTGTAATCTGTGGACCTTCAAAGTGTTGATGAAACACAGAAATTGCATCGGGATTGATACAACAGTCACCATGCGCACTTTCGTAAATGGGAGTAATGTCTCATACAGTCTACGCTTTGATCGTTCCCTTGAAGACCAGTAGTAGTTTACAATGCACATCTGGAGGCATTCTGTAATCTGTGGACGTTCAAAGTGTTGATGAAACACAGAAATTGCATCGGGATTCAATACAACAGTCACCATGCGAACTTTCCTCCATGGGAGTAATGTCTCAAACAGTCTACGCTTTGATCGTTTCCTGGAAGACCGATAGTAGTTTCCGATGCACATTTAAAGGCATTCTGTAATCTGTGGACCTTCAAAGTGTTGATGAAACACAGAAATTGCATCGGGATTGATACAACAGTCACCATGCGCACTTTCCTCCATGGGAGTAATGTCTCAAACAGTCTACGCTTTGATCGTTTCCTGAAAGACCGAAAGTAGTTTCCGATGCACATTTAAAGGCATTCTGTAATCTGTGGACCTTCAAAGTGTTGATGAAACACAGAAATTGCATCGGGATTGATACAACAGTCACCATGCGCACTTTCCTCCATGGGAGTAATGTCTCAAACAGTCTACGCTTTGATCGTTCCCTTGAAGACCAGTAGTAGTTTACAATGCACATCTGGAGGCATTCTGTAATCTGTGGACGTTCAAAGTGTTGATGAAACACAGAAATTGCATCGGGATTCAATACAACAGTCACCATCCACACTTTCCTCCATGGGAGTAATGTCTCAAACAGTCTACGCTTTGATCGTTTCCTGGAAGACCGATAGTAGTTTCCGATGCACATTTAAAGGCATTCTGTAATCTGTGGACCTGCAAAGTGTTGATGAAACACAGAAATTGCATCGGGATTGATACAACAGTCACCATGAGCACTTTCCTCCACGGGAGTAATGTCTCAAACATTCTACGCTTTGATCGTTCCCTTGAACACCAGTAGTAGTTTACAATGCACATCTGGAGGCATTCTGTAATCTGTGGACGTTCAAAGTGTTGATGAAACACAGAAATTGCATCGGGATTCAATACAACAGTCACCATGCGCACTTTCCTCCATGGGAGTAATGTCTCAAAAAGTCTACGCTTTGATCGTTTCCTGGAAGACCGATAGTAGTTTCCGATGCACATTTAAAGGCATTCTGTAATCTGTGGACCTTCAAAGGGTTGATGAAACACAGAAATTGCATCGGGATTGATACAACAGTCACCATGCGCACTTTCCTCCATGGGAGTAATGTCTCAAACAGACTACGTTTTGATCGTTCCCTTGAAGACCAGTAGTAGTTTACAATGCACATCCGGAGGCATTCTGTAATCTGTGGACGTTCAAAGTGTTGATGAAACACAGAAATTGCATCGGGATTCAATACAACAGTCACCATGCGCACTTTCCTCCATGGGAGTAATATCTCAAACAGTCTACGCTTTGATCGTTTCCTGGAAGACCGAAAGTAGTTTCCGATGCACATTTAAAGGCATTCTGTAATCTGTGGACCTTCAAAGTGTTGATGAAACACAGAAACTGCATCGGGATTGATACAACAGTCACCATGCGCACTTTCCTCCATGGGAGTAATGTCTCAAACAGTCTACGCTTTGATCGTTCCCTTGAAGACCAGTAGTAGTTTACAATGCACATCTGGAGGCATTCTGTAATCTGTGGACGTTCAAAGTGTTGATGAAACACAGAAATTGCATCGGGATTCAATACAACAGTCACCATGCGCACTTTCCTCCATGGGAGTAATGTCTCAAACAGTCTACGCTTTGATTGTTTCCTGGAAAACCGAAAGTAGTTTCCGATGCACATTTAAAGGCATTCTGTAGTCTGTGGACCTTCAAAGTGTTGATGAAACACAGAAATTGCATCGGGATTGATACAACAGTCACCATGCGCACTTTCCTAAATGGGAGTAATGTCTCATACAGTCTACGCTTTGATCGTTCCCTTGAAGACCAGTAGTAGTTTACAATGCACATCTGGAGGCATTCTGTAATCTGTGGACGTTCAAAGTGTTGATGAAACACAGAAATTGCATCGGGATTCAATACAACAGTCACCATGCGCACTTTCCTCCATGGGAGTAATGTCTCAAACAGTCTACGCTTTGATCGTTTCCTGGAAGACCGATAGTAGTTTCCGATGCACATTTAAAGGCATTCTGTAATCTGTGGACCTTCAAAGTGTTGATGAAACACAGAAATTGCATCGGGATTGATACAACAGTCACCATGCGCACTTTCCTCCATGGGAGTAATGTCTCAAACAGTCTACGCTTTGATCGTTCCCTTGAAGACCAGTAGTAGTTTACAATGCACATCTGGAGGCATTCTGTAATCTGTGGACGTTCAAAGTGTTGATGAAACACAGAAATTGCATCGGGATTGATACAACAGTCACCATGCGCACTTTCCTCCATGGGAGTAATGTCTCAAACAGTCTACGTTTTGATCGTTCCCTTGAAGACCAGTAGTAGTTTACAATGCACATCTGGAGGCATTCTGTAATCTGTGGACGTTCAAAGTGTTGATGAAACACAGAAATTGCATCGGGATTCAATACAACAGTCACCATCCACACTTTCCTCCATGGGAGTAATGTCTCAAACAGTCTACGCTTTGATCGTTTCCTGCAAGACCGATAGTAGTTTCCGATGCACATTTAAAGGCATTCTGTAATCTGTGGACCTGCAACGTGTTGATGAAACACAGAAATTGCATCGGGATTGATACAACAGTCACCATGAGCACTTTCCTCCATGGGAGTAATGTCTCAAACATTCTACGCTTTGATCGTTCCCTTGAAGACCAGTAGTAGTTTACAATGCACATCTGGAGGCATTCTGTAATCTGTGGACGTTCAAAGTGTTGATGAAACACAGAAATTGCATCGGGATTCAATACAACAGTCACCATGCGCACTTTCCTCCATGGGAGTAATGTCTCAAAAAGTCTACGCTTTGATCGTTTCCTGGAAGACCGAAAGTAGTTTTCGATGCACATTTAAAGGCATTCTGTAATCTGTGGACCTTCAAAGAGTTGATGAAACACAGAAATTGCTTCGGGATTGATACAACAGTCACTATGCGCACTTTCCGCCCTGGGAGTAATGTCTCAAACATTCTACGCTTTCATAGTTCCATTGAAGACCAGTAGACGTTTACAATGCACATCTGGAGGCATTCTGTTATCTGTGGACGTTCAAAGTGTTGATGAAACACAGAAATTGCATCGGGATTCAATACAACAGTCACCATGCGCACTTTCCTCCATGGGAGTAATGTCTCAAACAGTCTACGCTTTGATCGTTTCCTGGAAGACCGAAAGTAGTTTCCGATGCACATTTAAAGGCATTCTGTAATCTGTGGACGTTCAAAGTGTTGATGAAACACAGAAATTGCATCGGGATTGATACAACACTCACCATGCGCACTTTCCTCCATGGGAGTAATGTCACAAACAGTCTACGCTTTGATCGTTCCCTTGAAGACCAGTAGCAGTTTACAATGCACATCTGGAGGCATTCTGTAATGTGTGGAGTATCAGAGTGTTGATGAAACACAGAAATTGTATCGGGATTGAAACAACAGTCACCATGCGCAATTTCCTCCATGGGAGTAATGTCTCAAACAGTCTACGCTTTGATCGTTTCCTGGAAGACCGAAAGTAGTTTCCGATGCACATTTAAAGGCATTCTGTAATCTGTGGACCTTCAAAGTGTTGATGAAACACAGAAATTGCATCGGGATTGATACAACAGTCACCATGCGCACTTTCCTCCATGGGAGTAATGTCTCAAACAGTCTACGTTTTGATCGTTCCCTTGAAGACCAGTAGAAGTTTACAATGCACATCTGGAGGCATTCTGTAATCTGTGGACGTGCAAAGTGTTGATGAAACACTGAAATTGCATCGGGATTCAATACAACAGTCACCATGCGCACTTTCCTCCATGGGAGTAATGTCTCAAACAGTCTACGATTTGATCGTTCCCTGGATGAGCAGTAGTAGTTTCCGATTCACCTCTGGAGGCATTCTGTAATCTGTGGAGTATCAGAGTGTTGATGAAACACTGAAATTGCATCGGGATTCAATACAACAGTCACCATGCGCACTTTCCTCCGTGGGAGTAATGTCTCAAACAGTCTACGCTTTGATCGTTTCCTGGAAGACCGAAAGTAGTTCCGATGCACATTTAAAGGCATTCTGTAATCTGTGGACCTTCAAAGTGTTGATGAAACACAGAAATTGCATCGGGATTGATACAACACTCACCATGCGCACTTTCCTCCATGGGAGTAATGTCTCAAACAGTCTACGCTTTGATCGTTCCCTTGAAGACCAGTAGTAGATTACAGTGCACATCTGGAGGCAATCTGTAATCTGTGGACGTTCACAGTGTTGATGAAACACAGAAATTGCATCGGGATTCAATACAACAGTCACCATGCGCACGTTCCTCCACGGGAGTAATGTCTCAAACAGTTTACGCTTTGATCGTTTCCTGGAAAACCGAAAGTAGTTTCCGATGCACATTTAAAGGCATTCTGTAATCTGTGGACCTTCAAAGTGTTGATGAAACACAGAAATTGCATCGGGATTGATACAAGAGTCACCATGCGCACTTTCCTCCATGGGAGTAATGTCTCACACAGTCTACGCTTTGGTCGTATCCTGGAAGACCGAAAGTAGTTTTTGATGCACATTTAAAGGCATTCTGTAATCTGTGGACCTTCAAAGAGTTGATGAAACACAGAAATTGCATCGGGATTGATACACAGTCATCAAGCGCACTTTCCTCCATGGGAGTAATATCTCAAACAGTCTACGCTTTGATCGTTCCCTGGATGAGCAGTAGTAGTTTGCGATGCACGTCTGGAGGCATTCTGTAATGTGTGGAGTATCAGAGTGTTGATGAAACACAGAAATTTCATCGGTATTGAATACAACAGTCACCATGCGCACTTTCCTCCATGGGAGTAATATCTCAAACAGTCTACGCTTTGATCGTTCCCTGGATGACCAGTAGTAGTTTCCGATGCACATCCGGAGGCATTCTGTAATCTGTGGAGTATCAGAGTGTTGATGAAACACAGAAATATCATCGGGATTGAATACAACAGTCACCATGCGCACTTTCCTCCATGGGAGTAATATCTCAAACAGTCTACGCTTTGATCGTTCCCTGGATGACCAGTAGTAGTTTCCGATGCACATCCGGAGGCATTCTGTAATCTGTGGAGTATCAGAGTGTTGATGAAACACAGAAATATCATCGGGATTGAATACAACAGTCATCATGCGCACTTTCCTCCATGGGAGTAATGTCTCAAACAGTCTACGCTTTGATCGTTTCCTGGAAGACCGAAAGTAGTTTCCGATGCACATTTAAAGGCATTCTGTAATCTGGGGACCTTCAAAGTGTTGATGAAACACAGAAATTGCATCGGGTTGATACAACAGTCACCATGCGCACTTTCCTCCATGGGAGTAATATCTCAAACAGTCTACGCTTTGATCGATCACTGGATGAGCAGTAGTAGTTTCCGATGCACGTCTGGAGGCATTCTGTAATGTGTGGAGTATCAGAGTGTTGCTGAAACACAGAAATTTCATCGGGATTGAATACAACAGTCACAATGCGCACTTTCCTCCATGGCAGTAATATCTCAAACAGTCTACGCTTTGATCGTTCCCTGGATGACCAGTAGTAGTTTCCGATGCACGTCTGGAGGCATTCTGTAATGTGTGGAGTATCAGAGTGTTGATGAAACACAGAAATTTCATCGGGATTGAATACAACAGTCACCATGCGCACTTTCCTCCCTGGGAGTAATATCTCAAACAGTCTACGCTTTGATCGTTCCCTGGATGAGCAGTAGTAGTTTCCGATGCACGTCTGGAGGCATTCTGTAATGTGTGGAGTATCAGAGTGTTGATAAAACACAGAAATTTCATCGGGATTGAATACAACAGTCACCATGCGCACTTTCCTCCATGGGAGTAATATCTCAAACAGTCTACGCTTTGATCGTTCCCTGGATGAGCAGTAGTAGTTTCCGATGCACGTCTGGAGGCATTCTGTAATGTGTGGAGTATCAGAGTGTTGATGAAACACAGAAATTTCATCGGTATTGAATACAACAGTCACCATGCGCACTTTCCTCCATGGGAGTAATATCTCAAACAGTCTACGCTTTGATCGTTCCCTGGATGACTAGTAGTAGTTTCCGATGCACGTCTGGAGGCATTCTGTAATGTGTGGAGTATCAGTGTTGATGAAACACAGAAATTTCATCGTGATTGAATACAACAGTCACCATGCGCACTTTCCTCCATGGGAGTAATATCTCAAACAGTCTACGCTTTGATCGTTCCCTGGATGACCAGTAGTAGTTTCCGATGCACATCCGGAGGCATTCTGTAATCTGTGGAGTATCAGAGTGTTGATGAAACACAGAAATATCATCGGGATTGAATACAACAGTCATCATGCGCACTTTCCTCCATGGGAGTAATGTCTCAAACAGTCTACGCTTTGATCGTTTCCTGGAAGACCGAAAGTAGTTTCCGATGCACATTTAAAGGCATTCTGTAATCTGTGGACCTTCAAAGTGTTGATGAAACACAGAAATTGCATCGGGATTGATACAACAGTCACCTTGCGCACTTTCCTCCATGGGAGTAATGTCTCAAAGAGTCTACGCTTTGATCGTTCCCTGGATGAGCAGTAGTAGTTTCCGATGCACGTCTGGAGGCATTCTGTAATGTGTGGAGTATCAGAGTGTTGCTGAAACACAGAAATTTCATCGGGATTGAATACAACAGTCACAATGCGCACTTTCCTCCATGGGAGTAATATCTCAAACAGTCTACGCTTTGATCGTTCCCTGGATGACCAGTAGTAGTTTCCGATGCACGTCTGGAGGCATTCTGTAATGTGTGGAGTATCAGAGTGTTGATGAAACACAGAAATTTCATCGGGATTGAATACAACAGTCACCATGCGCACTTTCCTCCCTGGGAGTAATATCTCAAACAGTCTACGCTTTGATCGTTCCCTGGATGAGCAGTAGTAGTTTCCGATGCACGTCTGGAGGCATTCTGTAATGTGTGGAGTATCAGAGTGTTGATAAAACACAGAAATTTCATCGGGATTGAATACAACAGTCACCATGCGCACTTTCCTCCATGGGAGTAATATCTCAAACAGTCTACGCTTTGATCGTTCCCTGGATGAGCAGTAGTAGTTTCCGATGCACGTCTGGAGGCATTCTGTAATGTGTGGAGTATCAGAGTGTTGATGAAACACAGAAATTTCATCGGTATTGAATACAACAGTCACCATGCGCACTTTCCTCCATGGGAGTAATATCTCAAACAGTCTACGCTTTGATCGTTCCCTGGATGACCAGTAGTAGTTTCCGATGCACGTCTGGAGGCATTCTGTAATGTGTGGAGTATCAGTGTTGATGAAACACAGAAATTTCATCGTGATTGAATACAACAGTCACCATGCGCACTTTCCTCCATGGGAGTAATATCTCAAACAGTCTACGCTTTGATCGTTCCCTGGATGACCAGTAGTAGTTTCCGATGCACATCCGGAGGCATTCTGTAATCTGTGGAGTATCAGAGTGTTGATGAAACACAGAAATATCATCGGGATTGAATACAACAGTCATCATGCGCACTTTCCTCCATGGGAGTAATGTCTCAAACAGTCTACGCTTTGATCGTTTCCTGGAAGACCGAAAGTAGTTTCCGATGCACATTTAAAGGCATTCTGTAATCTGTGGACCTTCAAAGTGTTGATGAAACACAGAAATTGCATCGGGATTGATACAACAGTCACCATGCGCACTTTCCTCCATGGGAGTAATGTCTCAAAGAGTCTACGCTTTGATCGTTCCCTGGATGAGCAGTAGTAGTTTCCGATGCACGTCTGGAGGCATTCTGTAATGTGTGGAGTATCAGAGTGTTGCTGAAACACAGAAATTTCATCGGGATTGAATACAACAGTCACAATGCGCACTTTCCTCCATGGGAGTAATATCTCAAACAGTCTACGCTTTGATCGTTCCCTGGATGACCAGTAGTAGTTTCCGATGCACGTCTGGAGGCATTCTGTAATGTGTGGAGTATCAGAGTGTTGATGAAACACAGAAATTTCATCGGGATTGAATACAACAGTCACCATGCGCACTTTCCTCCCTGGGAGTAATATCTCAAACAGTCTACGCTTTGATCGTTCCCTGGATGAGCAGTAGTAGTTTCCGATGCACGTCTGGAGGCATTCTGTAATGTGTGGAGTATCAGAGTGTTGATAAAACACAGAAATTTCATCGGGATTGAATACAACAGTCACCATGCGCACTTTCCTCCATGGGAGTAATATCTCAAACAGTCTACGCTTTGATCGTTCCCTGGATGACCAGTAGTAGTTTCCGATGCACGTCTGGAGGCATTCTGTAATGTGTGGAGTATCAGTGTTGATGAAACACAGAAATTTCATCGGGATTGAATACAACAGTCACCATGCGCACTTTCCTCCCTGGGAGTAATATCTCAAACAGTCTACGCTTTGATCGTTCCCTGGATGACCAGTAGTAGTTTCCGATGCACATCCGGAGGCATTCTGTAATCTGTGGAGTATCAGAGTGTTGATGAAACACAGAAATATCATCGGGATTGAATACAACAGTCATCATGCGCACTTTCCTCCATGGGAGTAATGTCTCAAACAGTCTACGCTTTGATCGTTTCCTGGAAGACCGAAAGTAGTTTCCGATGCACATTTAAAGGCATTCTGTAATCTGTGGACCTTCAAAGTGTTGATGAAACACAGAAATTGCATCGGGATTGATACAACAGTCACCATGCGCACTTTCCTCCATGGGAGTAATGTCTCAAAGAGTCTACGCTTTGATCGTTCCCTGGATGAGCAGTAGTAGTTTCCGATGCACGTCTGGAGGCATTCTGTAATGTGTGGAGTATCAGAGTGTTGATGAAACACAGAAATTTCATCGGGATTGAATACAACAGTCACCATGCGCACTTTCCTCCATGGGAGTAATATCTCAAACAGTCTACGCTTTGATCGTTCCCTGGATGAGCAGTAGTAGTTTCCGATGCACATCCGGAGGCATTCTGTAATCTGTGGAGTATCAGAGTGTTGATGAAACACAGAAATTTCATCGGGATTGAATACAACAGTCACCATGCGCACTTTCCTCCCTGGGAGTAATATCTCAAACAGTCTACGCTTTGATCGTTCCCTGGATGAGCAGTAGTAGTTTCCGATGCACGTCTGGAGGCATTCTGTAATGTGTGGAGTATCAGAGTGTTGATAAAACACAGAAATTTCATCGGGATTGAATACAACAGTCACCATGCGCACTTTCCTCCATGGGAGTAATATCTCAAACAGTCTACGCTTTGATCGTTCCCTGGATGAGCAGTAGTAGTTTCCGATGCACGTCTAGAGGCATTCTGTAATGTGTGGAGTATCAGAGTGTTGATGAAACACAGAAATTTCATCGGGATTGAATACAACAGTCACCATGCGCACTTTCCTCCATGGGAGTAATATCTCAAACAGTCTACGCTTTGATCGTTCCCTGGATGAGCAGTAGTAGTTTCCGATGCACGTCTGGAGGCATTCTGTAATGTGTGGAGTATCAGAGTGTTGATGAAACACAGAAATTTCATCGGGATTGAATACAACAGTCACCATGCGCACTTTCCTCCATGGGAGTAATATCTCAAACAGTCTACGCTTTGATCGTTCCCTGGATGAGCAGTAGTAGTTTCCGATGCACGTCTGGAGGCATTCTGTAATGTGTGGAGTATCAGAGTGTTGATGAAACACAGAAATTTCATCGGGATTGAATACAACAGTCACCATGCGCACTTTCCTCCATCGGAGTAATATCTCAAACAGTCTACGCTTTGATCGTTCCCTGGATGAGCAGTAGTAGTTTCCGATGCACGTCTGGAGGCATTCTGTAATGTGTGGTGTATCAGAGTGTTGATGAAACACAGAAATTTCATCGGGATTGAATACAACAGTCACCATGCGCACTTTCCTCCATGGGAGTAATATCTCAAACAGTCTACGCTTTGATCGTTCCCTGGATGAGCAGTAGTAGTTTCCGATGCACGTCTGGAGGCATTCTGTAATGTGTGGAGTATCAGAGTGTTGATGAAACACAGAAATTTCATCGGGATTGAATACAACAGTCACCATGCGCACTTTCCTCCATGGGAGTAATGTCTCAAACTGTCTACGCTTTGATCGTTTCCTGGAACACCGAAAGTAGTTTCCGATGCACATTTAAAGGCATTCTGTAATCTGTGGACCTTCAAAGTGTTGATGAAACACAGAAATTTCATCGGGATTGAGTACAACAGTCACCATGCGCACTTTCCTCCATGGGAGTAATGTCTCAAACAGTCTACGCTTTGATCGTTTCCTGCAAGACCGAAAGTAGTTTCAGATGCACATTTAAAGGCATTCTGTAATCTGTGGACCTTCAAAGCGTTGATGAAACACAGAAATTGCATCGGGATTGATACAACAGTCACCATGCGCACATTCCTCCATGGGAGTAATATCTCAAACAGTCTACGCTTTGATCGTTCCCTGGATGAGCAGTAGTAGTTTCCGATGCACGTCTGGAGGCATTCTGTAATGTCTGGAGTATCAGAGTGTTGATGAAACACAGAAATTTCATCGGGATTGAATACAACAGTCACCATGCGCACTTTCCTCCATGGGAGTAATATCTCAAACAGTCTACGCTTTGATCGTTCCCTGGATGAGCAGTAGTAGTTTCCGATGCACGTCTGGAGGCATTCTGTAATGTGTGGAGTATCAGAGTGTTGATGAAACACAGAAATTTCATCGGGATTGAATACAACAGTCACCATGCGCACTTTCCTCCATCGGAGTAATATCTCAAACAGTCTACGCTTTGATCGTTCCCTGGATGAGCAGTAGTAGTTTCCGATGCACGTCTGGAGGCATTCTGTAATGTGTGGTGTATCAGAGTGTTGATGAAACACAGAAATTTCATCGGGATTGAATACAACAGTCACCATGCGCACTTTCCTCCATGGGAGTAATATCTCAAACAGTCTACGCTTTGATCGTTCCCTGGATGAGCAGTAGTAGTTTCCGATGCACGTCTGGAGGCATTCTGTAATGTGTGGAGTATCAGAGTGTTGATGAAACACAGAAATTTCATCGGGATTGAATACAACAGTCACCATGCGCACTTTCCTCCATGTTAGTAATGTCTCAAACTGTCTACGCTTTGATCGTTTCCTGGAACACCGAAAGTAGTTTCCGATGCACATTTATAGGCATTCTGTAATCTGTGGACCTTCAAAGTGTTGATGAAACACAGAAATTTCATCGGGATTGAGTACAACAGTCACCATGCGCACTTTCCTCCATGGGAGTAATGTCTCAAACAGTCTACGCTTTGATCGTTTCCTGCAAGACCGAAAGTAGTTTCCGATGCACATTTAAAGGCATTCTGTAATCTGTGGACCTTCAAAGCGTTGATGAAACACAGAAATTGCATCGGGATTGATACAACAGTCACCATGCGCACATTCCTCCATGGGAGTAATATCTCAAACAGTCTACGCTTTGATCGTTTCCTGGAAGACCGAAAGTAGTTTCCGATGCACATTTAAAGGCATTCTGTAATCTGTGGACCTTCAAAGTGTTGATGAAACACAGAAATTGCATCGGGATTGATACAACAGTCACCATGTTCACTTTCCTCCATGGGGGTAATGTCTCAAGCAGTCTACGCATTGATCGTTTCCTGGAAGACCGAAAGTAGTTTCCGATGCACATTTAAAGGCATTCTGTAATCTGTGGACCTTCAAAGTGTTGATGAAACACAGAAATTGCATCGGAATTGATACAACAGTCACCATGCGCACTTTCCTCCATGGGAGTAATATCTCAAACAGTCTACGTTATGATCGTTCTCTTGAAAACCAGTAGTAGTTTACAATGCACATCTGGAGGCATTCTGTAATCTGTGGACGTTCAAAGTGTTGATGAAACACAGAAATTGCATCGGGATTCAATACAACAGTCACCATGCGCACTTTCCTCCATGGGAGTAATATCTCAAACAGTCTACGCTTTGATCGTTCCCTGGATGAGCAGTAGTAGTTTCCGATGAACGTCTGGAGGCATTCTGTAATGTGTGGAGTATCAGAGTGTTGATGAAACACAGAAATTTCATCGGGATTGAATACAACAGTCACCATGCGCACTTCCCTCCATGGGAGTAATGTCTCAAACAGTCTACGCTTTGATCGTTTCCTGGAAGACCGAAAGTAGTTTCCGATGCACATTTAAAGGCATTCTGTAATCTGTGGACCTTCAAAGTGTTGATGAAACACAGAAATTGCATCGGGATTGATACAACAGTCACCATGCGCACTTTCCTCCATGGGAGTAATATCTCAAACAGTCTACGCTTTGATCGTTCCCTGGATGAGCAGTAGTAGTTTCCGATGCACATCTGGAGGCATTCTGTAATCTGTGGAGTATCAGAGTGTTGATGAAACACAGAAATTTCATCGGGATTGAATACAACAGTCATCATGCGCACTTTCCTCCATGGGAGTAATGTCTCAAACAGTCTACGCTTTGATCGTTTCCTGGAAGACCGAAAGTAGTTTCCGATGCACATTTAAAGGCATTCTGTAATCTGTGGACCTTCAAAGTGTTGATGAAACACAGAAATTGCATCGGGATTGAATACAACAGTCACCATGCGCACTTTCCTCCATGGGAGTAATATCTCAAACAGTCTACGCTTTGATCGTTTCCTGGAAGACCGAAAGTAGTTTCTGATGCACATTTAAAGGCATTCTGTAATCTGTGGACCTTCAAAGCGTTGATGAAACACAGAAATTGCATCGGGATTGATACAACTGTCACCATGCGCACATTCCTCCATGGGAGTAATATCTCAAACAGTCTACGCTTTGATCGTTTCCTGGAAGACCGAAAGTAGTTTCCGATGCACATTTAAAGGCATTCTGTAATCTGTGGACCTTCAAAGTGTTGATGAAACACAGAAATTGCATCGGGATTGATACAACAGTCACCATGCGCACTTTCCTCCATGGGAGTAATGTCTCAAGCAGTCTACGCATTGATCGTTTCCTGGAAGACCGAAAGTAGTTTCCGATGCACATTTAAAGGCATTCTGTAATCTGTGGACCTTCAAAGTGTTGATGAAACACAGAAATTGCATCGGGATTGATACAACAGTCACCATGCGCACTTTCCTCCATGGGAGTAATATCTCAAACAGTCTACGCTTTGATCGTTCCCTGGATGAGCAGTAGTAGTTTCCGATGCACGTCTGGAGGCATTCTGTAATCTGTGGAGTATCAGAGTGTTGATGAAACACAGAAATTTCATCGGGATTGAATACAACAGTCACCATGCGCACTTTCCTCCATGGGAGTAATGTCTCAAACAGTCTACGCTTTGATCGTTTCCTGGAAGACCGAAAGTAGTTTCCGATGCACATTTAAAGGCATTCTGTAATCTGTGGACCTTCAAGGTGTTGATGAAACACAGAAATTGCATCGGGATTGATACAACAGTCACCATGCGCACTTTCCTCCATGGGAGTAATGTCTCAAACAGTCTACGTTATGATCGTTCTCTTGAAAACCAGTAGTAGTTTACAATGCACATCTGGAGGCATTCTGTAATCTGTGGACGTTCAAAGTGTTGATGAAACACAGAAATTGCATCGGGATTCAATACAACAGTCACCATGCGCACTTTCCTCCATGGGAGTAATATCTCAAACAGTCTACGCTTTGAACGTTCCCTGGATGAGCAGTAGTAGTTTCCGATGCACGTCTGGAGGCATTCTGTAATGTGTGGAGTATCAGAGTGTTGATGAAACACAGAAATTGCATCGGGATTGATACAACAGTCACAATGCGCACTTTCCTCCATGGGAGTAATGTCTCAAACAGTCTACGTTATGATCGTTCTCTTGAAAACCAGTAGTAGTTTACAATGCACATCTGGAGGCATTCTGTAATCTGTGGACGTTCAAAGTGTTGATGAAACACAGAAATTGCATCGGGATTCAATACAACAGTCACCATGCGCACTTTCCTCCATGGGAGTAATATCTCAAACAGTCTACGCTTTGATCGTTCCCTGGATGAGCAGTAGTAGTTTCCGATGCACGTCTGGAGGCATTCTGTAATCTGTGGAGTATCAGAGTGTTGATGAAACACAGAAATTTCATCGGGATTGAATACAACAGTCACCATGCGCACTTTCCTCCATGGGAGTAATGTCTCAAGTAGTCTACGCATTGATCGTTTCCTGGAAGACCGAAAGTAGTTTCCGATGCACATATAAAGGCATTCTGTAATCTGTGGACCTTCAAAGTGTTGATGAAACACAGAAATTGCATCGGGATTGATACAACAGTCACCATGCGCACTTTCCTCCATGGGAGTAATGTCTCACACTGTCTACGATTTGATCGTATCCTGGAAGACCGAAAGTAGTTTTTGATGCACATTTAAAGGCATTCTGTAATCTGTGGACCTTCAAAGTGTTGATGAAACACAGAAATTGCATCGGGATTGAATACAATAATCACCATGCGCACTTTACTCCATGGGAGTAATGTCTCAAACATTTTACGCTTTATCCTTCCCTGGAAGACCAGTAGTAGTTTCCGTTGCACATCTGGAGGCATTCTGTAATCTGTGGACGTTCAAAGTGTTGATGAAACACAGAAATTGCATCGGGTTTCAATACAACAGTCACCATGCGCAATTTCCTCTATGGGAGTAGTGTCTCAAACAGTCTACGCTTTGATCGTTTCCTGGAAGACCGAAAGTAGTTTCCGATGCACATTTAAAGACATTCTGTAATCTGTGGACCTTCAAAGTGTTGATGAAACACAGAAATTGCATCGGGATTGATACAACAGTCACCATGCCCACTTTCCTCCATGGGAGTAATGTCTCAAACAGTCTACGCTTTGATCGTTCCCTTGAAGACCAGTAGTAGTTTACAATGCACATCTGGAGGCATTCTGTAATCTGCGGACCTTCAAAGTGTTGATGAAACACAAAAATTGCATCGGGATTGAATTCAACAGTCACCACACGCACTTTCCTCCATGGGGGTAATGTCTTAAACAGTCTACGCTTTGATCGTTCCTGGAAGACCAGTAGTAATTTCCGATGCACATCTGGAGGCATTCTGTAATCTGTGGACTATCAGAGTGTTGATGAAACACAGAAATTGCATCGGCATTGAATACAACAGTCACCATGCCCACTTTCCTCCATGTGAGTTCTGTCTCAAACAGTCTACGCTTTGATCGTTCCCTGGAAGACCAGTAGTAGTTTATGATGCACATCTCGAGAGATTCGGAAATCTTTAAACTATCAGAGTGTTGTTCAAACACAGAAATTGCATCGGGATTGAATACAACGGTCAAAATGCGCACTTTCCTAAATGGGAGTAATGTCTCAAAGAGTCTACGCTTTGATCGTTCCCTGGAAGACCAGTAGTAGTTTCCGATGCACATCTGGAGGCATTCTGTAATCTGTGGACAATCTGAGTGTTGATGAAACACAGAAATTGCATCGGGATTGAATACTACAGTCACCATGCGCACTTTCCTCCATGTTAGTAATGTCTCAAGGGTCTACGCTTTGATCGTTCCCTGGATGAGCAGTAGTAGTTTCCGTTGCACATCTGGAGTCATTCTGTAATCTGTGGACGTTCAAAGTGTTGATGTAACACAGAAATTGGATCATGATTGAATACAACAGTCATCATGCGCATTTTCCTCCATGGGATGTCTCAAACAGTCTACGCTTTGATCGTTCCCTGGAAGACCAGTAGTAGATTATGATGCACATCTCGAGAGATTCGGTAATCTGTAAATTATCAGAGAGTTGTTCAAACACAGATATTGCATCGGGATTGAATACAACGGTCAAAATGCGCACTTTCCTAAATGGGAGTAATGTCTCAAAGAGTCTACGCTTTGATCGTTCCCTGGAAGACCAGTAGTAGTTTCCAATGCACATCTGGAGGCATTCTGTAATCTGTGGAACATCAGAGTGTTGATGAAACACAGAAATTGCATCGGGATTGAACACAACAGTCACCATGCGCACTTTCCTCCATGGGAGTAATGTCTCAAACTGTCTACGATTTGATCGTTTCCTGGAAGACCAGTAGTAGTTTCCGTAGCACATCTGGAGGCATTCTGTAATCTGTGGACCTTCAAAGTAATGAGGAAACAGAGAATTTGCATCGGGAGTGAATACAACAGCCACCATGCGCACTTTTCTCCATGGGAGTAATGGCTCAAAGAGTCTACGCTTTGATCGTTCCCTGGAAGACCAGTATTAGTTTCCGATGCACATCTGGAGACATTCTGTAATCTGTGGACGTTCAAAGTGTTGATAAAACACAGATATTTCATCGGGATTGAATACAACAGTCACCATGCGCACTATCCTCCATGGGAGTAATGTATCAACAGGCTACTCTTACATCGTTCCCTGGAAGACCAGTAGTAGTTTCCGATGTAAGTCTGGAGGCATTCTGTAATCTGTGGACTATCAGAGTGTTGATGAAACACAGAAATTGCATCGGGATTGAATACAACAGTCACCATGAGCACTTTCCTCCATGGCACTAATGTCTCAAACAGTCTACGCTTTCATCGTTTCCTGGAAGACCAGTAGCAGTTTCCGATGCACATCTGGAGGCATTCTGTAATCTGTGGACTATCAGAGTGTTGTTGAAACACAGAAATTGCATCGGCATTGAATACAACAGTCACCATGCGCACTTTCCTCAATGGGAGTAATGTCTCAAACAGTCTACGCTTTGATCGTTCTGTGGAAGACCAGTAGTAGTTTCCGATGCACATCTGGAGGCATTCTGTAATCTATGGACGTTCAAAGTGTTGATGAAACACAGAAATTGCATCGGGATTGAATACAACAGTAACCATGCGCATTTTCCTCCATGGGAGTAATGTCTCAAACAGATTCGCTTTGATCGTTCCCTGGAAGACCAGTAGTAGATTCCGATGCACATCTGGGGGCATTCTATAATCTGTGGACAATCAGAGTGTAGATGAAACACAGAAATTGCATCGGGATTGAATAAAACAGTCACCATGCGCAATTTTCCTCCATAAGAGTAATGTCTCAAACAGTCTACGATTTGATCGTTTCCTGGAAGACCAGTAGCAGTTTCCAATGCACATCTGGAGGCATTCTGTAATCTGTGGACTATCAGAGTGTTGTTGAAACACAGAAATTGCATCGGCATTGAATACAACAGTCACCATGCGCGCTTTCCTCAATGGGAGTAATGTCTCAAAGAGTCTACGCTTTGATCGTTCCCTGGAAGACAAGTAATAGTTTCCGATGCACATCTGGAGACATTCTGTAATCTGTGGACGTTCAAAGTGTTGATAAAACACAGATATTTCATCGAGATTGAATACAACAGTCACCATGCGCACTATCCTCCATGGGAAAAATGTATCAACAGGCTACTCTTACATCGTTCCCTGGAAGACCAGTAGTAGTTTCCGATGTAAGTCTGGAGGCATTCTGTAATCTGTGGACTATCAGAGTGTTGATGAAACACAGAAATTGCATCGGGATTGAATACAACAGTCACCATGAGCACTTTCCTCCATGGGACTAATGTCTCAAACAGTCTACGCTTTCATCGTTTCCTGGAAGACCAGTAGCAGTTTCCGATGCACATCTGGAGGCATTCTGTAATCTGTGGACTATCAGAGTGTTGATGAAACACAGAAATTGCATAGGGATTGAATACAACAGTAACTATGCGCATTTTCCTCCATGGGAGTAATGTCTCAAACAGTTTACGTTTTGATCGTTCCCTGGAAGGCCTGTAGTAGTTTCCGATACACATCTGGAGGCATTCTGTAATCTGTGGACTATCAGAGTGTTGATGAAACACAGAAATTGCGTCGGGATTGATTACAACAGTCACCATGCGCAGTTTCCTCTATGAGATTAATGTCTCAAACAGTCTACGCTTTGATCGTTCTCTGGAAGACCAGTAGTAGTTTCCGATGCACATCTGGAGGCAGTCTGCAATCTGCGGACATTCAGAGTGTTGTTGAAACACAGAAATTGCATCGGGATTGAATACACCAGTCACCATGGGCACTTTCCTCCTTGGGAGTAATGTCTCAAACAGTCTACACTTTGATCGTTCCCTGGAAGACCTGTAGTGGTTTCCGATGCACATCTGGAGGCATTCTGTAAACTGTGGACCATCAGAGTGGTGATGAAACACAGAAATTGCATCGGTATTGAATACAACAATCACCATGAGCTTTTTCCTCCATGGGAGTAATGTCTCAAACAGTTTACGTTTTGATCGTTCCCTGGAAGGCCTGTAGTAGTTTCCGATACACATCTGGAGGCATTCTGTAATCTGTGGACTATCAGAGTGTTGATGAAACACAGAAATTGCGTCGGGATTGATTACAACAGTCACCATGCGCAGTTTCCTCTATGAGAGTAATGTCTCAAACAGTCTACGCTTTGATCGTTCTCTGGAAGACCAGTAGTAGTGTCCGATGCACATCTGGAGGCAGTCTGCAATCTGCGGACATTCAAAGTGTTGATGAAACACAGAAATTGCATCGGGATTGAATTCAACAGTCACCATGAGCACTTTCCTATATGGGAGTAATGTCTCTAACAATCTACGCTTTGATTGTTCCCTGGAAGACCAGTAGTAGTTTCCGATGCACATCTCGAGGCATTCTGTAATCTGTGGACGTTCAAAGTGTTGATGAAACACAGAAATTGCCTCGGGATTGAATGCAACAGACACCATGTGCACTTCCCTCCATGGGAGTAATGTCTCAAACAGTTTACGCTTTGATCGTTCCCTGGTAGACCATTAGTAGTTTCCAATGCACATCTGGAGGCATTCTCTAATCTTTGAACAATCAGAGTGTTGTTGAAACTCAGAAATTTCATCGGGATTGAATACAACCGTCACCATGCGCACGTTCCTATATGGGAGTAATGTCACAAACAGTCTACGCTTTGATCGTTCCCTGAAAGACCAGTAGTAGTTTCCGATGCACATCTAGAGGCATTCTGTAATCTGTTGACCTTCAAAGTAATGAGGAAACACAGATATTTCATCGGGATTGAATACAACAGTCACCATGCGCACTATCCTCCATGGGAGTAATGTATCAACAGGCTTCTCTCACATCGTTCCCTGGAAGACCAGTAGTAGTTTCCGATGTAAGTCTGGAGGCATTCTGTAATCTGTGGACTATCAGAGTGTTGATGAAACACAGAAATTGCATCGAGATTGAATACAACAGTCACCATGAGCACTTTCCTCCATGGGACTAATGTCTCAAACAGTCTACGCTTTGATCGTTTCCTGGAAGACCAGTAGCAGTTTCCGATGCACATCTGGAGGCATTCTGTAATCTGTGGACTATCAGAGTGTTGTTGAAACACAGAAATTGCATCGGGATTGAGTACAACAGTCACCATGGGCACTTTCCTCCATGGGAGTAATGTCTCAAACAGTCTACGCTTTGATCGTTCCCTGGAAGACCTGTAGTAGTTTCCGATGCACATCTGGAGGCATTCTGTAATCTGTGGACTATCAGAGTGTTGATGAAACACAGAAATTGCATCGGGATTGAATACAACAGTCACCATGAGCTTTTTCCTCCATGGGAGTAATGTCTAAAACAGTCTACGTTTTGATCGTTCCCTGGAAGACCAGTATTAGTTTCCGATGCACATCTAGAGGCATTCTGTAATCTGTTGACCTTCAAAGTAATGAGGAAACACAGATATTTCATCGGGATTGAATACAACAGTCACCATGCGCACTATCCTCCATGGGAGTAATGTATCAACAGGCTACTCTTACATCGTTCCCTGGAAGACCAGTAGTAGTTTCCGATGTAAGTCTGGAGGCATTCTGTAATCTGTGGACTATCAGAGTGTTGATGAAACACAGAAATTGCATCGGGATTGAATACAACAGTCACCATGAGCACTTTCCTCCATGGCACTAATGTCTCAAACAGTCTACGCTTTCATCGTTTCCTGGAAGACCAGTAGCAGTTTCCGATGCACATCTGGAGGCATTCTGTAATCTGTGGACTATCAGAGTGTTGTTGAAACACAGAAATTGCATCGGCATTGAATACAACAGTCACCATGCGCACTTTCCTCAATGGGAGTAATGTCTCAAGCAGTCTACGCTTTGATCGTTCTGTGGAAGACCAGTAGTAGTTTCCGATGCACATCTGGAGGCATTCTGTAATCTATGGACGTTCAAAGTGTTGATGAAACACAGAAATTGCATCGGGATTGAATACAACAGTAACCATGCGCATTTTCCTCCATGGGAGTAATGTCTCAAACAGATTCGCTTTGATCGTTCCCTGGAAGACCAGTAGTAGATTCCGATGCACATCTGGGGGCATTCTATAATCTGTGGACAATCAGAGTGTAGATGAAACACAGAAATTGCATCGGGATTGAATAAAACAGTCACCATGCGCAATTTTCCTCCATAAGAGTAATGTCTCAAACAGTCTACGATTTGATCGTTTCCTGGAAGACCAGTAGCAGTTTCCAATGCACATCTGGAGGCATTCTGTAATCTGTGGACTATCAGAGTGTTGTTGAAACACAGAAATTGCATCGGCATTGAATACAACAGTCACCATGCGCACTTTCCTCAATGGGAGTAATGTCTCAAAGAGTCTACGCTTTGATCGTTCCCTGGAAGACAAGTATTAGTTTCCGATGCACATCTGGAGACATTCTGTAATCTGTGGACGTTCAAAGTGTTGATAAAACACAGATATTTCATCGAGATTGAATACAACAGTCACCATGCGCACTATCCTCCATGGGAAAAATGTATCAACAGGCTACTCTTACATCGTTCCCTGGAAGACCAGTAGTAGTTTCCGATGTAAGTCTGGAGGCATTCTGTAATCTGTGGACTATCAGAGTGTTGATGAAACACAGAAATTGCATCGGGATTGAATACAACAGTCACCATGAGCACTTTCCTCCATGGGACTAATGTCTCAAACAGTCTACGCTTTCATCGTTTCCTGGAAGACCAGTAGCAGTTTCCGATGCACATCTGGAGGCATTCTGTAATCTGTGGACTATCAGAGTGTTGATGAAACACAGAAATTGCATAGGGATTGAATACAACAGTAACTATGCGCATTTTCCTCCATGGGAGTAATGTCTCAAACAGTTTACGTTTTGATCGTTCCCTGGAAGGCCTGTAGTAGTTTCCGATGCACATCTGGAGGCATTCTGTAATCTGTGGACTATCAGAGTGTTGATGAAACACAGAAATTGCGTCGGGATTGATTACAACAGTCACCATGCGCAGTTTCCTCTATGAGATTAATGTCTCAAACAGTCTACGCTTTGATCGTTCTCTGGAAGACCAGTAGTAGTTTCCGATGCACATCTGGAGGCAGTCTGCAATCTGCGGACATTCAGAGTGTTGTTGAAACACAGAAATTGCATCGGGATTGAATACACCAGTCACCATGGGCACTTTCCTCCTTGGGAGTAATGTCTCAAACAGTCTACACTTTGATCGTTCCCTGGAAGACCTGTAGTGGTTTCCGATGCACATCTGGAGGCATTCTGTAAACTGTGGACCATCAGAGTGGTGATGAAACACAGAAATTGCATCGGTATTGAATACAACAATCACCATGAGCTTTTTCCTCCATGGGAGTAATGTCTCAAACAGTTTACGTTTTGATCGTTCCCTGGAAGGCCTGTAGTAGTTTCCGATACACATCTGGAGGCATTCTGTAATCTGTGGACTATCAGAGTGTTGATGAAACACAGAAATTGCGTCGGGATTGATTACAACAGTCACCATGCGCAGTTTCCTCTATGAGAGTAATGTCTCAAACAGTCTACGCTTTGATCGTTCTCTGGAAGACCAGTAGTAGTTTCCGATGCACATCTGGAGGCAGTCTGCAATCTGCGGACATTCAAAGTGTTGATGAAACACAGAAATTGCATCGGGATTGAATTCAACAGTCACCATGAGCACTTTCCTATATGGGAGTAATGTCTCTAACAATCTACGCTTTGATTGTTCCCTGGAAGACCAGTAGTAGTTTCCGATGCACATCTGGAGGCATTCTGTAATCTGTGGACGTTCAAAGTGTTGATGAAACACAGAAATTGCCTCGGGATTGAATGCAACAGACACCATGTGCACTTCCCTCCATGGGAGTAATGTCTCAAACAGTTTACGCTTTGATCGTTCCCTGGTAGACCATTAGTAGTTTCCAATGCACATCTGGAGGCATTCTCTAATCTTTGAACAATCAGAGTGTTGTTGAAACTCAGAAATTTCATCGGGATTGAATACAACCGTCACCATGCGCACGTTCCTATATGGGAGTAATGTCACAAACAGTCTACGCTTTGATCGTTCCCTGAAAGACCAGTAGTAGTTTCCGATGCACATCTAGAGGCATTCTGTAATCTGTTGACCTTCAAAGTAATGAGGAAACACAGATATTTCATCGGGATTGAATACAACAGTCACCATGCGCACTATCCTCCATGGGAGTAATGTATCAACAGGCTTCTCTCACATCGTTCCCTGGAAGACCAGTAGTAGTTTCCGATGTAAGTCTGGAGGCATTCTGTAATCTGTGGACTATCAGAGTGTTGATGAAACACAGAAATTGCATCGAGATTGAATACAACAGTCACCATGAGCACTTTCCTCCATGGGACTAATGTCTCAAACAGTCTACGCTTTGATCGTTTCCTGGAAGACCAGTAGCAGTTTCCGATGCACATCTGGAGGCATTCTGTAATCTGTGGACTATCAGAGTGTTGTTGAAACACAGAAATTGCATCGGGATTGAGTACAACAGTCACCATGGGCACTTTCCTCCATGGGAGTAATGTCTCAAACAGTCTACGCTTTGATCGTTCCCTGGAAGACCTGTAGTAGTTTCCGATGCACATCTGGAGGCATTCTGTAATCTGTGGACTATCAGAGTGTTGATGAAACACAGAAATTGCATCGGGATTGAATACAACAGTCACCATGAGCTTTTTCCTCCATGGGAGTAATGTCTAAAACAGTCTACGTTTTGATCGTTCCCTGGAAGACCAGTATTAGTTTCCGATGCACATCTAGAGGCATTCTGTAATCTGTTGACCTTCAAAGTAATGAGGAAACACAGATATTTCATCGGGATTGAATACAACAGTCACCATGCGCACTATCCTCCATGGGAGTAATGTATCAACAGGCTACTCTTACATCGTTCCCTGGAAGACCAGTAGTAGTTTCCGATGTAAGTCTGGAGGCATTCTGTAATCTGTGGACTATCAGAGTGTTGATGAAACACAGAAATTGCATCGGGATTGAATACAACAGTCACCATGAGCACTTTCCTCCATGGCACTAATGTCTCAAACAGTCTACGCTTTCATCGTTTCCTGGAAGACCAGTAGCAGTTTCCGATGCACATCTGGAGGCATTCTGTAATCTGTGGACTATCAGAGTGATGTTGAAACACAGAAATTGCATCGGCATTGAATACAACAGTCACCATGCGCACTTTCCTCAATGGGAGTAATGTCTCAAACAGTCTACGCTTTGATCGTTCTGTGGAAGACCAGTAGTAGTTTCCGATGCACATCTGGAGGCATTCTGTAATCTATGGACGTTCAAAGTGTTGATGAAACACAGAAATTGCATCGGGATTGAATACAACAGTAACCATGCGCATTTTCCTCCATGGGAGTAATGTCTCAAACAGATTCGCTTTGATCGTTCCCTGGAAGACCAGTAGTAGATTCCGATGCACATCTGGGGGCATTCTATAATCTGTGGACAATCAGAGTGTAGATGAAACACAGAAATTGCATCGGGATTGAATAAAACAGTCACCATGCGCAATTTTCCTCCATAAGAGTAATGTCTCAAACAGTCTACGATTTGATCGTTTCCTGGAAGACCAGTAGCAGTTTCCAATGCACATCTGGAGGCATTCTGTAATCTGTGGACTATCAGAGTGTTGTTGAAACACAGAAATTGCATCGGCATTGAATACAACAGTCACCATGCGCACTTTCCTCAATGGGAGTAATGTCTCAAAGAGTCTACGCTTTGATCGTTCCCTGGAAGACAAGTATTAGTTTCCGATGCACATCTGGAGACATTCTGTAATCTGTGGACGTTCAAAGTGTTGATAAAACACAGATATTTCATCGAGATTGAATACAACAGTCACCATGCGCACTATCCTCCATGGGAAAAATGTATCAACAGGCTACTCTTACATCGTTCCCTGGAAGACCAGTAGTAGTTTCCGATGTAAGTCTGGAGGCATTCTGTAATCTGTGGACTATCAGAGTGTTGATGAAACACAGAAATTGCATCGGGATTGAATACAACAGTCACCATGAGCACTTTCCTCCATGGGACTAATGTCTCAAACAGTCTACGCTTTCATCGTTCCCTGGAAGGCCTGTAGTAGTTTCCGATACACATCTGGAGGCATTCTGTAATCTGTGGACTATCAGAGTGTTGATGAAACACAGAAATTGCGTCGGGATTGATTACAACAGTCACCATGCGCAGTTTCCTCTATGAGAGTAATGTCTCAAACAGTCTACGCTTTGATCGTTCTCTGGAAGACCAGTAGTAGTTTCCGATGCACATCTGGAGGCAGTCTGCAATCTGCGGACATTCAAAGTGTTGATGAAACACAGAAATTGCATCGGGATTGAATTCAACAGTCACCATGAGCACTTTCCTATATGGGAGTAATGTATCTAACAATCTACGCTTTGATTGTTCCCTGGAAGACCAGTAGTAGTTTCCGATGCACATCTGGAGGCATTCTGTAATCTGTGGACGTTCAAAGTGTTGATGAAACACAGAAATTGCCTCGGGATTGAATGCAACAGACACCATGTGCACTTCCCTCCATGGGAGTAATGTCTCAAACAGTTTACGCTTTGATCGTTCCCTGGTAGACCATTAGTAGTTTCCAATGCACATCTGGAGGCATTCTCTAATCTTTGAACAATCAGAGTGTTGTTGAAACTCAGAAATTTCATCGGGATTGAATACAACCGTCACCATGCGCACGTTCCTATATGGGAGTAATGTCACAAACAGTCTACGCTTTGATCGTTCCCTGAAAGACCAGTAGTAGTTTCCGATGCACATCTAGAGGCATTCTGTAATCTGTTGACCTTCAAAGTAATGAGGAAACACAGATATTTCATCGGGATTGAATACAACAGTCACCATGCGCACTATCCTCCATGGGAGTAATGTATCAACAGGCTTCTCTCACATCGTTCCCTGGAAGACCAGTAGTAGTTTCCGATGTAAGTCTGGAGGCATTCTGTAATCTGTGGACTATCAGAGTGTTGATGAAACACAGAAATTGCATCGAGATTGAATACAACAGTCACCATGAGCACTTTCCTCCATGGGACTAATGTCTCAAACAGTCTACGCTTTGATCGTTTCCTGGAAGACCAGTAGCAGTTTCCGATGCACATCTGGAGGCATTCTGTAATCTGTGGACTATCAGAGTGTTGTTGAAACACAGAAATTGCATCGGGATTGAATACAACAGTCACCATGGGCACTTTCCTCCATGGGAGTAATGTCTCAAACAGTCTACGCTTTGATCGTTCCCTGGAAGACCAGTAGTAATTTCCGAAGCACATCTGGAGGCATTATGTAATCTGTGGACCTTCAAAGAGTTGATGAAACACAGAAATTGCATCGGGATTGAATACAACAGTCAACATGCGCAATTGTCCTCCGTAAGAGTAATGTCTCAAACAGTCTACGATTTGATCGTTCCCTGGTAGACCAGTAGTAGTTTACGATGAACATCTGGAGGCATTCTGTAATCTGTCGACTATCAGAGTGTTGATGAAACACAGAAATTGCATCGGCATTGAATACAACAGTCACCATTCGCTCTTTCCTCCATGGGGGTAATGTCTCAAACAGTCTACGCTTTGCTCGTTAACTGGAAGACCAGTAGTAGTTTCCGATGCACATCTGGAGGCATTCTGTAATCTGTGGACTATCATTGTTGATGACACACAGAAATGGCATAGGGGATTGAATACAACAGTCACCATGCGCAATTTTCCTCCATAAGAGTAATGTCTCAAACAGTGTACGATTTGATCGTTCCCTGGAAGACCAGTAGTAGATTCCGATGCACATCTTGGGGCATTCTATAATCTGTGGACAATCAGAGTGTAGATGAAACACAGAAATTGCATCGGGATTGAATAAAACAGTCACCATGCGCAATTTTCCTCCATAAGAGTATTGTCTCAAACAGTCTACGATTTGATCGTTCCCTGGAAGACCAGTAGTAGTTTTCGATGCACATCTGGAGGCATTCTGTAATCTGTGGACTATCAGAGTGTTGTTGAAACACAGAAATTGCATCGGGATTGAATACAACAGTCACCATGGGCACTTTCCTCCATGGGAGTAATGTCTCAAACAGTCTACGCTTTGATCGTTCCCTGGAAGACCTGTAGTAGTTTCCGATGCACATCTGGAGGCATTCTGTAATCTGTGGACTATCAGAGTGTTGATGAAACACAGAAATTGCAGCGGGATTGAATACAACAGTCACCATGAGCTTTTTCCTCCATGGGAGTAATGTCTAAAACAGTCTACGTTTTGATCGTTCCCTGGAAGGCCTGTAGTAGTTTCCCATGCACATCTGGAGGCATTCTGTAATCTGTGGACTATCAGAGCGTTGATGAAACACAGAAATTGCATCGGGATTGATTACAACAGTCACCATGCGCACTTTCCTCCATGGGAGTAATGTTTCATAAAGTCTACGCTTTGATCGTTCCTGGAAGACCAGTAGTAATTTCCGAAGCACATCTGGAGGCATTATGTAATCTGTGGACCTTCAAAGAGTTGATGAAACACAGAAATTGCATCGGGATTGAATACAACAGTCACCATGCGCAATTGTCCTCCGTAAGAGTAATGTCTCAAACAGTCTACGATTTGATCGTTCCCTGGTAGACCAGTAGTAGTTTACGATGAACATCTGGAGGCATTCTGTAATCTGTCGACTATAAGAGTGTTGATGAAACACAGAAATTGCATCGGCATTGAATACAACAGTCACCATTCGCTCTTTCCTCCATGGGGGTAATGTCTCAAACAGTCTACGCTTTGATCGTTAACTGGAAGACCAGTAGTAGTTTCCGATGCACATCTGGAGGCATTCTGTAATCTGTGGACTATCATTGTTGATGACACACAGAAATGGCATAGGGGATTGAATACAACAGTCACCATGCGCAATTTTCCTCCATAAGAGTAATGTCTCAAACAGTGTACAATTTGATCGTTCCCTGGAAGACCAGTAGTAGATTCCGATGCACATCTTGGGGCATTCTATAATCTGTGGACAATCAGAGTGTAGATGAAACACAGAAATTGCATCGGGATTGAATAAAACAGTCACCATGCGCAATTTTCCTCCATAAGAGTATTGTCTCAAACAGTCTACGATTTGATCGTTCCCTGGAAGACCAGTAGTAGTTTTCGATGCACATCTGGAGGCATTCTGTAATCTGTGGACTATCAGAGCGTTGATGAAACACAGAACTTGCATCGGCATTGAATACAACCGTCACCTTGCGCACTTTCCTCCATGGGAGTAATGTCTCAAACAGTCTACGCTTTGATCGTTCCCTGGAAGACCAGAAGTAGTTTCCGATGCACATCTGGAGGCATTCTGTAATCTGTGGACTATCAGAGTGTTGATGAAACACAGAAATTGCATCGGGATTGAATACAACAGTCACCATGAGCTTTTTCCTCCATGGGAGTAATGTCTAAAACAGTCTACGTTTTGATCGTTCACTGGAAGGCCTGTAGTAGTCTCCGATGCACATCTGGAGGCATTCTGTAATCTGTGGACTATTAGAGTATTGCTGAAACACAGAAATTGCATCGGGATTGATTACAACAGTCACCATGCGCACTTTCCTCCATGGGAGAAATGTCTCTAACACTCTACGCTTTGATCGTTCCGTGGAAGACCAGTAGTAGTTTCAGATGCACATCTGGAGGCATTCAGTAATCTGTGGACTATATGAGTGTTGATGAAACACAGAAATTGCATCGGGCTTGAATACAACAGTCACCATGTGCACTTTCGTCCATGGTAGTAATGTCTCAAACAGTCTACGCTTACATCGTTCCCTGTAAGACCAGTAGTAGTTTTCGATGTACATCTGGAGGCATTCTGTAATCTGAGGACTATCTGAGTGTTGATAAAACACAGAAATTGCATCGGGATTGAATACAACAGTCACCATGCGATCTTTCCTCCATGGGAGTAATGTCTCAAGCAGTCTACGCTTTGGTCGTTCCCTGGAAGACCAGTAGTAGTTTCCGATGCACATCTGGAGTCATTCTGTAATCTGTGAACTATCAGTGTTGATGACACAAAGAAATGGCATAGGGGATTGAGTACAACAGTCACCATGCGCAATTTTCCTATATAAGAGTAATGTCTCAAACAGTGTACGATTTGATCGTTCCCTGGATGACCAGTAGTAGATTCCGATGCACATCTGGGGGCATTCTATAATCTGTGGACAATCAGAGTGTAGATGAATCACAGAAATAGCATCGGGATTGAATAAAACAGTCACCATGCGCAATTTTCCTCCATAAGAGTAATGTCTCAAACAGTCTACGATTTGATCGATCCCTGGAAGACCAGTAGTAGTTTTCGATGCACATCTGGAGGCATTCTGTAATCTGTGGACTATCAGAGCGTTGATGAAACACAGAAATTGCATCGGCATTGAAAACAACAGTCACCTTGCGCACTCTCCTCCATGGGAGTAATGTCTCAAACAGTCTACGCTTTGATCGTTCCCTGGAAGACCAGAAGTAGTTTCCGATGCACATCTGGAGGCATTCTGTAATCTGTGGACTATCAGAGTGTTGTTGAAACACAGAAATTGCATCGGGATTGAATACAACAGTCACCATGGGCACTTTCCTCCATGGGAGTAATGTCTAAAACAGTCTACGTTTTGATCGTTCCCTGGAAGGCCTGTAGTAGTTTCCGATGCACATCTCGAGGCATTCTGTAATCTGTGGACTATCAGAGCGTTGATGAAACACAGAAATTGCATCGGGATTGATTACAACAGTCACCATGCGCACTTTCCTCCATGGGAGTAATGTCTCAAAAAGTCTACGCTTTGATCGTTCCTGGAAGACCAGTAGTAGTTTCCGAAGCACATCTGGAGGCATTCTGTAATCTGTGGACTGTCAGAGTGTTGATGAAACACAGAAATTGCATCTGGATTGAATACAACATTTACCATGCGCAGTTTCCTCTATGAGAGTAATGTCTCAAACAGTCTACGCTTTGATCGTTCTCTGGAAGACCAGTAGTATTTTCCGATGCACATCTGGAGGCAGTCTGTAATCTGCGGACCTTCAAAGTGTTGATGAAACACAGAAATTGCATCGGGATTGAATTCAACAGTCACCAGGAGCACTTTCCTATATGGGAGTAATGTCTCTAATAATCTACGCTTTGATCGTTCCCTGGAAGACCAGTAGTAGTTTCCGATGCACATCTGGTGGCATTCTGTAATCTGTGGACGTTCAAAGTGTTGATGAAACACAGAAATTGCCTCGGGATTGAATACAACAGACACCATGTGCACTTCCCGCCATGGGAGTAATGTCTCAAACAGTTTACGCTTTGATCGTTCCCTGGTAGACCATTAGTAGTTTCCAATGCACATCTGGAGGCATTCTCTAATCTTTGGACAATCAGAGTGTTGTTGAAACTCAGAAATTTCATCGGGATTGAATACAACCGTCACCATGCGCACGTTCCTATATGGGAGTAATGTCACAAACAGTCTACGCTTTGATCGTTCCCTGAAAGACCAGTAGTAGTTTCCGATGCACATCTAGAGGCATTCTGTAATCTGTTGACCTTCAAAGTAATGAGGAAACACAGATATTTCATCGGGATTGAATACAACAGTCACCATGCGCACTTTCCTCCATGGGAGTAATGTCTCAAACAGTCTACGCTTTGATTGTTCTGTGGAAGACCAGTAGTAGTTTCAGATGCACATCTGGAGGCATTCTGTAATCTATGGACGTTCGAAGTGTTGATGAAACACAGAAATTGCATCGGGATTAAATACAACAGTCACCATGAGCTTTTTCCTCCATGGGAGTAGTGTCTCAAACAGTCTACGTTTTGATCGTTTCCTGGAAGGCCTGTAGTAGTTTCCGATACACATCTGGAGGCATTCTGTAATCTGTGGACCATCAAAGAGTTGATGAAACACAGAAATTGCATCGGGATTGAATACAACAGTCACCATGCGCAATTGTCCTCCATAAGAGTAATGTCTCAAACAGTCTACGATTTGATCGTTCCCTGGAAGACCAGTAGTAGTTTACGATGAACATCTGGAGGCATTCTGTAATCTATCGACTATCAGAGTGTTGATGAAACACAGAAATTGCATCGGCATTGAATACAACAGTCACCATGCGCTCTTTCCTCCATGGGGGTAATGTCTCAAACCTGTCTACGTTTTGATCGTTCAATGGAAGACCAGTAGTAGTTTCCGATGCACATCTGGAGGCATTCTGTAATCTGTGGACCTTCAAAGTGTTGATAAAACACAGAAATTGCATCGGGATTGAATACAACAGTCACCATGCGAACTTTCCACCATGGGAGTAATGTCTCAAGCAGTCTACGTTTTGATCGTTCCCTGGAAGACTAGTAGTAGTTTCCGATGCATATCTGGAGGCATTCTGTAATCTGTGGACTATCAGTGTTGATGACACACAGAAATGGCATAGGGGATTGAATACAACAGTCACCATGCGCAATTTTCCTATATAAGAGTAATGTCTCAAACAGTGTACGATTTGATCGTTCCCTGGAAGACCAGTAGTAGATTCCGATGCACATCTGGGGGCATTCTATAATCTGAGGACAATCAGAGTGTAGATGAAACACAGAAATGGCATCGGGATTGAATAAAACAGTCACCATGCGCAATTTTCCTCCATAAGAGTAATGTCTCAAACAGTCTACGATTTCATCGTTCCCTGGAAGACCAGTAGTAGTTTTCGATGCACATCTGGAGGCATTCTGTAATCTGTGGACTATCAGAGCGTTGATGATACACAGAAATTGCATCGGCATTGAAAACAACAGTCACCTTGCGCACTTTCCTCCATGGGAGTAATGTCTCAAACAGTCTACGCTTTGATCGTTCCCTGGAAGACCAGAAGTAGTTTCCGATGCACATCTGGAGGCATTCTGTAATCTGTGGACTATCAGAGTGTTGTTGAAACACAGAAATTGCATCGGGATTGAATACAACAGTCACCATGGGCACTTTCCTCCTTGGGAGTAATGTCTCAAACAGTCTACGCTTTGATCGTTCCCTGGAAGACCTGTAGTAGTTTCCGATGCACATCTGGAGGCATTCTGTAATCTGTGGACTATCAGAGTGTTGATGAAACACAGAAATTGCATCGGGATTGAATACAACAGACACCATGGGCACTTTCCTCCTTGGGAGTAATGTCTCAAACAGTCTACGCTTTGATCGCTCCCTGGAAGACCTGTAGTAGTTTCCGATGCACATCTGGAGGCATTGTGTAATCTGTGGATCTTCAAAGTGTTGATAAAACACAGAAATTGCATCGGGATTGAATACAACAGTCACCATGCGAACTTTCCTCCATGGGAGTAATGTCTTATCAGTCTACGCTTTGATCGTTCCCTGGAAGACCAGTAGAAGTTTCCGAATCACATCTTTAGCCAATCTGTAATCTGTGGACCTTCAAAGTGTTGATGAAACACAGAAATTGCATCGGGATTGAATACAATAGTCACTATGCGCACTTTCGTCCATGGGAGTAATGTCTCAAACTATCAACGATTTGATCGTTCCCTGGATGACCACTAGTAGTTTCCGAGGTAAATCTGGAGGCATTCTGTAATCTGTGGACCTTCAAAGTGTTGATAAAACACAGAAATTGCATCGGGATTGAATACAACAGTCACCATACGAACTTTCCTCCATGGGAGTAATGTCTCAAGCAGTCTACGTTTTGGTCGTTCCCTGGAAGACCAGTAGTAGTGTCCGATGCATATCTGGAGGCATTCTGTAATCTGTGGACTATCTGAGTGTTGATGAAACGCAGAAATTGCGTCGGGATTGAACACAACAGTAACCACGCGCACTTTCCTCTATGGGAGTAATGTCTCAAACAGTCTACGCTTTGATCGTTCCCTGGAACACCAGTAGTAGTTTCCGATGCACATCTGGAGGCATTCTGTAATCTGTGGACGTTCAAAGTGTTGATAAAACACAGAAATTTCATCGGGATTGAATACAACAGTCACCATTCGCACTTTCCTCCATGGGGGTAATGTCTCAAACAGTCTACGATTTGATCGTTCCCTGGAAGACCAGTAGTAGTTTCCGATGCACATCTGGAGGCATTCTGTACTCTGTGGACCTTCAAAGTGTTGATAAAACACAGAAATTGCATCGGGATTGAATACAACAGTCACCATGCGCACTTTCCTCCATGGGAGTACTGTCTCATCTGTCTACGCTTTGATTGTTCCCTGGAAGACCAGTAGTAGTTTCCGATGCACATCTGGTGTCATTCTGTAATCTGTGGACTATCAGAGTGTTGATGAAACACAGAAATTGCATCGGGATTGAATACAACAGTAACCATGCGCACTTTCCTCTATGGGAGTAATGTCTCAAACAGTCTACGCTTACATCGTTCCCAGGAAGACCAGTAGTATTTTCCGATGTACATCAGGAGGCACTCTGTAATCTGTGGACCTTCTAAGTGTTGATGAAACACAGAAATTGCATCGATATTGAATACGACAGTCACCATGCGCAATTGTCCTCCATAAGAAAAATGTCTTAAACAGTCTACGATTTGATCGTTCCCTGAAAGACCAGTAGTAGTTTCCGATGAACATCTGGAGGCATTCTGTAATCTGTGGACTATCAGAGTGTTGATGAAACACAGAAATTGCATCGGCATTGAATACAACAGTCACCCTTCGCACTTTCCTCCATGGGGGTAATGTCTCAAGCAGTCTACGATTTGATCGTTCCCTGGAAGACCAGTAGTAGTTTCCGATGCACATCTGGAGGCATTCTGTAATCTGTGGACCTTCAAAGTGTTGATAAAACACAGAAATTGCATCGGGATTGAATACAACAGTCACCATGCGAACTTTCCTCCATGGGAGTAATGTCTCAAGCAGTCTACGCTTTGTTCGTACCCTGGGTGACCAGTAGTAGTTTCCGAGGTAAATCTGGAGGCATTCTGTAATCTGTGGACATTCTAAGTGTTGATGACACACAGAAATTGCATCGGGATTGAATACAACAGTCACCATGCGCAATTGTCCTCCGTAAGAGTAATGTCTCAAACAGACTACGATTTGATGGTTCCCTGGAAGACCAGTAGTAGTTTCCGATGCATTACTGGAGGCTTTCTGTAACCTGTGGACCTTCAAAGTGTGATGAAACACAGAAATTATCTCGGGGTTGAATACAACTGTCACCATGCACTCCTTCCTCAATGGGAGTAATGTCTCAAACAGTCTACGGATTGATAGTTTCCTGGAAGACCAGTAGTACTTTCCAATGCACATCTGGTGGCAATCTGTAATGTGTGGACCTTCAAAGTGTTGATGAAACACAGAAATTGCCTCGGGATTGAATACAACAGTGACCATGCGCACTTTCCTCAATGGGAGTAATGTCTCAAACAGTCTACGCTTTGATCGTTCCCTGGACGACCAGTAGTAGTTTCCGATGCACATCTGGAGGCAATCTGTAATGTGTGGACATTCAAAGTGTTGATGAAACACAGAAATTGCATCGGGATTGAATACAACAGTCACCATGCGCAATTGTCCTCCATAAGAGTAATGTCTCAAACAGTCTACGATTTGATCGTTCCCTGGAGGACCAGTGGTAGTTTCCGATGCACATCTTTAGGCTTTCTGTAACCTGTGGACCTTCAAAGTGTTGATGAAACACAGAAATTACCTCGGGATTGAATACAACTGTCACCATGCGCTCTTTCCTAGATGGGAGGATTTGTCTCAAAGAGTCTACGGATTGATCGTTTACTGGAAGACCAGTAGTAGTTTCCGATGCACATCTTGGCACTTTCTGTAATCTGTGGGCCTTCAAAGTGATGATGAAACACAGAAATTGCCTCGGGATTGAATACAACAGTGACCATGCGCACTTTCCTCAATGGGAGTAATGTCTCAAACAGTCTACGCTTTGATCGTTCCCTGGAAGACCAGTAGCAGGTTCCGATGCACATCTGGTGTCATTCTGTAATCTGTGGACGTTCAAAGTGTTGATAAAACACAGAAATTTCATCGGGATTGAATACAACAGTCACCATTCGCACTTTCCTCCATGGGGGTAAGGTCTCAAACAGTCTACGCTTTGATCGGTCCCTGGAAGACCAGTAGTAGTTTCCGATGCACATCTGGAGGCATTCAGTAATCTGTGGACCTTCAAAGTGTTGATAAAACACAGAAATTGCATCGGGATTGAATACAACAGTCGCCATACGAACTTTCCTCCATGGGAGTAATGTCTCAAGCAGTCTACGCTTTGATCGTTCACTGGAAGACCAGTAGTAGTTTCCAATGCACATCTGGAGGCAATCTGTAATGCGTGGACCTTCAAAGTGTTGATGAAACACAGAAATTGCATCGGAATTGAATACAACAGTCACCATTCGCAGATTCCTCCATGGGAGTAATGTCTGAAACAGTCTACGCTTTGATCGTTCCGTGGAAGAACAGTAGTAGTTTGTGATGCACATCTGGAGGCATTCTGTAATCTGTGGACTATCAGAGTGTTCATGAAACACAGAAATTGCATCGGCATTGAATACAACAGTCACCATGCGCACTCTCCACAATGGGAGTAATGTCTCAAACAGTCTACGCTTTGATCGTTCCCTTTAAGACCAGTAGTGGTTTCCGATGCACATCTGGTGTTATTCTGTAATCTGTGGACTATCAGAGTGTTGATGAAACACAGAAAATGCATCGGGATTGAATACAACAGTCACCATGCGAACTTTCCTCCATGGGAGAAATGTCTCAAACAGTATACGCTTTGATCGTTCCCTGGAAGACCAGTAGTAGTTTCCGATGCAAATCTGGAGGCATTCTGTAATCTGTGGACCTTCAAAGTGTTGATGAAACACAGAAATTGCATCGGGATTGAATACAACAGTCACCATGCGCACTTTCCTCCAATGGAGTAATGTCTCAAAGAGTCTATGCCTTGATCGTTTCCTGGAAGACCATATTAAGTTTCCGATGCACATCTGGAGGCATTCTGTAATCTGTGGACTATCAGAGTGTTGATGGAACACAGAAATTGCATCGGCATTGAATACAACAGTCACCATTCGCACTTTCCTCCATGGGAGTAATGTCTCAAACAGTCTACGCTTTGATCGTTCCCTGGAAGACCAGTAGTAGTTTCCGATGCAAATCTGGAGGCATTCTGTAATCTGTGGACCTTCAAAGTGATGATAAAACACAGAAATGGCATCGGGATTGAATACAACAGTCACCATGCGAACTTTCCTCCATTGGAGTAATGTCTCATGCAGTCTGCGCTTTGATCGTACCCTGGAAGACCAGTAGTAGTGTCCAATACACATCTGGAGCCATTCTGGAATCTGCGAACTATCTGAGTGTTGATAAAACGCAGAAATTGCGTCGGGATTGAATACAACAGTCACCATGCGCAATTGTCCTCCATAAGAGTAATGTCTCAAACAGTCTACGATTTGATCGTTCCCTGGAAGACCAGTAGAAGTTTCCGATGCACATCTGGAGGCAATCTGTAATGTGTGGACCTTCAAAGTGTTGATGAAACATAGAAATTACATCGGGATTGAATACAACAGTCACCATGCGCACTTTCCTCCATGGGAGTAATGTCTCATCTGTTTACGCTTTGATCGTTCCCTGGAAGACCAGTAGCAGTTTCCGATGCACATCTGGTGTCATTCTGTAATCTGTGGACAATCATAATGTTGATGAAACACAGAAATTGCATCGGGATTGAGTACAACAGTAACCATGCGCACTTTCCTCCATGGGAGTAATGTCTCAAACAGTCTACGCTTTGATCGTTCCCTGGAAGACCAGCAGTAGTTTCCGATGCACATCTGGAGGCATTCTGTAATCTGTGGACCTTCAAAGTGTTGATAAAACACAGAAATTTCATTGGGATTGAATACAACAGTCACCATGCGCACTATCCTCCATGGGAGTAATGTCTCAAACAGCCTACGCTTACATCGTTCCCTGGCAGACCCGTAGTAGTTTCCGATGTACATCTGGAGGCATTCTGTAATCTGTGGACCTTCTAAGTGTTGATGAAACACAGAAATTGCATCGATATTGAATACAACAATCACCATGCCCAATTGTCCTCCATAAGACAAATGTCTTAAACAGTCTACGATTTGATCGTTCCCTGGAAGACCAGTAGTAGTTTCCGATGCACATCTGGAGGCATTCTGTAATCTGTGGACTATCAGAGTGTTGATGAAACACAGAAATGGCATCGGCATTGAATACAACAGTCACCATACGCAATTTCCTCCATCGGAGTAATGTCTCAAACAGTCAACGCCTTGATCGCTCCCTGGAAGACCAGTAGTAGTTTCCGATGTTATCTGAAGGCATTCTGTAATCTGTGGATAATCAGAGTGTTCTTGAAACACAGAAATTGTTTGGGGATTGAATACAACAGTCACCATGCGCACCTTCCTCCATGGGAGTATTGTCCCAAACAGTCTACTCTTTGATCGTTCCCTGGAAGACCAGTAGTAGTTTGCGATGCACATCTGAAGTCATTCTGTAATCTGTGGACCTTCAAAGTGTTGATGAAACACAGAAATTGCATCGGCATTGAATACAACAGTGACCATGCGCACTCTCCACAATGGGAGTAATGTCTCAAACAGTCTACGCTTTGATCGTTCCCTTTAAGACCAGTAGTAGTTTCCGATGCACATCTGGTGTCATTCTGTAATCTGTGGACTATCAGAGTGTTGATGAAACACAGAAAATGCATCGGGATTGAATACAACAGTCACCATTCGCTCTTTCCTCCATGGGGGTAAGGTCTCAAACAGTCTACGTTTTGATCGTTCCCTGGAAGACCAGTAGTAGTTTCCGATGCACATCTGGAGGCATTCTGTAATCTGTGGACCTTCAAAGTGTTGATAAAATACAGAAATTGCATCGGGATTGAATGCAACAGTCGGCATACGAACTTTCCTCCATGGGAGTAATGTCTCAAGAAGTCTACGCTTTGATCTTTCACTGGAAGACCAGTAGTAGTTTCCAATGCACATCTGGAGGCAATCTGTAATGCGTGGACCTTCAAAGTGTTGATGAAACACAGAAATTGCATCGGCATTGAATACAACAGTCACCATTCGCAGATTCCTCCATGGGAGTAATGTCTCAAACAGTCTACGCTTTGATCGTTCCGTGGAAGAACAGTAGTAGTTTCCGATGCACATCTGGAGGCATTCTGTAATCTGTGGACTATCAGAGTGTTCATGAAACACAGAAATTACATCGGCATTGAATACAAAAGTCACCATGCACACTCTCCTCAATGGGAGTAATGTCTCAAACAGTCTACGCTTTGATCGTTCCCTTTAAGACCAGTAGTGGTTTCCGATGCACATCTGGTGTCATTCTGTAATCTGTGGACTATCAGAGTGTTGATGAAACACAGAAAATGCATCGGGATTGAATACAACAGTCACCATGCGAACTTTCCTCCATGGGAGAAATGTCTCAAACAGTATACGCTTTGATCGTTCCCTGGAAGACCAGTAGTAGTTTCCGATGTAAATCTGTAGGCATTCTGTAATCTGTGGACCTTCTAAGTGTTGATGAAACACAGAAATTGCATCGGGATTGAATACAACAGTCACCATGCGCACTTTGATCCATGGGAGTAATGTCTCATGCAGTCTGCGCTTTGATCGTACCCTGGAAGACCAGTAGTAGTGTCCAATACACAGCTGGAGCCATTCTGGAATCTGCGAACTATCTGAGTGTTGATAAAATGCAGAAATTGCATCGGGATTGAATACAACAGTCACCATGCGCACTTTCCTCCATGGGAGTAATGTCTCATCTGTCTACGCTTTGATCGTTCCCTGGAAGACCAGTAGCAGTTGCCGATGCACATCTGGTGTCATTCTGTAATCTGTGGACAATCAGAATGTTGATGAAACACAGAAATTGCATCGGGAATGAGTACAACAGTAACCATGCGCACTTTCCTCCATGGGAGTAATGTCTCAAACAGTCTACGCTTTGATTATTCCCTGGAAGACCAGTAGTAGTTTCCGATGCACATCCGGAGGCAATCTGTAATCTGTGGACCTTCAAAGTGTTGATGAAACACAAAAATTGGATCGGGATTGAATACAACAGTAACCATACACACATTCCTCCATGGGAGTTATATCTCATACAGTCCACGCTTTGATCGTTACCAGGAAGGCCAGTAGTAGTTTACGATGCACTTCTGGAGGCAATCTGTAATCTGTCGACTATCAGAGTGCTGATGAAACAAAGATATTGCATCGGGATTGAATACAACAGGCACAATGCGTACTTTTCTCCATGGTAGTATTGTGTCAAACTGTCATCGCTATAATCGTTCCCTGTAGACCAGTAGTAATTTCCGTTGCACATCTGGAGGCATTCTGTAATCTGTGGACTATCCGAGTGTTGATGAAACACAGAAATTGCATCGGGATTGAATACAACAGGCACCAACCGCACTTTCCCCCATGGGAGTAATGTCTCAAACAGTCTACGCGATGATCGTTCCCTGGAAGACCAGTAGTATTTTTCGATGCACATCTCTAGGCATTATGTTATCTGTGGACTATCAGAGTGTTGATTAAACGCAGAAATTCCATCGAGATTGAATACAACAGTCACCATGCGCACCTTCCTCCATGGGAGTAATGTCTCGAACAGTCTACGCCTTGATCGTTCCCTGGAAGACCAGTAGTAGTTTCCGATGCACATCTGGTGGCATGATGTAATCTGTGAACTATCAGTGTTGGTGGAACACAGAAATTGTATGGGGATGGAATACAACAGTCACCATGCGCACTTTCCTACACGGGAGTAATATCCCAAACAGTCTACCCTTTGATCGTTCCCTGGAAGACCTGTAGTAGTTTCCGATGCACATCTGAAGGCATTCTGTAATTTGTGGAACTTCAATGTGTTGTTGAAACACAGAAATTGCATCGGGATTGAATACGCCCGTCACAATGCGCACTTTCCTCCATTGGAGTAATGTCTCAAACAGTCTACGCATTGATCGTTCCCTGGAAGACCAGTAGTATTTTCCGATGCACATCTGGAGGCATTCTGTAATCTATGGACTATCATAGTGTTGATGAAACAGAAATTGCATAGGGATTGAATACAACAGTCACCATGCACACTTTCCTCCATGGGAGTAATGTCTGAAACAGTCTACGCTTTGATCGTTCCCTGGAAGACCAGTAGTAGTTTCCGATGCACATCTGGAGGCAATCTGTAATCTGTGGACCTTCAAAGTGTTGATGAAACACAGAAAGTGCATCGGGATTGAATACAACAGTCACCATGCGCACTTTCCTCCATGGGAGTAATGTCTCAAACAGTCTACGCTTTGATCGTTCCCTGGAAGGCCAGTAGTAGTTTCGATTCACACCTGGAGACATTCTGTAATCTGTGGACCTTCAAAGTGTTGATGAAACACAGAAATTGCATCGGCATTGAATACAACAGTCACCATGCGCACCTTCCTATATGGGAGTAATGTCTCAAACAGTCTACGCCTTGACCGTTACCTGGAAGACCAGTAGTAGTTTCCGATGCACATCTGGCGGCATTCTGTAATCTGTGGACTATCAGAGTGTTGTTGAAACACAGTAATTGCATCGGGATTGAATACAACAGTCACCATGCGCACTTTCCTCCATGGGAGTAATGTCTCAAACAGTCTATGCTTTGATCGTTCCCTGGAAGACTAGTAGTAGATTCCGATGCACATCTGAAGGCATTGTGTAATCTGTGGACCTTAAAAGTGTTTATGAAATACAGAAATTGCATCGGGATTGAATACAACAGTCACCATCCGCAGTTTCCCCCATTTGAGTAATTCCTGAAAAAGTCCACGCTTTGATCGTTCCCTGGAAAACCAGTAGTAGTTTCCGATGCACATTTGGTGGCATTCTGTAATCTGTGGACTATCAGAGTGTTGATGCAACACAGAAATAGTATGGGGATTGAATACAACAGTCACCATGCGCACTTTCCTCCACGGGAGTAATGTCTCAAATAGTCTACCCATTGATCGTTCCCTGGAAGACTAGTCGTAGTTTACGATGCACATCTGAAGGCATTGTGTAATCTGTGGTCTATCCGGGTGTGATGAAACACAGAAATGGAATCGGCATTGAATACAACAGTCACCATGCGCACGCTCTTCCATGGGAGAAATGTCTCAAACAGTCTACGCCTTGATCGCTCCCTGGAAGACCAGCAGTAGTTTCCGATGTTATCTGGAGGCATTCAGTAATCTGTGGTCTATCCGGGTGATGATAAAAAACAGAAATTGCATAGGCATTGAATACAACAGTCACCATGCGCACTTTCCTATATGGGATTAATGTCTAAAACAGTCTACGCCTTGATCGTTCCCTGGAAGACCAGTAGTAGTGTCCGATGTTATCTGGAGGCATTCTGTAATCTGTGGACTATCAGAGTGTTGTTGAAACACAGAAATAGCATCGCGATTTAATACAAGAGTCACCATGCGCAGTTTCCTCCATGGGAGTAATGTCTCAAACAGTCTACGCTTTCATCGTTCCCACGAAGACCAGTAGTAGTTTCCGATGCTCATGTGGTGGCATTCTGTAATCTGTGGACTATCAGAGTGTTGATGAAACACAGAAATTGCATCGGGATTGAATACAACAGTCACCATCCACAGTTTCCTCCATGGGAGTAATGTCTGAAACAGTCCACGCTTTGATCGTTCCCTGGAAGACCAGTAGTAGTTTCCGATGCACATCTGGTGGCATTCTGTAATCTGTGGACTATCAGAGTGTTGAAGAAACACAGAAATTTCATCGGAATTGAATACAACAGTCACCATGCGGACTTTCCTCCATGGGAGTAATGTCTCGAACAGTCTACGCCTTGATCGTTCCCTGGAAGACCACTAGTAGTTTGCGATGCACATCTGAAGGCATTGTGTAATCTGTGGACCTTAAAAGTGTTGATGATTCACAGAAATTGAATCGGGATTGGATACAACTGTCACCAACCGCACTTTCCCCCATATGGGTAATGTCACAAACAGTCTACGCATTGATCGTTCCCTGTAAGACCAGTAGTAGTTTCCGATGCACATCTGGAGGCATTCTGTAATCTGTGGACTATCAGAGTGTTGATGAAACATAGAAATTGCATCGGGATTTAATACAACAGTCACCATGCGCACTTTCCTCCATGGGAGTAATGTCTCAAAGAGTCTACGGTTCGATCGTTCCCTGGAAGACCAGTAGTAGTTTCCGATGCACATCTGGAGGCATTCTGTAATCTGTGGACGATCAGAGTGTTGATGAAAGACAGAAATTGCATCGGGATTGAATACAACAGTCACCATGCGCACTTTCCTCCATGGGAGTAATGTCTGAAGTAGTCTAAGCTTTGATCGTTCCCTGGAAGACCAGTAGTAGTTTCCGATGCACATCTGGGGGCATTCTGTAATCTGTGGACCATCAGAGTGTTGATGAAAGACAGAAATTGCATCGGGATTGAATACAACAGTCACTATGTGCACTTTCCTGCATGGGAGTAATGTCTCACACAGTCTACGCTTTGATCGTTCCCTGGAAGACCAGTGGTAGATTCCAATGCACATCTGGAGGCATTCTGTAATCTGTGGACTATCAGAGTGTTGTTGAAACACAGTAATTGCATCGGGATTGAATACAACAGTCACCATGCGCACTTTCCTCCATGGGTGTAATGTCTCAAACAGTCTATGCTTTGATCGTTCCCTGGAAGACTAGTAGTAGATTCCGATGCACATCTGAAGGCATTGTGTAATCTGTGGACCTTAAAAGTGTTTATGAAATACAGAAATTGCATCGGGATTGAATACAACAGTCACCATCCGCAGTTTCCCCCATTTGAGTAATTCCTGAAAAAGTCCACGCTTTGATCGTTCCCTGGAAAACCAGTAGTAGTTTCCGATGCACATTTGGTGGCATTCTGTAATCTGTGGACTATCAGAGTGTTGATGCAACACAGAAATAGTATGGGGATTGAATACAACAGTCACCATGCGCACTTTCCTCCACGGGAGTAATGTCTCAAATAGTCTACCCATTGATCGTTCCCTGGAAGACTAGTCGTAGTTTACGATGCACATCTGAAGGCATTGTGTAATCTGTGGTCTATCCGGGTGTGATGAAACACAGAAATGGAATCGGCATTGAATACAACAGTCACCATGCGCACGCTCCTCCATGGGAGAAATGTCTCAAACAGTCTACGCCTTGATTGCTCCCTGGAAGACCAGTAGTAGTCTCCGATGTTATCTGGAGGCATTCTGTAATCTGTGGACAATCAGAATGTTGTTGAAACACAGAAATTGCATCGCGATTTAATTCAAGAGTCACCATGCGCACTTTCCTCCAGGGGAGTAATGACTCAAACAGACTACGCTTTCATCGTTCCCAGGAAGACCAGTAGTAGTTTCAGATGCACATGTGGTGGCATTCTGTAACCTGTGGACTATCAGAGTGTTGATGAAACACAGAAATTGCATCGGGATTGAAAACAACAGTCACCATCCGCACTTTCCTCCATGGGAGTAATGTCTGAAACAGTCCACGCTTTGATCGTTCCCTGGAAGACCAGTAGTAGTTATGATGCACATCTGGTGGCAATATGTAATCTGTGTACTATCAGAGTGTTGATGAAACACACAAATTGTTTGGGGATTGAATACAACAGTCACCATGCGCACTTTCCTCCATGGGAGTAATTTCTCAAACAGTCCACGCTTTGATCGTTACCAGGAAGGCCAGTAGTAGATTACGATGCACTTCTGGAGGCAATCTGTAATCTGTGGACCATCAGAGTGTTGATGAAACACAGATATTGCATCGGGATTGAATACAACATTCACCATGCGTACATTTCTCCATGGTAGTAATGTCTCAAACTGTCATCGCTATGATCGTTCCCTGTAGACCAGAAGTAGTTTCCGATGCACATTTGGTGGCATTCTGTAATCTGTGGACTATCAGAGTGTTGATGAAACACAGAAATAGTATGGGGATTGAATACAACAGTCACCATGCGCACTTTCCTCCACGGGAGTAATGTCTCAAATAGTCTACCCATTGATCGTTCCCTGGAAGACTAGTCATAGTTTACGATGCACATCTGAAGGCATTGTGTAATCTGTGGTCTATCCGGGTGTGATGAAACACAGAAATGGCATCGGCATTGAATACAACAGTCACCATGCGCACGCTCCTCCATGGGAGTAATGTCTCAAACAGTCTACGCCTTGATCGCTCCCTGGAAGACCAGCAGTAGTTTCCGATGCACATCTGGAGGCATTCTGTAATCTGTGGACCTTCAAAGTGTTGATGAAACACAGAAATTCCATCAAGATTGAATACAACAGTCACCATGCGCACTTTCCTCCATGGGAGTAATGTCTCAAACAGTCTACGCACTGATCGTTCCCTGGAAGACCAGTAGTAGTATCCGATGCACATCTGCAGGCATTCTGTAATCTGTGGACTATCAGAGAATTGAAGAAACACAAAAATTGCATCGGGATTGATTACAACAGTCACCATGCGCACTTTCCTCCATGGGAGTAATGTCTAAAGTAGTCTAAGCTTTGATCGTTCCCTGGAAGACCAGTAGTAGTTTCCGATGCACATCTGGAGGCATTCTGTAATCTGTGGACTATCAGAGTGTTGATGAAAGAAATTGCATCGGGATTGAATACAACAGTCACCATTCGCACTTTCCTACATGGGAGTAATGTCTCAAACAGTCTACGCTTTGTTCGCTCCCTGGAAGACCAGTAGTAGTTTCCGATGCACGTCTGGAGGCATTCTGTAATCTGTGGACCTTCAAAGTGCTGATGAAACACAGAAATTGTATCGGGATTGAATACAACAGGCACCATGCGTACATTTCTCTATGGGTTATGTCTCAAACATTCTACGCTTTGATCGTTCCCTGGAAGACCAGTAGTAGTTTCCGATGCACACCTAAAGGCATTCTGTAATCTGTGGACCTTCCAAGTGTTAATGAAACACAGAAATTGCATCGGGATTGAATACAACAGTCACCATGCGCACTTACCTCCATGGGAGTAATGTCTCAAACAGTCAATTCTTCGATCGTTCCCTGGAAGACCAGTAGTAGTTTCCGATGCACATCTGGAGGCAATCTGTAATCTGTGGACCTTAAAAGTGATGATGAAACACAGAAATAGCCTCAGGAGTGAATACAACTGTCACCAACCGCACTTTCCCCAATGGGAGTAATGTCTCAAACTGTCTACGCATTGATCGTTACCTGGAAGACCAGTAGTAGTTTCCGATGCACATCTGGAGGCATTCTGTAATCTGTGGACTATCAGAGTGTTGAAGAAACACAAAAATTGCATCGGGATTGATAAACAACAGACACCATGCGCACTTCCCTCCATGGGAGTAATATCTCAAACAGTCTACGCTTCGATCGTTCCCTGGAAGACCAGTAGTAGTTTCCGATGCACATCTGGAGGCATTCTGTAATCTGTGGACTATCAGAGTGTTGATGAAACACAGAAATTCCATCGAGATTGAATACAACAGTCACCATGCGCACTTTCCTCCATGGGAGTAATGTCTAAAGTAGTCTAAGCTTTGATCATTCCCTGGAAGACCAGTAGTAGTTTCCGATGCACATCTGGAGGCATTCTGTAATCTGTGGACTATCAGAGTGTTGATGAAAGAAATTGCATCGGGATTGAATACAATAGTCACCATTCGCACTTTCCTACATGGGAGTAATGTCTCAAACAGTCTACGCTTTGTTCGGTACCTGGAAGACCAGTAGTAGTTTCCGATGCACGTCTGGAGGCATTCTGTAATCTGTGGACCTTCAAAGTGCTGATGAAAAACAGAAATTGCATCGGGATTGGATACAACAATCACCAACCGCACATTCCGCCATGGGAGTAATGTCTCAAACAATGTACGCATTGATCGTTCCCTGGAAGACCAGTAGCAGTTTCCGATGCACATCTGGAGGCATTCTGTAATGTGTGGACTATCAGAGAATTGAAGAAACACAGAAATTGCATCGGGATTGATTAGAACAGTCACCATGCGCACTTTCCTCCATGGGAGTAATGTCTCAAACAGTCTACGCTTCGATCGTTCCCTGTAAGACCAGTAGTAGTTTCCGATGCACATCTGGAGGCATTCTGTAATCTGTGGACTATCAGAGTGTTGATGAAACACAGAAATTCCATCGAGATTGAATACAACGGTCACCATGCGCTCTTTCCTCCATGGGAGTAATGTCTGAAGTAGTCTAAGCTTTGATCGTATCCTGCAAGACCAGTAGTAGTTTCCGATGCACATCTGTAGGCATTCTGTAACCAGTGGACTATCAGAGTGTTGATGAAAGACAGAAATTGCATCGGGATTGAATACAACAGTCACCATTCGCACATTCCTACATGGGCGTAATGTCTCAAACAGTCTACGCTTTGTTCGCTCCCTGGAAGACCACTAGTAGTTTCCGATGCACATCTGGAGGCATTCTGTAATCTGTGGACCTTCAAAGTGCTGATAAAACACAGAAATTGCATCGGGTTTGAATACAACAGGCACCATGCGTACATTTCTCAAGGGGAGTAATATCTCAAACAGTCTACGCTTTGATCGTTATCTGGAAGACCAGTAGTAGTTTCGATTCACATCTGGAGGCATTCAGTAATCTGTGGATCTTCAAAGTGTTGATGAAATACAGAAATTGCATCGGGATTGAATAAAACAGTCACCATCCGCATTTTACTCCATGGGAGTAAGGTCTCAAACAGTCTACGCTTTAATCGTTCCCTGTATGACCAGTAGTAGTTTCCGATGCACATGTGGAGGCATTCTGTAATCTGTGGACTATCAGAGTGTTGATGAAAGAAATTGCATCGGGATTGAATACAACAGTCACCATTCTCACTTTCCTACATGGGAGTAATGTCTCAAACAGTCTCTGCTTTGTTCGCTCCCTGGAAGACCAGTAGTAGTTTCCGATGCACACCTGAAGGCATTCTGTAATCTGTGGACCTTCAAAGTGCTGATGAAACACAGAAATTGCATCGGGATTGAATACAACAGACGCCAACCGCACTTTCCCCAACGGGAGTAATGTCTCAAACTGTCTACGCATTGATCGTTCCCTGGAAGACCAGTAGTAGTTTCCGATGCTCATCTGGAGGCATTCTGTAACCTGTGGACTATCCGAGTGTAGATGAAACACAGAAATTGCATCGGGATTGAATACAACAGTCACCATGACCACTTTCCTCCATGGGAGTAATGTCTCAAACAGTCTACGCTTTGATCGTTCCCTGGAAGACCAGTTGTAGTTTCCGATGCACATCTGGAGGCATTCTGTAATCTGTGGACTATCAGAGTGTTGATGAAAGAAATTGCATCGGGATTGAATACAACAGTCACCATTCGCACTTTCCTACATGGGAGTAATGTCTCAAACAGTCTACGCTTTGATCGCTCCCTGGAAGACCAGTAGTAGTTTCCGTTGCACATCTGGAGGCATTCTGTAATCTGTGGACTATCAGAGTGTTGAAGAAACACAGAAATTGCATTGGGATTGAATACAACAGTCACCATGCGCACTTTCCTCCCTGGGAGTAATATCTCAAACAGTCTACGCTTTGATCGTTCCCTGTAAGACCAGTAGTAGTTTCCGATGCACATCTGGAGGCATTCTGTAATCTGTGGACTATCAGAGTGTTGATGAAACACAGAAAGTGCATCGGGATTGAATACAACAGGCACCATGCGCACTTTCCTCCATGGGAGTAATGTCTGAAGTAGTCTAAGCTTTGATCGTTCCCTGGAAGACCAGTAGTAGTTTCCGATGCACATCTGGAGGCATTCTGTAATCTGTGGACTATCAGATTGTTGATGAAAGACAGAAATTGCATCGGGATTGAATACAAGAGTCACCATGCGCACTTTCCTACATGGGAGTAATGTCTCAAACAGTCTACGCTTTGATCGTTACCTGGAAGACCAGTAGTAGTTTCCGATGCACATCTGGAGGCATTCTGTAATCTGTGGACCTTCAAAGTGCTGATGAAACACAGAAATTGCATCGGGATTGAATACAACAGGCACCATGCGTACATTTCTCCATGGAGTAATGTCTCAAACAGTCTACGCTTTGATCGTTCCCTGGAAGACCAGTAATAGTTTCCGATGCACACCTGAAGGCATTCTGTAATCTGTGGACCTTCAAAGTGTTGATGAAACACAGAAATTGCATCGGGATGGAATACAACAGGCACCATGCGTACATTTCTCCATGGGAGTTATGTCTCAAACTGTCATCGCTTTGATCGTTTCCTGAAGACCAGTGGTAGTTTCCGATGCACATCTGGAGGCCTTCTGTAATCTATGGACTATCCGAGTGTTGATGAAACACAGAAATTGCAACGGGATTGAATACAACAGACACCATACGCACTTTCCTCCATGGGAGTAATGTCTAAAGTAGTCTAAGCTTTGATCATTCCCTGGAAGACCAGTAGTAGTTTCCGATGCACATCTGGAGGCATTCTGTAATCTGTGGACTATCAGAGTGTTGATGAAAGAAATTGCATCGGGATTGAATACAATAGTCACCATTCGCACTTTCCTACATGGGAGTAATGTCTCAAACAGTCTACGCTTTGTTCGGTACCTGGAAGACCAGTAGTAGTTTCCGATGCACGTCTGGAGGCATTCTGTAATCTGTGGACCTTCAAAGTGCTGATGAAAAACAGAAATTGCATCGGGATTGGATACAACAATCACCAACCGCACATTCCGCCATGGGAGTAATGTCTCAAACAATGTACGCATTGATCGTTCCCTGGAAGACCAGTAGCAGTTTCCGATGCACATCTGGAGGCATTCTGTAATGTGTGGACTATCAGAGAATTGAAGAAACACAGAAATTGCATCGGGATTGATTAGAACAGTCACCATGCGCACTTTCCTCCATGGGAGTAATGTCTCAAACAGTCTACGCTTCGATCGTTCCCTGTAAGACCAGTAGTAGTTTCCGATGCACATCTGGAGGCATTCTGTAATCTGTGGACTATCAGAGTGTTGATGAAACACAGAAATTCCATCGAGATTGAATACAACGGTCACCATGCGCTCTTTCCTCCATGGGAGTAATGTCTGAAGTAGTCTAAGCTTTGATCGTATCCTGCAAGACCAGTAGTAGTTTCCGATGCACATCTGTAGGCATTCTGTAACCAGTGGACTATCAGAGTGTTGATGAAAGACAGAAATTGCATCGGGATTGAATACAACAGTCACCATTCGCACATTCCTACATGGGCGTAATGTCTCAAACAGTCTACGCTTTGTTCGCTCCCTGGAAGACCACTAGTAGTTTCCGATGCACATCTGGAGGCATTCTGTAATCTGTGGACCTTCAAAGTGCTGATAAAACACAGAAATTGCATCGGGTTTGAATACAACAGGCACCATGCGTACATTTCTCAAGGGGAGTAATATCTCAAACAGTCTACGCTTTGATCGTTATCTGGAAGACCAGTAGTAGTTTCGATTCACATCTGGAGGCATTCAGTAATCTGTGGATCTTCAAAGTGTTGATGAAATACAGAAATTGCATCGGGATTGAATAAAACAGTCACCATCCGCATTTTACTCCATGGGAGTAAGGTCTCAAACAGTCTACGCTTTAATCGTTCCCTGTATGACCAGTAGTAGTTTCCGATGCACATGTGGAGGCATTCTGTAATCTGTGGACTATCAGAGTGTTGATGAAAGAAATTGCATCGGGATTGAATACAACAGTCACCATTCTCACTTTCCTACATGGGAGTAATGTCTCAAACAGTCTCTGCTTTGTTCGCTCCCTGGAAGACCAGTAGTAGTTTCCGATGCACACCTGAAGGCATTCTGTAATCTGTGGACCTTCAAAGTGCTGATGAAACACAGAAATTGCATCGGGATTGAATACAACAGACGCCAACCGCACTTTCCCCAACGGGAGTAATGTCTCAAACTGTCTACGCATTGATCGTTCCCTGGAAGACCAGTAGTAGTTTCCGATGCTCATCTGGAGGCATTCTGTAACCTGTGGACTATCCGAGTGTAGATGAAACACAGAAATTGCATCGGGATTGAATACAACAGTCACCATGACCACTTTCCTCCATGGGAGTAATGTCTCAAACAGTCTACGCTTTGATCGTTCCCTGGAAGACCAGTTGTAGTTTCCGATGCACATCTGGAGGCATTCTGTAATCTGTGGACTATCAGAGTGTTGATGAAAGAAATTGCATCGGGATTGAATACAACAGTCACCATTCGCACTTTCCTACATGGGAGTAATGTCTCAAACAGTCTACGCTTTGATCGCTCCCTGGAAGACCAGTAGTAGTTTCCGTTTCACATCTGGAGGCATTCTGTAATCTGTGGACTATCAGAGTGTTGAAGAAACACAGAAATTGCATTGGGATTGAATACAACAGTCACCATGCGCACTTTCCTCCCTGGGAGTAATATCTCAAACAGTCTACGCTTTGATCGTTCCCTGTAAGACCAGTAGTAGTTTCCGATGCACATCTGGAGGCATTCTGTAATCTGTGGACTATCAGAGTGTTGATGAAACACAGAAAGTGCATCGGGATTGAATACAACAGGCACCATGCGCACTTTCCTCCATGGGAGTAATGTCTGAAGTAGTCTAAGCTTTGATCGTTCCCTGGAAGACCAGTAGTAGTTTCCGATGCACATCTGGAGGCATTCTGTAATCTGTGGACTATCAGATTGTTGATGAAAGACAGAAATTGCATCGGGATTGAATACAAGAGTCACCATGCGCACTTTCCTACATGGGAGTAATGTCTCAAACAGTCTACGCTTTGATCGTTACCTGGAAGACCAGTAGTAGTTTCCGATGCACATCTGGAGGCATTCTGTAATCTGTGGACCTTCAAAGTGCTGATGAAACACAGAAATTGCATCGGGATTGAATACAACAGGCACCATGCGTACATTTCTCCATGGAGTAATGTCTCAAACAGTCTACGCTTTGATCGTTCCCTGGAAGACCAGTAATAGTTTCCGATGCACACCTGAAGGCATTCTGTAATCTGTGGACCTTCAAAGTGTTGATGAAACACAGAAATTGCATCGGGATGGAATACAACAGGCACCATGCGTACATTTCTCCATGGGAGTTATGTCTCAAACTGTCATCGCTTTGATCGTTTCCTGAAGACCAGTGGTAGTTTCCGATGCACATCTGGAGGCCTTCTGTAATCTATGGACTATCCGAGTGTTGATGAAACACAGAAATTGCAACGGGATTGAATACAACAGACACCATACGCACTTTCCTCCATGGGAGTAATGTCTCAAACAGTCTACGCTTCGATCGTTCCCTGGAAAACCAGTAGTAGTCTCCGATGCACATCTGGAGGCATTCTGTAATCTGTGGACCTTCAAAGTGCTGATGAAACACAGAAATTGCATCGGGATTGAATACAACAGTCACCATGCGTACATTTCTCCATGGGAGTAATGTCTCAAACTGTCATCGCTTTGATCGTTCCCTGAAGACCAGTTGTAGTTTCCGATGCACATCTGGAGGCCTTCTGTAATCTATGGACTATCCGAGTGTTGATGAAACACAGAAATTGCATTTGGATTGAATACAACAGTCACATTGACCACTTCCCTCCATGGGAGTAATGTCTCAAACAGTCTACGCTTTGATCGTTCCCTGGAAGACCAGTAGTAGTTTCGATTCACATCTGGAGGCATTCAGTAATCTGTTGACCTTCAAAGTGTTGATGAAACACAGAAATTGCATCGGGATTGAATACAACAGTCACCATCCGCATTTTACTTCATGGGAGCAATGTCTCAAACAGTCTACGCTTTCATCGTTCCCTGGAAGACCAGTAGTAGTTTCCGATGCACATCTGGAGGCAATCTGTAATCTGCGGACCTTAAAAGTGTTGATGAAACACAGAAATAGCCTCAGGAGTGATTACAACAGTCACCAACCACACTTTCCCCAACGGGAGTAATGTCTCAAACTGTTTACGCATTGATCGTTCCCTGGAAGACCAGTAGTAGTTTCCGATGCTCATCTGGAGGCATTCTGTACTCTGTGGACTATCAGAGTGTTGAAGAAACACAAAAATTGCATCGGGATTGAATACAACAGACACCATGCGCACTTTCCTCCATGGGAGTAGTGTCTCAAACAGTCTACGCTTCGATCGTTCCCTGGAAGACCAGTAGTAGTTTCCGATGCACATCTGGAGGCATTCTGTTATCTGTGGACTATCAGAGTGTTGATGAAACATAGAAATTCCATCGAGATTGAATACAACAGTCACCATGCGCACTATCCTCCATGGGAGTAATGTCTAAAGTAGTCTAAGCTTTGATAGTTCCCTGGAAGACCAGTAGTATTTTCCGATGCACATCTGGAGGCATTCTGTAATCTGTGGACTATCAGAGTGTTGATGAAAGAAATTGCATCGGGATTGAATACAACAGTCACCAATCGCACTTTCCTACATGGGAGTAATGTCTCAAACAGTCTACGCTTTGATCGCTCCCTGGAAGACCAGTAGTAGTTTCCGATGCACATCTGGAGGCATTCTGTAATCTGTGGACTATCAGAGTGTTGAAGAAACACAGAAATTGCATCGGGATTGAATACAACAGTCACCATGCGCACTTTCCTCCATGGGGGTAATGTCTCAAACAGTCTACGCTTCGATCGTTTCCTGGTACACCAGTAAAAGTTTCCGATGCACATCTGGAGGCATTCTGTAATCTGTGGACTATCAGAGTGTTGATGAAACACAGAAATTGCATCGGGATTGAACACAACAGGCACCATGCGTACATTTCTCCATGGAGTATTGTCTCAAACAGTCTACGCTTTGATCGTTCCCTGGAAGACCAGTAATAGTTTCCGATGCACACCTGAAGGCATTCTGTAATCTGTGGACCTTCAAAGTGTTGTGAAACACAGAAATTGCATCGGGATTGAATACAACAGGCACCATGCGTACATTTCTCCATGGGAGTTATGTCTCAAACTGTCATCGCTTTGATCGTTTCCTGAAGACCAGTAGTAGTTTCCGATGCACATCTGGAGGCCTTCTGTAATCTATGGACTATCCGAGTGTTGATGAAACACAGAAATTGCAACGGGATTGAATACAACAGACACCATGCGCACTTTCCTCCATGGGAGTAATGTCTCAAACAGTCTACGCTTCGATCGTTCCCTGGAAGACCAGTAGTAGTCTCCGATGCACATCTGGAGGCATTCTGTAATCTGTGGACCTTCAAAGTGCTGATGAAACACAGAAATTGCATCGGGATTGACTACAACAGGCACCATGCGTACATTTCTCCATGGGAGTTATGTCTCAAACTGTCATCGCTTTGATCGTTCCCTGAAGACCAGTTGTAGTTTCCGATGCACATCTGGAGGCCTTCTGTAATCTATGGACTATCCGAGTGTTGATAAAACACAGAAATTGCATTGGGATTGAATACAACAGTCACATTGACCACTTCCCTCCATGGGAGTAATGTCTCAAACAGTCTACGCTTTGATCGTTCCCTGGAAGACCAGTAGTAGTTTCGATTCACATCTGGAGGCATTCAGTAATCTGTTGACCTTCAAAGTGTTGATGAAACACAGAAATTGCATCGGGATTGAATACAACAGTCACCATCCGCATTTTACTTCATGGGAGCAAGGTCTCAAACAGTCTACGCTTTCATCGTTCCCTGGAAGACCAGTAGTAGTTTCCGATGCACATCTGGAGGCAATCTGTAATCTGCGGACCTTAAAAGTGTTGATGAGACAAAGAAATAGCCTCAGGAGTGATTACAACAGTCACCAACCACACTTTCCCCAATGGGAGTAATGTCTCAAACTGTTTACGCATTGATCGTTCCCTGGAAGACCAGTAGTAGTTTCCGATGCACATCTGGAGGCATTCTGTAATCTGTGGACTATCAGAGTGTTGAAGAAACACAAAAATTGCATCGGGATTGAATACAACAGACACCATGCGCACTTTCCTCCATGGGAGTAATGTCTCAAACAGTCTACGCTTCGATCGTTCCCTGGAAGACCAGTAGTAGTTTCCGATGCACATCTGGAGGCATTCTGTTATCTGTGGACTATCAGAGTTTTGATGAAACATAGAAATTCCATCGAGATTGAATACAACAGTCACCATGCGCACTTTCCTCCATGGGAGTAATGTCTAAATTAGTCAAAGCTTTGATAGTACCCTGGAAGACCAGTAGTAGTTTCCGATGCACATCTGGAGGCATTCTGTAATCTGTGGACTATCAGAGTGTTGATGAAAGAAATTGCATCGGGATTGAATACAACAGTCACCATTCGCACTTTCCTACATGGGAGTAATGTCTGAAACAGTCCACGCTTTGATCGTTCCCTGGAAGACCAGTAGTAGTTTCCGATGCAAATCTGGAGGCATTCTGTTATCTGTGGACTATCAGAGTTTTGATGAAACATAGAAATTCCATCGAGATTGAATACAACAGTCACCATGCGCACTTTCCTCCATGGGAGTAATGTCTAAATTAGTCAAAGCTTTGATAGTTCCCTGGAAGACCAGTAGTAGTTTCCGATGCACACCTGAAGGCATTCTGTAATCTGTGGACCTTCAAAGTGTTGATGAAACACAGAAATTGCATCGGGATTGAATACAACAGGCACCATGCGTACATTTCTCCATGGGAGTTATGTCTCAAACTGTCATCGCTTTGATCGTTTCCTGAAGACCAGTAGTAGTTTCCGATGCACATCTGGAGGCCTTCTGTAATCTATGGACTATCCGAGTGTTGATGAAACACAGAAATTGCAACGGGATTGAATACAACAGACACCATGCGCACTTTCCTCCATGGGAGTAATGTCTCAAACAGTCTAAGCTTCGATCGTTCCCTGGAAGACCAGTAGTAGTCTCCGATGCACATCTGGAGGCATTCTGTAATCTGTGGACCTTCAAAGTGCTGATGAAACACAGAAATTGCATCGGGATTGAATACAACAGGCACCATGCGTACATTTCTCCATGGGAGTTATGTCTCAAACTGTCATCGCTTTGATCGTTCCCTGAAGACCAGTTGTAGTTTCCGATGCACATCTGGAGGCCTTCTGTAATCTATGGACTATCCGAGTGTTGATGAAACACAGAAATTGCATTGGGATTGAATACAACAGTCACATTGACCACTTCCCTCCATGGGAGTAATGTCTCAAACAGTCTACGCTTTGATCGTTCCCTGGAAGACCAGTAGTAGTTTCGATTCACATCTGGAGGCATTCAGTAATCTGTTGACCTTCAAAGTGTTGATGAAACACAGAAATTGCATCGGGATTGAATACAACAGTCACCATCCGCATTTTACTTCGGGGGGGCAAGGTCTCAAACAGTCTACGCTTTCATCGTTCCCTGGAAGACCAGTAGTAGTTTCCGATGCACATCTGGAGGCAATCTGTTATCTGCGGACCTTAAAAGTGTTGATGAGACAAAGAAATAGCCTCAGGAGTGATTACAACAGTCACCAACCACACTTTCCCCAATGGGAGTAATGTCTCAAACTGTTTACGCATTGATCGTTCCCTGGAAGACCAGTAGTAGTTTCCGATGCTCATCTGGAGGCATTCTGTAATCTGTGGACTATCAGAGTGTTGAAGAAACACAAAAATTGCATCGGGATTGAATACAACAGACACCATGCGCACTTTCCTCCATGGGAGTAATGTCTCAAACAGTCTACGCTTCGATCGTTCCCTGGAAGACCAGTAGTAGTTTCCGATGCACATCTGGAGGCATTCTGTTATCTGTGGACTATCAGAGTTTTGATGAAACATAGAAATTCCATCGAGATTGAATACAACAGTCACCATGCGCACTTTCCTCCATGGGAGTAATGTCTAAATTAGTCAAAGCTTTGATAGTTCCCTGGAAGACCAGTAGTAGTTTCCGATGCACATCTGGAGGCATTCTGTAATCTGTGGACTATCAGAGTGTTGATGAAAGAAATTGCATCGGGATTGAATACAACAGTCACCATTCGCACTTTCCTACATGGGAGTAATGTCTGAAACAGTCCACGCTTTGATCGTTCCCTGGAAGACCAGTAGTAGTTTCCGATGCAAATCTGGAGGCATTCTGTAATCTGTGGACTATCAGAGTGTTGATGAAACACAGAAATTGTATGGGGATTGAATACAACAGTCACCATGCGCACTTTCCTCCATGGGAGTAATATCTCAAACAGTCTACGCTTTGATCGTTCCCTGGAAGACCAGTAGTAGTTTCCGATGCACATCTGAAGGCATTCTGTAATCTGTTTACCTTCAAAGTGATGATGAAACACAGAAATTGCATCGGAATTTAATACAACAGTCACCATGCACACTTTCCTCCATGGGAGTAATGTCTCAAACAGTCAATTCTTTGATCGTTTCCAGGAAGACCAGTAGTAGTTTCCGATGCACATCTGGAGGCAATCTGTAATATGTGGACCTTAAAAGTGTTGATGAAACACAGAAATAGCCTCAGGAGTGATTACAACAGTCACCAACCGCACTTTCCCCAATGGGAGTAATGTCTCAAACTGTTTACGCATTGATCGTTCCCTGAAAGACCAGTAGTAGTTTCCGATGCTCATCTGGAGGCATTCTGTTATCTGTGGACTATCAGAGTGTTGATGAAACATAGAAATTCCATCGAGATTGAATACAACAGTCACCATGCGCACTTTCCTCCATGGGAGTAATGTCTAAAGTAGTCTAAGCTTTGATAGTTCCCTGGAAGACCAGTAGTATTTTTCGATGCACATCTGGAGGCATTCTGTAATCTGTGGACTATCAGAGTGTTGATGAAAGAAATTGCATCGGGATTGAATACAACAGTCACCATTCGCACTTTCCTACATGGGAGTAATGTCTCAAACAGTCTACGCTTTGATCGCTCCCTGGAAGACCAGTAGTAGTTTAAGATGCACATCTGGAGGCATTCTGTAATCTGTGGACTATCAGAGTGTTGAAGAAACACAGAAATTGCATCGGGAATGAATACAACAGTCACGATCCGCACTTTCCTCCATGGGAGTAATGTCTGAAACAGTCCACGCTTTGATCGTTCCCTGGAAGACCAGTAGTAGTTTCCGATGCAAATCTGGAGGCATTCTGTAATCTGTGGACTATCAGAGTGTTGATGAAACACAGAAATTGTATGGGGATTGAATACAACAGTCACCATGCGCACTTTCCTCCATGGGAGTAATATCTCAAACAGTCTACGCTTTGATCGTTCCCTGGAAGACCAGCAGCAGTTTCCGATGCACATCTGAAGGCATTCTGTAATCTGTGGACCTTCAAAGTGTTGATGAAACACAGAAATTGCATCGGAATTTAATACAACAGTCACCATGCACACTTTCCTCCATGGGAGTAATGTCTGAAACAGTCAATTCTTTGATCGTTTCCAGGAAGACCAGTAGTAGTTTCCGATGCACATCTGGAGGCAATCTGTAATCTGTGGACTTTAAAAGTGTTGATGAAACACAGAAATTGCCTCAGGAGTGAATACAACAGTCACCAACCGCACTTTCCCCAATGGGAGTAATGTCTCAAACTCTCTACGCATTGATCGTTCCCTGGAAGACCAGTAGTAGTTTCCGATGCTCATCTGGAGGCCTTCTGTAATCTGTGGACTATCCGAGTGTTGATGAAACACAGAAATTGCATCGGGATTGAATACAACAGTCACCATGACCACTTCCCTCCATGGGAGTAATGTCTCAAACAGTATACGCTTTGATAGTTCCCTGGAAGACCAGTAGTATTTTCCGATGCACATCTGGAGGCATTCTGTAATCTGTGGACTATCAGAGTGTTGATGAAAGAAATTGCATCGGGATTGAATACAACAGTCACCATTCGCACTTTCCTACATGGGAGTAATGTCTCAAACAGTCTACGCTTTGATCGCTCCCTGGAAGACCAGTAGTAGTTTCCGATGCACATCTGGAGGCATTCTGTAATCTGTGGACTATCAGAGTGTTGAAGAAACACAGAAATTGCATCGGGAATGAATACAACAGTCACGATCCGCACTTTCCTCCATGGGAGTAATGTCTGACACAGTCCACGCTTTGATCGTTCCCTGGAAGACCAGTAGTAGTTTCCGATGCAAATCTGGAGGCGTTCTGTAATCTGTGGACTATCAGAGTGTTGATGAAACACAGTAATTGTATGGGGATTGAATACAACAGTCACCAACCGCACTTTCCTCCATGGGAGTAATATCTCAAACAGTCTACGCTTTGATCGTTCTCTGGAAGACCAGCAGCAGTTTCCGATGCACATCTGAAGGCATTCTGTAATCTGTGGACCGTCAAAGTGTTGATGAAACACAGAAATTGCATCGGAATTTAATACAACAGTCACCATGCACACTTTCCTCCATGTGAGTAATGTCTCAAACAGTCAATTCTTTGATCGTTTCCAGGAAGACCAGTAGTAGTTTCCGATGCACATCTGGAGGCAATCTGTAATCTGTGGACCTTAAAAGTGTTGATGAAACACAGAAATTGAACCAGGAGTGAATACAACAGTCACCAACCGCACTTTCCCCAATGGGAGTAATGTCTCAAACTATCTACGCATTGATCGTTCCCTGGAAGACCAGTAGTAGTTTCCGATGCTCATCTGGAGGCCTTCTGTAATCTATGGACTATCCGAGTGTTGATGAAACACAGAAATTGCATCGGGATTGAATACAACAGTCACCATGACCACTTCCCTCCATGGGAGTAATGTCTCAAACAGTATACGCTTTGATCGTTCCCTGGAAGACCAGTAGTAGTTTCGATTCACATCTGGAGGCATTCAATAATCTGTTGACCTTCAAAGTATTGATAAAACACAGAAATCGCATCGGGATTGATTACAACAGTCACCATCCGCATTTTACTTCATGGGAGCAAGGTCTCAAACAGTCTACGCTTTCATCGTTCCCTGGAAGACCAGTAGTAGTTTCCGATGCACATCTGGAGGCAATCTGTAATCTGTGGACCTTCAAAGTGCTGATGAAACACAGAAATTGCATCGGGATTGAATACAACAGGCACCATGCACACTTTCCTCCATGGGAGTAATGTCTCAAACAGTCAATTCTTTGATCGTTTCCAGGAAGACCAGTAGTAGTTTCCGATGCACATCTGGAGGCAATCTGTAATCTGTGGACCTTAAAAGTGTTGATGAAACACAGAAATTGCCTCAGGAGTGAATACAACAGTCACCAACCGCACTTTCCACAATGGGAGTAATGTCTCAAACTGTCTACGCATTGATCGTTCCCTGGAAGACCAGTAGTAGTTTCCGATGCTCATCTGGAGGCATTCTGTAATCTGTGGACTATCAGAGTGTTGACGAATCAAAAAAATTGCGTCGGGATTGAATACAACAGTCACCATCCGCACTTTCCTCCATGGGAGTAATGTCTGAAACAGTCTACGCTTTCATCGTTCCCTGGAAGACAGTAGTAGTTTCCATTGACATCTGGAGGCATTCTGTAATCTGTGGACATTCAAAGTGTTGAAGAAAGGCAGAAATTGCTCCGGCATTGAATATAACAGTCACCATGCTCACCTTCCTCCATGGGAGTAAAGTCGCAAAGAGTCTACGCCTTGATCGTTCCCTGGAAGACCAGTAGTAGTATCCGATGCACATCAGGAGGCATTCTGTAATCTGTGGTCTACCGGGTGTTGACGAAAAACAGAAATTGCATCGGCATTGAATACAACAGTAACTATGAGCACCTTCCTCCATGGGAGTAATGACTCAAACAGTATACGCTTTCATCGTTCCCAGGAAGTCTAGTAGTAGTTTCCGATGCACATGTGGTGGCATTCTGTAATCTGTAGACTACCAGAGTGTTGATGAATCACAAAAATTGCGTCGGGATTGAATACAACAGTCACCATCCGCACTTTCCTCCATGGGAGTAATGTCTCAAACAGTCTACGCTTTGATCGTTCCCTGGAAGACCAGTAGTAGTTTCCGATGCACATCTGGTGGCATTCTGCAATCTGTGGACTTTCAAAGTGTTGATGAAACACAGAAATTGCATCGGGATTGAATTCAAGAGTCACCATGCGCACTTTCCTCCATGGCAGTAATGTCTCAAACAGTCAATTCTTTGATCGTTCCCAGGAAGACCAGTAGTAGTTTCCGACGCACATCTGGAGGCATTCGAAAATCTGTGGACTATCAGAGTGTTGATGAAACACAGAAAGTGCATCGGGATTGAATACAACAGTCACAATGCGCAGTTCCCTCCATCTGAGTAATGTGTGAAACAGTCTACGCTTTCATCGTTCCCTGGAAGACAGTAGTAGTTTCCATTGACATCTGGTGGCATTCTGTAATCTGTGGACTTTCAAAGTGTTGATGAAACACAGAAATTGCATCGGGCTTGAATACAAAAGTCACCATGCGCACTTTCCTCCATGGGAGTAATGTCTCAAACAGTCTACACTTTGATCGTTTCCTGGAAGACCAGTAGTAGTTTCCGATGCACATCTGGAGGCATTCTGTAATCTGTGGACCTTCAAAGTGTTGATGAAACAAAGAAATTGCATCGGGATTGAATATACAACAGTAACCATGCACACTTTCATCCATGGAAGTAAGGTCTCAAACAGTCTACGCTTTGATCGTTCCCTGGAAGACCAGTAGTAGTTTCCGATGCACATCTTGAGGCATTCTGTAATCTGTCGACCTTCAAAGTGTTGATGAAACACAGAAATTGCCTCGGGATTGAAAACAACAGTCACCATGCGCACTTTCCTCCATGGGAGAAATGTCTCAAACAGTCTACACTTTGATCGTTTCCTGGAAGACCAGTATTAGTTTCCGATGCACATCTAGAGGCATTCTGTAATCTGTGGACTATCAGAGTGTTGATGAAACACAGAAACTGCATCGCGATTTAATACAAGAGTCACCATGCGCACTTTCCTCGGTGGGAGTAATGTCTCAGACAGTCTACGCTTTCATCTTTCCCAGGACGACCAGTAGTAGTTTCTGATGCACATCTGGAGGTATTCTGTAATCTGTGGACCTTCAAAGTGTTGATGAAATACAGAAATTGCATCGGGATCGAATACAACAGTCACCATGCGCACTTTCCTCCATGGGATTAATGCCTCAAACAGTCTAAGCTTTGATCGTTCCCTAGAAGACGAGTAGTAGTTTCCGATGCACATCTGTAGGCATTCTGTAATCTGTGGACTATCAGAGTATTGATGAAACACAGAAAATGGATCGAGATTGAATACAACAGTCACCATGCCCACTTTCCTCCATGGGAGTAATTCTCAAACAGTCTACGCTTTCTGTAATCTGTGGACCTTCAAAGTGTTGATGAAACACAGAAATTGCATCGGGATTGAATACAACAGCCACATGCGCACTTTCCTCCATGGGAGTAATGTCTCAAACAGTCTACGCTTTGATCGTTCCCTGGAAGACAAGTAGTAGTTTCCGATGCACATCTTGAGGCATTCTGTAATCTGTGGACCCTGAAAGTGTTGATGAAACACAGAAATTGCCTCGGGATTGAATAAAACAGTCACCATGCGCACTTTCCACCATGGGAGTAATATCTCAAACAGTCTACACTTTGATCGTTTCCTGGAAGATCAGTAGTAGTTTCCGATGCACATCTGGAGGCATTCTGTAATCTGTGGACTATTAGAGTGTGGTTGAAACACAGAAATTGCCTCGGGATTGAATACAACAGTCACCATGCGCACTTTCCTCCATGGGAGTAATGTCTCAAACTGTCATCGATCTGATCGATCCCTAAAGGCCATTAGTAGTTTCCGATGCACATCTGGAGACATTCTGTAATCCTTGGACTATCAGAGTGTTGATGAAACACAGAAATTTCATCGGGATTGAATACAACAGTCACCATGCGCACGTCCCTCCATGGGAGTAATGTCTGAGGCAGTCTAGGCTTTGATCGTTCACTGGAAGACCAGTAGTAGTTTCCGATGCACATCTGGTGGCATTCTGTAATCTGTGGACTATCAGAGTGTTGATGCAACACAGAAATTGTATGGGGGTTGAATACAACAGTCACCATGCGCACTTTCCTCCACGGGAGTAATGTCTCAAACAGTCTACACTTTGATCGTTTCCTGGAAGATCAGTAGTAGTTTCCGATGCACATCTGGAGGCATTCTGTAATCTGTGGACTATCAGAGTGTTGATGAAACACAGAAATTGCATCAGGATTGAATACAACAGTCACCATGCGCACTTTCCTCCATGGGAGTAATGTCTCAAACTGTCATCGATTTGATCGTTCCCTAAACGCCATTAGTAGTTTCCGATGCACATCTGGAGGCATTCTGTACTGTGTGGTCTATCCGGGTGTTGATGAAACACAGATATTGCATCGGCATTGAATACAACAGTCACCATGCGCACCTTCCTCCATGGGAGTAATGTCTCAAACAGTCTACGCCTTGATTGTTCCCTGGAAGACCAGTAGTAGTTTCCGATGCACATCTGGAGGCATTCTGTAATCTGTGGACTATCAGAGTGTTGTTGAAACACAGAAATTGCATCGCGATTTAATACAAGAGTCACCATGCGCACTTTCCTCGATGGGAGTAATGTCTCAGACAGTCTACGCTTTCATCTTTCCCAGGACGACCAGTAGCAGTTTCTGATGCACATCTGGTGCCATTCTGTAATCTGTGGACTATCAGGGTGTTGATGAAACACAGAAATTCCATCGGGATTGAATACAACAGTCACCATGTGCACTTTACTTCATGGGAGTAATTCTCAAACAGTCTACGCTTTGATCGTTCCCAGGAAGACCAGTAGTAGTTTTCGATGCACATCTTGAGGCATTCTGTAATCTGTGAACCTTCAAAGTGTTGTTGAAACACAGAAATTGCATCGGGATTGAATACAACAGTCACCATCCGCACTTCCCTCCACGGGAGTAATGTCTGAAACAGTCTACGCTTTGATCGTTCCCTGGAAGACCAGTAGTAGTTTCCGATGCACATCTGGTGGCATTCTGTAATCTGTGGACTATCAGAGTGTTGATGCAACACAGAAATTGTATGGGGATTGAATACAACAGTCACCATGCGCACTTTCCTCCACGGGAGTAATGTCTCAAACAGTCTACTCTTTGATCGTTCCCTGGAAGACCAGTAGTAGTTTCCGATGCACATCTGAAGGCATTCTGTAGTCTGTGGACTATCAGAGAGTTGATGAAACAAAGAAATTGCATCGGGATTGAATACAACAGTCACCATGCGCACTTACCTCCATGGGATTAATGCCTCAAACAGTCTAAGCTTTGATCGTTCCCTAGAAGACGAGTAGTAGTTTCCGATGCACATCTGTAGGCATTCTGTAATCTGTGGACTATCAGAGTGTTGTTGAAACACAGAAATTGCATCGCGATTTAATACAAGAGTCACCATGCGCACTTTCCTCGATGGGAGTAATGTCTCAGACAGTCTACGCTTTCATCTTTCCCAGGACGACCAGTAGCAGTTTCTGATGCACATCTGGTGCCATTCTGTAATCTGTGGACTATCAGGGTGTTGATGAAACACAGAAATAGTATGGGGATTGAATACAACAGTCAACATGCGCACTTTCCTCCACGGGAATAATGTCTCAAACAGTCAACGCTTTGATCGTTCCCCGGAAGACCAGTAGTAGTTTCCGATGCACATCTGGAGGCATACTGTAATCCTTGGACTATCAGAGTGTTGATGAAACACAGAAATTGCATCGGGATTGAATAAAACAGTCACCATGCGCACTTTCCTCCATCGAAGTAATGTCTCAAACAATCTACGCTTTGATCGTTCCTTTGAAGACCATTAGTAGTTTCCGATGCACATCTGGAGGCATTCTGTAATCTGTGGACTATCAGAGTGTTGATGAAACACAGAAATTCCATCGGGATTGAATACAACAGTCACCATGTGCACTTTACTTCATGGGAGTAATTCTCAAACAGTCTACGCTTTGATCGTTCCCAGGAAGACCAGTAGTAGTTTTCGATGCACATCTTGAGGCATTCTGTAATCTGTGAACCTTCAAAGTGTTGTTGAAACACAGAAATTGCATCGGGATTGAATAAAACAGTCACCATCCGCACTTCCCTCCATGGGAGTAAAGTCTGAAACAGTCTACGCTTTGATCGTTCCCTGGAAGGCCAGTAGTAGTTTCCGATGCACATCTGGTGGCATTCTGTAATCTGTGGACTATCAGAGTGTTGATGCAACACAGAAATTGTATGGGGATTGAATACAACAGTCACCATGCGCACTTTCCTCCATGGGAGTAATGTCTCAAACAGTCTACGCTTTGATCGTTCCCTGGAAGACCAGTAGTAGTTTCCGATGCACATCTGAAGGCATTCTGTAATCTGTGGACTATCAGAGTGTTGATGAAACACAGAAATTGCATCAGGATTGAATACAACAGTCACCATGCGCACTTTCCACCATGGGAGTAATATCTCAAACAGTCTACACTTTGATCGTTTCCTGGAAGATCAGTAGTAGTTTCCGATGCACATCTGGAGGCATTCTGTAATCTGTGGACTATTAGAGTGTGGTTGAAACACAGAAATTGCCTCGGGATTGAATACAACAGTCACCATGCGCACTTTCCTCCATGGGAGTAATGTCTCAAACTGTCATCGATCTGATCGATCCCTAAAGGCCATTAGTAGTTTCCGATGCACATCTGGAGACATTCTGTAATCCTTGGACTATCAGAGTGTTGATGAAACACAGAAATTTCATCGGGATTGAATACAACAGTCACCATGCGCACGTCCCTCCATGGGAGTAATGTCTGAGGCAGTCTAGGCTTTGATCGTTCACTGGAAGACCAGTAGTAGTTTCCGATGCACATCTGGTGGCATTCTGTAATCTGTGGACTATCAGAGTGTTGATGCAACACAGAAATTGTATGGGGGTTGAATACAACAGTCACCATGCGCACTTTCCTCCACGGGAGTAATGTCTCAAACAGTCTACACTTTGATCGTTTCCTGGAAGATCAGTAGTAGTTTCCGATGCACATCTGGAGGCATTCTGTAATCTGTGGACTATCAGAGTGTTGATGAAACACAGAAATTGCATCAGGATTGAATACAACAGTCACCATGCGCACTTTCCTCCATGGGAGTAATGTCTCAAACTGTCATCGATTTGATCGTTCCCTAAACGCCATTAGTAGTTTCCGATGCACATCTGGAGGCATTCTGTAATCTGTGGACTATCAGGGTGTTGATGAAACACAGAAATAGTATGGGGATTGAATACAACAGTCAACATGCGCACTTTCCTCCACGGGAATAATGTCTCAAACAGTCAACGCTTTGATCGTTCCCCGGAAGACCAGTAGTAGTTTCCGATGCACATCTGGAGGCATACTGTAATCCTTGGACTATCAGAGTGTTGATGAAACACAGAAATTGCATCGGGATTGAATAAAACAGTCACCATGCGCACTTTCCTCCATCGAAGTAATGTCTCAAACAATCTACGCTTTGATCGTTCCTTTGAAGACCATTAGTAGTTTCCGATGCACATCTGGAGGCATTCTGTAATCTGTGGACTATCAGAGTGTTGATGAAACACAGAAATTCCATCGGGATTGAATACAACAGTCACCATGTGCACTTTACTTCATGGGAGTAATTCTCAAACAGTCTACGCTTTGATCGTTCCCAGGAAGACCAGTAGTAGTTTTCGATGCACATCTTGAGGCATTCTGTAATCTGTGAACCTTCAAAGTGTTGTTGAAACACAGAAATTGCATCGGGATTGAATAAAACAGTCACCATCCGCACTTCCCTCCATGGGAGTAAAGTCTGAAACAGTCTACGCTTTGATCGTTCCCTGGAAGGCCAGTAGTAGTTTCCGATGCACATCTGGTGGCATTCTGTAATCTGTGGACTATCAGAGTGTTGATGCAACACAGAAATTGTATGGGGATTGAATACAACAGTCACCATGCGCACTTTCCTCCATGGGAGTAATGTCTCAAACAGTCTACGCTTTGATCGTTCCCTGGAAGACAAGTAGTAGTTTCCGATGCACATCTTGAGGCATTCTGTAATCTGTGGACCCTGAAAGTGTTGATGAAACACAGAAATTGCCTCGGGATTGAATAAAACAGTCACCATGCGCACTTTCCACCATGGGAGTAATATCTCAAACAGTCTACACTTTGATCGTTTCCTGGAAGATCAGTAGTAGTTTCCGATGCACATCTGGAGGCATTCTGTAATCTGTGGACTATTAGAGTGTGGTTGAAACACAGAAATTGCCTCGGGATTGAATACAACAGTCACCATGCGCACTTTCCTCCATGGGAGTAATGTCTCAAACTGTCATCGATCTGATCGATCCCTAAAGGCCATTAGTAGTTTCCGATGCACATCTGGAGACATTCTGTAATCCTTGGACTATCAGAGTGTTGATGAAACACAGAAATTTCATCGGGATTGAATACAACAGTCACCATGCGCACGTCCCTCCATGGGAGTAATGTCTGAGGCAGTCTAGGCTTTGATCGTTCACTGGAAGACCAGTAGTAGTTTCCGATGCACATCTGGTGGCATTCTGTAATCTGTGGACTATCAGAGTGTTGATGCAACACAGAAATTGTATGGGGGTTGAATACAACAGTCACCATGCGCACTTTCCTCCACGGGAGTAATGTCTCAAACAGTCTACACTTTGATCGTTTCCTGGAAGATCAGTAGTAGTTTCCGATGCACATCTGGAGGCATTCTGTAATCTGTGGACTATCAGAGTGTTGATGAAACACAGAAATTGCATCAGGATTGAATACAACAGTCACCATGCGCACTTTCCTCCATGGGAGTAATGTCTCAAACTGTCATCGATTTGATCGTTCCCTAAACGCCATTAGTAGTTTCCGATGCACATCTGGAGGCATTCTGTACTGTGTGGTCTATCCGGGTGTTGATGAAACACAGATATTGCATCGGCATTGAATACAACAGTCACCATGCGCACCTTCCTCCATGGGAGTAATGTCTCAAACAGTCTACGCCTTGATTGTTCCCTGGAAGACCAGTAGTAGTTTCCGATGCACATCTGGAGGCATTCTGTAATCTGTGGACTATCAGAGTGTTGTTGAAACACAGAAATTGCATCGCGATTTAATACAAGAGTCACCATGCGCACTTTCCTCGATGGGAGTAATGTCTCAGACAGTCTACGCTTTCATCTTTCCCAGGACGACCAGTAGCAGTTTCTGATGCACATCTGGTGCCATTCTGTAATCTGTGGACTATCAGGGTGTTGATGAAACACAGAAATTCCATCGGGATTGAATACAACAGTCACCATGTGCACTTTACTTCATGGGAGTAATTCTCAAACAGTCTACGCTTTGATCGTTCCCAGGAAGACCAGTAGTAGTTTTCGATGCACATCTTGAGGCATTCTGTAATCTGTGAACCTTCAAAGTGTTGTTGAAACACAGAAATTGCATCGGGATTGAATACAACAGTCACCATCCGCACTTCCCTCCACGGGAGTAATGTCTGAAACAGTCTACGCTTTGATCGTTCCCTGGAAGACCAGTAGTAGTTTCCGATGCACATCTGGTGGCATTCTGTAATCTGTGGACTATCAGAGTGTTGATGCAACACAGAAATTGTATGGGGATTGAATACAACAGTCACCATGCGCACTTTCCTCCACGGGAGTAATGTCTCAAACAGTCTACTCTTTGATCGTTCCCTGGAAGACCAGTAGTAGTTTCCGATGCACATCTGAAGGCATTCTGTAGTCTGTGGACTATCAGAGAGTTGATGAAACAAAGAAATTGCATCGGGATTGAATACAACAGTCACCATGCGCACTTACCTCCATGGGATTAATGCCTCAAACAGTCTAAGCTTTGATCGTTCCCTAGAAGACGAGTAGTAGTTTCCGATGCACATCTGTAGGCATTCTGTAATCTGTGGACTATCAGAGTGTTGTTGAAACACAGAAATTGCATCGCGATTTAATACAAGAGTCACCATGCGCACTTTCCTCGATGGGAGTAATGTCTCAGACAGTCTACGCTTTCATCTTTCCCAGGACGACCAGTAGCAGTTTCTGATGCACATCTGGTGCCATTCTGTAATCTGTGGACTATCAGGGTGTTGATGAAACACAGAAATAGTATGGGGATTGAATACAACAGTCAACATGCGCACTTTCCTCCACGGGAATAATGTCTCAAACAGTCAACGCTTTGATCGTTCCCCGGAAGACCAGTAGTAGTTTCCGATGCACATCTGGAGGCATACTGTAATCCTTGGACTATCAGAGTGTTGATGAAACACAGAAATTGCATCGGGATTGAATAAAACAGTCACCATGCGCACTTTCCTCCATCGAAGTAATGTCTCAAACAATCTACGCTTTGATCGTTCCTTTGAAGACCATTAGTAGTTTCCGATGCACATCTGGAGGCATTCTGTAATCTGTGGACTATCAGAGTGTTGATGAAACACAGAAATTCCATCGGGATTGAATACAACAGTCACCATGTGCACTTTACTTCATGGGAGTAATTCTCAAACAGTCTACGCTTTGATCGTTCCCAGGAAGACCAGTAGTAGTTTTCGATGCACATCTTGAGGCATTCTGTAATCTGTGAACCTTCAAAGTGTTGTTGAAACACAGAAATTGCATCGGGATTGAATAAAACAGTCACCATCCGCACTTCCCTCCATGGGAGTAAAGTCTGAAACAGTCTACGCTTTGATCGTTCCCTGGAAGGCCAGTAGTAGTTTCCGATGCACATCTGGTGGCATTCTGTAATCTGTGGACTATCAGAGTGTTGATGCAACACAGAAATTGTATGGGGATTGAATACAACAGTCACCATGCGCACTTTCCTCCATGGGAGTAATGTCTCAAACAGTCTACGCTTTGATCGTTCCCTGGAAGACCAGTAGTAGTTTCCGATGCACATCTGGAGGCATTCTGTAATCTGTGGACTATCAGAGTGTTGATGAAACACAGAAATTCCATCGGGATTGAATACAACAGTCACCATGTGCACTTTACTTCATGGGAGTAATTCTCAAACAGTCTACGCTTTGATCGTTCCCAGGAAGACCAGTAGTAGTTTTCGATGCACATCTTGAGGCATTCTGTAATCTGTGAACCTTCAAAGTGTTGTTGAAACACAGAAATTGCATCGGGATTGAATAAAACAGTCACCATCCGCACTTCCCTCCATGGGAGTAAAGTCTGAAACAGTCTACGCTTTGATCGTTCCCTGGAAGGCCAGTAGTAGTTTCCGATGCACATCTGGTGGCATTCTGTAATCTGTGGACTATCAGAGTGTTGATGCAACACAGAAATTGTATGGGGATTGAATACAACAGTCACCATGCGCACTTTCCTCCATGGGAGTAATGTCTCAAACAGTCTACGCTTTGATCGTTCCCTAGAAGACGAGTAGTAGTTTCCGATGCACATCTGTAGGCATTCTGTAATCTGAGGACTATCAGAATATTGATGAAACACAGAAATTGGATCGAGATTGAATACAACAGTCACCATGCCCACTTTCCTCCATGGGAGTAATTCTCAAACAGTCTACGCTTTCTGTAATCTGTGGACCTTCAAAGTGTTGATGAAACACAGAAATTGCATCGGGATTGAATACAACAGCCACATGCGCACTTTCCTCCATGGGAGTAATGTCTCAAACAGTCAATTTTTTGATCGTTCCCAGGGAGGCCAGTAGTAGTTTCCGATGCACATCTGCACGTCTGGAGGCATCTGTGGACCTTCAAAGTGTTGATGAAACACGGAGATTGCATCGGGATTGAATACAACAATCACCATCAGCATTTCACTTCATGGGAGCAAGGTCTCAAACAGTCTACGCTTTGATCGTTCCTTGGAAGACCAGTAGTAGTTTCCGATGCACATCTGGAGGCAATCTGTAATCTGTGGACCTTAAAAGTGTTGATGAAACACAGAAATAGCCTCAGGAGTGAATACAACAGTCGCCAACCGCACTTTCCCCAATGGGAGTAATGTCTCAAACTGTCTACGCATTGATCGTTCCCTGGAAGACCAGTAGTAGTTTCCGATGCTCATCTGGAGGCATTCTGTTACCTGTGGACTATCAGAGTGTTGAAGAAACACAAAAATTGCATCGGGATTGAATACAACAGACACCATGCGCTCTTTCCTCCATGGGAGTAATGTCTCAAACAGTCTACGCTTCGATCGTTCCCTGGAAGACCAGTAGTAGTTTCCGATGCACATCTGGAGGCATTCTGTAATCTGTGGACCTTCAAAGTGCTGATGAAACACAGAAATAGCCTCAGGAGTGAATACAACAGTCGCCAACCGCACTTTCCCCAATGGGAGTAATGTCTCAAACTGTCTACGCATTGATCGTTCCCTGGAAGACCAGTAGTAGTTTCCGATGCTCATCTGGAGGCATTCTGTTACCTGTGGACTATCAGAGTGTTGAAGAAACACAAAAATTGCATCGGGATTGAATACAACAGGCACCATGCGTACATTTCTCCATGGGAGTAATGTCTCAAACTGTCATCGCTTTGATCGTTCCCTGAAGACCAGTTGTAGTTTCCGATGCACATCTGGAGGCCTTCTGTAATCTATGGACTATCCGAGTGTTGATGAAACACAGAAATTGCATTTGGATTGAATACAACAGTCACATTGACCACTTCCCTCCATGGGAGTAATGTCTCAAACAGTCTACGCTTTGATCGTTCCCTGGAAGACCAGTAGTAGTTTCGATTCACATCTGGAGGCATTCAGTAATCTGTTGACCTTCAAAGTGTTGATGAAACACAGAAATTGCATCGGGATTGAATACAACAGTCACCATCCGCATTTTACTTCATGGGAGCAAGGTCTCAAACAGTCTACGCTTTCATCGTTCCCTGGAAGACCAGTAGTAGTTTCCGATGCACATCTGGAGGCAATCTGTAATCTGCGGACCTTAAAAGTGTTGATGAAACACAGAAATAGCCTCAGGAGTGATTACAACAGTCACCAACCACACTTTCCCCAATGGGAGTAATGTCTCAAACTGTTTACGCATTGATCGTTCCCTGGAAGACCAGTAGTAGTTTCCGATGCTCATCTGGAGGCATTCTGTAATCTGTGGACTATCAGAGTGTTGAAGAAACACAAAAATTGCATCGGGATTGAATACAACAGACACCATGCGCACTTTCCTCCATGGGAGTAATGTCTCAAACAGTCTACGCTTCGATCGTTCCCTGGAAGACCAGTAGTAGTTTCCGATGCACATCTGGAGGCATTCTGTTATCTGTGGACTATCAGAGTTTTGATGAAACATAGAAATTCCATCGAGATTGAATACAACAGTCACCATGCGCACTCTCCTCAATGGGAGTAATGTCTCAAACAGTCTACGCTTTGATCGTTCCCTTTAAGACCAGTAGTGGTTTCCGATGCACATCTGGTGTCATTCTGTAATCTGTGGAGTATCAGAGTGTTGATGAAAGAAATTGCATCGAGATTGAATACAACAGTCACCATTCGCACTTTCCTCCATGGGAGTAATATCTCAAACAGTCTACGCTTTGATCGTTCCATGGAAGACCAGTAGTAGTTTCCGATGCACATCTGAAGGCATTCTGTAATCTGTGGACCTTCAAAGTGATGATGAAACACAGAAATTGCATCGGAATTTAATACAACAGTCAGCATGCACACTTTCCTCCATGGGAGTAATGTCTCAAACAGTCAATTCTTTGATCGTTCCCTGGAAGACCAGTAGTAGTTTCCGATGCACATCTGGAGGCAATCTGTAATATGTGGACCTTAAAAGTGTTGATGAAACACAGAAATTGCCTCAGGAGTGAATACAACAGTCACCAACCACACTTTCCCCAATGGGAGTAATGTCTCAAACTGTTTACGCATTGATCGTTCCCTGGAAGACCAGTAGCAGTTTCCGATGCTCATCTGGAGGCATTCTGTACTCTGTGGACTATCAGAGTGTTGAAGAAACACAAAAATTGCATCGGGATTGAATACAACAGACACCATGCGCACTTTCCTCCATGGGAGTAATGTCTCAAACAGTCTACGCTTCGATCGTTCCCTGGAAGACCAGTAGTAGTTTCCGATGCACATCTGGAGGCATTCTGTTATCTGTGGACTATCAGAGTGTTGATGAAACATAGAAATTCCATCGAGATTGAATACAACAGTCACCATGCGCACTTTCCTCCATGGGAGTAATGTCTAAAGTAGTCTAAGCTTTGATAGTTCCCTGGAAGACCAGTAGTATTTTCCGATGCACATCTGGAGGCATTCTGTAATATGTGGACTATCAGAGTGTTGATGAAAGAAATTGCATCGGGATTGAATACAACAGTCACCAATCGCACTTTCCTACATGGGAGTAATGTCTCAAACAGTCTACGCTTTGATCGCTCCCTGGAAGACCAGTAGTAGTTTCCGATGCACATCTGGAGGCATTCTGTAATCTGTGGACTATCAGAGTGTTGAAGAAACACAGAAATTGCATCGGGTTGAATACAACAGTCACCATGCGCACTTTCCTCCATGGGAGTAATGTCTCAAACAGTCTACGCTTCGATCGTTTCCTGGTACACCAGTAAAAGTTTCCGATGCACATCTGGAGGCATTCTGTAATCTGTGGACTATCAGAGTGTTGATGAACACAGAAATTGCATCGGGATTGAACACAACAGGCACCATGCGTACATTTCTCCATGGGAGTTATGTCTCAAGCTGTCATCGCTTTGATCGTTTCCTGAAGACCAGTAGTAGTTTCCGATGCACATCTGGAGGCCTTCTGTAATCTATGGACTATCCGAATGTTGATGAAACACAGAAATTGCAACGGGATTGAATACAACAGACACCTTGCGCACTTTCCTCCATGGGAGTAATGTCTCAAACAGTCTACGCTTTGATCGTTCCCTGGAAGACCAGTAGTAGTTTCCGATGCACATCTGGAGGCATTCTGTAATCTGTGGACCTTCAAAGTGCTGATGAAACACAGAAATTGCATCGGGATTGAATACAACAGGCACCATGCGTACATTTCTCCATGGAGTAATGTCTCAAACAGTCTACGCTTTGATCGTTCCCTGGAAGACCAGTAATAGTTTCCGATGCACACCTGAAGGCATTCTGTAATCTGTGTACCTTCAAAGTGTTGATGAAACACAGAAATTGCATCGGGATTGAATACAACAGGCACCATGCGTACATTTCTCCATGGGAGTTATGTCTCAAACTGTCATCGCTTTGATCGTTTCCTGAAGACCAGTAGTAGATTCCGATGCACATCTGGAGGCCTTCTGTAATCTATGGACTATCCGAGTGTTGATGAAACACAGAAATTGCAACGGGATTGAATACAACAGACACCATGCGCACTTTCCTCCATGGGAGTAATGTCTCAAACAGTCTACGCTTCGATCGTTCCCTGGAAGACCAGTAGTAGTCTCCGATGCACATCTGGAGGCATTCTGTAATCTGTGGACCTTCAAAGTGCTGATGAAACACAGAAATTGCATCGGGATTGAATACAACAGGCACCATGCGTACATTTCTCCATGGGAGTAATGTCTCAAACTGTCATCGCTTTGATCGTTCCCTGAAGACCAGTTGTAGTTTCCATAGCACATCTGGAGGCCTTCTGTAATCTATGGACTATCCGAGTGTTGATGAAACACAGAAATTGCATTGGGATTGAATACAACAGTCACATTGACCACTTCCCTCCATGGGAGTAATGTCTCAAACAGTCTACGCTTTGATCGTTCCCTGGAAGACCAGTAGTAGTTTCGATTCACATCTGGAGGCATTCAGTAATCTGTTGACCATCAAAGTTTTGATGAAACACAGAAATTGCATCGGGATTGAATACAACAGTCACCATCCGCATTTTACTTCATGGGAGCAAGGTCTCAAACAGTCTACGCTTTCATCGTTCCCTGGAAGACCAGTAGTAGTTTCCGATGCACATCTGGAGGCAATCTGTAATCTGCGGACCTTAAAAGTGTTGATGAAACAAAGAAATAGCCTCAGGAGTGATTACAACAGTCACCAACCACACTTTCCCCAATGGGAGTAATGTCTCAAACTGTTTAGGCATTGATCGTTCCCTGGAAGACCAGTAGTAGTTTCCGATGCTCATCTGGAGGCATTCTGTAATCTGTGGACTATCAGAGTGTTGAAGAAACACAAAAATTGCATCGGGATTGAATACAACAGACACCATGCGCACTTTCCTCCATGGGAGTAATGTCTCAAACAGTCTACGCTTCGATCGTTCCCTGGAAGACCAGTAGTAGTTTCCGATGCACATCTGGAGGCATTCTGTTATCTGTGGACTATCAGAGTTTTGATGAAACATAGAAATTCCTTCGAGATTGAATAAAACAGTCACCATGCGCACTTTCCTCCGTGGGAGTAATGTCTAAAGTAGTCAAAGCTTTGATAGTTCCCTGGAAGACCAGTAGTAGTTTCCGATGCACATCTGGAGGCATTCTGTAATCTGTGGACTATCAGAGTGTTGATGAAAGAAATTGCATCGGGATTGAATACAACAGTCACCATTCGCACTTTCCTACATGGGAGTAATGTCTGAAACAGTCCACGCTTTGATCGTTCCCTGGAAGACCAGTAGTAGTTTCCGATGCAAATCTGGAGGCATTCTGTAATCTGTGGACTATCAGAGTGTTGATGAAACACAGAAATTGTATGGGGATTGAATACAACAGTCACCATGCGCACTTTCCTCCATGGGAGTAATATCTCAAACAGTCTACGCTTTGATCGTTCCCTGGAAGACCAGCAGCAGTTTCCGATGCACATCTGAAGGCATTCTGTAATCTGTGGACCTTCAAAGTGTTGATGAAACACAGAAATTGCATCGGAATTTAATACAACAGTCACCATGCACACTTTCCTCCATGGGAGTAATGTCTCAAACAGTCAATTCTTTGATCGTTTCCAGGAAGACCAGTAGTAGTTTCCGATGCACATCTGGAGGCAATCTGTAATCTGTGGACTTTAAAAGTGTTGATGAAACACAGAAATTGCCTCAGGAGTGAATACAACAGTCACCAACCGCACTTTCCCCAATGGGAGTAATGTCTCAAACTCTCTACGCATTGATCGTTCCCTGGAAGAACAGTAGTAGTTTCCGATGCTCATCTGGAGGCCTTCTGTAATCTATGGACTATCCGAGTGTTGATGAAACACAGAAATTGCACCGGGATTGAATACAACAGTCACCATGAACACTTCCCTCCATGGGAGTAATGTCTCAAACAGTATACGCTTTGATAGTTCCCTGGAAGACCAGTAGTATTTTCCGATGCACATCTGGAGGCATTCTGTAATCTGTGGACTATCAGAGTGTTGATGAAAGAAATTGCATCGGGATTGAATACAACAGTCACCATTCGCACTTTCCTACATGGGAGTAATGTCACAAACAGTCTACGCTTTTATCGCTCCCTGGAAGACCAGTAGTAGTTTCCGATGCACATCTGGAGGCATTCTGTAATCTGTGGACTATCAGAGTGTTGAAGAAACACAGAAATTGCATCGGGAATGAATACAACAGTCACGATCCGCACTTTCCTCCATGGGAGTAATGTCTGAAACAGTCCACGCTTTGATCGTTCCCTGGAAGACCAGTAGTAGTCCCGATGCAAATCTGGTGGCATTCTGTAATCTGTGGACTATCAGAGTGTTGATGAAACACAGAAATTGTATGGGGATTGAATACAACAGTCACCAACCGCACTTTCCTCCATGGGAGTAATATCTCAAACAGTCTACGCTTTGATCGTTCTCTGGAAGACCAGCAGCAGTTTCCGATGCACATCTGAAGGCATTCTGAAATCTGTGGACCTTCAATGTGTTGATGAAACACAGAAATTGCATCGGAATTTAATACAACAGTCACCATGCACACTTTCCTCCATGGGAGTAATGTCTCAAACAGTCAATTCTTTGATCGTTTCCAGGAAGACCAGTAGTAGTTTCCGATGCACATCTGGAGGCAATCTGTAATCTGTGGACCTTAAAAGTGTTGATGAAACACAGAAATTGCCTCAGGAGTGAATACAACAGTCACCAACCGCACTTTCCCCAATGGGAGTAATGTCTCAAACTCTCTACGCATTGATCGTTCCCTGGAAGACCAGTAGTAGTTTCCGATGCTCATCTGGAGGCCTTCTGTAATCTATGGACTATCCGAGTGTTGATGAAACACAGAAATTGCATCGGGATTGAATACAACAGTCACCATGACCACTTCCCTCCATGGGAGTAATGTCTCAAACAGTATACGCTTTGATCGTTCCCTGGAAGACCAGTAGTAGTTTCGATTCACATCTGGAGGCATTCAATAATCTGTTGACCTTCAAAGTATTGATAACACACAGAAATTGCATCGGGATTGAATACAACAGTCAACATCCGCATTTTACTTCATGGGAGCAAGGTCTCAAACAGTCTACGCTTTCATCGTTCCCTGGAAGACCAGTAGCAGTTTCCGATGCACATCTGGAGGCAATCTGTAATCTGTGGACCTTCAAAGTGCTGATGAAACACAGAAATTGCATCAGGATTGAATACAACAGGCACCATGCACACTTTCCTCCATGGGAGTAATGTCTCAAACAGTCAATTCTTTGATCGTTTCCAGGAAGACCAGTAGTAGTTTCCGATGCACATCTGGAGGCAATCTGTAATCTGTGGACCTAAAAAGTGTTGATGAAACACAGAAATTGCCTCAGGAGTGAATACAACAGTCACCAACCGCACTTTCCACAATGGGAGTAATGTCTCAAACTGTCTACGCATTGATCGTTCCCTGAAAGACCAGTAGTAGTTTCCGATGCTCATCTGGAGGCATTCTGTAATCTGTGGACTATCAGAGTGTTGATGAAAGAAATTGCATCGTGATTGAATAGAACAGTCACCATTCGCACTTTCCTACATGTGAGTAATGTCTCAAACAGTCTACGCTTTGATCGCTCCATGGAAGACCAGTAGTAGTTTCCGATGCACATCTGGAGGCATTCTGTAATCTGTGGACCTTCAAAGTGCTGATGAAACACAGAAATTGCATCGGGATTGAATACAACAGGCACCATGCTTACATTTCTCCATGGGAGTAATGTCTCAAACTGTCATCGCTTTGTTCGTTCCCTGACGACCAGTAGTAGTTTCCGATGCACATCTGGAGGCTTTCTGTAATCTATGGACTATCCGAGTGTTGATGAAACACAGAAATTGCATCGGGATTGAATACAACAGTCACCATGAGCACTTTCCTCCATGGGAGTAATGTCTCAAACAGTCTACGCTTTGATCGTTAGCTGGAAGACCAGTAGTAGTTTCGATTCACATCTGGAGGCATTCAGTAATCTGTGGATCTTCAAAGTGTTGATGAAACACAGAAATTGCATCGGGATTGAATAAAACAGTCACCATCCGCATTTTACTCCTTGGGAGTAATGTCTCAAACAGTCTACGCTTTGATCGCTCCCTGGAAGACCAGTAGTAGTTTCCGATGCACATCTGGAGGCATTCTGTATTCTGTTTACTATCATAGTGTTGTTGAAACACAGAATTTGCTTCGGGATTGAATACAACAGTCACCATGCGGACTTTCCTCCATGGGAGTAATGTCTCAAACAGTCTACGCCTTGATCGTTCACTGGAAGACCAGTAGTAGTTTCCGTTGCCCATTTGGAGGCATTCGGTAACCTGTGGTCAACCCGGGTGTTCATGAAACACAGAAATTGCATCGGCATTGAATACAACAGTCACCATGCGCACGCTCCTCCATGGGAGTAATGTCTCAAACAGTCTACGATTTGATCGTTCCCTGGAAGGCCAGTAGTAGTTTCCGATGGACATCTGAAGGCATTCTGTAATCTGTGGACCTTCAAAGTGTTGATGAAACACATAATATGCATCGGGATTTAATACAACAGTCACCATGCGGACTTTCCTCCATGGGAGTAATGTCTCAAACAGTCAATTCTTTCATCGTTCCCAGGAAGACCAGTAGTAGTTTCCGATGCACATCTGGAGGCATTCTGTAATCTGTGGTCTATACGGGTGTTGATGAAAAACAGAAATGGCATCGGCATTGAATACAACTGTCACCATGCGCACCTTCCTCCATGGGAGTAATGTCTCAAACAGTCTACGCTTTGATCGTTTCCTAGAAGACCAGTAGTAGTTTCCGATGCACATCTGGAGGCATTCTATAATCTGTGGACCTTCAAAGTGTTGATGAAACACAGAAATTGCATCGGGATTGAATACAGCAGTCACCATGCGCACTTTCCTCCTTGGGAGTAATGTCTCAAACAGTCTACGCTTTGATCGTTCCCTAGAAGACCAGTAGTAGTTTCCGATGCATATCTGGAGGCATTCTGTAATCTGTAGACTATCAGAGTATTGATGAAACACAGAAAATCCAACGAGATTGAATACGTCACCATGCGCACTTTCCTCCATGGGAGTAATTCTCAAACATTCAACGCTTTGATCGTTCCCTGGAAGATCAGGAGTAGTTTCCGATGCACAACTGGAGGCATTCTGTAATCTGTGGACCTTCAATGTGTTGATGAAACACAGAAAATGCATCGGGATTGAATACAACAGTCACCATGCGCACATCTGGAGGCCTTCTGATATCTATGGAATATCCGAGTGTTGATGAAACACAGAAATTGCTTCGGGATTGAATACAACAGTCACCATGACCACATTCCTCCATGGGAGTAATGTCTCAAACAGTCTACGCTTTGATCGTTCCCTGGTAGACCAGTAGTAGTTTCCGATGCACATCTGGAGGCATTCTGTAATCTGTTTACTATCATAGTGTTGTTGAAACACAGAAATTGCATCGGGATTGAATACAACAGTCACCATGCGCACCTTCCTCCATGGGAGTAATGTCGCAAACAGTCTACGCCTTGATCGTTCCTTGGAAGACCACTAGTAGTATCCGATGCACATCTGGAGGCATTCTGTAATCTGTGGTCTACCGGGTGTTGACGAAAAACAGAAATTGCATCGGCATTGAATACAACAATAAATATGCGCACCTTCCTCCATGGGAGTAATGACTCAAACAGTCTACGCTTTCATCGTTCCCAGGAAGACCAGTAGTAGTTTCCGATGCACATGTGGTGGCATTCTGTAATCTGTGGACTATCAGAGTGTTGATGAATCAAAAAAATTGCGTCGGGATTGAATACAACAGTCACCATCCGCACTTTCCTCCATGGGAGTAATGTCTGAAACAGTCAACGCTTTGATCATTCCCTGGAAGACCAGTAGTAATTTCCGATGCACATCTGGTGGCATTCTGTTATCTGTGGACTATCAGAGTGTTGATGAAACACAGAAAGTGCATCGGGTTATAATACAAGAGTCACCATGCGCACTTTCCTCCATGGGAGTAATGTCCCAAACAGTCTACGCTTTGATCGTTCCCTGGAAGACCAGTAGTAGTTTCCGATGCACATCTGGGGGCATTCTGTAATCTGTGGACTATCAGAGTGTTGTTGAAACACAGAAATTGTATTGGGATTGAATACAACAGTCACCATGCGCACTTTCCTCCATGGGAGTAATTCTCAAACAGTCTACGCTTTGATCGTTCCCTGGAAGACCAGTAGTAATTTCCGATGCACATGTGGTGGCATTCTGTAATCTGTGGACTATCAGAGTGTTGATGAATCAAAAAAATTGCGTCGGGATTGAATACAACAGTCACCATCCGCACTTTCCTCCATGGGAGTAATGTCTGAAACAGTCTACGCTTTCATCGTTCCCTGGAAGACAGTAGTAGTTTCCATTGACATCTGGAGGCATTCTGTAATCTGTGGACATTCAAAGTGTTGAAGAAAGGCAGAAATTGCAACGGCATTGAATATAACAGTCACCATGCTCACCTTCCTCCATGGGAGTAAAGTCGCAAAGAGTCTACGCCTTGATCGTTCCCTGGAAGACCAGTAGTAGTATCCGATGCACATCAGGAGGCATTCTGTAATCTGTGGTCTACCGGGTGTTGACGAAAAACAGAAATTGCATCGGCATTGAATACAACAGTAACTATGAGCACCTTCCTCCATGGGAGTAATGACTCAAACAGTATACGCTTTCATCGTTCCCAGGAAGTCTAGTAGTAGTTTCCGATGCACATGTGGTGGCATTCTGTAATCTGTAGACTACCAGAGTGTTGATGAATCACAAAAATTGCATCGGGATTGAATACAACAGTCACCATCCGCACTTTCCTCCATGGGAGTAATGACTCAAACAGTCTACGCTTTCATCGTTCCCAGGAAGACCAGTAGTAGTTTCCGATGCACATGTGGTGGCATTCTGTAATCTGTGGACTATCAGAGTGTTGATGAATCAAAAAAATTGGGTCGGGATTGAATACAACAGTCACCATCCGCACTTTCCTCCATGGGAGTAATGTCTGAAACAGTCAACGCTTTGATCGTTCAAGTGAAGACCAGTAGTAATTTCCGATGCACATCTGGTGGCATTCTGTAATCTGCGGACTTTCAGAGTGTTGATGAAACACAGATATAGTATGGCGATTGAATACAACAGTCAATATGCGCACTTTTCTCCACGGGAGTAATGTCTCAAAGAGTCTACGCTTTGATCGTTCCCTGGAAGACTAGTAGTAGTTTCCGATGCACATCTGGAGGCATTCTGTAATCTGTGGACTATCAGAGTGTTGATGAAACACAGAAAGTGCATCGCGTTTGAATACAACAGTCGCCATACCCACTTTCCTCCACTGGAGTAATGTCTCAAACAGTCTACGCTTTGATCGTTCCCTGGATGACCAGTAGTAGATTCCGATGCGCATATGGAGGCATTCTGTAATATGTGGACCTTCAAAGTGTTGATGAAACACGGAAATTGCATCGGCATTGAATATACAACAGTAACCATGCGCACTTTCCTCCATGGGAGTAATTTCTCAAACAGTCTACGCTTTGATCGTTCCCAGGAAGACCAGTAGTAGTTTTCGATGCACTTCTTGAGGCATTCTGTAATCTGTGGACCTTCAAAGTGTTGATGAAATACAGAAATTGCCTCGGGATTGAATACAACAGTCACCATTAGCACTTCCCTCCACGGGAGTAATGTCTCAAACAGTCTACGCTTTGATCGTTCCCTGGAAGACCAGTAGTAGTTTCCGATGCACATCTGGTGGCATTCTGTAATCTGTGGACTTTCAAAGTGTTGATGAAACACAGAAATTGCATCGGGATTGAATTCAAGAGTCACCATGCGCACTTTCCTCCATGGCAGTAATGTCTCAAACAGTCAAATCTTTGATCGTTCCCAGGAAGACCAGTAGTAGTTTCCGACGCACATCTGGAGGCATTCGAAAATCTGTGGACTATCAGAGTGTTGATGAAACACAGAAAGTGCATCGGGATTGAATACAACAGTCACAATGCGCAGTTCCCTCCATCTGAGTAATGTGTGAAACAGTCTAAGCTTTCATCGTTCCCTGGAAGACAGTAGTAGTTTCCATTGACATCTGGTGGCATTCTGTAATCTGTGGACTTTCAAAGTGTTGATGAAACACAGAAATTGCATCGGGCTTGAATACAACAGTCACCATGCGCACTTTCCTCCATGGGAGTAATGTCTCAAACAGTCTACACTTTGATCGTTTCCTGGAAGACCAGTAGTAGTTTCCGATGCACATCTGGAGGCATTCTGTAATCTGTGGACCTTCAAAGTGTTGATGAAACAAAGAAATTGCATCGGGATTGAATATACAACAGTAACCATGCACACTTTCATCCATGGAAGTAAGGTCTCAAACAGTCTACGCTTTGATCGTTCCCTGGAAGACCAGTAGTAGTTTCCGATGCACATCTTGAGGCATTCTGTAATCTGTCGACCTTCAAAGTGTTGATGAAACACAGAAATTGCCTCGGGATTGAAAACAACAGTCACCATGCGCACTTTCCTCCATGGGAGAAATGTCTCAAACAGTCTACACTTTGATCGTTTCCTGGAAGACCAGTAGTAGTTTCCGATGCACATCTAGAGGCATTCTGTAATCTGTGGACTATCAGAGTGTTGATGAAACACAGAAACTGCATCGCGATTTAATACAAGAGCCACCATGCGCACTTTCCTCGGTGGGAGTAATGTCTCAGACAGTCTACGCTTTCATCTTTCCCAGGACGACCAGTAGTAGTTTCTGATGCACATCTGGAGGTATTCTGTAATCTGTGGACCTTCAAAGTGTTGATGAAACACAGAAATTGCATCGGGATTGAATACAACAGCCACATGCGCACTTTCCTCCATGGGAGTAATGTCTCAAACAGTCTACGCTTTGATCGTTCCCTGGAAGACAAGTAGTAGTTTCCGATGCACATCTTGAGGCATTCTGTAATCTGTGGACCCTCAAAGTGTTGATGAAACACAGAAATTGCCTCGGGATTGAATAAAACAGTCACCATGCGCACTTTCCACCATGGGAGTAATGTCTCAAACAGTCTACACTTTGATCGTTTCCTGGAAGATCAGTAGTAGTTTCCGATGCACATCTGGAGGCATTCTGTAATCTGTGGACTATCAGAGTGTGGTTGAAACACAGAAATTGCCTCGGGATTGAATACAACAGTCACCATGCGCACTTTCCTCCATGGGAGTAATGTCTCAAACTGTCATCGATTTGATCGTTCCCTAAAGGCCATTAGTAGTTTCCGATGCACATCTGGAGACATTCTGTAATCCTTGGACTATCAGAGTGTTGATGAAACACAGAAATTTCATCGGGATTGAATACAACAGTCACCATGCGCACGTCCCTCCATGGGAGTAATGTCTGAGGCAGTCTAGGCTTTGATCGTTCACTGGAAGACCAGTAGTAGTTTCCGATGCACATCTGGTGGCATTCTGTAATCTGTGGACTATCAGAGTGTTGATGCAACACAGAAATTGTATGGGGGTTGAATACAACAGTCACCATGCGAACTTTCCTCCACGGGAGTAATGTCTCAAACAGTCTACGCTTTGATAGTTCCCTGGAAGACCAGAAGTTTTTTCTGATGCACATCTGAAGGCATTCTGTTATCTGTGGACCTTCAAAGTGTTGATGAAACACAGAAATTGCATCGAGAGTGAATACAACAGTCACCATCCGCACTTTCCTCCATGGGAGTAACGTCTGAAACAGTCTACGCTTTGATCGTTCCCTGGAAGACCAGTAGTAGTTTCCGATGCACATCTTGAGGCACTCTGTAATCTGTGGACCTTCAAAGTGTTGATGAAACACAGAAATTGCCTCGGGATTGAATACAACAGTCACCATGCGCACTTTCCTCCATGGGAGTAATGTCTCAAACAGTCTACACTTTGATCGTTTCCTGGAAGATCAGTAGTAGTTTCCGATGCACATCTGGAGGCATTCTGTAATCTGTGGACTATCAGAGTGTTGATGAAACACAGAAATTGCATCAGGATTGAATACAACAGTCACCATGCGCACTTTCCTCCATGGGAGTAATGTCTCAAACTGTCATCGATTTGATCGTTCCCTAAACGCCATTAGTAGTATCCGATGCATATCTGGAGGCATTCTGTACTGTGTGGTCTATCCGGGTGTTGATGAAACACAGATATTGCATCGGCATTGAATACAACAGTCACCATGCGCACCTTCCTCCATGGGAGTAATGTCTCAAACAGTCTACGCCTTGATTGTTCCCTGGAAGACCAGTAGTAGTTTCCGATGCACATCTGGAGGCATTCTGTAATCTGTGGACTATCAGAGTGTTGTTGAAACACAGAAATTGCATCGCGATTTAATACAAGAGTCACCATGCGCACTTTCCTCGATGGGAGTAATGTCTCAGACAGTCTACGCTTTCATCTTTCCCAGGACGACCAGTAGCAGTTTCTGATGCACATCTGGTGCCATTCTGTAATCTGTGGACTATCAGGGTGTTGATGAAACACATAAATAGTATGGGGATTGAATACAACAGTCAACATGCGCACTTTCCTCCACGGGAATAATATCTCAAACAGTCAACGCTTTGATCGTTCCCCGGAAGACCAGTAGTAGTTTCCGATGCACATCTGGAGGCATTCTGTAATCCTTGGACTATCAGAGTGTTGATGAAACACAGAAATTCCATCGGGATTGAATACAACAGTCACCATGTGCACTTTACTTCATGGGAGTAATTCTCAAACAGTCTACGCTTTGATCGTTCCCAGGAAGACCAGTAGTAGTTTTCGATGCACATCTTGAGGCATTCTGTAATCTGTGAACCTTCAAAGTGTTGTTGAAACACAGAAATTGCATCGGGATTGAATACAACAGTCACCATCCGCACTTCCCTCCATGGGAGTAATGTCTGAAACCGTCTACGCTTTGATCGTTCCCTGGAAGACCAGTAGTAGTTTCCGATGCACATCTGGTGGCATTCTGTAATCTGTGGACTATCAGAGTGTTGATGCAACACAGAAATTGTATGGGGATTGAATACAACAGTCACCATGCGCACTTTCCTCCACGGGAGTAATGTCTCAAACAGTCTACGCTTTGATCGTTCCCTGGAAGACCAGTAGTAGTTTCCGATGCACATCTGAAGGCATTCTGTAGTCTGTGGACTATCAGAGAGTTGATGAAACACAGAAATTGCACCTGGATTGAATACAACAGTCACCATGCGCACTTTCCTCCATGGGAGTAATGTCTCAAACAGTCTACGCTTTGTTCGCTCCCTGGAAGACCAGTAGTAGTTTCCGATGCACGTCTGGAGGCATTCTGTAATCTGTGGACCTTCAAAGTGCTGATGAAACACAGAAATTGTATCGGGATTGAATACAACAGGCACCATGCGTACATTTCTCTATGGGTTATGTCTCATACATTCTACGCTTTGATCGTTCCCTGGAAGACCAGTAGTAGTTTCCGATGCACACCTAAAGGCATTCTGTAATCTGTGGACCTTCCAAATGTTAATGAAACACAGAAATTGCATCGGGATTGAATACAACAGTCACCATGCGCACTTACCTCCATGGGAGTAATGTCTCAAACAGTCAATTCTTCGATCGTTCCCTGGAAGACCAGTAGTAGTTTCCGATGCACATCTGGAGGCAATCTGTAATCTGTGGACCTTAAAAGTGATGATGAAACACAGAAATACCCTCAGGAGTGAATACAACAGTCACCAACCGCACTTTCCCCAATGGGAGTAATGTCTCAAACTGTCCACGCATTGATCGTTACCTGGAAGACCAGTAGTAGTTTCCGATGCTCATCTGGAGGCATTCTGTAATCTGTGGACTATCAGAGTGTTGAAGAAACACAAAAATTGCATCGGGATTGATAAACAACAGACACCATGCGCACTTTCCTCCATGGGAGTAATATCTCAAACAGTCTACGCTTCGATCGTTCCCTGGAAGACCAGTAGTAGTTTCCGATGCACATCTGAAGGCATTCTGTAATCTGTGGACTATCAGAGTGTTGATGAAACACAGAAATTCCATCGAGATTGAATACAACAGTCACCATGCGCACTTTCCTCCATGGGAGTAATGTCTAAAGTAGTCTAAGCTTTGATCATTCCCTGGAAGACCAGTAGTAGTTTCCGATGCACATCTGGAGGCATTCTGTAATCTGTGGACTATCAGAGTATTGATGAAAGAAATTGCATCGGGATTGAATACAATAGTCACCATTCGCACTTTCCTACATGGGAGTAATGTCTCAAACAGTCTACGCTTTGTTCGGTACCTGGAAGACCAGTAGTAGTTTCCGATGCACGTCTGGAGGCATTCTGTAATCTGTGGACCTTCAAAGTGCTGATGAAACACAGAAATTGCATCGGGATTGGATACAACAATCACCAACCGCACATTCCGCCATGGGAGTAATGTCTCAAACAATGTACGCATTGATCGTTCCCTGGAAGACCAGTAGCAGTTTCCGATGCACATCTGGAGGCATTCTGTAATGTGTGGACTATCAGAGAATTGAAGAAACACAGAAATTGCATCGGGATTGATTAGAACAGTCACCATGCGCACTTTCCTCCATGGGAGTAATGTCTCAAACAGTCTACGCTTCGATCGTTCCCTGTAAGACCAGTAGTAGTTTCCGATGCACATCTGGAGGCATTCTGTAATCTGTGGACTATCAGAGTGTTGATGAATCAAAAAAATTGGGTCGGGATTGAATACAACAGTCACCATCCGCACTTTCCTCCATGGGAGTAATGTCTGAAACAGTCAACGCTTTGATCGTTCAAGTGAAGACCAGTAGTAATTTCCGATGCACATCTGGTGGCATTCTGTAATCTGCGGACTATCAGAGTGTTGATGAAACACAGATATAGTATGGCGATTGAATACAACAGTCAATATGCGCACTTTTCTCCACGGGAGTAATGTCTCAAAGAGTCTACGCTTTGATCGTTCCCTGGAAGACTAGTAGTAGTTTCCGATGCACATCTGGAGGCATTCTGTAATCTGTGGACTATCAGAGTGTTGATGAAACACAGAAAGTGCATCGCGTTTGAATACAACAGTCGCCATACCCACTTTCCTCCACTGGAGTAATGTCTCAAACAGTCTACGCTTTGATCGTTCCCTGGATGACCAGTAGTAGATTCCGATGCGCATATGGAGGCATTCTGTAATATGTGGACCTTCAAAGTGTTGATGAAACACGGAAATTGCATCGGCATTGAATATACAACAGTAACCATGCGCACTTTCCTCCATGGGAGTAATTTCTCAAACAGTCTACGCTTTGATCGTTCCCAGGAGGACCAGTAGTAGTTTTCGATGCACTTCTTGAGGCATTCTGTAATCTGTGGACCTTCAAAGTGTTGATGAAATACAGAAATTGCCTCGGGATTGAATACAACAGTCACCATTAGCACTTCCCTCCACGGGAGTAATGTCTCAAACAGTCTACGCTTTGATCGTTCCCTGGAAGACCAGTAGTAGTTTCCGATGCACATCTGGTGGCATTCTGTAATCTGTGGACTTTCAAAGTGTTGATGAAACACAGAAATTGCATCGGGATTGAATTCAAGAGTCACCATGCGCACTTTCCTCCATGGCAGTAATGTCTCAAACAGTCAAATCTTTGATCGTTCCCAGGAAGACCAGTAGTAGTTTCCGACGCACATCTGGAGGCATTCGAAAATCTGTGGACTATCAGAGTGTTGATGAAACACAGAAAGTGCATCGGGATTGAATACAACAGTCACAATGCGCAGTTCCCTCCATCTGAGTAATGTGTGAAACAGTCTAAGCTTTCATCGTTCCCTGGAAGACAGTAGTAGTTTCCATTGACATCTGGTGGCATTCTGTAATCTGTGGACTTTCAAAGTGTTGATGAAACACAGAAATTGCATCGGGCTTGAATACAACAGTCACCATGCGCACTTTCCTCCATGGGAGTAATGTCTCAAACAGTCTACACTTTGATCGTTTCCTGGAAGACCAGTAGTAGTTTCCGATGCACATCTGGAGGCATTCTGTAATCTGTGGACCTTCAAAGTGTTGATGAAACAAAGAAATTGCATCGGGATTGAATATACAACAGTAACCATGCACACTTTCATCCATGGAAGTAAGGTCTCAAACAGTCTACGCTTTGATCGTTCCCTGGAAGACCAGTAGTAGTTTCCGATGCACATCTTGAGGCATTCTGTAATCTGTCGACCTTCAAAGTGTTGATGAAACACAGAAATTGCCTCGGGATTGAAAACAACAGTCACCATGCGCACTTTCCTCCATGGGAGAAATGTCTCAAACAGTCTACACTTTGATCGTTTCCTGGAAGACCAGTAGTAGTTTCCGATGCACATCTAGAGGCATTCTGTAATCTGTGGACTATCAGAGTGTTGATGAAACACAGAAACTGCATCGCGATTTAATACAAGAGCCACCATGCGCACTTTCCTCGGTGGGAGTAATGTCTCAGACAGTCTACGCTTTCATCTTTCCCAGGACGACCAGTAGTAGTTTCTGATGCACATCTGGAGGTATTCTGTAATCTGTGGACCTTCAAAGTGTTGATGAAACACAGAAATTGCATCGGGATTGAATACAACAGCCACATGCGCACTTTCCTCCATGGGAGTAATGTCTCAAACAGTCTACGCTTTGATCGTTCCCTGGAAGACAAGTAGTAGTTTCCGATGCACATCTTGAGGCATTCTGTAATCTGTGGACCCTCAAAGTGTTGATGAAACACAGAAATTGCCTCGGGATTGAATAAAACAGTCACCATGCGCACTTTCCACCATGGGAGTAATGTCTCAAACAGTCTACACTTTGATCGTTTCCTGGAAGATCAGTAGTAGTTTCCGATGCACATCTGGAAGCATTCTGTAATCTGTGGACTATCAGAGTGTGGTTGAAACACAGAAATTGCCTCGGGATTGAATACAACAGTCACCATGCGCACTTTCCTCCATGGGAGTAATGTCTCAAACTGTCATCGATTTGATCGTTCCCTAAAGGCCATTAGTAGTTTCCGATGCACATCTGGAGACATTCTGTAATCCTTGGACTATCAGAGTGTTGATGAAACACAGAAATTTCATCGGGATTGAATACAACAGTCACCATGCGCACGTCCCTCCATGGGAGTAATGTCTGAGGCAGTCTAGGCTTTGATCGTTCACTGGAAGACCAGTAGTAGTTTCCGATGCACATCTGGTGGCATTCTGTAATCTGTGGACTATCAGAGTGTTGATGCAACACAGAAATTGTATGGGGGTTGAATACAACAGTCACCATGCGAACTTTCCTCCACGGGAGTAATGTCTCAAACAGTCTACGCTTTGATAGTTCCCTGGAAGACCAGAAGTTTTTTCTGATGCACATCTGAAGGCATTCTGTTATCTGTGGACCTTCAAAGTGTTGATGAAACACAGAAATTGCATCGAGAGTGAATACAACAGTCACCATCCGCACTTTCCTCCATGGGAGTAACGTCTGAAACAGTCTACGCTTTGATCGTTCCCTGGAAGACCAGTAGTAGTTTCCGATGCACATCTTGAGGCACTCTGTAATCTGTGGACCTTCAAAGTGTTGATGAAACACAGAAATTGCCTCGGGATTGAATACAACAGTCACCATGCGCACTTTCCTCCATGGGAGTAATGTCTCAAACAGTCTACACTTTGATCGTTTCCTGGAAGATCAGTAGTAGTTTCCGATGCACATCTGGAGGCATTCTGTAATCTGTGGACTATCAGAGTGTTGATGAAACACAGAAATTGCATCAGGATTGAATACAACAGTCACCATGCGCACTTTCCTCCATGGGAGTAATGTCTCAAACTGTCATCGATTTGATCGTTCCCTAAACGCCATTAGTAGTATCCGATGCATATCTGGAGGCATTCTGTACTGTGTGGTCTATCCGGGTGTTGATGAAACACAGATATTGCATCGGCATTGAATACAACAGTCACCATGCGCACCTTCCTCCATGGGAGTAATGTCTCAAACAGTCTACGCCTTGATTGTTCCCTGGAAGACCAGTAGTAGTTTCCGATGCACATCTGGAGGCATTCTGTAATCTGTGGACTATCAGAGTGTTGATGCAACACAGAAATTGTATGGGGGTTGAATACAACAGTCACCATGCGCACTTTCCTCCACGGGAGTAATGTCTCAAACAGTCTACGCTTTGATCGTTCCCTGGAAGACCAGTAGTAGTTTCCGATGCACATCTGAAGGCATTCTGTAGTCTGTGGACTATCAGAGAGTTGATGAAACACAGAAATTGCACCTGGATTGAATACAACAGTCACCATGCGCACTTTCCTCCATGGGAGTAATGTCTCAAACAGTCTACGCTTTGTTCGCTCCCTGGAAGACCAGTAGTAGTTTCCGATGCACGTCTGGAGGCATTCTGTAATCTGTGGACCTTCAAAGTGCTGATGAAACACAGAAATTGTATCGGGATTGAATACAACAGGCACCATGCGTACATTTCTCTATGGGTTATGTCTCATACATTCTACGCTTTGATCGTTCCCTGGAAGACCAGTAGTAGTTTCCGATGCACACCTAAAGGCATTCTGTAATCTGTGGACCTTCCAAATGTTAATGAAACACAGAAATTGCATCGGGATTGAATACAACAGTCACCATGCGCACTTACCTCCATGGGAGTAATGTCTCAAACAGTCAATTCTTCGATCGTTCCCTGGAAGACCAGTAGTAGTTTCCGATGCACATCTGGAGGCAATCTGTAATCTGTGGACCTTAAAAGTGATGATGAAACACAGAAATACCCTCAGGAGTGAATACAACAGTCACCAACCGCACTTTCCCCAATGGGAGTAATGTCTCAAACTGTCCACGCATTGATCGTTACCTGGAAGACCAGTAGTAGTTTCCGATGCTCATCTGGAGGCATTCTGTAATCTGTGGACTATCAGAGTGTTGAAGAAACACAAAAATTGCATCGGGATTGATAAACAACAGACACCATGCGCACTTTCCTCCATGGGAGTAATATCTCAAACAGTCTACGCTTCGATCGTTCCCTGGAAGACCAGTAGTAGTTTCCGATGCACATCTGAAGGCATTCTGTAATCTGTGGACTATCAGAGTGTTGATGAAACACAGAAATTCCATCGAGATTGAATACAACAGTCACCATGCGCACTTTCCTCCATGGGAGTAATGTCTAAAGTAGTCTAAGCTTTGATCATTCCCTGGAAGACCAGTAGTAGTTTCCGATGCACATCTGGAGGCATTCTGTAATCTGTGGACTATCAGAGTATTGATGAAAGAAATTGCATCGGGATTGAATACAATAGTCACCATTCGCACTTTCCTACATGGGAGTAATGTCTCAAACAGTCTACGCTTTGTTCGGTACCTGGAAGACCAGTAGTAGTTTCCGATGCACGTCTGGAGGCATTCTGTAATCTGTGGACCTTCAAAGTGCTGATGAAACACAGAAATTGCATCGGGATTGGATACAACAATCACCAACCGCACATTCCGCCATGGGAGTAATGTCTCAAACAATGTACGCATTGATCGTTCCCTGGAAGACCAGTAGCAGTTTCCGATGCACATCTGGAGGCATTCTGTAATGTGTGGACTATCAGAGAATTGAAGAAACACAGAAATTGCATCGGGATTGATTAGAACAGTCACCATGCGCACTTTCCTCCATGGGAGTAATGTCTCAAACAGTCTACGCTTCGATCGTTCCCTGTAAGACCAGTAGTAGTTTCCGATGCACATCTGGAGGCATTCTGTAATCTGTGGACTATCAGAGTGTTGATGAATCAAAAAAATTGGGTCGGGATTGAATACAACAGTCACCATCCGCACTTTCCTCCATGGGAGTAATGTCTGAAACAGTCAACGCTTTGATCGTTCAAGTGAAGACCAGTAGTAATTTCCGATGCACATCTGGTGGCATTCTGTAATCTGCGGACTATCAGAGTGTTGATGAAACACAGATATAGTATGGCGATTGAATACAACAGTCAATATGCGCACTTTTCTCCACGGGAGTAATGTCTCAAAGAGTCTACGCTTTGATCGTTCCCTGGAAGACTAGTAGTAGTTTCCGATGCACATCTGGAGGCATTCTGTAATCTGTGGACTATCAGAGTGTTGATGAAACACAGAAAGTGCATCGCGTTTGAATACAACAGTCGCCATACCCACTTTCCTCCACTGGAGTAATGTCTCAAACAGTCTACGCTTTGATCGTTCCCTGGATGACCAGTAGTAGATTCCGATGCGCATATGGAGGCATTCTGTAATATGTGGACCTTCAAAGTGTTGATGAAACACGGAAATTGCATCGGCATTGAATATACAACAGTAACCATGCGCACTTTCCTCCATGGGAGTAATTTCTCAAACAGTCTACGCTTTGATCGTTCCCAGGAGGACCAGTAGTAGTTTTCGATGCACTTCTTGAGGCATTCTGTAATCTGTGGACCTTCAAAGTGTTGATGAAATACAGAAATTGCCTCGGGATTGAATACAACAGTCACCATTAGCACTTCCCTCCACGGGAGTAATGTCTCAAACAGTCTACGCTTTGATCGTTCCCTGGAAGACCAGTAGTAGTTTCCGATGCACATCTGGTGGCATTCTGTAATCTGTGGACTTTCAAAGTGTTGATGAAACACAGAAATTGCATCGGGATTGAATTCAAGAGTCACCATGCGCACTTTCCTCCATGGCAGTAATGTCTCAAACAGTCAAATCTTTGATCGTTCCCAGGAAGACCAGTAGTAGTTTCCGACGCACATCTGGAGGCATTCGAAAATCTGTGGACAATCAGAGTGTTGATGAAACACAGAAAGTGCATCGGGATTGAATACAACAGTCACAATGCGCAGTTCCCTCCATCTGAGTAATGTGTGAAACAGTCTAAGCTTTCATCGTTCCCTGGAAGACAGTAGTAGTTTCCATTGACATCTGGTGGCATTCTGTAATCTGTGGACTTTCAAAGTGTTGATGAAACACAGAAATTGCATCGGGCTTGAATACAACAGTCACCATGCGCACTTTCCTCCATGGGAGTAATGTCTCAAACAGTCTACACTTTGATCGTTTCCTGGAAGACCAGTAGTAGTTTCCGATGCACATCTGGAGGCATTCTGTAATCTGTGGACCTTCAAAGTGTTGATGAAACAAAGAAATTGCATCGGGATTGAATATACAACAGTAACCATGCACACTTTCATCCATGGAAGTAAGGTCTCAAACAGTCTACGCTTTGATCGTTCCCTGGAAGACCAGTAGTAGTTTCCGATGCACATCTTGAGGCATTCTGTAATCTGTCGACCTTCAAAGTGTTGATGAAACACAGAAATTGCCTCGGGATTGAAAACAACAGTCACCATGCGCACTTTCCTCCATGGGAGAAATGTCTCAAACAGTCTACACTTTGATCGTTTCCTGGAAGACCAGTAGTAGTTTCCGATGCACATCTAGAGGCATTCTGTAATCTGTGGACTATCAGAGTGTTGATGAAACACAGAAACTGCATCGCGATTTAATACAAGAGCCACCATGCGCACTTTCCTCGGTGGGAGTAATGTCTCAGACAGTCTACGCTTTCATCTTTCCCAGGACGACCAGTAGTAGTTTCTGATGCACATCTGGAGGTATTCTGTAATCTGTGGACCTTCAAAGTGTTGATGAAACACAGAAATTGCATCGGGATTGAATACAACAGCCACATGCGCACTTTCCTCCATGGGAGTAATGTCTCAAACAGTCTACGCTTTGATCGTTCCCTGGAAGACAAGTAGTAGTTTCCGATGCACATCTTGAGGCATTCTGTAATCTGTGGACCCTCAAAGTGTTGATGAAACACAGAAATTGCCTCGGGATTGAATAAAACAGTCACCATGCGCACTTTCCACCATGGGAGTAATGTCTCAAACAGTCTACACTTTGATCGTTTCCTGGAAGATCAGTAGTAGTTTCCGATGCACATCTGGAAGCATTCTGTAATCTGTGGACTATCAGAGTGTGGTTGAAACACAGAAATTGCCTCGGGATTGAATACAACAGTCACCATGCGCACTTTCCTCCATGGGAGTAATGTCTCAAACTGTCATCGATTTGATCGTTCCCTAAAGGCCATTAGTAGTTTCCGATGCACATCTGGAGACATTCTGTAATCCTTGGACTATCAGAGTGTTGATGAAACACAGAAATTTCATCGGGATTGAATACAACAGTCACCATGCGCACGTCCCTCCATGGGAGTAATGTCTGAGGCAGTCTAGGCTTTGATCGTTCACTGGAAGACCAGTAGTAGTTTCCGATGCACATCTGGTGGCATTCTGTAATCTGTGGACTATCAGAGTGTTGATGCAACACAGAAATTGTATGGGGGTTGAATACAACAGTCACCATGCGAACTTTCCTCCACGGGAGTAATGTCTCAAACAGTCTACGCTTTGATAGTTCCCTGGAAGACCAGAAGTTTTTTCTGATGCACATCTGAAGGCATTCTGTTATCTGTGGACCTTCAAAGTGTTGATGAAACACAGAAATTGCATCGAGAGTGAATACAACAGTCACCATCCGCACTTTCCTCCATGGGAGTAACGTCTGAAACAGTCTACGCTTTGATCGTTCCCTGGAAGACCAGTAGTAGTTTCCGATGCACATCTTGAGGCACTCTGTAATCTGTGGACCTTCAAAGTGTTGATGAAACACAGAAATTGCCTCGGGATTGAATACAACAGTCACCATGCGCACTTTCCTCCATGGGAGTAATGTCTCAAACAGTCTACACTTTGATCGTTTCCTGGAAGATCAGTAGTAGTTTCCGATGCACATCTGGAGGCATTCTGTAATCTGTGGACTATCAGAGTGTTGATGAAACACAGAAATTGCATCAGGATTGAATACAACAGTCACCATGCGCACTTTCCTCCATGGGAGTAATGTCTCAAACTGTCATCGATTTGATCGTTCCCTAAACGCCATTAGTAGTATCCGATGCATATCTGGAGGCATTCTGTACTGTGTGGTCTATCCGGGTGTTGATGAAACACAGATATTGCATCGGCATTGAATACAACAGTCACCATGCGCACCTTCCTCCATGGGAGTAATGTCTCAAACAGTCTACGCCTTGATTGTTCCCTGGAAGACCAGTAGTAGTTTCCGATGCACATCTGGAGGCATTCTGTAATCTGTGGACTATCAGAGTGTTGTTGAAACACAGAAATTGCATCGCGATTTAATACAAGAGTCACCATGCGCACTTTCCTCGATGGGAGTAATGTCTCAGACAGTCTACGCTTTCATCTTTCCCAGGACGACCAGTAGCAGTTTCTGATGCACATCTGGTGCCATTCTGTAATCTGTGGACTATCAGGGTGTTGATGAAACACATAAATAGTATGGGGATTGAATACAACAGTCAACATGCGCACTTTCCTCCACGGGAATAATATCTCAAACAGTCAACGCTTTGATCGTTCCCCGGAAGACCAGTAGTAGTTTCCGATGCACATCTGGAGGCATTCTGTAATCCTTGGACTATCAGAGTGTTGATGAAACACAGAAATTGCATCGGGATTGAATAAAACAGTCACCATGCGCACTTTCCTCCATCGAAGTAATGTCTCAAACAATCTACGCTTTGATCGTTCCTTTGAAGACCATTAGTAGTTTCCGATGCACATCTGGAGGCATTCTGTAATCTGTGGACTATCAGAGTGTTGATGAAACACAGAAATTCCATCGGGATTGAATACAACAGTCACCATGTGCACTTTACTTCATGGGAGTAATTCTCAAACAGTCTACGCTTTGATCGTTCCCAGGAAGACCAGTAGTAGCTTTCGATGCACATCTTGAGGCATTCTGTAATCTGTGAACCTTCAAAGTGTTGTTGAAACACAGAAATTGCATCGGGATTGAATGCAACAGTCACCATCCGCACTTCCCTCCATGGGAGTAATGTCTGAAACCGTCTACGCTTTGATCGTTCCCTGGAAGACCAGTAGTAGTTTCCGATGCACATCTGGTGGCATTCTGTAATCTGTGGACTATCAGAGTGTTGATGCAACACAGAAATTGTATGGGGATTGAATACAACAGTCACCATGCGCACTTTCCTCCACGGGAGTAATGTCTCAAACAGTCTACGCTTTGATCGTTCCCTGGAAGACCAGTAGTAGTTTCCGATGCACATCTGAAGGCATTCTGTAGTCTGTGGACTATCAGAGAGTTGATGAAACACAGAAATTGCACCTGGATTGAATACAACAGTCACCATGCGCACTTTCCTCCATGGGAGTAATGTCTCAAACAGTCTACGCTTTGTTCGCTCCCTGGAAGACCAGTAGTAGTTTCCGATGCACATCTGGAGGCATTCTGTAATCTGTGGACCTTCAAAGTGCTGATGAAACACAGAAATTGTATCGGGATTGAATACAACAGGCACCATGCGTACATTTCTCTATGGGTTATGTCTCAAACATTCTACGCTTTGATCGTTCCCTGGAAGACCAGTAGTAGTTTCCGATGCACACCTAAAGGCATTCTGTAATCTGTGGACCTTCCAAATGTTAATGAAACACAGAAATTGCATCGGGATTGAATACAACAGTCACCATGCGCACTTACCTCCATGGGAGTAATGTCTCAAACAGTCAATTCTTCGATCGTTCCCTGGAAGACCAGTAGTAGTTTCCGATGCACATCTGGAGGCAATCTGTAATCTGTGGACCTTAAAAGTGATGATGAAACACAGAAATACCCTCAGGAGTGAATACAACAGTCACCAACCGCACTTTCCCCAATGGGAGTGATGTCTCAAACAGTCCACGCATTGATCGTTACCTGGAAGACCAGTAGTAGTTTCCGATGCTCATCTGGAGGCATTCTGTAATCTGTGGACTATCAGAGTGTTGAAGAAACACAAAAATTGCATCGGGATTGATAAACAACAGACACCATGCGCACTTTCCTCCATGGGAGTAATATCTCAAACAGTCTACGCTTCGATCGTTCCCTGGAAGACCAGTAGTAGTTTCCGATGCACATCTGAAGGCATTCTGTAATCTGTGGACTATCAGAGTGTTGATGAAACACAGAAATTCCATCGAGATTGAATACAACAGTCACCATGCGCACTTTCCTCCATGGGAGTAATGTCTAAAGTAGTCTAAGCTTTGATCATTCCCTGGAAGACCAGTAGTAGTTTCCGATGCACATCTGGAGGCATTCTGTAATCTGTGGACTATCAGAGTGTTGATGAAAGAAATTGCATCGGGATTGAATACAATAGTCACCATTCGCACTTTCCTACATGGGAGTAATGTCTCAAACAGTCTACGCTTTGTTCGGTACCTGGAAGACCAGTAGTAGTTTCCGATGCACGTCTGGAGGCATTCTGTAATCTGTGGACCTTCAAAGTGCTGATGAAACACAGAAATTGCATCGGGATTGGATACAACAATCACCAACCGCACATTCCGCCATGGGAGTAATGTCTCAAACAATGTACGCATTGATCGTTCCCTGGAAGACCAGTAGCAGTTTCCGATGCACATCTGGAGGCATTCTGTAATGTGTGGACTATCAGAGAATTGAAGAAACACAGAAATTGCATCGGGATTGATTAGAACAGTCACCATGCGCACTTTCCTCCATGGGAGTAATGTCTCAAACAGTCTACGCTTCGATCGTTCCCTGTAAGACCAGTAGTAGTTTCCGATGCACATCTGGAGGCATTCTGTAATCTGTGGACTATCAGAGTGTTGATGAAACACAGAAATTCCATCGAGATTGAATACAACGGTCACCATGCGCTCTTTCCTCCATGGGAGTAATGTCTGAAGTAGTCTAAGCTTTGATCGTATCCTGCAAGACCAGTAGTAGTTTCCGATGCACATCTGCAGGCATTCTGTAACCAGTGGACTATCAGAGTGTTGATGAAAGACAGAAATTGCATCGGGATTGAATACAACAGTCACCATTCGCACATTCCTACATGGGAGTAATGTCTCAAACAGTCTACGCTTTGTTCGCTCCCTGGAAGACCACTAGTAGTTTCCGATGCACATCTGGAGGCATTCTGTAATCTGTGGACCTTCAAAGTGCTGATAAAACACAGAAATTGCATCGGGTTTGAATACAACAGGCACCATGCGTACATTTCTCCATGGGAGTAATATCTCAAACAGTCTACGCTTTGATCGTTATCTGGAAGACCAGTAGTAGTTTCGATTCACATCTGGAGGCATTCAGTAATCTGTGGATCTTGAAAGTGTTGATGAAATACAGAAATTGCATCGGGATTGAATAAAACAGTCACCATCCGCATTTTACTCCATGGGAGTAAGGTCTCAAACAGTCTACGCTTTAATCGTTCCCTGTATGACCAGTAGTAGTTTCCGATGCACATGTGGAGGCATTCTGTAATCTGTGGACTATCAGAGTGTTGATGTAAGAAATTGCATCGGGATTGAATACAACAGTCACCATTCTCACTTTCCTACATGGGAGTAATGTCTCAAACAGTCTCTGCTTTGTTCGCTCCCTGGAAGACCAGTAGTAGTTTCCGATGCACACCTGAAGGCATTCTGTAATCTGTGGACCTTCAAAGTGCTGATGAAACACAGAAATTGCATCGGGATTGAATACAACAGACGCCAACCGCACTTTCCCCAATGGGAGTAATGTCTCAAACAGTCTACGCATTGATCGTTCCCTGGAAGACCAGTAGTAGTTTCCGATGCTCATCTGGAGGCATTCTGTAACCTGTGGACTATCCGAGTGTAGATGAAACACAGAAATTGCATCGGCATTGAATACAACGGTCACCATGACCACTTTCCTCCATGGGAGTAATGTCTCAAACAGTCTACGCTTTGATCGTTCCCTGGAAGACCAGTAGTAGTTTCGATTCACATCTGGAGGCATTCAGTAACCTGTTGACCTTCAAAGTGTTGATGAAACACGGAGATTGCATCGGGATTGAATACAACAATCACCATCAGCATTTCACATCATGGGAGCAAGGTCTCAAACAGTCTACGCTTTGATCGTTCCCTGGAAGACCAGTAGTAGTTTCCGATGCACATCTGGAGGCAATCTGTAATCTGTGGACCTTAAAATTGTTGATGAAACACAGAAATAGCCTCAGGTGTGAATACAACAGACGCCAACCGCACTTTCCCCAATGGGAGTAATGTCTCAAACTGTCTACGCATTGATCGTTCCCTGGAAGACCAGTAGTAGTTTCCGATGCTCATCTGGAGGCATTCTGTTACCTGTGGACTATCAGAGTGTTGAAGAAACACAAAAATTGCATCGGGATTGAATACAACAGACACCATGCGCTCTTTCCTCCATGGGAGTAATGTCTCCAACAGTCTACGCTTCGATCGTTCCCTGGAAGACCAGTTGTAGTTTCCGATGCACATCTGGAGGCATTCTGTAATGTGTGGACTATCAGAGTGTTGATGAAAGAAATTGCATCGGGATTGAAAACAACAGTCACCATTCGCACTTTCCTACATGGGAGTAATGTCTCAAACAGTCTACGCTTTGATCGCTCCCTGGAAGACCAGTAGTAGTTTCCGTTGCACATCTGGAGGCATTCTGTAATCTGTGGACTATCAGAGTGTTGAAGAAACACAGATATTGCATTGGGATTGAATACAACAGTCACCATGCGCACTTTCCTCCCTGGGAGTAATATCTCAAACAGTCTACGCTTTGATCGTTCCCTGTAAGACCAGTAGTAGTTTCCGATGCACATCTGGAGGCATTCTGTAATCTGTGGACTATCAGAGTGTTGATGAAACACAGAAATTGCATCGGGATTGAATACAACAGGCACCATGCGCACTTTCCTCCATGGGAGTAGTGTCTGAAGTAGTCTAAGCTTTGATCGTTCCCTGGAAGACCAGTAGTAGTTTCCGATGCACATCTGGAGGCATTCTGTAATCTGTGGACTATCAGATTGTTGATGAAAGACAGAAATTGCATCGGGATTGAATACAAGAGTCACCATGCGCACTTTCCTACATGGGAGTAATGTCTCAAACAGTCTACGCTTTGATCGTTACCTGGAAGACCAGTAGTAGTTTCCGATGCACATCTGGAGGCATTCTGTAATCTGTGGACCTTCAAAGTGCTGATGAAACACAGAAATTGCATCGGGATTGAATACAACAGGCACCATGCGTACATTTCTCCATGGAGTAATGTGTCAAACAGTCTACGCTTTGATCGTTCCCTGGAAGACCAGTAATAGTTTCCGATGCACACCTGAAGGCATTCTGTAATCTGTGGACCTTCAAAGTGTTGATGAAACACAGAAATTGCATCGGGATGGAATACAACAGGCACCATGCGTACATTTCTCCATGGGAGTTATGTCTCAAACTGTCATCGCTTTGATCGTTTCCTGAAGACCAGTGGTAGTTTCCGATGCACATCTGGAGGCCTTCTGTAATCTATGGACTATCCGAGTGTTGATGAAACACAGAAATTGCAACGGGATTGAATACAACAGACACCATACGCACTTTCCTCCATGGGAGTAATGTCTCAAACAGTCTACGCTTCGATCGTTCCCTGGAAGACCAGTAGTAGTCTCCGATGCACATCTGGAGGCATTCTGTAATCTGTGGACCTTCAAAGTGCTGATGAAACACAGAAATTGCATCGGGATTGAATACAACAGGCACCATGCGTACATTTCTCCATGGGAGTAATGTCTCAAACTGTCATCGCTTTGATCGTTCCCTGAAGACCAGTTGTAGTTTCCGATGCACATCTGGAGGCCTTCTGTAATCTATGGACTATCCGAGTGTTGATGAAACACAGAAATTGCATTTGGATTGAATACAACAGTCACATTGACCACTTCCCTCCATGGGAGTAATGTCTCAAACAGTCTACGCTTTGATCGTTCCCTGGAAGACCAGTAGTAGTTTCGATTCACATCTGGAGGCATTCAGTAATCTGTTGACCTTCAAAGTGTTGATGAAACACAGAAATTGCATCGGGATTGAATACAACAGTCACCATCCGCATTTTACTTCATGGGAGCAAGGTCTCAAACAGTCTACGCTTTCATCGTTCCCTGGAAGACCAGTAGTAGTTTCCGATGCACATCTGGAGGCAATCTGTAATCTGCGGACCTTAAAAGTGTTGATGAAACACAGAAATAGCCTCAGGAGTGATTACAACAGTCACCAACCACACTTTCCCCAATGGGAGTAATGTCTCAAACTGTTTACGCATTGATCGTTCCCTGGAAGACCAGTAGTAGTTTCCGATGCTCATCTGGAGGCATTCTGTAATCTGTGGACTATCAGAGTGTTGAAGAAACACAAAAATTGCATCGGGATTGAATACAACAGACACCATGCGCACTTTCCTCCATGGGAGTAATGTCTCAAACAGTCTACGCTTCGATCGTTCCCTGGAAGACCAGTAGTAGTTTCCGATGCACATCTGGAGGCATTCTGTTATCTGTGGACTATCAGAGTTTTGATGAAACATAGAAATTCCATCGAGATTGAATACAACAGTCACCATGCGCACTCTCCTCAATGGGAGTAATGTCTCAAACAGTCTACGCTTTGATCGTTCCCTTTAAGACCAGTAGTGGTTTCCGATGCACATGTGGTGTCATTCTGTAATCTGTGGACTATCAGAGTGTTGATGAAAGAAATTGCATCGGGATTGAATACAACAGTCACCATTCGCACTTTCCTCCATGGGAGTAATATCTCAAACAGTCTACGCTTTGATCGTTCCCTGGAAGACCAGTAGTAGTTTCCGATGCACAACTGAAGGCATTCTGTAATCTGTGGACCTTCAAAGTGATGATGAAACACAGAAATTGCATCGGAATTTAATACAACAGTCACCATGCACACTTTCCTCCATGGGAGTAATGTCTCAAACAGTCAATTCTTTGATCGTTTCCAGGAAGACCAGTAGTAGTTTCCGATGCACATCTGGAGGCAATCTGTAATATGTGGACCTTAAACGTGTTGATGAAACACAGAAATAGCCTCAGGAGTGATTACAACAGTCACCAACCACACTTTCCCCAACGGGAGTAATGTCTCAAACTGTTTACGCATTGATCGTTCCCTGGAAGACCAGTAGTAGTTTCCGATGCTCATCTGGAGGCATTCTGTACTCTGTGGACTATCAGAGTGTTGAAGAAACACAAAAATTGCATCGGGATTGAATACAACAGACACCATGCGCACTTTCCTCCTTGGGAGTAATGTCTCAAACAGTCTACGCTTCGATCGTTCCCTGGAAGACCAGTAGTAGTTTCCGATGCACATCTGGAGGCATACTGTTATCTGTGGACTATCAGAGTGTTGATGAAACATAGAAATTCCATCGAGATTGAATACAACAGTCACCATGCGCACTTTCCTCCATGGGAGTAATGTCTAAAGTAGTCTAAGCTTTGATAGTTCCCTGGAAGACCAGTAGTATTTTCCGATGCACATCTGGAGGCATTCTGTAATCTGTGGACTATCAGAGTGTTGATGAAAGAAATTGCATCGGGATTGAATACAACAGTCACCAATCGCACTTTCCTACATGGGAGTAATGTCTCAAACAGTCTACGCTTTGATCGCTCCCTGGAAGACCAGTAGTAGTTTCCGATGCACATCTGGAGGCATTCTGTAATCTGTGGACTATCAGAGTGTTGAAGAAACACAGAAATTGCATCGGGATTGAATACAACAGTCACCATGCGCACTTTCCTCCATGGGGGTAATGTCTCAAACAGTCTACGCTTCGATCGTTTCCTGGTACACCAGTAAAAGTTTCCGATGCACATCTGGAGGCATTCTGTAATCTGTGGACTATCAGAGTGTTGATGAAACACAGAAATTGCATCGGGATTGAACACAACAGGCACCATGCGTACATTTCTCCATGGGAGTTATGTCTCAAACTGTCATCGCTTTGATCGTTTCCTGAAGACCATTAGTAGTTTCCGATGCACATCTGGAGGCCTTCTGTAATCTATGGACTATCCGAGTGTTGATGAAACACAGAAATTGCAACGGGATTGAATACAACAGACACCTTGCGCACTTTCCTCCATGGGAGTAATGTCTCAAACAGTCTACGCTTTGATCGTTCCCTGGAAGACCAGTAGTAGTTTCCGATGCACATCTGGAGGCATTCTGTAATCTGTGGACCTTCAAAGTGCTGATGAAACACAGAAATTGCATCGGGATTGAATACAACAGGCACCATGCGTACATTTCTCCATGGAGTATTGTCTCAAACAGTCTACGCTTTGATCGTTCCCTGGAAGACCAGTAATAGTTTCCGATGCACATCTGGAGGCATTCTGTAATCTGTGGACCTTCAAAGTGCTGATGAAACACAGAAATTGCATCGGGATTGAATACAACAGGCACCATGCGTACATTTCTCCATGGGAGTTATGTCTCAAATGTCATCGCTTTGATCGTTCCCTGAAGACCAGTTGTAGTTTCCGATGCACATCTGGAGGCCTTCTGTAATCTATGGACTATCCGAGTGTTGATGAAACACAGAAATTGCATTGGGATTGAATACAACAGTCACATTGACCACTTCCCTCCATGGGAGTAATGTCTCAAACAGTCTACGCTTTGATCGTTCCCTGGAAGACCAGTAGTAGTTTCGATTCACATCTGGAGGCATTCAGTAATCTGTTGACCTTCAAAGTGTTGATGAAACACAGAAATTGCATCGGGATTGAATACAACAGTCACCATCCGCATTTTACTTCATGGGAGCAAGGTCTCAAACAGTCTACGCTTTCATCGTTCCCTGGAAGACCAGTAGTAGTTTCCGATGCACATCTGGAGGCAATCTGTAATCTGCGGACCTTAAAAGTGTTGATGAAACAAAGAAATAGCCTCAGGAGTGATTACAACAGTCACCAACCACACTTTCCCCAATGGGAGTAATGTCTCAAACTGTTTACGCATTGATCGTTCCCTGGAAGACCAGTAGTAGTTTCCGATGCTCATCTGGAGGCATTCTGTAATCTGTGGACTATCAGAGTGTTGAAGAAACACAAAAATTGCATCGGGATTGAATACAACAGACACCATGCGCACTTTCCTCCATGGGAGTAATGTCTCAAACAGTCTACGCTTCGATCGTTCCCTGGAAGACCAGTAGTAGTTTCCGATGCACATCTGGAGGCATTCTGTTATCTGTGGACTATCAGAGTTTTGATGAAACATAGAAATTCCATCGAGATTGAATACAACAGTCACCATGCGCACTCTCCTCAATGGGAGTAATGTCTCAAACAGTCTACGCTTTGATCGTTCCCTTTAAGACCAGTAGTGGTTTCCGATGCACATCTGGTGTCATTCTGTAATCTGTGGACTATCAGAGTGTTGATGAAAGAAATTGCATCGGGATTGAATACAACAGTCACCATTCGCACTTTCGTCCATGGGAGTAATATCTCAAACAGTCTACGCTTTGATCGTTCCCTGGAAGACCAGTAGTAGTTTCCGATGCACAACTGAAGGCATTCTGTAATCTGTAGACCTTCAAAGTGATGATGAAACACAGATATTGCATCGGAATTTAATACAACAGTCACCATGCACACTTTCCTCCATGGGAGTAATGTCTCAAACAGTCAATTCTTTGATCGTTTCCAGGAAGACCAGTAGTAGTTTCCGATGCACATCTGGAGGCAATCTGTAATATGTGGACCTTAAACGTGTTGATGAAACACAGAAATAGCCTCAGGAGTGATTACAACAGTCACCAACCACACTTTCCCCAACGGGAGTAATGTCTCAAACTGTTTACGCATTGATCGTTCCCTGGAAGACCAGTAGTAGTTTCCGATGCTCATCTGGAGGCATTCTGTACTCTGTGGACTATCAGAGTGTTGAAGAAACACAAAAATTGCATCGGGATTGAATACAACAGACACCATGCGCACTTTCCTCCATGGGAGTAATGTCTCAAACAGTCTACGCTTCGATCGTTCCCTGGAAGACCAGTAGTAGTTTCCGATGCACATCTGGAGGCATTCTGTTATCTGTGGACTATCAGAGTGTTGATGAAACATAGAAATTCCATCGAGATTGAATACAACAGTCACCATGCGCACTTTCCTCCATGGGAGTAATGTCTAAAGTAGTCTAAGCTTTGATAGTTCCCTGGAAGACCAGTAGTATTTTCCGATGCACATCTGGAGGCATTCTGTAATCTGTGGACTATCAGAGTGTTGATGAAAGAAATTGCATCGGGATTGAATACAACAGTCACCAATCGCACTTTCCTACATGGGAGTAATGTCTCAAACAGTCTACGCTTTGATCGCTCCCTGGAAGACCAGTAGTAGTTTCCGATGCACATCTGGAGGCATTCTGTAATCTGTGGACTATCAGAGTGTTGAAGAAACACAGAAATTGCATCGGGATTGAATACAACAGTCACCATGCGCACTTTCCTCCATGGGGGTAATGTCTCAAACAGTCTACGCTTCGATCGTTTCCTGGTACACCAGTAAAAGTTTCCGATGCACATCTGGAGGCATTCTGTAATCTGTGGACTATCAGAGTGTTGATGAAACACAGAAATTGCATCGGGATTGAACACAACAGGCACCATGCGTACATTTCTCCATGGGAGTTATGTCTCAAACTGTCATCGCTTTGATCGTTTCCTGAAGACCAGTAGTAGTTTCCGATGCACATCTGGAGGCCTTCTGTAATCTATGGACTATCCGAGTGTTGATGAAACACAGAAATTGCAACGGGATTGAATACAACAGACACCTTGCGCACTTTCCTCCATGGGAGTAATGTCTCAAACAGTCTACGCTTTGATCGTTCCCTGGAAGACCAGTAGTAGTTTCCGATGCACATCTGGAGGCATTCTGTAATCTGTGGACCTTCAAAGTGCTGATGAAACACAGAAATTGCATCGGGATTGAATACAACAGGCACCATGCGTACATTTCTCCATGGAGTATTGTCTCAAACAGTCTACGCTTTGATCGTTCCCTGGAAGACCAGTAATAGTTTCCGATGCACACCTGAAGGCATTCTGTAATCTGTGGACCTTCAAAGTGTTGATGAAACACAGAAATTGCATCGGGATTGAATACAACAGGCACCATGCGTACATTTCTCCATGGGAGTTATGTCTCAAACTGTCATCGCTTTGATCGTTTCCTGAAGACCAGTAGTAGTTTCCGATGCACATCTGGAGGCCTTCTGTAATCTATGGACTATCCGAGTGTTGATGAAACACAGAAATTGCAACGGGATTGAATACAACAGTCACCATGCGCACTCTCCTCAATGGGAGTAATGTCTCAAACAGTCTACGCTTTGATCGTTCCCTTTAAGACCAGTAGTGGTTTCCGATGCACATCTGGTGTCATTCTGTAATCTGTGGACTATCAGAGTGTTGATGAAAGAAATTGCATCGGGATTGAATACAACAGTCACCATTCGCACTTTCCTCCATGGGAGTAATATCTCAAACAGTCTACGCTTTGATCGTTCCCTGGAAGACCAGTAGTAGTTTCCGATGCACAACTGAAGGCATTCTGTAATCTGTGGACCTTCAAAGTGATGATGAAACACAGAAATTGCATCGGAATTTAATACAACAGTCACCATGCACACTTTCCTCCATGGGAGTAATGTCTCAAACAGTCAATTCTTTGATCGTTTCCAGGAAGACCAGTAGTAGTTTCCGATGCACATCTGGAGGCAATCTGTAATATGTGGACCTTAAACGTGTTGATGAAACACAGAAATAGCCTCAGGAGTGATTACAACAGTCACCAACCACACTTTCCCCAACGGGAGTAATGTCTCAAACTGTTTACGCATTGATCGTTCCCTGGAAGACCAGTAGTAGTTTCCGATGCTCATCTGGAGGCATTCTGTACTCTGTGGACTATCAGAGTGTTGAAGAAACACAAAAATTGCATCGGGATTGAATACAACAGACACCATGCGCACTTTCCTCCATGGGAGTAATGTCTCAAACAGTCTACGCTTCGATCGTTCCCTGGAAGACCAGTAGTAGTTTCCGATGCACATCTGGAGGCATTCTGTTATCTGTGGACTATCAGAGTGTTGATGAAACATAGAAATTCCATCGAGATTGAATACAACAGTCACCATGCGCACTTTCCTCCATGGGAGTAATGTCTAAAGAAGTCTAAGCTTTGATAGTTCCCTGGAAGACCAGTAGTATTTTCCGATGCACATCTGGAGGCATTCTGTAATCTGTGGACTATCAGAGTGTTGATGAAAGAAATTGCATCGGGATTGAATACAACAGTCACCAATCGCACTTTCCTACATAGGAGTAATGTCTCAAACAGTCTACGCTTTGATCGCTCCCTGGAAGACCAGTAGTAGTTTCCGATGCACATCTGGAGGCATTCTGTAATCTGTGGACTATCAGAGTGTTGAAGAAACACAGAAATTGCATCGGGATTGAATACAACAGTCACCATGCGCACTTTCCTCCATGGGGGTAATGTCTCAAACAGTCTACGCTTCGATCGTTTCCTGGTACACCAGTAAAAGTTTCCGATGCACATCTGGAGGCATTCTGTAATCTGTGGACTATCAGAGTGTTGATGAAACACAGAAATTGCATCGGGATTGAACACAACAGGCACCATGCGTACATTTCTCCATGGGAGTTATGTCTCAAACTGTCATCGCTTTGATCGTTTCCTGAAGACCAGTAGTAGTTTCCGATGCACATCTGGAGGCCTTCTGTAATCTATGGACTATCCGAGTGTTGATGAAACACAGAAATTGCAACGGGATTGAATACAACAGACACCTTGCGCACTTTCCTCCATGGGAGTAATGTCTCAAACAGTCTACGCTTTGATCGTTCCCTGGAAGACCAGTAGTAGTTTCCGATGCACATCTGGAGGCATTCTGTAATCTGTGGACCTTCAAAGTGCTGATGAAACACAGAAATTGCATCGGGATTGAATACAACAGGCACCATGCGTACATTTCTCCATGGAGTATTGTCTCAAACAGTCTACGCTTTGATCGTTCCCTGGAAGACCAGTAATAGTTTCCGATGCACACCTGAAGGCATTCTGTAATCTGTGGACCTTCAAAGTGTTGATAAAACACAGAAATTGCATCGGGATTGAATACAACAGGCACCATGCGTACATTTCTCCATGGGAGTTATGTCTCAAACTGTCATCGCTTTGATCGTTTCCTGAAGACCAGTAGTAGTTTCCGATGCACATCTGGAGGCCTTCTGTAATCTATGGACTATCCGAGTGTTGATGAAACACAGAAATTGCAACGGGATTGAATACAACAGACACCATGCGCACTTTCCTCCATGGGAGTAATGTCTCAAACAGTCTACGCTTCGATCGTTCCCTGGAAGACCAGTAGTAGTCTCCGATGCACATCTGGAGGCATTCTGTAATCTGTGGACCTTCAAAGTGCTGATGAAACACAGAAATTGCATCGGGATTGAATACAACAGGCACCATGCGTACATTTCTCCATGGGAGTTATGTCTCAAACTGTCATCGCTTTGATCGTTCCCTGAAGACCAGTTGTAGTTTCCGATGCACATCTGGAGGCCTTCTGTAATCTATGGACTATCCGAGTGTTGATGAAACACAGAAATTGCATTGGGATTGAATACAACAGTCACATTGACCACTTCCCTCCATGGGAGTAATGTCTCAAACAGTCTACGCTTTGATCGTTCCCTGGAAGACCAGTAGTAGTTTCGATTCACATCTGGAGGCATTCAGTAATCTGTTGACCTTCAAAGTGTTGATGAAACACAGAAATTGCATCGGGATTGAATACAACAGTCACCATCCGCATTTTACTTCATGGGAGCAAGGTCTCAAACAGTCTACGCTTTCATCGTTCCCTGGAAGACCAGTAGTAGTTTCCGATGCACATCTGGAGGCAATCTGTAATCTGCGGACCTTAAAAGTGTTGATGAAACAAAGAAATAGCCTCAGGAGTGATTACAACAGTCACCAACCACACTTTCCCCAATGGGAGTAATGTCTCAAACTGTTTACGCATTGATCGTTCCCTGGAAGACCAGTAGTAGTTTCCGATGCTCATCTGGAGGCATTCTGTAATCTGTGGACTATCAGAGTGTTGAAGAAACACAAAAATTGCATCGGGATTGAATACAACAGACACCATGCGCACTTTCCTCCATGGGAGTAATGTCTCAAACAGTCTACGCTTCGATCGTTCCCTGGAAGACCAGTAGTAGTTTCCGATGCACATCTGGAGGCATTCTGTTATCTGTGGACTATCAGAGTTTTGATGAAACATAGAAATTCCATCGAGATTGAATACAACAGTCACCATGCGCACTTTCCTCCATGGGAGTAATGTCTAAATTAGTCAAAGCTTTGATAGTTCCCTGGAAGACCAGTAGTAGTTTCCGATGCACATCTGGAGGCATTCTGTAATCTGTGGACTATCAGAGTGTTGATGAAAGAAATTGCATCGGGATTGAATACAACAGTCACCATTCGCACTTTCCTACATGGGAGTAATGTCTGAAACAGTCCACGCTTTGATCGTTCCCTGGAAGACCAGTAGTAGTTTCCGATGCAAATCTGGAGGCATTCTGTAATCTGTGGAATATCAGAGTGTTGATGAAACACAGAAATTGTATGGGGATTGAATACAACAGTCACCATGCGCACTTTCCTCCATGGGAGTAATATCTCAAACAGTCTACGCTTTGATCGTTCCCTGGAAGACCAGTAGTAGTTTCCGATGCACATCTGAAGGCATTCTGTAATCTGTTTACCTTCAAAGTGATGATGAAACACAGAAATTGCATCGGAATTTAATACAACAGTCACCATGCACACTTTCCTCCATGGGAGTAATGTCTCAAACAGTCAATTCTTTGATCGTTTCCAGGAAGACCAGTAGTAGTTTCCGATGCACATCTGGAAGCAATCTGTAATATGTGGACCTTAAAAGTGTTGATGAAACACAGAAATAGCCTCAGGAGTGATTACAACAGTCACCAACCACACTTTCCCCAATGGGAGTAATGTCTCAAACTGTTTACGCATTGATCGTTCCCTGAAAGACCAGTAGTAGTTTCCGATGCTCATCTGGAGGCATTCTGTACTCTGTGGACTATCAGAGTGTTGAAGAAACACAAAAATTGCATCGGGCTTGAATACAACAGACACCATGCGCACTTTCCTCCATGGGAGTAATGTCTCAAACAGTCTACGCTTCGATCGTTCCCTGGAAGACCAGTAGTAGTTTCCGATGCACATCTGGAGGCATTCTGTTATCTGTGGACTATCAGAGTGTTGATGAAACATAGAAATTCCATCGAGATTGAATACAACAGTCACCATGCGCACTTTCCTCCATGGGAGTAATGTCTAAAGTAGTCTAAGCTTTGATAGTTCCCTGGAAGACCAGTAGTATTTTCCGATGCACATCTGGAGGCATTCTGTAATCTGTAGACTATCAGAGTGTTGATGAAAGAAATTGCATCGGGATTGAATACAACAGTCACCATTCGCACTTTCCTACATGGGAGTAATGTCTCAAACAGTCTACGCTTTGATCGCTCCCTGGAAGACCAGTAGTAGTTTAAGATGCACATCTGGAGGCATTCTGTAATCTGTGGACTATCAGAGTGTTGAAGAAACACAGAAATTGCATCGGGAATGAATACAACAGTCACGATCCGCTCTTTCCTCCATGGGAGTAATGTCTGAAACAGTCCACGCTTTGATCGTTCCCTGGAAGACCAGTAGTAGTTTCCGATGTAAATCTGGAGGCATTCTGTAATCTGTGGACTATCAGAGTGTTGATGAAACACAGAAATTGTATGGGGATTGAATACAACAGTCACCATGCGCACTTTCCTCCATGGGAGTAATATCTCAAACAGTCTACGCTTTGATCGTTCCCTGGAAGACCAGCAGCAGTTTCCGATGCACATCTGAAGGCATTCTGTAATCTGTGGACCTTCAAAGTGTTGATGAAACACAGAAATTGCATCGGAATTTAATACAACAGTCACCATGCACACTTTCCTCCATGGGAGCAATGTCTCAAACAGTCAATTCTTTGATCGTTTCCAGGAAGACCAGTAGTAGTTTCCGATGCACATCTGGAGGCAATCAGTAATCTGTGGACTTTAAAAGTGTTGATGAAACACAGAAATTGCCTCAGGAGTGAATACAACAGTCACCAACCGCACTTTCCCCAATGGGAGTAATGTCTCAAACTCTCTACGCATTGATCGTTCCCTGGAAGACCAGTAGTAGTTTCCGATGCTCATCTGGAGGCCTTCTGTAATCTATGGACTATCCGAGTGTTGATGAAACACAGAAATTGCATCGGGATTGAATACAACAGTCACCATGACCACTTCCCTCCATGGGAGTAATGTCTCAAACAGTATACGCTTTGATAGTTCCCTGGAAGACCAGTAGTATTTTCCGATGCACATCTGGAGGCATTCTGTAATCTGTGGACTATCAGAGTGTTGATGAAAGAAATTGCATCGGGATTGAATACAACAGTCACCATTCGCACTTTCCTACATGGGAGTAATGTCTCAAACAGTCTACGCTTTGATCGCTCCCTGGAAGACCAGTAGTAGTTTAAGATGCACATCTGGAGGCATTCTGTAATCTGTGGACTATCAGAGTGTTGAAGAAACACAGAAATTGCATCGGGAATGAATACAACAGTCACGATCCGCACTTTCCTCCATGGGAGTAATGTCTGAAACAGTCCACGCTTTGATCGTTGCCTGGAAGACCAGTAGTAGTTTCCGATGCAAATCTGGAGGCATTCTGTAATCTGTGGACTATCAGAGTGTTGATGAAACACAGAAATTGTATGGGGATTGAATACAACAGTCACCATGCGCACTTTCCTCCATGGGAGTAATATCTCAAACAGTCTACGCTTTGATCGTTCCCTGGAAGACCAGCAGCAGTTTCCGATGCACATCTGAAGGCATTCTGTAATCTGTGGACCTTCAAAGTGTTGATGAAACACAGAAATTGCATCGGAATTTAATACAACAGTCACCATGCACACTTTCCTCCATGGGAGTAATGTCTCAAACAGTCAATTCTTTGATCGTTTCCAGGAAGACCAGTAGTAGTTTCCGATGCACATCTGGAGGCAATCTGTAATCTGTGGACTTTAAAAGTGTTGATGAAACACAGAAATTGCCTCAGGAGTGAATACAACAGTCACCAACCGCACTTTCCCCAATGGGAGTAATGTCTCAAACTCTCTACGCATTGATCGTTCCCTGGAAGACCAGTAGTAGTTTCCGATGCTCATCTGGAGGCCTTCTGTAATCTATGGACTATCCGAGTGTTGATGAAACACAGAAATTGCATCGGGATTAAATACAACAGTCACCATGACCGCTTCCCTCCATGGGAGTAATGTCTCAAACATTATACGCTTTGATAGTTCCCTGGAAGACCAGTAGTATTTTCCGATGCACATCTGGAGGCATTCTGTAATCTGTGGACTATCAGAGTGTTGATGAAAGAAATTGCATCGGGATTGAATACAACAGTCACCATTCGCACTTTCCTACATGGGAGTAATGTCTCAAACAGTCTACGCTTTGATCGCTCCCTGGAAGACCAGTAGTAGTTTCCGATGCACATCTGGAGGCATTCTGTAATCTGTGGACTATCAGAGTGTTGAAGAAACACAGAAATTGCATCGGGAATGAATACAACAGTCACGATCCGCACTTTCCTCCATGGGAGTAATGTCTGACACAGTCCACGCTTTGATCGTTCCCTGGAAGACCAGTAGTAGTTTCCGATGCAAATCTGGAGGCATTCTGTAATCTATGGACTATCCGAGTGTTGATGAAACACAGAAATTGCATCGGGATTGAATACAACAGTCACCATCCGCATTTTACTTCATGGGAGCAAGGTCTCAAACAGTCTACGCTTTCATCGTTCCCTGGAAGACCAGTAGTAGTTTCCGATGCACATCTGGAGGCAATCTGTAATCTGTGGACCTTCAAAGTGCTGATGAAACACAGAAATTGCATCGGGATTGAATACAACAGGCACCATGCACACTTTCCTCCATGGGAGTAATGTCTCAAACAGTCAATTCTTTGATCGTTTCCAGGAAGACCAGTAGTAGTTTCCGATGCACATCTATAGGCAATCTGTAATCTGTGGACCTTAAAAGTGTTGATGAAACACAGAAATTGCCTCAGGAGTGAATACAACAGTCACCAACCGCACTTTCCACAATGGGAGTAATGTCTCAAACTGTCTACGCATTGATCGTTCCCTGGAAGACCAGTAGTAGTTTCCGATGCTCATCTGGAGGCATTCTGTAATCTGTGGACTATCAGAGTGTTGATGAAAGAAATTGCATCGTGATTGAATACAACAGTCACCATTCGCACTTTCCTACATGTGAGTAATGTCTCAAACAGTCTACGCCTTGATCGTTCAGTGGAAGACCAGTAGTAGTTTCCGTTGCCCATTTGGAGGCATTCGGTAACCTGTGGTCAACCCGGGTGTTCATGAAACACAGAAATTGCATCGGCATTGAATACAACAGTCACCATGCGCACGCTCCTCCATGGGAGTAATTCTCAAACAGTCTACGCTTTGATCGTTCCCTGGAAGACCAGTAGTAATTTCCGATGCACATGTGGTGGCATTCTGTAATCTGTGGACTATCAGAGTGTTGATGAATCAAAAAAATTGCGTCGGGATTGAATACAACAGTCACCATCCGCACTTTCCTCCATGGGAGTAATGTCTGAAACAGTCTACGCTTTCATCGTTCCCTGGAAGACAGTAGTAGTTTCCATTGACATCTGGAGGCATTCTGTAATCTGTGGACATTCAAAGTGTTGAAGAAAGGCAGAAATTGCAACGGCATTGAATATAACAGTCACCATGCTCACCTTCCTCCATGGGAGTAAAGTCGCAAAGAGTCTACGCCTTGATCGTTCCCTGGAAGACCAGTAGTAGTATCCGATGCACATCAGGAGGCATTCTGTAATCTGTGGTCTACCGGGTGTTGACGAAAAACAGAAATTGCATCGGCATTGAATACAACAGTAACTATGAGCACCTTCCTCCATGGGAGTAATGACTCAAACAGTATACGCTTTCATCGTTCCCAGGAAGTCTAGTAGTAGTTTCCGATGCACATGTGGTGGCATTCTGTAATCTGTAGACTACCAGAGTGTTGATGAATCACAAAAATTGCGTCGGGATTGAATACAACAGTCACCATCCGCACTTTCCTCCATGGGAGTAATGTCTCAAACAGTCTACGCTTTGATCGTTCCCTGGAAGACCAGTAGTAGTTTCCGTTGCACATCTGGTGGCATTCTGTAATCTGTGGACTTTCAAAGTGTTGATGAAACACAGAAAGTGCATCGGGATTGAATACAACAGTCACAATGCGCAGTTCCCTCCATCTGAGTAATGTGTGAAACAGTCTACGCTTTCATCGTTCCCTGGAAGACAGTAGTAGTTTCCATTGACATCTGGTGGCATTCTGTAATCTGTGGACTTTCAAAGTGTTGATGAAACACAGAAATTGCATCGGGCTTGAATACAACAGTCACCATGCGCACTTTCCTCCATGGGAGTAATGTCTCAAACAGTCTACACTTTGATCGTTTCCTGGAAGACCAGTAGTAGTTTCCGATGCACATCTGGAGGCATTCTGTAATCTGTGGACCTTCAAAGTGTTGATGAAACAAAGAAATTGCATCGGTTTTGAATATACAACAGTAACCATGCACACTTTCATCCATGGAAGTAAGGTCTCAAACAGTCTACGCTTTGATCGTTCCCTGGAAGACCAGTAGTAGTTTCCGATGCACATCTTGAGGCATTCTGTAATCTGTCGACCTTCAAAGTGTTGATGAAACACAGAAATTGCCTCGGGATTGAAAACAACAGTCACCATGCGCACTTTCCTCCATGGGAGAAATGTCTCAAACAGTCTACACTTTGATCGTTTCCTGGAAGACCAGTAGTAGTTTCCGATGCACATCTAGAGGCATTCTGTAATCTGTGGACTATCAGAGTGTTGATGAAACACAGAAACTGCATCGCGATTTAATACAAGAGTCACCATGCGCACTTTCCTCGGTGGGAGTAATGTCTCAGACAGTCTACGCTTTCATCTTTCCCAGGACGACCAGTAGTAGTTTCTGATGCACATCTGGAGGTATTCTGTAATCTGTGGACCTTCAAAGTGTTGATGAAATACAGAAATTGCATCGGGATCGAATACAACAGTCACCATGCGCACTTTCCTCCATGGGAGTAATTCTCAAACAGTCTACGCTTTCTGTAATCTGTGGACCTTCAAAGTGTTGATGAAACACAGAAATTGCATCGGGATTGAATACAACAGCCACATGCGCACTTTCCTCCATGGGAGTAATGTCTCAAACAGTCTACGCTTTGATCGTTCCCTGGAAGACAAGTAGTAGTTTCCGATGCACATCTTGAGGCATTCTGTAATCTGTGGACCCTGAAAGTGTTGATGAAACACAGAAATTGCCTCGGGATTGAATAAAACAGTCACCATGCGCACTTTCCACCATGGGAGTAATATCTCAACCAGTCTACACTTTGATCGTTTCCTGGAAGATCAGTAGTAGTTTCCGATGCACATCTGGAGGCATTCTGTAATCTGTGGACTATTAGAGTGTGGTTGAAACACAGAAATTGCCTCGGGATTGAATACAACAGTCACCATGCGCACTTTCCTCCATGGGAGTAATGTCTCAAACTGTCTTCGATTTGATCGATCCCTAAAGGCCATTAGTAGTTTCCGATGCACATCTGGAGACATTCTGTAATCCTTGGACTATCAGAGTGTTGATGAAACACAGAAATTTCATCGGGATTGAATACAACAGTCACCATGCGCACGTCCCTCCATGGGAGTAATGTCTGAGGCAGTCTAGGCTTTGATCGTTCACTGGAAGACCAGTAGTAGTTTCCGATGCACATCTGGTGGCATTCTGTAATCTGTGGACTATCAGAGTGTTGATGCAACACAGAAATTGTATGGGGGTTGAATACAACAGTCACCATGCGCACTTTCCTCCACGGGAGTAATGTCTCAAACAGTCTACGCTTTGATCGTTTCCTGGAAGACCAGAAGTTTTTTCTGATGCACATCTGAAGGCATTCTGTTATCTGTGGACCTTCAAAGTGTTGATGAAACACAGAAATTGCATCGAGAGTGAATACAACAGTCACCATCCGCACTTTCTTCCATGGGAGTAACGTCTGAAACAGTCTACGCTTTGATCGTTCCCTGGAAGACCAGTAGTAGTTTCCGATGCACATCTTGAGGCACTCTGTAATCTGTGGACCTTCAAAGTGTTGATGAAACACAGAAATTGCCTCGGGATTGAATACAACAGTCACCATGCGCACTTTCCTCCATGGGAGTAATGTCTCAAACTGTCATCGATTTGATCGTTCCCTAAACGCCATTAGTTGTTTCCGATGCACATCTGGAGGCATTCTGTACTGTGTGGTCTATCCGGGTGGTGATGAAACACAGATATTGCATCGGCATTGAATACAACAGTCACCATGCGCACCTTCCTCCATGGGAGTAATGTCTCAAACAGTCTACGCCTTGATTGTTCCCTGGAAGACCAGTAGTAGTTTCCGATGCACATCTGGAGGCATTCTGCAATCTGTGGACTAAAAGAGTGTTGTTGAAACACAGAAATTGCATCGCGATTTAATACAAGAGTCACCATGCGCACTTTCCTCGATGGGAGTAATGTCTAAGACAGTCTACGCTTTCATCTTTCCCAGGACGACCAGTAGCAGTTTCTGATGCACATCTGGTGCCATTCTGTAATCTGTGGACTATCAGGGTGTTGATGAAACACAGAAATTCCATCGGGATTGAGTACAACAGTCACCATGTGCACTTTACTTCATGGGAGTAATTCTCAAACAGTCTACGCTTTGATCGTTCCCAGGAAGACCAGTAGTAGTTTTCGATGCACATCTTGAGGCATTCTGTAATCTGTGAACCTTCAAAGTGTTGTTGAAACACAGAAATTGCATCGGGATTGAATACAACAGTCACCATCCGCACTTCCCTCCATGGGAGTAATGTCTGAAACAGTCTACGCTTTGATCGTTCCCTGGAAGACCAGTAGTAGTTTCCGATGCACATCTGGTGGCATTCTGTAATCTGTGGACTATCAGAGTGTTGATGCAACACAGAAATTGTATGGGGATTGAATACAACAGTCACCATGCGCACTTTATTCCACGGGAGTAATATCTCAAACAGTCTACGCTTTGATCGTTCCCTGGAAGACCAGTAGTAGTTTCCGATGCACATCTGGTGGCATTCTGTAATCTGTGGACTATCAGAGTGTTGATGCAACACAGAAATTGTATGGGGATTGAATACAACAGTCACCATGCGCACTTTATTCCACGGGAGTAATATCTCAAACAGTCTACGCTTTGATCGTTCCCTAGAAGACGAGTAGTAGTTTCCGATGCACATCTGTAGGCATTCTGTAATCTGTGGACTATCAGAGTATTGATGAAACACAGAAAATGGATCGAGATTGAATACAACAGTCACCATGCCCACTTTCCTCCATGGGAGTAATTCTCAAACAGTCTACGCTTTCTGTAATCTGTGGACCTTCAAAGTGTTGATGAAACACAGAAAATGCATCGGGATTGAATACAACAGTCACCATGCCCACTTTCCTCCATGGGAGTAATTCTCAAACAGTCTACGCTTTCTGTAATCTGTGGACCTTCAAAGTGTTGATGAAACACAGAAATTGCATCGGGATTGAATACAACAGCCACATGCGCACTTTCCTTCATGGGAGTAATGTCTCAAACAGTCTACGCTTTGATCGTTCCCTGGAAGACAAGTAGTAGTTTCCGATGCACATCTTGAGGCATTCTGTAATCTGTGGACCCTCAAAGTGTTGATGAAACACAGAAATTGCCTCGGGATTGAATAAAACAGTCACCATGCGCACTTTCCACCATGGGAGTAATGTCTCAAACAGTCTACACTTTGATCGTTTCCTGGAAGATCTGTAGTAGTTTCCGATGCACATCTGGAGGCATTCTGTAATCTGTGGACTATCAGAGTATGGTTGAAACACAGAAATTGCCTCGGGATTGAATACAACAGTCACCATGCGCACTTTCCTCCATGGGAGTAATGTCTCAAACAGTCTACACTTTGATCGTTTCCTGGAAGATCAGTAGTAGTTTCCGATGCACATCTGGAGGCATTCTGTAATCTGTGGACTATCAGAGTGTTGATGAAACACAGAAATTGCATCAGGATTGAATACAACAGTCACCATGCGCTCTTTCCTCCATGGGAGTAATGTCTCAAACTGTCATCGATTTGATCGTTCCCTAAACGCCATTAGTAGTTTCCGATGCACATCTGGAGGCATTCTGTAATCTGTGGACTATCAGAGTGTTGTTGAAACACAGAAATTGCATCGCGATTTAATACAAGAGTCACCATGCGCACTTTCCTCGATGGGAGTAATGTCTCAGACAGTCTACGCTTTCATCTTTCCCAGGACGACCAGTAGCAGTTTCTGATGCACATCTGGTGCCATTCTGTAATCTGTGGACTATCAGGGTGTTGATGAAACACAGAAATAGTATGGGGATTGAATACAACAGTCAACATGCGCACTTTCCTCCACGGGAATAATGTCTCAAACAGTCAACGCTTTGATCGTTCCCCGGAAGACCAGTAGTAGTTTCCGATGCACATCTGGAGGCATACTGTAATCCTTGGACTATCAGAGTGTTGATGAAACACAGAAATTGCATCGGGATTGAATAAAACAGTCACCATGCGCACTTTCCTCCATCGAAGTAATGTCTCAAACAATCTACGCTTTGATCGTTCCTTTGAAGACCATTAGTAGTTTCCGATGCACATCTGGAGGCATTCTGTAATCTGTGGACTATCAGAGTGTTGATGAAACACAGAAATTCCATCGGGATTGAATACAACAGTCACCATGTGCACTTTACTTCATGGGAGTAATTCTCAAACAGTCTACGCTTTGATCGTTCCCAGGAAGACCAGTAGTAGTTTTCGATGCACATCTTGAGGCATTCTGTAATCTGTGAACCTTCAAAGTGTTGTTGAAACACAGAAATTGCATCGGGATTGAATACAACAGCCACATGCGCACTTTCCTTCATGGGAGTAATGTCTCAAACAGTCTACGCTTTGATCGTTCCCTGGAAGGCCAGTAGTAGTTTCCGATGCACATCTGGTGGCATTCTGTAATCTGTGGACTATCAGAGTGTTGATGCAACACAGAAATTGTATGGGGATTGAATACAACAGTCACCATGCGCACTTTCCTCCATGGGAGTAATGTCTCAAACAGTCTACGCTTTGATCGTTCCCTGGAAGACCAGTAGTAGTTTCCGATGCACATCTGAAGGCATTCTGTAGTCTGTGGACTATCAGAGAGTTGATGAAACACAGAAATTGCATCGGGATTGAATACAACAGCCACATGCGCACTTTCCTCCATGGGAGTAATGTCTCAAACAGTCAATTTTTTGATCGTTCCCAGGGAGGCCAGTAGTAGTTTCCGATGCACATCTGCACGTCTGGAGGCATCTGTGGACCTTCAAAGTATTGATGAAACAAAGAAATTGCATCGGGATTGAATACAACAGCCACATGCGCACTTTCCTCCATGGGGGTAATGTCTCAAACAGTCTACGCTTTGATCGTTCCCTAGAAGACGAGTAGTAGTTTCCGATGCACATCTGTAGGCATTCTGTAATCTGTGGACTATCAGAGTATTGATGAAACACAGAAAATGGATCGAGATTGAATACAACAGTCACCATGCCCACTTTCCTCCATGGGAGTCATTCTCAAACAGTCTACGCTTTCTGTAATCTGTGGACCTTCAAAGTGTTGATGAAACACAGAAATTGCATCGGGATTGAATACAACAGCCACATGCGCACTTTCCTTCATGGGAGTAATGTCTCAAACAGTCTACGCTTTGATCGTTCCCTGGAAGACAAGTAGTAGTTTCCGATGCACATCCTGAGGCATTCTGTAATCTGTGGACCCTCAAAGTGTTGATGAAACACAGAAATTGCCTCGGGATTGAATAAAACAGTCACCATGCGCACTTTCCACCATGGGAGTAATGTCTCAAACAGTCTACACTTTGATCGTTTCCTGGAAGATCAGTAGTAGTTTCCGATGCACATCTGGAGGCATTCTGTAATCTGTGGACTATCAGAGTGTGGTTGAAACACAGAAATTGCCTCGGGATTGAATACAACAGTCACCATGCGCACTTTCCTCCATGGGAGTAATGTCTCAAACAGTCTACACTTTGATCGTTTCCTGGAAGATCAGTAGTAGTTTCCGATGCACATCTGGAGGCATTCTGTAATCTGTGGACTATCAGAGTGTTGATGAAACACAGAAATTGCATCAGGATTGAATACAACAGTCACCATGCGCTCTTTCCTCCATGGGAGTAATGTCCCAAACTGTCATCGATTTGATCGTTCCCTAAACGCCATTAGTAGTTTCCGATGCACATCTGGAGGCATTCTGTAATCTGTGGACTATCAGAGTGTTGTTGAAACACAGAAATTGCATCGCGATTTAATACAAGAGTCACCATGCGCACTTTCCTCGATGGGAGTAATGTCTCAGACAGTCTACGCTTTCATCTTTCCCAGGACGACCAGTAGCAGTTTCTGATGCACATCTGGTGCCATTCTGTAATCTGTGGACTATCAGGGTGTTGATGAAACACAGAAATAGTATGGGGATTGAATACAACAGTCAACATGCGCACTTTCCTCCACGGGAATAATGTCTCAAACAGTCAACGCTTTGATCGTTCCCCGGAAGACCAGTAGTAGTTTCCGATGCACATCTGGAGGCATACTGTAATCCTTGGACTATCAGAGTGTTGATGAAACACAGAAATTGCATCGGGATTGAATAAAACAGTCACCATGCGCACTTTCCTCCATCGAAGTAATGTCTCAAACAATCTACGCTTTGATCGTTCCTTTGAAGACCATTAGTAGTTTCCGATGCACATCTGGAGGCATTCTGTAATCTGTGGACTATCAGAGTGTTGATGAAACACAGAAATTCCATCGGGATTGAATACAACAGTCACCATGTGCACTTTACTTCATGGGAGTAATTCTCAAACAGTCTACGCTTTGATCGTTCCCAGGAAGACCAGTAGTAGTTTTCGATGCACATCTTGAGGCATTCTGTAATCTGTGAACCTTCAAAGTGTTGTTGAAACACAGAAATTGCATCGGGATTGAATACAACAGTCACCATCCGCACTTCCCTCCATGGGAGTAATGTCTGAAACAGTCTACGCTTTGATCGTTCCCTGGAAGGCCAGTAGTAGTTTCCGATGCACATCTGGTGGCATTCTGTAATCTGTGGACTATCAGAGTGTTGATGCAACACAGAAATTGTATGGGGATTGAATACAACAGTCACCATGCGCACTTTCCTCCATGGGAGTAATGTCTCAAACAGTCTACGCTTTGATCGTTCCCTGGAAGACCAGTAGTAGTTTCCGATGCACATCTGAAGGCATTCTGTAGTCTGTGGACTATCAGAGAGTTGATGAAACACAGAAATTGCACCTGGATTGAATACAACAGTCACCATGCGCACTTTCCTCCATGGGATTAATGCCTCAAACAGTCTACGCTTTGATCGTTCCCTAGAAGACGAGTAGTAGTTTCCGATGCACATCTGTAGGCATTCTGTAATCTGAGGACTATCAGAATATTGATGAAACACAGAAAATGGATCGAGATTGAATACAACAGTCACCATGCCCACTTTCCTCCATGGGAGTAATTCTCAAACAGTCTACGCTTTCTGTAATCTGTGGACCTTCAAAGTGTTGATGAAACACAGAAATTGCATCGGGATTGAATACAACAGCCACATGCGCACTTTCCTCCATGGGAGTAATGTCTCAAACAGTCAATTTTTTGATCGTTCCCAGGGAGGCCAGTAGTAGTTTCCGATGCACATCTGCACGTCTGGAGACATCTGTGGACCTTCAAAGTGTTGATGAAACACGGAGATTGCATCGGGATTGAATACAACAATCACCATCAGCATTTCACTTCATGGGAGCAAGGTCTCAAACAGTCTACGCTTTGATCGTTCCCTGGAAGACCAGTAGTACTTTCCGATGCACATCTGGAGGCAATCTGTAATCTGTGGACCTTAAAAGTGTTGATGAAACACAGAAATAGCCTCAGGAGTGAATACAACAGTCGCCAACCGCACTTTCCCCAATGGGAGTAATGTCTCAAACTGTCTACGCATTGATCGTTCCCTGGAAGACCAGTAGTAGTTTCCGATGCTCATCTGGAGGCATTCTGTTACCTGTGGACTATCAGAGTGTTGAAGAAACACAAAAATTGCATCGGGATTGAATACAACAGACACCATGCGCTCTTTCCTCCATGGGAGTAATGTCTCAAACAGTCTACGCTTCGATCGTTCCCTGGAAGACCAGTAGTAGTTTCCGATGCACATCTGGAAGCATTCTGTAATCTGTGGACCTTCAAAGTGCTGATGAAACACAGAAATTGCATCGGGATTGAATACAACAGGCACCATGCGTACATTTCTCCATGGAGTAATGTCTCAAACAGTCTACGCTTTGATCGTTCCCTGGAAGACCAGTAATAGTTTCCGATGCACACCTGAAGGCATTCTGTAATCTGTGGACCTTCAAAGTGTTGATGAAACACAGAAATTGCATCGGATTTGAATACAACAATCACCATGCGTACATTTCTCCATGGGAGTTATGTCTCAAACTGTCATCGCTTTGATCGTTTCCTGAAGACCAGTAGTAGTTTCCGATGCACATCTGGAGGCCTTCTGTAATCTATGGACTATCCGAGTGTTGATGAAACACAGAAATTGCAACGGGATTGAATACAACAGACACCATACGCACTTTCCTCCATGGGAGTAATGTCTCAAACAGTCTACGCTTCGATCGTTCCCTGGAAGACCAGTAGTAGTCTCCGATGCACATCTGGAGGCATTCTGTAATCTGTGGACCTTCAAAGTGCTGATGAAACACAGAAATTGCATCGGGATTGAATACAACAGGCACCATGCGTACATTTCTCCATGGGAGTAATGTCTCAAACTGTCATCGCTTTGATCGTTCCCTGAAGACCAGTTGTAGTTTCCGATGCACATCTGGAGGCCTTCTGTAATCTATGGACTATCCGAGTGTTGATGAAACACAGAAATTGCATTTGGATTGAATACAACAGTCACATTGACCACTTCCCTCCATGGGAGTAATGTCTCAAACAGTCTACGCTTTGATCGTTCCCTGGAAGACCAGTAGTAGTTTCGATTCACATCTGGAGGCATTCAGTAATCTGTTGACCTTCAAAGTGTTGATGAAACACAGAAATTGCATCGGGATTGAATACAACAGTCACCATCCGCATTTTACTTCATGGGAGCAAGGTCTCAAACAGTCTACGCTTTCATCGTTCCCTGGAAGACCAGTAGTAGTTTCCGATGCACATCTGGAGGCAATCTGTAATCTGCGGACCTTAAAAGTGTTGATGAAACACAGAAATAGCCTCAGGAGTGATTACAACAGTCACCAACCACACTTTCCCCAATGGGAGTAATGTCTCAAACTGTTTACGCATTGATCGTTCCCTGGAAGACCAGTAGTAGTTTCCGATGCTCATCTGGAGGCATTCTGTAATCTGTGGACTATCAGAGTGTTGAAGAAACACAAAAATTGCATCGGGATTGAATACAACAGACACCATGCGCACTTTCCTCCATGGGAGTAATGTCTCAAACAGTCTACGCTTCGATCGTTCCCTGGAAGACCAGTAGTAGTTTCCGATGCACATCTGGTGTCATTCTGTAATCTGTGGACTATCAGAGTGTTGATGAAAGAAATTGCATCGAGATTGAATACAACATTCACCATTCGCACTTTCCTCCATGGGAGTAATATCTCAAACAGTCTACGCTTTGATCATTCCCTGGAAGACCAGTAGTAGTTTCCGATGCACATCTGAAGGCATTCTGTAATCTGTGGACCTTCAAAGTGATGATGAAACACAGAAATTGCATCGGAATTTAATACAACAGTCAGCATGCACACTTTCCTCCATGGGAGTAATGTCTCAAACAGTCAATTCTTTGATCGTTTCCAGGAAGACCAGTAGTAGTTTCCGATGCACATCTGGAGGCAATCTGTAATACGTGGACCTTAAAAGTGTTGATGAAACACAGAAATTGCCTCAGGAGTGAATACAACAGTCACCAACCGCACTTTCCCCAATGGGAGCAATGTCTCAAACTGTCTCCGCATTGATCGTTCCCTGGAAGACCAGTAGTAGTTTCCGATTCTCATCTGGAGGCCTTCTGTAATCTATGGACTATCCGAGTGTTGATGAAACACAGAAATTGCATCGGGATTGAATACAACAGTCACCATGACCACTTCCCTCCATGGGAGTAATGTCTCAAACAGTCTACGATTTGATCGTTCAATGGAAGACCAGTAGTAGTTTCGATTCACATCTGGAGGCATTCAGTAATCTGTTGACCTTCAAAGTGTTGATGAAACACAGAAATGCGCATCGGGATTGAATACAACAGTCACCATCCGCATTTTACTTCATGGGAGCAAGGTCTCAAACCGTCTACGCTTTCATCGTTCCCTGGAAGACCAGTAGTAGTTTCCGATGCACATCTGGAGGCAATCTGTAATCTGCGGACCTTAAAAGTGTTGATGAAACACAGATATATCCTCAGGAGTGATTACAACAGTCACCAACCACACTTTCCCCAATGGGAGTAATGTCTCAAACTGTTTACGCATTGATCGTTCCCTGGAAGACCAGTAGCAGTTTCCGATGCTCATCTGGAGGCATTCTGTACTCTGTGGACTATCAGAGTGTTGAAGAAACACAAAAATTGCATCGGGATTGAATACAACAGACACCATGCGCACTTTCCTCCATGGGAGTAATGTCTCAAACAGTCTACGCTTCGATCGTTCCCTGGAAGGCCAGTAGTAGTTTCCGATGCACATCTGGAGGCATTCTGTTATCTGTGGACTATCAGAGTGTTGATGAAACATAGAAATTCCATCGAGATTGAATACAACAGTCACCATGCGCACTTTCCTCCATGGGAGTAATGTCTAAAGTAGTCTAAGCTTTGATAGTTCCCTGGAAGACCAGTAGTATTTTCCGATGCACATCTGGAGGCATTCTGTAATCTGTGGACTATCAGAGTGTTGATGAAAGAAATTGCATCGGGATTGAATACAACAGTCACCAATCGCACTTTCCTACATGGGAGTAATGTCTCAAACAGTCTACGCTTTGATCGCTCCCTGGAAGACCAGTAGTAGTTTCCGATGCACATCTGGAGGCATTCGGTAATCTGTGGACTATCAGAGTGTTGAAGAAACACAGAAATTGCATCGGGTTGAATACAACAGTCACCATGCGCACTTTCCTCCATGGGAGTAATGTCTCAAACAGTCTACGCTTCGATCGTTTCCTGGTACACCAGTAAAAGTTTCCGATGCACATCTGGAGGCATTCTGTAATCTGTGGACTATCAGAGTGTTGATGAAACACAGAAATTGCATCGGGATTGAACACAACAGGCACCTTGCGCACTTTCCTCCATGGGAGTAATGTCTCAAACAGTCTACGCTTTGATCGTTCCCTGGAAGACCAGTAGTAGTTTCCGATGCACATCTGGAGGCATTCTGTAATCTGTGGACCTTCAAAGTGCTGATGAAACACAGAAATTGCATCGGGATTGAATACAACAGGCACCATGCGTACATTTCTCCATGGAGTAATGTCTCAAACAGTCTACGCTTTGATCGTTCCCTGGAAGACCAGTAATAGTTTCCGATGCACACCTGAAGGCATTCTGTAATCTGTGTACCTTCAAAGTGTTGATGAAACACAGAAATTGCATCGGGATTGAATACAACAGGCACCATGCGTACATTTCTCCATGGGAGTAATGTCTCAAACTGTCATCGCTTTGATCGTTCCCTGAAGACCAGTTGTAGTTTCCATAGCACATCTGGAGGCCTTCTGTAATCTATGGACTATCCGAGTGTTGATGAAACACAGAAATTGCATTGGGATTGAATACAACAGTCACATTGACCTCTTCCCTCCATGGGGGTAATGTCTCAAACAGTCTACGCTTTGATCGTTCCCTGGAAGACCAGTAGTAGTTTCGATTCACATCTGGAGGCATTCAGTAATCTGTTGACCTTCAAAGTTTTGATGAAACACAGAAATTGCATCGGGATTGAATACAACAGTCACCATCCGCATTTTACTTCATGGGAGCAAGGTCTCAAACAGTCTACGCTTTCATCGTTCCCTGGAAGACCAGTAGTAGTTTCCAATGCACATCTGGAGGCAATCTGTAATCTGCGGACCTTAAAAGTGTTGATGAAACAAAGAAATAGCCTCAGGAGTGATTACAACAGTCACCAACCACACTTTCCCCAATGGGAGTAATGTCTCAAACTGTTTACGCATTGATCGTTCCCTGGAAGACCAGTAGTAGTTTCCGATGCTCATCTGGAGGCATTCTGTAATCTGTGGACTATCAGAGTGTTGAAGAAACACAAAAATTGCATCGGGATTGAATACAACAGACACCATGCGCACTTTCCTCCATGGGAGTAATGTCTCAAACAGTCTACGCTTCGATCGTTCCCTGGAAGACCAGTAGTAGTTTCTGATGCACATCTGGAGGCATTCTGTTATCTGTGGACTATCAGAGTTTTGATGAAACATAGAAATTCCTTCGAGATTGAATACAACAGTCACCATGCGCACTTTCCTCCATGGGAGTAATGTCTAAAGTAGTCAAAGCTTTGATAGTTCCCTGGAAGACCAGTAGTAGTTTCCGATGCACATCTGGAGGCATTCTGTAATCTGTGGACTATCAGAGTGTTGATGAAAGAAATTGCATCGGGATTGAATACAACAGTCACCATTCGCACTTTCCTACATGGGAGTAATGTCTGAAACAGTCCACGCTTTGATCGTTCCCTGGAAGACCAGTAGTAGTTTCCGATGCAAATCTGGAGGCATTCTGTAATCTGTGGACTATCAGAGTGTTGATGAAACACAGAAATTGTATGGGGATTGAATACAACAGTCACCATGCGCACTTTCCTCCATGGGAGTAATATCTCAAACAGTCTACGCTTTGATCGTTCCCTGGAAGACCAGCAGCAGTTTCCGATGCACATCTGAAGGCATTCTGTAATCTGTGGACCTTTAAAGTGTTGATGAAACACAGAAATTGCATCGGAATTTAATACAACAGTCACCATGCACACTTTCCTCCATGGGAGTAATGTCTCAAACAGTCAATTCTTTGATCGTTTCCAGGAAGACCAGTAGTAGTTTCCGATGCACATCTGGAGGCAATCTGTAATCTGTGGACTTTAAAAGTGTTGATGAAACACAGAAATTGCCTCAGGAGTGAATACAACAGTCACCAACCGCACTTTCCCCAATGGGAGTAATGTCTCAAACTCTCTACGCATTGATCGTTCCCTGGAAGAACAGTAGTAGTTTCCGATGCTCATCTGGAGGCCTTCTGTAATGTATGGACTATCCGAGTGTTGATGAAACACAGAAATTGCACCGGGATTGAATACAACAGTCACCATGAACACTTCCCTCCATGGGAGTAATGTCTCAAACAGTATACGCTTTGATAGTTCCCTGGAAGACCAGTAGTATTTTCCGATGCACATCTGGAGGCATTCTGTAATCTGTGGACTATCAGAGTGTTGATGAAAGAAATTGCATCGGGATTGAATACAACAGTCACCATTCGCACTTTCCTACATGGGAGTAATGTCTCAAACAGTCTACGCTTTGATCGCTCCCTGGAAGACCAGTAGTAGTTTCCGATGCACATCTGGAGGCATTCTGTAATCTGTGGACTATCAGAGTGTTGAAGAAACACAGAAATTGCATCGGGAATGAATACAACAGTCACGATCCGCACTTTCCTCCATGGGAGTAATGTCTGAAACAGTCCACGCTTTGATCGTTCCCTGGAAGACCAGTAGTAGTCCTGATGCAAATCTGGAGGCATTCTGTAATCTGTGGACTATCAGAGTGTTGATGGAACACAGAAATTGTATGGGGATTGAATACAACAGTCACCAACCGCACTTTCCTCCATGGGAGTAATATCTCAAACAGTCTACGCTTTGATCGTTCTCTGGAAGACCAGCAGCAGTTTCCGATGCACATCTGAAGGCATTCTGTAATCTGTGGACCTTCAAAGTGTTGATGAAACACAGAAATTGCATTGGAATTTAATACAACAGTCACCATGCACACTTTCCTCCATGGGAGTAATGTCTCAAACAGTCAATTCTTTGATCGTTTCCAGGAAGACCAGTAGTAGTTTCCGATGCACATCTGGAGGCAATCTGTAATCTGTGGACCTTAAAAGTGTTGATGAAACACAGAAATTGCCTCAGGAGTGAATACAACAGTCACCAACCGCACTTTCCCCAATGGGAGTAATGTCTCAAACTCTCTACGCATTGATCGTTCCCTGGAAGACCAGTAGTAGTTTCCGATGCTCATCTGGAGGCCGTCTGTAATCTATGGACTATCCGAGTGTTGATGAAACACAGAAATTGCATCGGGATTGAATACAACAGTCACCATGACCACTTCCCTCCATGGGAGTAATGTCTCAAACAGTATACGCTTTGATCGTTCCCTGGAAGACCAGTAGTAGTTTCGATTCACATCTGGAGGCATTCAATAATCTGTTGACCTTCAAAGTATTGATAAAACACAGAAATTGCATCGGGATTGAATACAACAGTCAACATCCGCATTTTACTTCATGGGAGCAAGGTCTCAAACAGTCTACGCTTTCATCGTTCCCTGGAAGACCAGTAGCAGTTTCCGATGCACATCTGGAGGCAATCTGTAATATGTGGACCTTCAAAGTGCTGATGAAACACAGAAATTGCATCGGGATTGAATACAACAGGCACCATGCACAGTTTCCTCCATGGGAGTAATGTCTCAAGCAGTCAATTCTTTGATCGTTTCCAGGAAGACCAGTAGTAGTTTCCGATGCACATCTGGAGGCAATCTGTAATCTGTGGACCTTAAAAGTGTTGATGAAACACAGAAATTGCCTCAGGAGTGAATACAACAGTCACCAACCGCACTTTCCACAATGGGAGTAATGTCTCCAACTGTCTACGCATTGATCGTTCCCTGGAAGACCAGTAGTAGTTTCCGATGCTCATCTGGAGGCATTCTGTAATCTGTGGACTATCAGAGTGTTGATGAAAGAAATTGCATCGTGATTGAATACAACAGTCACCATTCGCACTTTCCTACATGTGAGTAATGTCTCAAACAGTCTACGCTTTGATCGCTCCATGGAAGACCAGTAGTAGTTTCCGATGCACATCTGGAGGCATTCTGTAATCTGTGGACCTTCAAAGTGCTGATGAAACACAGAAATTGCATCGGGATTGAATACAACAGGCACCATGCTTACATTTCTCCATGGGAGTAATGTCTCAAACTGTCATCGCTTTGTTCGTTCCCTGACGACCAGTAGTAGTTTCCGATGCACATCTGGAGGCTTTTTGTAATCTATGGACTATCCGAGTGTTGATGAAACACAGAAATTGCATCGGGATTGAATACAACAGTCACCATGAGCACTTTCCTCCATGGGAGTAATGTCTCAAACAGTCTACGCTTTGATCGTTAGCTGGAAGACCAGTAGTAGTTTCGATTCACATCTGGAGGCATTCAGTAATCTGTGGATCTTCAAAGTGTTGATGAAACACAGAAATTGCATCGGGATTGAATAAAACAGTCACCATCCGCATTTTACTCCTTGGGAGTAATGTCTCAAACAGTCTACGCTTTGATCGCTCCCTGGAAGACCAGTAGTAGTTTCCGATGCACATCTGGAGGCATTCTGTATTCTGTTTACTATCATAGTGTTGTTGAAACACAGAATTTGCATCGGGATTGAATACAACAGTCACCATGCGGACTTTCCTCCATGGGAGTAATGTCTCAAACAGTCTACGCCTTGATCGTTCACTGGAAGACCAGTAGTAGTTTCCGTTGCCCATTTGGAGGCATTCGGTAACCTGTGGTCAACCCGGGTGTTCATGAAACACAGAAATGCATCGGCATTGAATACCACAGTCACCATGCGCACGCTCCTCCATGGGAGTAATGTCTCAAACAGTCTACGCTTAGATCGTTTCCTAGAAGACCAGTAGTAGTTTCCGATGCACATCTGGAGGCATTCTATAATCTGTGGACCTTCAAAGTGTTGATGAAACACAGAAATTGCATCGGGATTGAATACAGCAGTCACCATGCGCACTTTCCTCCTTGGGAGTAATGTCTCAAACAGGCTACGCTTTGATCGTTCCCTAGAAGACCAGTAGTAGTTTCCGATGCATATCTGGAGGCATTCTGTAATCTGTAGACTATCAGAGTATTGATGAAACACAGAAAATCCAACGAGATTGAATACTTCACCATGCGCACTTTCCTCCATGGGAGTAATTCTCAAACATTCAACGCTTTGATCGTTCCCTGGAAGACCAGTAGTAATTTCCGATGCACATGTGGTGGCATTCTGTAATCTGTGGACTATCAGAGTGTTGATGAATCAAAAAAATTGCGTCGGGATTGAATACAACAGTCACCATCCGCACTTTCCTCCATGGGAGTAATGTCTGAAACAGTCTACGCTTTCATCGTTCCCTGGAAGACAGTAGTAGTTTCCATTGACATCTGGAGGCATTCTGTAATCTGTGGACATTCAAAGTGTTGAAGAAAGGCAGAAATTGCAACGGCATTGAATATAACAGTCACCATGCTCACCTTCCTCCATGGGAGTAAAGTCGCAAAGAGTCTACGCCTTGATCGTTCCCTGGAAGACCAGTAGTAGTATCCGATGCACATCAGGAGGCATTCTGTAATCTGTGGTCTACCGGGTGTTGACGAAAAACAGAAATTGCATCGGCATTGAATACAACAGTAACTATGAGCACCTTTCTCCATGGGAGTAATGACTCAAACAGTATACGCTTTCATCGTTCCCAGGAAGTCTAGTAGTAGTTTCCGATGCACATGTGGTGGCATTCTGTAATCTGTAGACTACCAGAGTGTTGATGAATCACAAAAATTACGTCGGGATTGAATACAACAGTCACCATCCGCACTTTCCTTCATGGGAGTAATGTCTGAAACAGTCAACGCTTTGATCGTTCAAGTGAAGACCAGTAGTAATTTCCGATGCACATCTGGTGGCATTCTGTAATCTGCGGACTATCAGAGTGTTGATGAAACACAGATATAGTATGGCGATTGAATACAACAGTCAATATGCGCACTTTTCTCCACGGGAGTAATGTCTCAAAGAGTCTACGCTTTGATCGTTCCCTGGAAGACTAGTAGTAGTTTCCGATGCACATCTGGAGGCATTCTGTAATCTGTGGACTATCAGAGTGTTGATGAAACACAGAAAGTGCATCGCGTTTGAATACAACAGTCGCCATACCCACTTTCCTCCACTGGAGTAATGTCTCAAACAGTCTACGCTTTGATCGTTCCCTGGATGACCAGTAGTAGATTCCGATGCGCATATGGAGGCATTCTGTAATATGTGGACCTTCAAAGTGTTGATGAAACACGGAAATTGCATCGGCATTGAATATACAACAGTAACCATGCGCACTTTCCTCCATGGGAGTAATTTCTCAAACAGTCTACGCTTTGATCGTTCCCAGGAAGACCAGTAGTAGTTTTCGATGCACTTCTTGAGGCATTCTGTAATCTGTGGACCTTCAAAGTGTTGATGAAATACAGAAATTGCCTCGGGATTGAATACAACAGTCACCATTAGCACTTCCCTCCACGGGAGTAATGTCTCAAACAGTCTACGCTTTGATCGTTCCCTGGAAGACCAGTAGTAGTTTCCGATGCACATCTGGTGGCATTCTGTAATCTGTGGACTTTCAAAGTGTTGATGAAACACAGAAATTGCATCGGGATTGACTTCAAGAGTCACCATGCGCACTTTCCTCCATGGCAGTAATGTCTCAAACAGTGAAATCTTTGATCGTTCCCAGGAAGACCAGTAGTAGTTTCCGACGCACATCTGGAGGCATTCGAAAATCTGTGGACTATCAGAGTGTTGATGAAACACAGAAAGTGCATCGGGATTGAATACAACAGTCACAATGCGCAGTTCCCTCCATCTGAGTAATGTGTGAAACAGTCTACGCTTTCATCGTTCCCTGGAAGACAGTAGTAGTTTCCATTGACATCTGGTGGCATTCTGTAATCTGTGGACTTTCAAAGTGTTGATGAAACACAGAAATTGCATCGGGCTTGAATACAACAGTCACCATGCGCACTTTCCTCCATGGGAGTAATGTCTCAAACAGTCTACACTTTGATCGTTTCCTGGAAGACCAGTAGTAGTTTCCGATGCACATCTGGAGGCATTCTGTAATCTGTGGACCTTCAAAGTGTTGATGAAACAAAGAAATTGCATCGGGATTGAATATACAACAGTAACCATGCACACTTTCATCCATGGAAGTAAGGTCTCAAACAGTCTACGCTTTGATCGTTCCCTGGAAGACCAGTAGTAGTTTCCGATGCACATCTTGAGGCATTCTGTAATCTGTCGACCTTCAAAGTGTTGATGAAACACAGAAATTGCCTCGGGATTGAAAACAACAGTCACCATGCGCACTTTCCTCCATGGGAGAAATGTCTCAAACAGTCTACACTTTGATCGTTTCCTGGAAGACCAGTAGTAGTTTCCGATGCACATCTAGAGGCATTCTGTAATCTGTGGACTATCAGAGTGTTGATGAAACACAGAAACTGCATCGCGATTTAATACAAGAGCCACCATGCGCACTTTCCTCGGTGGGAGTAATGTCTCAGACAGTCTACGCTTTCATCTTTCCCAGGACGACCAGTAGTAGTTTCCGATGCACATCTTGAGGCATTCTGTAATCTGTCGACCTTCAAAGTGTTGATGAAACACAGAAATTGCATCGGGCTTGAATACAACAGTCACCATGCGCACTTTCCTCCATGGGAGTAATGTCTCAAACAGTCTACACTTTGATCGTTTCCTGGAAGACCAGTAGTAGTTTCCGATGCACATCTGGAGGCATTCTGTAATCTGTGGACCTTCAAAGTGTTGATGAAACAAAGAAATTGCATCGGGATTGAATACAACAGCCACATGCGCACTTTCCTCCATGGGAGTAATGTCTCAAACAGTCTACGCTTTGATCGTTCCCTGGAAGACAAGTAGTAGTTTCCGATGCACATCTTGAGGCATTCTGTAATCTGTGGACTCTCAAAGTGTTGATGAAACACAGAAATTGCCTCGGGCTTGAATAAAACAGTCACCATGCGCACTTTCCACCATGGGAGTAATGTCTCAAACAGTCTACACTTTGATCGTTTCCTGGAAGATCAGTAGTAGTTTCCGATGCACATCTGGAGGCATTCTGTAATCTGTGGACTATCAGAGTGTGGTTGAAACACAGAAATTGCCTCGGGATTGAATACAACAGTCACCATGCGCACTTTCCTCCATGGGAGTAATGTCTCAAACTGTCATCGATTTGATCGTTCCCTAAAGGCCATTAGTAGTTTCCGATGCACATCTGGAGACATTCTGTAATCCTTGGACTATCAGAGTGTTGATGAAACACAGAAATTTCATCGGGATTGAATACAACAGTAACCATGCGCACGTCCCTCCATGGGAGTAATGTCTGAGGCAGTCTAGGCTTTGATCGTTCACTGGAAGACCAGTAGTAGTTTCCGATGCACATCTGGTGGCATTCTGTAATCTGTGGACTATCAGAGTGTTGATGCAACACAGAAATTGTATGGGGGTTGAATACAACAGTCACCATGCGAACTTTCCTCCACGGGAGTAATGTCTCAAACAGTCTACGCTTTGATAGTTCCCTGGAAGACCAGAAGTTTTTTCTGATGCACATCTGAAGGCATTCTGTTATCTGTGGAGCTTCAAAGTGTTGATGAAACACAGAAATTGCATCGAGAGTGAATACAACAGTCACCATCCGCACTTTCCTCCATGGGAGTAACGTCTGAAACAGTCTACGCTTTGATCGTTCCCTGGAAGACCAGTAGTAGTTTCCGATGCACATCTTGAGGCACTCTGTAATGTGTGGACCTTCAAAGTGTTGATGAAACACAGAAATTGCCTCGGGATTGAATACAACAGTCACCATGCGCACTTTCCTCCATGGGAGTAATGTCTCAAACAGTCTACACTTTGATCGTTTCCTGGAAGATCAGTAGTAGTTTCCGATGCACATCTGGAGGCATTCTGTAATCTGTGGACTATCAGAGTGTTGATGAAACACAGAAATTGCATCAGGATTGAATACAACAGTCACCATGCGCACTTTCCTCCATGGGAGTAATGTCTCAAACTGTCATCGATTTGATCGTTCCCTAAACGCCATTAGTAGTTTCCGATGCGTATCTGGAGGCATTCTGTACTGTGTGGTATATCCGGGTGTTGATGAAACACAGATATTGCATCGGCATTGAATACAACAGTCACCATGCGCACCTTCCTCCATGGGAGTAATGTCTCAAACAGTCTACGCCTTGATTGTTCCCTGGAAGACCAGTAGTAGTTTCCGATGCACATCTGGAGGCATTCTGTAATCTGTGGACTATCAGAGTGTTGTTGAAACACAGAAATTGCATCGCGATTTAATACAAGAGTCACCATGCGCACTTTCCTCGATGGGAGTAATGTCTCAGACAGTCTACGCTTTCATCTTTCCCAGGACGACCAGTAGCAGTTTCTGATGCACATCTGGTGCCATTCTCTAATCTGTGGACTATCAGGGTGTTGATGAAACACATAAATAGTATGGGGATTGAATACAACAGTCAACATGCGCACTTTCCTCCACGGGAATAATATCTCAAACAGTCAACGCTTTGATCGTTCCCCGGAAGACCAGTAGTAGTTTCCGATGCACATCTGGAGGCATTCTGTAATCCTTGGACTATCAGAGTGTTGATGAAACACAGAAATTGCATCGGGATTGAATAAAACAGTCACCATGCGCACTTTCCTCCATCGAAGTAATGTCTCAAACAATCTACGCTTTGATCGTTCCTTTGAAGACCATTAGTAGTTTCCGATGCACATCTGGAGGCATTCTGTAATCTGTGGACTATCAGAGTGTTGATGAAACACAGAAATTCCATCGGGATTGAATACAACAGTCACCATGTGCACTTTACTTCATGGGAGTAATTCTCAAACAGTCTACGCTTTGATCGTTCCCAGGAAGACCAGTAGTAGTTTTCGATGCACATCTTGAGGCATTCTGTAATCTGTGAACCTTCAAAGTGTTGTTGAAACACAGAAATTGCATCGGGATTGAATACAACAGTCACCATCCGCACTTCCCTCCATGGGAGTAATGTCTGAAACCGTCTACGCTTTGATCGTTCCCTGGAAGACCAGTAGTAGTTTCCGATGCACATCTGGTGGCATTCTGTAATCTGTGGACTATCAGAGTGTTGATGCAACACAGAAATTGTATGTGGATTGAATACAACAGTCACCATGCGCACTTTCCTCCACGGGAGTAATGTCTCACACAGTCTACGCTTTGATCGTTCCCTGGAAGACCAGTAGTAGTTTCCGATGCACATCTGCACGTCTGGAGGCATCTGTGGACCTTCAAAGTATTGATGAAACACAGAAATTGCATCGGGATTGAATACAACAGTCACCATGCGCACTTACCTCCATGGGAGTAATGTCTCAAACAGTCTACGCTTTGATCATTCCCTGGAAGACCAGTAGTAGTTTTCGATGCACATCTTGAGGCATTCTGTAATCTGTGAACCTTCAAAGTGTTGTTGAAACACAGAAATTGCATCGGGATTGAATACAACAGTCACCATCCGCACTTCCCTCCATGGGAGTAATGTCTGAAACCTTCTACGCTTTGATCGTTCCCTGGAAGACCAGTAGTAGTTTCCGATGCACATCTGTAGGCATTCTGTAATCCTTGGACTATCAGAGTGTTGATGAAACACAGAAATTGCCTCGGGATTGAATAAAACAGTCACCATGCGCACTTTCCACCATGGGAGTAATGTCTCAAACAGTCTACACTTTGATCGTTTCCTGGAAGATCAGTAGTAGTTTCCGATGCACATCTGGAGGCATTCTGTAATCTGTGGACTATCAGAGTGTGGTTGAAACACAGAAATTGCCTCGGGATTGAATACAACAGTCACCATGCGCACTTTCCTCCATGGGAGTAATGTCTCAAACTGTCATCGATTTGATCGTTCCCTAAAGGCCATTAGTAGTTTCCGATGCACATCTGGAGGCATTCTGTAATGTGTGGTCTATACGGGTGTTGATGAAACACAGATATTGCATCGGCATTGAATACAACAGTCACAATGCGAAACTTCCTCCATGGGAGTAATGTCTCAAACAGTCTACGCCTTGATTGTTCCCTGGAAGACCAGTAGTAGTTTCCGATGCACATCTGGAGGCATTCTGTAATCTGTGGACTATCAGGGTGTTGATGAAACACAGAAATAGTATGGGGATTGAATACAACAGTCACCATGCGCTCTTTCCTCCACGGGAATAATGACTCAAACAGTCAACGCTTTGATTGTTCCCCGGAAGACCAGTAGTAGTTTCCGATGCACATCTGGAGACATTCTGTAATCCTTGGACTATCAGAGTGTTGATGAAACACAGAAATTTCATCGGGATTGAATACAACAGTCACCATGAGCACGTCCCTCCATGGGAGTAATGTCTGAGGCAGTCTAGGCTTTGATCGTTCACTGGAAGACCAGTAGTAGTTTCCGATGCACATCTAGAGGCATTCTGTAATCTGTGGACTATCAGAGTGTGGTTGAAACACAGAAATTGCCTCGGGATTGAATACAACAGTCACCATGCGCACTTTCCTCCATGGGAGTAATGTCTCAAACTGTCATCGATTTGATCGTTCCCTAAAGGCCATTAGTAGTTTCCGATGCACATCTGGAGGCATTCTGTAATGTGTGGTGTATACGGGTGTTGATGAAACACAGATATTGCATCGGCATTGAATACAACAGTCACAATGCGAACCTTCCTCCATGGGAGTAATGTCTCAAACAGTCTACGCCTTGATTGTTCCCTGGAAGACCAGTAGTAGTTTCCGATGCACATCTGGAGGCATTCTGTAATCTGTGGACTATCAGGGTGTTGATGAAACACAGAAATAGTATGGGGATTGAATACAACAGTCACCATGCGCTCTTTCCTCCACGGGAATAATGTCTCAAACAGTCAACGCTTTGATTGTTCCCCGGAAGACCAGTAGTAGTTTCCGATGAACATCTGGAGGCATTCTGTAATCTGTGGACTATCAGAGTGTTGATGCAACACAGAAATTGTATGGGGATTGAATACAACAGTCACCATGCGCACTTTCCTCCACGGGAGTAATGTCTCAAAGAGTCTACGCTTTGATCGTTCCCTGGAAGACCAGAAGTTTTTTCTGATGCACATCTGAAGGCATTCTGTTATCTGTGGACCTTCAAAGTGTTGATGAAACACAGAAATTGCATCGAGAGTGAATACAACAGTCACCAACCGCACTTTCCTCCATGGGAGTAACGTCTGAAACAGTCTACGCTTTGATCGTTCCCTGGAAGACCAGTAGTAGTTTCCGATGCACATCTTGAGGAGTTCTGTAATCTGTGGACCTTCAAAGTGTTGATGAAACACAGAAATTGCCTCGGGATTGAATACAACAGTCACCATGCGCACTTTCCTCCATGGGAGTAATGTCTCAAACAGTCTACACTTTGATCGTTTCCTGGAAGATCAGTAGTAGTTTCCGATGCACATCTGGAGGCATTCTGTAATCTGTGGACTATCAGAGTGTTGATGAAACACAGAAATTGCATCAGGATTGAATACAACAGTCACCATGCGCTCTTTCCTCCATGGGAGTAATGTCTCAAACTGTCATCGATTTGATCGTTCCCTAAACGCCATTAGTAGTTTCCGATGCACATCTGGAGGCATTCTGTAATCTGTGGACTATCAGAGTGCTGTTGAAACACAGAAATTGCATCGCGATTTAATACAAGAGTCACCATGCGCACTTTCCTCGATGGGAGTAATGTCTCAGACAGTCTACGCTTTCATCTTTCCCAGGACGACCAGTAGCAGTTTCTGATGCACATCTGGTGCCATTCTGTAATCTGTGGACTATCAGGGTGTTGATGAAACACAGAAATAGTATGGGGATTGAATACAACAGTCAACATGCGCACTTTCCTCCACGGGAATAATGTCTCAAACAGTCAACGCTTTGATCGTTCCCCGGAAGACCAGTAGTAGTTTCCGATGCACATCTGGAGGCATACTGTAATCCTTGGACTATCAGAGTGTTGATGAAACACAGAAATTGCATCGGGATTGAATAAAACAGTCACCATGCGCACTTTCCTCCATCGAAGTAATGTCTCAAACAATCTACGCTTTGATCGTTCCTTTGAAGACCATTAGTAGTTTCCGATGCACATCTGGAGGCATTCTGTAATCTGTGGACTATCAGAGTGTTGATGAAACACAGAAATTCCATCGGGATTGAATACAACAGTCACCATGTGCACTTTACTTCATGGGAGTAATTCTCAAACAGTCTACGCTTTGATCGTTCCCTGGAAGACCAGTAGTAGTTTCCGATGCACATCTGAAGGCATTCTGTAGTCTGTGGACTATCAGAGAGTTGATGAAACACAGAAATTGCACCTGGATTGAATACAACAGTCACCATGCGCACTTTCCTCCATGGGAGTAATGTCTCAAACAGTCTACGCCTTGATTGTTCCCTAGAAGACGAGTAGTAGTTTCCGATGCACATCTGTAGGCATTCTGTAATCTGTGGACTATCAGAATATTGATGAAACACAGAAAATGGATCGAGATTGAATACAACAGTCACCATGCCCACTTTCCTCCATGGGAGTAATTCTCAAACAGTCTACGCTTTCTGTAATCTGTGGACCTTCAAAGTGTTGATGAAACACAGAAATTGCATCGGGATTGAATACAACAGCCACATGCGCACTTTCCTCCATGGGAGTAATGTCTCAAACAGTCAATTTTTTGATCGTTCCCAGGGAGGCCAGTAGTAGTTTCCGATGCACATCTGCACGTCTGGAGGCATCTGTGGACCTTCAAAGTATTGATGAAACACAGAAATTGCATCGGGATTGAATACAACAGTCACCATGCGCACTTACCTCCATGGGATTAATGTCTCAAACAGTCTAAGCTTTGATCGTTCCCTGGAAGACCAGTAGTAATTTCCGATACACATCTGGAGGCATTCTGTTATCTGTGGACTATCAGAGTGTTGATGAATCACAGAAATTGCATCGGGATTGAATACAACAGTCACCATCCGCACTTCCCTGCATGGGAGTAATGTCTGAAACAGTCCAATCTTTGATCGTTCTTGCGTGCCTTTATGTTGGCCGCGACCAACACTTACCATGCACTGACCACAAAACATGGAGGAGCCGGGGCTAGAACCCGAGACCTTTCACACGCTAGCGAACGATCTGCCAACTGAGCTACGGCTACACACACGACAAAGCATGGCTATTCTCCATTCTTTGCGACTCTGATGTGCACGGACACGATGGTTGGTTGGTTTGTAACGGCGAAGGTACCAGAGTACAAAGGCGCTGACACGTTCATACACACAAAGAGTTCCAAGTAGTTTCGATGCTCTGCTATTACGAATGCAAATGCCGTCTGTTTTTAACGTCTTAAATTGAAAGGGCGGTCACAAATTGGTCCATTTCACTCCTTGTCGACAATCACACAGCACCTGAGGTAACAAGCACATCTCGAGCCCCATTGTGCTCTCCATTGATCATGCCAGCTCAGTGCCTTGCTCTTTGCTACTGTGTAAAACTCTTGTCGTCCAACTGCAAAACACTGTTCCACAACAAGTTTCCGCGTCTCCATTGCACTTATAATACTACGAAACGCTCCCCAAACTTGGCAATCACCCATGCAGCCGACTTTTCCGACTTTTCACGACGCTCACGCAACGCTGACGCTAGTGACAGCATTATTTATAGTTCGACCTCGCGCCAAAGCGAATAAGCACATTTCGCCTACGGCTGAGGCCGCTCTCCTAGTGTGGCTGCTCTGTGTCTGCATGCAGAGAGGGGCTGCAAGCTTCCTGTGTTCGCACCTATATCACCTGTGCTTGCTTGTCAGAGACAGACTATCGCAAAACATACAACTCACTCCATGAATTGATTGCTACGGCATCTGTTATCAGCAGTCACAACCAGCAACACCAGTAGCAGCCGACTGCACGCAAAGAATGGGAACGTGCAGCGGGATTTACGTGAACTTGGCGCAATGCAGATCTTTCCGACGTACGCTTCAGAATCTTATGGGAACATTTGTACTGTTTCTAAATTAAGGGTATGTGTGGTAGGCGAGTGCTTCCTACGCACGAATAAAAGCACGCTTGCCAATTGTGCATGCTAATCGTTCGCTTGTATCTGCCTAGACACCTCTGCTGGTTGGGAATTATTCCACTTGCATGTCAAGGTACGCATGTATGTGTGTTAAAAATTCTGGAGGCGCTGGGTACCGATCCCAGTACCTCTCGGACGCTAAACGAGCCCTTTACCATCTGAGCTACGCCCACCCCACATACAGCCATACGCTACATACAGCCATATCAACGTCACAGACCCTTGCACTTCCATTATTCCGCAGACAAACAATACTCTCTATGTATCAGTGAGGGTGTCTTTCAGGATTCGTGCAATCTGTATCGAATCGTAGTTGGCCACAATGAAAGTGGCACGCCTAACGTCGAAAATAGAGTTCGGACACCGCTCTGAGTAAGACGAACGTGTTGTCCACTCTCTAGACTTCAATGACGTTAAGCCGTGATACGTAAGACAGATCTGCACTCGATGACACCTCGATAACAGCCGGTCCCCACACTTACATCTTGCTCTCCTTATGTCAGTATACATCATATCAGTCTGTGACGCTGGTTTTGCAACTTCCTGCGTGCCTTTATGTTCGCCGTGACCAACACTTACCATGCACTGACCACAAAACATGGAGGAGCCGGGGCTTGGACCCGAGACCTTTCACACGCTAAGCGAACGATCTGCCAACTGAGCTACGGCTGCACACACGACAAAACATGGCTATTCTCCATTCATTGCGACTCTGATGTGCACGGTCACGATGGTTGGTTGGTTTGTAGCGGCGAAGGTACTAGAGTACAAAGGCGCGGACACGTTCATATACACAAGAGTTCCAAGCAGTTTCGATGCTCTGGTATTACGAATGCAAATTCCGTCTGTTTTTAACGTCTTAAATTGAAAGGGCGGTCACAAATTGGTCCGTTTCACTCCTTGTCGACAATCACACACCACCTGAGGTAACAAGCACATCTCGAGCCCCATTGTGCTCTCCATTGTTCATGCCAACTCAGTGCCTCGCTCTTTGCTACTGTGTAAAACTCTTGTCGTCCAACTGCAAAACACTGGGCCACAACAAGTTTCCGCGTCTCCATTGCACTGATCATACTACGAAACGCTCCCCAAACTTGGCTATCACCCATGCAGCCGACTTTTCCGACTTTACACGACGCTCACGCAACGCTCACGCTAGTGACAGCCTTATTTATACACTCCTGGAAATTGAAGTAAGTACACCGTGAATTCATTGTCCCAGGAAGGGGAAACTTTATTGACACATTCCTGGGGTCAGATACATCACATGATCACACTGACAGAACCACAGGCACATAGACACAGGAAACAGAGCATGCACAATGTCGGCACTAGTACAGTGTATATCCACATTTCGTAGCAATGCAGGCTGCTATTCTCCCATGGAGACGATCGTAGAGATGCTGGATGTAGTCCTGTGGAACGGCTTGCCATGCCATTTCCACCTGGTGCCTCAATTGGACCAGCGTTCGTGCTGGACGTGCAGACCGCGTGTGACGACGCTTCGTCCAGTCCCAAACATGCTCAATGGGGGACAGATCCGGAGATATTGCTGGCCAGGGTAGTTGACTTACACCTTATAGAGCACGTTGGGTGGCACGGGATACGTGCATTGTCCTGTTGAACAGCAAGTTCCCTTGCCGGTCTAGGAATGGTAGAACGATGGTTTCGATGACGGTTTGGATGTACCGTGCACTATTCAGTGTCCCCTCTACGATCACCAGAGGTGTACGGCCAGTGTAGGAGATCGCTCCCCACACCATGATGCCGGATGTTAGCCCTGTGTGCCTCAGTCGTATGCAGTCCTGATTGTGGCGCTCCCCTGCACGGCGCCAAACACGCATACGACCATCATTGGCACCAAGGCAGAAGCGACTCTCATCGCTGAAGACGACACGTCTCCATTCGTCCCTCCATTCACGCCTGTCGCGACACCACTGGAGGCGGGATACACGATGTTGGGGGATGAGCGGAAGACGGCCTAACGGTGTGCGGGACCGTAGCCCAGCTTCATGGAGACGGTTGCGAATGGTCCTCTCCGATACCCCAGGAGCAACAGTGTCCCTAATTTGCTGGGAAGTGGCGGTGCGGTCCCCTACGGCACTGCGTAGGATCCTACGGTCTTGGCGTGCATCCGGGCGTCGCTGCGGTCCGGTCCCAGGTCGACGGGTACGTGCACCTTCCGCCGACCACTGGCGACAACATCGATGTACTGTGGAGACCTCACGCCCCACGTGTTGAGCAATTCGGCGGTACGTCCACCCGGCCTCCCGCATGCCCACTATACGCCCTCGCTCAAAGTCCGTCAACTGCACATACGGTTCACATCCACGCTGTCGCGGCATGCTACCAGTGTTCAAGACTGCGATGGAGCTCCGTATGCCACGGCAAACTGGCTGACACTGAGAGCGGCGTGCACAAATGCTGCGCAGCTAGCGCCATTCTACGGCCAAAACCGAGGTTCCTGGTGTGTCCGCTATGCCGTGCGTGTGATCATTGCTTGTACAGCCCTCTCGCAGTGTCCGGAGCCAGTATGGTGGGTCTGACACACCGGTGTCAATGTGTTCTTTTTTCCATTTCCAGGAGTGTAGTTCGACGTCGCGCCAAAGCGAATGAGCACATTTCTCCTACGGCTTAGGCCGCTCTCCTAGTGTGGCTGCTCTGTGTCTGCATGCAGCGAGGGGCTGCAAGCTTCCTGTGTTCGCACCTATATCACCTGTGCTTGCTTGTCAGAGACAGACTATCGCAAAACATACAACTCACTCCATGAATTGATTGCTACGGCATCTGTTATCAGCAGTCACAACCAGCAACACCAGTAGCAGCCGACTGCACGCAAAGAATGGGAACGTGCAGCGGGATTTACGTGAACTCGGCGCAAGGCAGATATTTCCGACGTAGGCTTCATAATCTTATAGGAACATTTGTACTGTTTCTAAATTAAGGGTAGGTGTGGTAGGAGGGTGCTTCCTGCGCATGAATAAAAGCACGCTTGCCAATTGTGGATGCTAATCGTTCGCTTGTATCTTCCTAGACACCTCTGCTGGTTGGGAATTATTCCACTTGCATGGTAAGGTGCGCATGTAGGTGTGTTAAAAATTCTGGCGGCGTTGGGTATCGATCCCAGTACCTCTCGCTAGCTAAGCGTGCGCTCTAACATTAGAGCTACGCCCACCCAGCCGTTGACTAATAGTGCTACATACAGCCATATGAACGTCACAGACCCTTGCACTCCCATTATTCCGCAGACAAACACTACTCTCTATGTATCAGTGAGGGTGTGTTTCAGGTTTCCTTCATTCTGTATCGAATCGTAGTTGGCCACAATGAAAGTGGCACGCATAACGTCGAAAATAGAGTTCGGACACCGCTCTGGGTAAGACGAACATGTTGTCCACTCTCTAGACTTCAACGATGTTAAGTCGTGATACCTAAGACAGATCTGCACTCGATGACACCTCAATAACAGCCGGTCGCCACACTTACATCTTGCTCTCCTTATGACAGTATACATCATATCAGTCTGTGACGCTGGTTTTGCAACTTCTTGCGTGCCATTGTGTTCGCCGCGACCAACACTTACCATGCACTGACCACAAAACATGGAGGAGCCGGGGCTTGTACCCGAGACTTTTCACACGCTAAGCGAACGATCTGCCAACTTTTTTTTTTTTTTTTATTTCAGTACATGTCTTTCACACATGCCTACAAAATCACCTTCACCTTTAAATACAGTTTCCTTGCGACTGATAGAGACGTAGGCAAAGTTTAAAGTTGCTATTTACATTACATCACGTTAATCAGAAAAACGGTAATTTACATCTGCAGCGGAACAGAATTCCGTTCCGCTCAGCGTGGTGCTCGAACCCACAACCCTTGGATTAAGAGTGTCACGCTCTACCGACTTTTTTTTTTTGAACACACATTGGATTAGCAGTCCAACGCCCTAACCACTTTTTGTTTTTTTTTTTGTTTTTATTTATGGAATCGAACCCGGGCCGCCCGCGTGGCAGGCGAGCATTCTACCACTTTTTTTTTTACTGCCCCTTCTCTCTGAAAATGCTTAAAAAACAAACCATATTCGGTGAGAAGCAACTATTTATAATGGCTTCTTGAAAAATCAATTAATAAACGTTGAAGTCAAAGAGCGGCAATTCCGGTAAAAACTAAAATAATTTTTTTTTCTTTTTATTTCCACGATTGTAAAGTAAGTTAGTAGTGGTGAACACTCTCTTACGTTTGTCTTCTGTGTCCGCAGATATTTCTTGTTAATTCTTTTACATCAAGGTCTTGATTAAAAAATTTGCGTATGTTTCTTTATGTTTACTAGTCTTCAGTAACATGTGATGCTCAGTTAGCAGATAGATCCAAAAATCCTCTTGGCTTTTCTCTTCCTTCGTGAAGAGGTAATGTACCGTTGCCGCTTTCAGCCAATTGACTGCGTTGCGTTTCGTGTTAGGAAAGGGTACATCATCCGGTGTCAAAAAGTCCGCAGGCGTTATAGCGTTAGGTGACGTTCGAAGGATGAGTGCCAGCTTTCGTCGGACATTCAGCCAGATATCTTTAACCTTGTCACACACGAAACGATGTTCTTCGTTATCAATTAAACTACACGTTGCACACAAAGGCGAATCCGCTAAGTGGATCGTATGAAGTTTCGAGTTGGTTGCAACTTTCCTATTTACAACAAAGTATCATGTTGCTTTCAGATGAGTAGCTAAGTTACCGTTATGAATATTTGCCCATATCACTTTCCAGTTAGAACATGGATAGTTTTGTTCTATTTTGTCGTTCTTCTTTTCTCCCATCAATTTGCCATATATTTCTTTTACGTTTGTCATGTCTTTTTCCGGAATTCTTGAACGTAGGTAGCTATATTCTATTAAAAACCATCGTAAATGGTAAAGTCCGCTCGGTATGTGCTGCACATTAATGGGTGGAGAGAGGTCATCTGGAGCTATTTCAGATAGCAAGTGCGCGGCGATACAGCTGCCGGATTGTCTCCATTGTTGAAATGTATTGGAGATGTACAGAGCCTGGGACTTTTTAGTAACATTCGTTAAGTTTAAGCCGCCATTATTAGTGGCGAGCGTCAGAGTGTCATACTGGATTTTAAATATGTGGCCACGGCTCACAAAATAGCCTATTGCTGACATAATTTGTTTGGCGATGCCGGCGGGTATTGTCAGTATCTGGGCGACATAATTGACTTTGGAAGTAATAGAGACGTTCGCTAAAGACACTCTCTGAATTTCATTTAATTGTCGAATACTATGTGTCCGTACACTAGCTCCTATGGTAGTTAGTACTTGTCTATAGTTGGCCGCAATAGTTTGACGTATATTTTTTCGGAAATCAATGCCGAGACACTTCAAGGCTGTTAGCTCACGTAACTGACCGTGTGTGCGCATGCCAATGCCACATCCGATATTGAATATGCCGGACTTGGTTTTGTTTAACCTCGCGGCTGACGCTCGTTCGTATTTTTCTATTATGTGCATTGCCGTCTCGACTTCCGCTACATTCATAACGAGAAACCGAACATCGTCCGCATAAGCTTTACATATTATTTTGTTTCCTCGTATTTGCAATCCTTGTAACCGCTGAGTCAAGGTAGCGAGCAAAGGTTCGATGGCCATGGCAAAAAGTGCCATGGACAACGGACAACCTTGCCTGACGGAACATGCGATCTCGACTGGCCGGCTAGGCTGTCCATTTATGATGATTCTGGAGGAGTTATTCGTTACCAAACGTCGTATGAGGTCGACGAATCTCGGCGGAAAATCCATTGCGCCCATCGTTTTCAGGAGGTAGGAGTGGCTGATCCTGTCGAAGGCTTTATCGAAATCTAACGACACGATGGCACATTTTAGTCGACATACTTCTGCTATTGAAATTATGTCGCGGTAGTCGGACAGCGTCTGCTGAATTTTCCTATCTTTGCCCACGCTAGACTGATATGGGCCGGTGACGCTGGCCATTACATTTTTAAGTCTGTGGGCTAAGAGCCGCGAAAAAATTTTATAGTCACTGTTCAGCAGAGTGATTGGTCTCAAATTTCCAATTTTCTTGCCAGCCGATTTTTTTGCGATTAACACTATCATACCTTCACGAAAATCTTTCGGTATCTCCTTATTGAGGTTCAGAAGTTCATTACAGATGCATGTAATTCTATGTTTGATATGTTCCCAGAAGACTTGATAAAATTCTGCTGGTATGCCGTCAGCTCCAGGGGATTTATTTTTTGCACTTTGATAGACAGCATAGTGTACATCGTCTTCGGTCGCCTCGGCTATTAGAGCTTCCGCGTACGCGTTACCAACGCGTCCTTGCAGGTGGGTCAGTAAATCGTCCTGTGCTTTTTCGTCTACCTCTTTATGTGAAAACAAGTTGTCGAAATGGGTTAGTATTTCTGCTTTTATGTCGTTGTGCATTGTCAAGGTGGTTCCATTATCAGTTTTAAGCTCCGTCAGTATTTTGCGGAATCCTCGTTTAGTTTCACGAATCACATGATATATCGAAGTGGCTTCTTTTTGCGCCACAGTCTCTGCTCTTGACCTTATTTGGTATCCTTCAAGCTGTTGTCGCCTTAATGTCAGTATTTTTGCCTGGAATTTTTTAATTCTCCCATGGTTCCCAATAGCTGTAGCACCTTGCAGGTAGAGTTCTCGGAGACAATGAAAGTAAAATTCTATCGTTCTTTTCCGCCAAAAGCTCTTCTCCCGGGAGTAGTTGATGAAACATCTCCGGATCTGAGGTTTGGCGCATTTGAGCCACCAATCCAAGGTCGAATGGTAAGAGCTGAGTTTGGTCTCGCAGGCTCTCCAAGTGGTGAGAAAGGCTTCTCGACAGGCAGGATCTTTTAAGTGTGAAACATTAAGTTTCCATGGCCCTTTATATCGACAGGTTCCTTGTCGTTCCAAATTTAATGTGCATATATATGCAGCGTGGTCCGAAAAAACGGTTGGCCGAACTTCTGACTGCAGGATGCGGTGTTTCAGATTGGGCGAGACATATATTCGATCCAACCGGCTCGCTGAATGATTAGTGAGGTGGGTAAAGCCGGGTGCCGCGCCGTGCTTTTGCTCCCACGAATCAGTTAAACGGAGGTCGGTGACGATACGTTCCAGGTCCGGCGATTTGTTGTAGTTCGGAGTTTGGTCTTTGGCATGTATGACACTGTTAAAGTCGCCTCCAAGGATGGTATGGGTGCAGTGTACACCAAACAAAGGAACAATTCCCTCCTTAAAAAACTGTGCTCGTTGGCACCGATTGGTAGAACCAGATGGGGCATAGACATTAAGAATCCTGGTGTTATAAAGCGTGCCGGCAATGCCTCTGCCGTTAGGCAGTTTTGTTACGTCTGTAATGACGACGCCCTCTTTGAAAAGAAATGCGGTACCCAAATCACATCCAATTCCAGGATTGACTATAGCATTATACCCCTGTATGAAGTCAAGTTCGATGTTTGTTACTTCTTGTAAAAACAAAATGTCCACATCAGCTGCATACAGGAAATCTTTTAAATTTTGTAAATTAAATGGGCTACAAATTTTATTGATGTTCAGCGTAGCGATCTTATAGGCCTGCAACGGAACTACGTTAGCCAAGACAGGAGTGTAATTAGGAAAAACTCTGGCAACATATCATTTCGAAAAAACATTAAGAAATCTGACCCGAGAGACATGTGGACACAAGTCAGTAAAACCGTTCAGACTAGAAATATTCATGACTTGGGAAGGGATCACTCGGCTTCTCCGTGTCTGGGACAGTATCCGTCGCGGCGATGACATTCAAGACGACGTCATCTCGTGGTGTGGCCATCGTGGTGACTGTGACGGTTCCTGTGGTGTCCTTAATTGCGTCCTCCTTTGTAGTGTCGCCGACATCGTCTGCCCACGGATTCGACAGCCCTGTCATCGGTTCGTCATTAAGTGGTGCACTATATTCAGGTGTTTGCTGGTGATTTTTATCTTCGGTTCGGGTAATTGCTACGTCATCGGAGGGCAAACTGGCAGAACCTGAGGTACTATCCAAGGACACAGGGTCTTCGTTAGATGACTGCTGATTGCACTGCAAGTTCTCAGATGCAGATTGACGTATTTTGCCCCCTATTTGCTTCGCCTGTTCACGCAGTTGTGGTACAGTCTGCTCTGCACCTTGACGCGCGATCCTCCGTTTTTTAGATTTCTTGGGAGATGCGTCTCGTGGTGGACTTTGGACGGTACCTGAAGAAGCCTCAGGTTGCAAAGTAGCACTACTCGAAGTGACTGACGCCAGGTCTGATTTCATTGCACTTGACGGGCTGTGGTCAGTGCCTAAGGCAGCTGCAGGATTCGGAGGAGCACCACTAGAAACGGCTGGTTGCGAGTCCGTTTTCTGTGCACCTGATACGCTTTTGATACCTCCTAAAGAAGCTCCAGGATGCAGAGGAGCACTACCCGAAGCGACTGAGGTCGCGTCCGTATCCATTGCCTCATTGGGCGATTCCACGGCGACAAGGGCAGGAGCAGATATGTCTTCGCAGGAGGGTTGAGTGTCTACAGATGCTACACCTGAGTCGGTCGGTTGGTCGGTCGCTTGTGGGTCGGTATTCGTAGTAACTTCGGGGGGCGCAGTGGCACTTGCAAAACCGCGCGCTACGGCGACATATGTCACGGGCAGCGTTGACATAGCAGGGGGCCTGACGGCATCGCCGGCAGGCAGTTGCGCCACTCGCCTTTGAACACATTCTTCACGAACGTGGCCTGGTAAATTGCAGACAGCACACGTTTTCGGTTGGTCATCATACATCACAACAGCTCTATATCCGCAGACGTTTATAAACGACGGAATGTGCTTCTGCAATTCGACTTTTAATTGGCGCACACCATTCAAAACAGGGAATTTGTGTGCAGCAGACCACCGTTCGGCAATATTACTCAAAACTTTCCCGTATGGAGCAATAACAGCATTTATCTGGTCACTTGTAATTTCAAAGTGAAGTTCAAAGACTCGCACGGTCCGAATACCCAGACCAGCATGGGCAACGGTAACCTCCCCAACATTTTCGTCAGCATGTTTAAATTTCAGAATGCCACCACAAGATCGAACTAGCCTTTCACATAATTCTGGACTGCAAGTTTCACGAAAACCACACTGTTCATAATCGAGAAATGTATGCCGATAATATCATCAAGTCCTATTTTAACATCATCCTCTAACCACTGTTCAACATCAAACGACCTCGGTCGGACAAAGTTGCGATCAAACGTGAATTTAAAAGTATCCCTTCGTTGCGGTTGCGACATCTCTTAATTCTTTTTCATGTCTACACAAATACTATAGACAGCGACGCGTTGCTGCAAGAGCAGAGACTTACCACGCGGAGCTAACGCAGCACAGCACACAGCACGGCACGTCCGACCTCCAGCGCAGCCGCTGGCTGAATGCCAACTGCGCTAAGGCTGCACACACGACCAAGCCTGGCTATTCTCCATTCTTTGCGATTCTGATGTGCACGGATACGATGGTTGGTTGGTTTGTAGCGGCGAAGGTACAAGAATGCAAAGGCGCGGACACGTTCATATACACAAGAGTTCCAAGTAGTTTCGATCCTCTGGTATTACGAATTCAAATTCCCTCTGTTTTTAACGTCTTCAATTGAAAGGGTGGTCACAAATTGGTCCGTTTCACTCCTTGTCGACAATCACACAGCACCTGAGGTAACAAGCACACCTCGAGCAACATTGTGCTCTCCATTGTTCATGCCAACTCAGTGCCTCGCTCTTTGCTACTGTGTAAAACTCTTGTCGTCCAACTGCAAAACACTGGGCCACAACAAGTTTCCGCTTCTCCATTGCACTGATCATACTACGAAACGCTCCCCAAACTTGGCAATCACCCATGCAGCCGACTTTTCCGACTTTACACGACGCTCACGCTAGTGACAGCCTTATTTATAGTTCGACGTCGCGCCAAAGCGAATGAGCACATTTCGCCTACGGCTTAGGCCGCTCTCCTAGTGTGGCTGCTCTGTGTCTGCATGCAGCGAGGGGCTGCAAGCTTCCTGTGATCGCACCTATATCACCTGTGCTTGCTTGTCAGAGACAGACTATCGCAAAACATACAACTCACTCCATGAAGTGATTGCTACGGCATCTGATATCAGCAGTCACAACCAGCAACACCAGTAGCAGCCGACTGCACGCAAAGAATGGGAACGTGCAGCGGGATTTACGTGAACTCGGCGCAAGGCAGATCTTTCCGACGTAGGCTTGAGAATCTTATGGGAACATTTGTACTGTTTCTAAATTAAGTGTAGGTGTGGTAGGAGGGTGCTTCCTGCGCACGAATAAAAGCACGCTTGCCAATTGTGGATGCTAATCGTTCGCTTGTATCTGCCTAGACACCTCTGCTGGTTGGGAATTATTCCACTTGCATGGTAAGGTGCGCATGTAGGTGTGTTAAAAATTCTGGAGGCGCTGGGTATCGATCCCAGTACCTCTCGCACGCTAAGCGAGCACTCTACCATCTTTTTTTTATTATTTATTTATTTAGGCAGTGGCGGGATCGAGTGCTCTGCCAACTTTTTTTTTCTACCAACTTTTTGTTTTGTTTTGTTTTTACTTTTTTTCAGTATTTTTATAATTTTTTTTTTGTTATTTATAAAATAAAACCTCTTGAACATGAAAATAAGAGACGACGTTCTTCATAAAATAACACAATACCCTTTGAAAATGGAAAACATAAGAGGTAGCTATATTTCCGCAAAGGCCTTCTATTTTTATTCTTTTTTTTTAACATAAAGGAGTATACAGTCTCACCATCAGCAGCAAACTCTTTTTTTTTAGTCTTTTTTTTGTTTTTGTTTTGGGGGAGCACAGGAGAAAGAAAAACAAATAGGCTGCAGGTAGAGAGCTATGTGTGAAAGGGATAAACATGTATAAGGAGAAAAAACTGAGAAGAGGAGGAGAAAAGAGAAGTGAAATAAAATAGGAATACTTTCCGAGCCATGCTCCACTTTGGCGCGCCATCAGAACAAAATGTATTCTATCATTGACCATTGAAGGGGAACGTGGGGTCGTCCAGTCTTGGTTGGCAATGTTCGTTGAGATTCCAGCTTTGAGGCGGGTTGGTGAAAATACTCTGTAAATAGTTCGCGAAAGTGGCCCGATAGTGTCGATGTCGGCGAAGGGTGTGGTGACGTACTTGGAGGCGTGTCCAAAAGTCCGCCGGGTCGACGATGTCGTCCCGGAAGAGGTAGCTGACAGCCATGCCACTGATCCATGTGATGGCGTGCCACTTGGCCGGTGGAAAGTAGGTCGTGTCAGGATATATCATCATAGTAGGAGAAACATGATGTGGTGGTACTCGGAGGTAGAAAGCCACAATCTTCTGTACGAGGGTCCAGACAGCTGCTGCTGGCCCACACTCAAAACGATGTAAATCTGTATCTTCGACATTGCATTTGAGGCACAGGGGTGAGTCCACCAGTGCAATACGGTGCAGTTTCTGTCTTGTAGTATACTTGCCGTTGACGAGAAGGTACCACATAGAGGTGGTGTCAGTGGTGTGATATGGTTGGTGGATCGTTTTCCAAACTGTAGGCCATGAAACCTGAGGTTGACGTGTTTCGGCGGGGCTGCGTGGTGGAGACTTTCGGAGAAGGCGGTAGATGTCGCGGGTGGTCGTCTTCCTGGTCCTGGGGAGCTCGGTGCATATGTAGCTGTACTCCAAAAAGAAACGGCCGATATGTGACATCGGAGGTGGGATGTTCGCCAAAGACGTTGGTGGGCGTCTCGAAACAGGTGCGAGCTCGGTCGTCAACATTCCAGTAAAACTAGAGTTTTGGCTTTTCCATAACCGGAGCATAGTATTGGTGTAAAATGCCGTAGTCCTGGCTCTCACATTAACCAGGTCGAGGCCACCATCCCGCTTCGGTAAGGTGAGAGCTTCATACTGGACTTTGAATATGTGTCCAGAACAAATGAAATAGCCGAAAGCCGCCTGTAATCTGGCCGCCATTGTCGCAGTGATGGGCAGAATCTGCGCTATATGGGGTATCTGGGTTGCCAGATGGTTATTGACGAAGGTGACTCTCTGGCACATATTCAGCGGGCGTAGAATGTGATTTTGTATGTTGGCCCGGATGCGTTGCAGCAGCGCCCGATAATTGATCGCCGAGGTGCGGCGAATGTCTCGCGTGTACAGCAACCCGAGACAGCGAAGAGTGTCCACCAGTTGAAATGGGACGGCGCTGTCTGCGGGAAGGCCACGGCCGATCTTCATGGCGCATGATTTTGCCACGTTCATAGCGCTCCCTGCCCCGTCACTGTAACGGGTAATCCACTGCATCGCAGCTTGTACGTCGGCCGCTGAACGTACGACGAGGGCCAAGTCGTCCGCGTAAGCTCGGCAGCGGAACATATGATCCCGGAGTGGAATAGCTGTCAAACGTCGCCGTAATCCGCAGATGAGTGGTTTCATCGCAATGGCATAAAGCACCGTCGACAAGGGGCAACCCTGCCGTACTGAGCGTTCAATCCGTATAGGTTCTGTAAGTCTGCCGTTGACGAGAAGTCTGGACGTTGCTCCACGAAGGAGCCGCATAACCACTTGCGTGAACGTCGGGGGAATTGCCATTCGGTTCATCATTGCGTTCAGGAATGCATGATTGACGCGGTCAAACGCTTGTTTGAAGTCGATGGAGATTAAAGCGCCTGGCAGCCTCGAGTGTGTTGCCACAGCGATCACATCTCGATATTCACTGAGGGCTGTCTGTATATTACGATCTCCGCCTAAAGATGTTTGTTCGTGGTAAACAATGTCTCGTAAGACATGTTTGAGTCGCACTGCTAGAAGGCGTGTGAAAATCTTGAAGTCGGAATTGAATAACGTGATCGGCCGATAACTGTCGAGTCGTGTTCCTCCTGCGGGTTTCGGGAGTGGTACAAGTAAGCCTTCCATGAACATTGGTGGCGGGTTCGCCGCGCCGGACAAAAGTTCCCAGTACATGTCCCTCCATCGTGGCATCATCAAATCTTGGAAGGTTCTGTAAAATTCGAGAGGTAAACCATCCGGGCCGGGAGATCGATTCAGAGACCCTTTAGCCACAGCGCCTTGGACGTCGTCGTTGGTCACTTCAGAAGTCAGGAGGGTAGCCGCTGCTGCGTTTAGCGTACCAAGTGTCTCCTGGGTAACCTCAGCAATGGCTTCCGCACCGGCAGGTACCTCTTGATATAAAAGTCTATAGTGCGTTGTGAATGCATCCGCAATGGTAGCTTGCGAAGTCAGCTGGCGTCCATCAGGTAAGTCTAAAGTTGTCATTAAAGCCTGTCGGCGTCGACGAACATTTTGAATAATATGATGCATAGAAGGTTCTTCACCGTTAATCCTATCTTGGCTGCGTGCTCGTACAATAGCTCCCTCTAGACGACATCTGGTCAAGGTTAAAATCTTCGCCTTAATGCGTTGAGCTTCTTTTAGACGATCCGGGGATGGAGGTTGATCCATGAGTTCACGTAGAGCGCTATAGTAGAAATCAGTTGTATGGTGATTCCACCTGGCTTTGGCTCTGCCATAGTGTGTCAATGTGCGTCGGATGGCCGGTTTGGCGCACAGCAACCACCACTGCAGTGTGGTCTCGTAACGCGTAATTCGTTGAACACAGGTGTGCCACGTGTCGGTGACCTGTTGTCGACATTCAGGGTCCCGCAGTAGTGCTACATTGAGTTTCCAAGGTCCTGCACTGCGCCATATAGATTGTCGACGTAGGTTCATGGTACAGATGTAGATGTCATGATCCGAGAAGGCAGACGGCCAACGTTCCGCGTCGAGGAGAACTGATTTTAGAGCGTTAGAGGTGTATATTCTGTCAAGTCGGCTGGCGGAGTGGCTCGTAATGTGTGTATACCCCGGGCGGTCGCCGTGTACCACTCGCCAAGTGTCGAGGAGACGAAGGCGGCGGACGAGGAAGCGAAGTTCCGGACATGTGGTGAAAAGGGGGTATTGGTCTGTGCGCTCGAGAACGCAGTTGAAATCTCCACCTACGATGAGATGATCGTATCGGCCGAGGAATAAAGGTGTGATATCTTCTGCGTAGAACTGGGAGCGATCCCTCCGTTTATCAGTGCCCGATGGGGCGTACAGATTAATGATTTTGAGTCCGTCAACTGTGATGGCCACCCCTCGCGCTGTTGGGAGGTATGCGACATCGGAAACTGCAATCCCTTCTCGGAGGAGGATGGCTGCGCCTGTGTGTTCCATAGCTGCAGGGGCGGCGTACGTCTCATATCCATAACACCCAGCCCAAGTTGCTGTCCTCAGTTCTTGTAACAGGGCGATGTCGATGTCCGCTGCTCTTAGCGTGTCACGGAGCAGTTGAAGTTTAGCGTGGGAGCCGATATTATTAGTATTGATAGTAGCTATTCGGTACGCCTGATGGGAGATTCGTGCTGCCGATAGGGTCGTAGCTGGTGAAGATTGTTGTGGTGGATGCTGGAAGTCCATAGAAGTCGCAGTGGTCGCCGTAGAAACTTCCCCCATTTTAGTGTTGGTCTAACGGAGGAACAGATCTCATTTCCTCATCAGATGGAGGTGGGAAATCCGTGTCATCCGCCCATGAAAAATGTCCGACAGGTTTGGCGTCGGCGAGAGGTGGCAGCGCCGGCCGAGTCGGCTCAGTTGCGTCAGTGACAACAGGCGTGCTATGTTCCATGGCTTCAGGGCGCGGGGCTTGCGCACGCTCTCTGTTGGACGGTTCACCGTCTTTTGGATGACGCGTCTCCGTGGCAGAGGAGAAAGTGTTATCGTGTTCTCCGTCAGAGTGATGTGCCATCTCTTCGTCCTGCGGAGGGGGCTCAATGGTTGATTCTGATGTCTTGCGGCGATTTTTTCGTCGTTTGGGCGACTTCTGCTTTCGGCAATGAGTTTCGGTGTCTGAGGAAGGAAGAGATTCACGTCGTTCGGGTACAAAAGCCGCGGGTGCTATGATGCGGTCGTCATTCCCCAGAACACTCTCACTGGCATCCTTGTGATCTTCTAGCGTGGGTGTGTCCGGCTGTTGGACATGTTCACGGGTGGCATCGTCGGTGTCAAGGTGCTGGGACGCCTCCGAGTGTATCGGACCAGAGAGACGCTCATGAACGGCGTCATGTGTGGGCTGGACGTGCAGTGTCGCCGCATAGGTGACTGGAAGGGTGGTCCTGGTTCTGTCGGTGTTCGTATCGTCGGGCCTTAGTTGTGTGATGCGGCGTTGCAGACATTCATTACGGACGTGGCCTTCTTTGCCACAACCGGAACATGTTCGAGGTTGTCCGTCGTAAATGACAACCGCGCGGCAGCCGCCGATAGAAATGTACGATGGAACGTGCCGTTTGAGATCGATTCGGACTTGTCTCACACCATTAAGCACCGGATACGTCGTAAACTGTGCCCATGACTCGGCTAAGTGGCTCTGGACTTTTCCGAACGGGCTTAGCGCCGCGATGACTTCATCTTCTTTTACCTCGAAAGGCAGTTCGAATACACGGATCGTCCGAAGGCCATGTCCTGCATGGTCGACATCCACAGGCCCGACGTTTCCGTCGGAGTGCCGAAATTTTAGTCCATGTCGCGTCCCTTGAATAATCTCATTGCAGGCAGCGTCAGAAGTCATCTTAACATAAACGACGCTGCTAATGATCGATAGGTGTATGCCGATGAGTTCGTCACGGGTTATCTTCACGTCTTCGCGTAGGAAGCGTTCGACAGCCAGTGCTTTGGGTCGTGCGTATTCATTTGAGAAGGTGAACTTAAGAGTGTTCTTCCTGTAAGAGTTGGCCATTATGCGTGGTCGACTGAGAATCGCTGTGACGACGATGTAAACAAAACACTCCGCGGGCGCATCGACGTGGACGGCCGAGCGCGGTGCGCACTGCTGCCCTGCCGAACGCAGACAACCATCTGAGCTGCGCCCACCCCCCGTTGACTAATAGTGCTACATACAGCCACATCAACGTCACAGACCCTTACACTCCCATTATTCCGCAGACAAACACTACTCTCTATGTATCAGTGAGGGTGTCTTTCAGGTTTCGTGCATTCTGTATCGAATCGTAGTTGGCCACAATGAAAGTGGCACGCATTACGTCGAAAATAGAGTTCGGACACCGCTCTGAGTAAGATGAACGTGTTGTTCACTCTCTAGACTTTAATGACGTTAAGCCGTGATACCTAAGACAGATCTGCACTCGATGACACCTCGATAACAGCCGGTCCCCACACTTACATCTTGCTCTCCTTATGACAGTATACATCATATCAGTCTGTGACGCTGGTTTTGCAAGTTCTTGCGTGCGTTTATGTTCGCCGCGACCAACACTTACCATGCACTGACCACAAAACACGGAGGAGCCGGGGCTTGAACCCGAGACCGTTCACACGCTAAGCGAACGATCTGCCAACTGAGCTACAGCTACACATACGACCAAGCCTGGCTATTCTCCATTCTTTGCGACTCTGATGTGCACGGACACGATGGTTGGTTGGTTTGTAGCGGCGAAGGTACCAGAATACAAAGGCGCGGACACGTTCATATACACAAGAGTTCCAAGTAGTTTCGATGCTGTGCTATTACGAATGCAAATTCCGTCTGTTTTTAACGTCTTCAATTGAAAGGGCGGTCACAAATTAGTCCATTTCACTCCTTGTCGACAATCACACAGCACCTGAGGTAACAAGCACATCTCGAGCCCCATTGTGCTCTCCATTGTTCATGCCAACTCAGTGCCTCGCTCTTTGCTACTGTGTAAAACTCTTGTCGTCCAACTGCAAAACACTGGGACACAACAAGTTTCCGCGTCTCCATTGCACTGATCGTACAACGAAACGCTCCCCAAACTTGGCAATCACCCATGCAGATGACTTTTCCGACTTTACACGACGCTCACGCTAGTGACAGCCTTATTTACAGTTCGACGTCGCGCCAAAGCGAATGAGCACATTTCGCCTACGGCTTAGGCCGCTCTTCTAGTGTGGCTGCTCTGTGTCTGCAGGCAGCGAGGGGCTGCAAGCTTCCTGTGTTCGCACCTATATCACCTGTGCTTCCTTGTCAGAGACAGACTATCGCAAAACATACAACTCACTCCATGAATTGATTGCTACGGCATCTGTTATCAGCAGTCACAACCAGCAACACCAGTAGCAGCCGACTGCACGCAAAGAATGGGAACGTGCAGTGGGATTTACGTGAAATCGGCGCAAGGCAGATCTTTCCGACGTAGGCTTGAGAATCTTATGGGAACATTTGTACTGTTTCTAAATTAAGTGTAGGTGTGGGTGGAGGGTGCTTCCTGCGCACGAATAAAAGCACGCTCGCCAATTGTGGATGCTAATCGTTCGCTTGTATCTGCCTACACACCTCTGCCGGTTGGGAATTATTCCACTTGCATGGCAAGGTGCGCATGTAGGTGTGTTAAAAATTCTGGAGGCGCTGGGTATCGATCCCAGTACCTCTCGCACGCTAAGCGAGAGCTCTACCATCTGAGCTACGCCCACCCCCCCGATAACTAGTAGTGCTACATACAGTCATATCAACGTCAGAGACCCTTGCACCCCCATTATTCCGCAGACAAACACTACTCTCTATGTATCAGTGAGGGTGTCTTTCAGGTTTCGTGCATTCTGTATCGAATCGTAGATGGCCACAATGAATGTGGCACGCATAACGTCGAAAATAGAGTTCAGACTCCGCTCTGAGTAAGACGAACGTGTTGTCCCTTCTCTAGACTTCAATGACGTTAAGCCGTGATACCTAAGACAGATCTGCACTCGATGACACCACGATAACAGCCGGTCCCCACACTTACATCTTGCTCTCCTTATGACAGTATACATCATATCAGTCTGTGACGCTGGTTTTGCAACTTCTTGCGTGCGTTTATGTTCGTCGCGACCAACACTTACCATGCACTGACCACAAAACACGGAGGAGCCGGGGCTTGAACCCGAGACCGTTCACACGCTAAGCGAACGATCTGCCAACTGAGCTACAGCTACACACACGACCAAGCCTGGCTATTCTCCATTCTTTGCGGCTCTGATGTGCACGGACACGATGGTTGGTTGGTTTGTAGCGGCGAAGGTACCAGAATACAAAGGAGCGGACACGTTCATATACACAAGAGTCCCAAGTAGTTTCGATGCTGTGGTATTACGAATGCAAATTCCGTCTGTTTTGAACGTCTTAAATTGAAAGGGCGGTCACAAATTGGTCCATTTCACTCCTTGTCGACAATCACACAGCACCTGAGGTAACAAGCACATCTCGAGCCCCATTGTGCTCTCCATTGTTCATGCCAACTCAGTGCCTCGCTCTTTGCTACTGTGTAAAACTCTTGTCGTCCAACTGCAAAACACTGGGACACAACACGTTTCCGCGTCTCCATTGCACTGATCGTACTACGAAACGCTCCCCAAACTTGGCAATCACCCATGCAGATGACTTTTCCGACTTCACGCAACGCTCACGCTAGTGACAGCCTTATTTACAGTTCGACGTCGCGCCAAAGCGAATGAGCACATTTCGCCTACGGCTTAGGCCGCTCTTCTAGTGTGGCTGCTCTGTGTCTGCAGGCAGCGAGGGGCTGCAAGCTTCCTGTGTTCGCACCTATATCACCTGTGCTTCCTTGTCAGAGACAGACTATCGCAAAACATACAACTCACTCCATGAATTGATTGCTACGGCATCTGTTATCAGCAGTCACAACCAGCAACACCAGTAGCAGCCGACTGCACGCAAAGAATGGGAACGTGCAGTGGGATTTACGTGAAATCTGCGCAAGGCAGATCTTTCCGACGTAGGCTTGAGAATCTTATGGGAACATTTGTACTGTTTCTAAATTAAGTGTAGGTGTGGGAGGAGGGTGCTTCCTGCGCACGAATAAAAGCACGCTCGCCAATTGTGGATGCTAATCGTTCGCTTGTATCTGCCTACACACCTCTGCCGGTTGGGAATTATTCCACTTGCATGGCAAGGTGCGCACGTAGGTGTGTTGAAAATTCTGGAGGCGCTGGGTATCGATCCCAGTACCTCTCGCACGCTAAGCGAGCGCTCTACCATCTGAGCTACGCCCACCCCCCCCCCCCCCCCCCGATAACTAGTAGTGCTACATACAGTCATATCAACGTCACAGACCCTTACACTCCCATTATTCCGCAGACAAACACTACTCTCTATGTATCAGTGAGGGTGTCTTTCAGGTTTCGTGCATTCTGTATCGAATCGTAGTTGGCCACAATGAATGTGGCACGCATAACGTCGAAAATAGAGTTCAGACACCGCTCTGAGTAAGACGAACGTGTTGTCCCTTCTCTAGACTTCAATGACGTTAAGCCGTGATACCTAAGACAGATCTGCACTCGATGACACCACGATAACAGCCGGTCCCCACACTTACATCTTGCTCTCCTTATGACAGTATACATCACATCAGTCTGTGACGCTGTATTTGCAACTTCTTGCGTGCGTTTATGTTCGCCGCGACCAACACTTACCATGCACTGACCACAAAACACGGAGGAGCCGGGGCTTGAACCCGAGACCGTTCACACGCTAAGCGAACGATCTACCAACTGAGCTACAGCTACACACACGACCAAGCCTGGCTATTCTCCATTCTTTGCGACTCTGATGTGCACGGACACGATGGTTGGTTGGTTTGTAGCGGCGAAGGTACCAGAATACAAAGGCGCGGACACGTTCATATACACAAGAGTTCCAAGTAGTTTCGATGCTGTGGTATTACGAATGCAAATTCCGTCTGTTTTTAACGTCTTCAATTGAAAGGGCGGTCACAAATTGGTCCATTTCACTCCTTGTCGACAATCACACAGCACCTGAGGTAACAAGCACATCTCGAGCCCCATTGTGCTCTCCATTGTTCATGCCAACTCAGTGCCTCGCTCTTTGCTACTGCGTAAAACTCTTGTCGTCCAACTGCAAAACACTGGGACACAACACGTTTCCGCGTCTCCATTGCACTGATCGTACTACGAAACGCTCCCCAAACTTGGCAATCACCCATGCAGATGACTTTTCCGACTTCACGCAACGCTCACGCTAGTGACAGCCTTATTTACAGTTCGACGTCGCGCCAAAGCGAATGAGCACATTTCGCCTACGGCTTAGGCCGCTCTTCTAGTGTGGCTGCTCTGTGTCTGCAGGCAGCGAGGGGCTGCAAGCTTACTGTTTTCGCACCTATATCACCTGTGCTTCCTTGTCAGAGACAGACTATCGCAAAACATACAACTCACTCCATGAATTGATTGCTACGGCATCTGTTATCAGCAGTCACAACCAGCAACACCAGTAGCAGCCGACTGCACGCAAAGAATGGGAACGTGCAGTGGGATTTACGTGAAATCTGCGCAAGGCAGATCTTTCCGACGTAGGCTTGAGAATCTTATGGGAACATTTGTACTGTTTCTAAATTAAGTGTAGGTGTGGGAGGAGGGTGCTTCCTGCGCACGAATAAAAGCACGCTCGCCAATTGTGGATGCTAATCGTTCGCTTGTATCTGCCTACACACCTCTGCCGGTTGGGAATTATTCCACTTGCATGGCAAGGTGCGCACGTAGGTGTGTTGAAAATTCTGGAGGCGCTGGGTATCGATCCCAGTACCTCTCGCACGCTAAGCGAGCGCTCTACCATCTGAGCTACGCCCACCCCCCCCCCCCCCCCCCGATAACTAGTAGTGCTACATACAGTCATATCAACGTCACAGACCCTTACACTCCCATTATTCCGCAGACAAACACTACTCTCTATGTATCAGTGAGGGTGTCTTTCAGGTTTCGTGCATTCTGTATCGAATCGTAGTTGGCCACAATGAATGTGGCACGCATAACGTCGAAAATAGAGTTCAGACACCGCTCTGAGTAAGACGAACGTGTTGTCCCTTCTCTAGACTTCAATGACGTTAAGCCGTGATACCTAAGACAGATCTGCACTCGATGACACCACGATAACAGCCGGTCCCCACACTTACATCTTGCTCTCCTTATGACAGTATACATCACATCAGTCTGTGACGCTGTATTTGCAACTTCTTGCGTGCGTTTATGTTCGCCGCGACCAACACTTACCATGCACTGACCACAAAACACGGAGGAGCCGGGGCTTGAACCCGAGACCGTTCACACGCTAAGCGAACGATCTACCAACTGAGCTACAGCTAAACACACGACCAAGCCTGGCTATTCTCCATTCTTTGCGACTCTGATGTGCACGGACACGATGGTTGGTTGGTTTGTAGCGGCGAAGGTACCAGAATACAAAGGCGCGGACACGTTCATATACACAAGAGTTCCAAGTAGTTTCGATGCTCTTGTATTGCGAATGCAAATTCCGTCTGTTTTGAACATCTTAAATTGAAAGGGCGGTCACAAATTGGTCCATTTCACTCCTTGTCGACAATCACACAGCACCTGAGGTAACAAGCACATCTCGAGCCCCATTGTGCTCTCCATTGTTCATGCCAACTCAGTGCCTAGCTCTTTGCTACTGTGTAAAACTCTTGTCGTCCAACTGCAAAACACTGGGACACAACAAGTTTCCGCGTCTCCATTGCACTGATCGTACTACGAAACGCTCCCCAAACTTGGCAATCACCCATGCAGATGACTTTTCCGACTTTACACGACGCTCATGCTAGTGACAGCCTTATTTACAGTTCGACGTCGCGCCAAAGCGAATGAGCACATTTCGCCTACGGCTTAGGCCGCTCTTCTAGTGTGGCTGCTCTGTGTCTGCAGGCAGCGAGGGGCTGCAAGCTTCCTGTGTTCGCACCTATATCACCTGTGCTTCCTTGTCAGAGACAGACTATCGCAAAACATACAACTCACTCCATGAATTGATTGCTACGGCATCTGTTATCAGCAGTCACAACCAGCAACACCAGTAGCAGCCGACTGCACGCAAAGAATGGGAACGTGCAGTGGGATTTACGTGAAATCGGCGCAAGGCAGATCTTTCCGACGTAGGCTTGAGAATCTTATGGGAACATTTGTACTGTTTCTAAATTAAGTGTAGGTGTGGGAGGAGGGTGCTTCCTGCGCACGAATAAAAGCACGCTCGCCAATTGTGGATGCTAATCGTTCGCTTGTATCTGCCTACACACCTCTGCCGGTTGGGAATTATTCCACTTGCATGGCAAGGTGCGCATGTAGGTGTGTTAAAAATTCTGGAGGCGCTGGGTATCGATCCCAGTACCTCTCGCACGCTAAGCGAGCGCTCTACCATCTGAGCTACGCCCACCCCCCCGATAACTAGTAGTGCTACATACAGTCATATCAACGTCACAGACCCTTGCACCCCCATTATTCCGCAGACAAACACTACTCTCTATGTATCAGTGAGGGTGTCTTTCAGGTTTCGTGCATTCTGTATCGAATCGTAGTTGGCCACAATGAATGTGGCACGCATAACGTCGAAAATAGAGTTCAGACACCGCTCTGAGTAAGACGAACGTGTTGTCCCTTCTCTAGACTTCAATGACGTTAAGCCGTGATACCTAAGACAGATCTGCACTCGATGACACCACGATAACAGCCGGTCCCCACACTTACATCTTGCTCTCCTTATGACATTATACATCATATCAGTCTGTGACGCTGGTTTTGCAACTTCTTGCGTGCGTTTATGTTCGCCGCGACCAACACTTACCATGCACTGACCACAAAACACGGAGGAGCCGGGGCTTGAACCCGAGACCGTTCACACGCTAAGCGAACGATCTGCCAACTGAGCTACAGCTACACACACGACCAAGCCTGGCTATTCTCCATTCTTTGCGACTCTGATGTGCACGGACACGATGGTTGGTTGGTTTGTAGCGGCGAAGGTACCAGAATACAAAGGCGCGGACACGTTCATATACACAAGAGTACCAAGTAGTTTCGATGCTCTGGTATTACGAATGCAAATTCCATCTGTTTTGAACGTCTTAAATTGAAAGGGCGGTCACAAATTGGTCCATTTCACTCCTTGTCGACAATCACACAGCACCTGAGGTAACAAGCACATCTCGAGCCCCATTGTGCTCTCCATTGTTCATGCCAACTCAGTGCCTCGCTCTTTGCTACTGTGTAAAACTCTTGTCGTCCAACTGCAAAACACTGGGACACAACAAGTTTCCGCGTCTCCATTGCACTGATCGTACTACGAAACGCTCCCCAAACTTGGCAATCACCCATGCAGATGACTTTTCCGACTTCACGCAACGCTCACGCTAGGGACAGCCTTATTTACAGTTCGACGTCGCGCCAAAGCGAATGAGCACATTTCGCCTACGGCTTAGGCCGCTCTTCTAGTGTGGCTGCTCTGTGTCTGCAGGCAGCGAGGGGCTGCAAGCTTCCTGTGTTCGCACCTATATCACCTGTGCTTCCTTGTCAGAGACAGACTATCGCAAAACATACAACTCACTCCATGAATTGATTGCTACGGCATCTGTTATCAGCAGTCACAACCAGCAACACCAGTAGCAGCCGACTGCACGCAAAGAATGGGAACGTGCAGTGGGATTTCCGTGAAATCGGCGCAAGGCAGATCTTTCCGACGTAGGCTTGAGAATCTTATGGGAACATTTGTACTGTTTCTAAATTAAGTGTAGGTGTGGGAGGAGGGTGCTTCCTGCGCACGAATAAAAGCACGCTCGCCAATTGTGGATGCTAATCGTTCGCTTGTATCTGCCTACACACCTCTGCCGGTTGGGAATTATTCCACTTGCATGGCAAGGTGCGCATGTAGGTGTGTTAAAAATTCTGGAGGCGCTGGGTATCGATCCCAGTACCTCTCGCACGCTAAGCGAGCGCTGTACCATCTGAGCTACGCCCACCCCCCGATAACTAGTAGTGCTACATACAGTCATATCAACGTCACAGACCCTTGCACTCCCATTATTCCGCAGACAAACACTACTCTCTATGTATCAGTGAGGGTGTCTTTCAGGTTTCGTGCATTCTGTATCGAATCGTAGTTTTCCACAATGAATGTGGCACGCATAACTTCGAAAATAGAGTTCAGACACCGCTCTGAGTAAGACGAAAGTGTTGTCCCTTCTCTAGACTTCAATGACCTTAAGCCGTGATACCTAAGACAGATCTGCACTCGATGACACCACGATAACAGCCGGTCCCCACACTTACATCTTGCTCTCCTTATGACAGTATACATCATATCAGTCTGTGACGCTGGTTTTGCAAGTTCTTGCGTGCGTTTATGTTCGCCGCGACCAACACTTACCATGCACTGACCACAAAACACGGAGGAGCCGGGGCTTGAACCCGAGACCGTTCACACGCTAAGCGAACGATCTGCCAACTGAGCTACAGCTACACACACGACCAAGCCTGGCTACTCTCCATTCTTTGCGACTCTGATGTGCACGGACACGATGGTTGGTTGGTTTGTAGCGGCGAAGGTACCAGAATACAAAGGCGCGGACACGTTCATATACACAAGAGTTCCAAGTAGTTTCGATGCTCTGGTATTACGAATGCAAATTCCGTCTGTTTTGAACGTCTTAAATTGAAAGGGCGGTCACAAATTGGTCCATTTCACTCCTTGTCGACAATCACACAGCACCTGAGGTAACAAGCACATCTCGAGCCCCATTGTGCTCTCCATTGTTCATGCCAACTCAGTGCCTCGCTCTTTGCTACTGTGTAAAACTCTTGTCGTCCCACTGCAAAACACTGGGACACAACAAGTTTCCGCGTCTCCATTGCACTGATCGTACTACGAAACGCTCCCCAAACTTGGCAATCACCCATGCAGATGACTTTTCCGACTTTACACGACGCTCACGCTAGTGACAGCCTTATTTACAGTTCGACGTCGCGCCAAAGCGAATGAGCACAATTCGCCTACGGCTTAGGCCGATCTTCTAGTGTGGCTGCTCTGTGTCTGCAGGCAGCGAGGGGCTGCAAGCTTCCTGTGTTCGCACCTATATCACCTGTGCTTCCTTGTCAGAGACAGACTATCGCAAAACATACAACTCACTCCATGAATTGATTGCTACGGCATCTGTTATCAGCAGTCACAACCAGCAACACCAGTAGCAGCCGACTGCACGCAAAGAATGGGAACGTGCAGTGGGGTTAACGTGAAATCGGCGCAAGGCAGATCTTTCCGACGTAGGCTTGAGAATCTTATGGGAACATTTGTACTGTTTCTAAATTAAGTGTAGGTGTGGGAGGAGGGTGCTTCCTGCGCACGAATAAAAGCACGCTCGCCAATTGTGGATGCTAATCGTTCGCTTGTATCTGCCTACACACCTCTGCCGGTTGGGAATTATTCCACTTGCATGGCAAGGTGCGCATGTAGGTGTGATAAAAATTCTGGAGGCGCTGGGTATCGATCCCAGTACCTCTCGCACGCTAAGCGAGCGCTCTACCATCTGAGCTACGCCCACCCCCCGATAACTAGTAGTGCTACATACAGTCATATCAACGTCACAGACCCTTGCACTCCCATTATTCCGCAGACAAACACTACTCTCTATGTATCAGTGAGGGTGTCTTTCAGGTTTCGTGCATTCTGTATCGAATCGTAGTTTTCCACAATGAATGTGGCACGCATAACTTCGAAAATAGAGTTCAGACACCGCTCTGAGTAAGACGAACGTGTTGTCCCTTCTCTAGACTTCAATGACCTTAAGCCGTGATACCTAAGACAGATCTGCACTCGATGACACCACGATAACAGCCGGTCCCCACACTTACATCTTGCTCTCCTTATGACAGTATACATCATATCAGTCTGTGACGCTGGTTTTGCAAGTTCTTGCGTGCGTTTATGTTCGCCGCGACCAACACTTACCATGCACTGACCACAAAACACGGAGCAGCCGGGGCTTGAACCCGAGACCGTTCACACGCTAAGCGAACGATCTGCCAACTGAGCTACAGCTACACACACGACCAAGCCTGGCTATTCTCCATTCTTTGCGACTCTGATGTGCACGGACACGATGGTTGGTTGGTTTGTAGCGGCGAAGGTACCAGAATACAAAGGCGCGGACACGTTCATATACACAAGAGTTCCAAGTAGTTTCGATGCTCTGGTATTACGAATGCAAATTCCGTCTGTTTTGAACGTCTTAAATTGAAAGGGCGGTCACAAATTGGTCCATTTCACTCCTTGTCGACAATCACACAGCACCTGAGGTAACAAGCACATCTCGAGCCCCATTGTGCTCTCCATTGTTCATGCCAACTCAGTGCCTCGCTCTTTGCTACTGTGTAAAACTCTTGTCGTCCAACTGCAAAACACTGGGACACAACAAGTTTCCGCGTCTCCATTGCACTGATCGTACTACGAAACGCTCCCCAAACTTGGCAATCACCCATGCAGATGACTTTTCCGACTTCACGCAACGCTCACGCTAGTGACAGCCTTATTTACAGTTCGACGTCGCGCCAAAGCGAATGAGCACATTTCGCCTACGGCTTAGGCCGCTCTTCTAGTGTGGCTGCTCTGTGTCTGCAGGCAGCGAGGGGCTGCAAGCTTCCTGTGTTCGCACCTATATCACCTGTGCTTCCTTGTCAGAGACAGACTATCGCAAAACATACAACTCACTCCATGAATTGATTGCTACGGCATCTGTTATCAGCAGTCACAACCAGCAACACCAGTAGCAGCCGACTGCACGCAAAGAATGGGAACGTGCAGTGGGGTTTACGTGAAATCGGCGCAAGGCAGATCTTTCCGACGTAGGCTTGAGAATCTTATGGGAACATTTGTACGGTTTCTAAATTAAGTGTAGGTGTGGGAGGAGGGTGCTTCCTGCGCACGAATAAAAGCACGCTCGCCAATTGTGGATGCTAATCGTTCGCTTGTATCTGCCTACACACCTCTGCCGGTTGGGAATTATTCCACTTGCATGGCAAGGTGCGCATGTAGGTGTGATAAAAATTCAGGAGGCGCTGGGTATCGATCCCAGTACCTCTCGCACGCTAAGCGAGCGCTCTACCATCCGAGCTACGCCCACACCCCGATAACTAGTAGTGCTACATACAGTCATATCAACGTCACAGACCCTTGCACTCCCATTATTCCGCAGACAAACACTACTCTCCATGTATCAGTGAGGGTGTCTTTCAGGTTTCGTGCATTCTGTATCGAATCGTAGTTTTCCACAATGAATGTGGCACGCATAACGTCGAAAATAGAGTTCAGACACCGCTCTGAGTAAGACGAACGTGTTTTCCCTTCTCTAGACTTCAATGACGTTAAGCCGTGATACCTAAGACAGATCTGCACTCGATGACACCACGATAACAGCCGGTCCCCACACTTACATCTTGCTCTCCTTATGACAGTATACATCATATCAGTCTGTGACGCTGGTTTTGCAACTTCTTGCGTGCGTTTATGTTCGCCGCGACCAACACTTACCATGCACTGACCACAAAACACGGAGGAGCCGGGGCTTGAACCCGAGACCGTTCACACGCTAAGCGAACGATCTGCCAACTGAGCTACAGCTACACACACGACCAAGCCTGGCTATTCTCCATTCTTTGCGACTCTGATGTGCACGGACACGATGGTTGGTTGGTTTGTAGCGGCGAAGGTACCAGAATACAAAGGCGCGGACACGTTCATATACACAAGAGTTCCAAGTAGTTTCGATGCTCTGGTATTACGAATGCAAATTCCGTCTGTTTTGTACGTCTTAAATTGAAAGGGCGGTCACAAATTGGTCCATTTCACTCCTTGTCGACAATCACACAGCACCTGAGGTAACAAGCACATCTCGAGCCCCATTGTGCTCTCCATTGTTCATGCCAACTCAGTGCCTCGCTCTTTGCTACTGTGTAAAACTCTTGTCGTCCAACTGCAAAACGCTGGGACACAACAAGTTTCCGCGTCTCCATTGCACTGATCGTACTACGAAACGCTCCCCAAACTTGGCAATCACCCATGCAGATGACTTTTCCGACTTTACACGACGCTCACGCTAGTGACAGACTTATTCACAGTTCGACGTCGCGCCAAAGCGAATGAGCACATTTCGCCTACGGCTTAGGCCGCTCTTCTAGTGTGGCTGCCCTGTGTCTGCAGGCAGCGAGGGGCTGCAAGCTTCCTGTGTTCGCACCTATATCACCTGTGCTTCCTTGTCAGAGACAGACTATCGCAAAACATACAACTCACTCCATGAATTGATTGCTACGGCATCTGTTATCAGCAGTCACAACCAGCAACACCAGTAGCAGCCGACTGCACGCAAAGAATGGGAACGTGCAGTGGGATTTACGTGAAATCGGCGCAAGGCAGATCTTTCCGACGTAGGCTTGAGAATCTTATGGGAACATTTGTACTGTTTCTAAATTAAGTGTAGGTGTGGGAGGAGGTTGCTTCCGGCGCACAAATAAAAGCACGCTCGCCAATTGTGGATGCTAATCCTTCGCTTGTATCTGCCTACACACCTCTGCCGGTTGGGAATTATTCCACTTGCATGGCAAGGTGCGCATGTAGGTGTGATAAAAATTCTGGAGGCGCTGGGTATCGATCCCAGTACCTCTCGCACGCTAAGCGAGCGCTCTACCATCTGAGCTACGCCCACCCCCCTATAGCTAGTAGTGCTACATACAGTCATATCAACGTCACAGACCCTTGCACTCCCATTATTCCGCAGACAAACACTACTCTCTATGTATCAGTGAGGGTGTCTTTCAGGTTTCGTGCATTCTGTATCGAATCGTAGTTGGCCACAATGAAAGTGGCACGCATAACGTCGAAAATAGAGTTCAGACACCGCTCTGAGTAAGACGAACGTGTTGTCCCTTCTCTAGACTTCAATGACGTTAAGCCGTGATACCTAAGACAGATCTGCACTCGATGACACCACGATAACAGCCGGTCCCCATACTTACATCTTGCTCTCCTTATGACAGTATACATCATATCAGTCTGCGACGCTGGTTTTGCAACTTCTTGCGTGCGTTTATGTTCGCCGCGACCAAAACTTACCATGCACTGACCACAAAACACGGAGGAGCCGGGGCTTGAACCCGAGACCGTTCACACGCTAAGCGAACGATCTGCCAACTGAGCTACAGCTACACACACGACCAAGCCTGGCTATTCTCCATTCTTTGCGACTCTGATGTGCACGGACACGGTGGTTGGTTGGTTTGTAGCGGCGAAGGTACCAGAATACAAAGGCGCGGACACGTTCATATACACAAGAGTTCCAAGTAGTTTCGATGCTCTGGTATTACGAATGCAAATTCCGTCTGTTTTGAACGTCTTAAATTGAAAGGGCGGTCACAAATTGGTCCATTTCACTCCTTGTCGATAATCACACAGCACCTGAGGTAACAAGCACATCTCGAGCCCCATTGTGCTCTCCATTGTTCATGCCAACTCAGTGACTCGCTCTTTGCTACTGTGTAAAACTCTTGTCGTCCAACTGCAAAACACTGGGACACAACAAGTTTCCGCGTCTCCATTGCACTGATCGTACTACGAAACGCTCCCCAAACTTGGCAGTCACCCATGCAGATGACTTTTCCGACTTTACACGACGCTCACGCTAGTGACAGCCTTATTTACAGTTCGACGTCGCGCCAAAGCGAATGAGCACATTTCGCCTACGGCTTAGGCCGCTCTTCTAGTGTGGCTGCCCTGTGTCTGCAGGCAGCGAGGGGCTGCAAGCTTCCTGTGTTCGCACCTATATCACCTGTGCTTCCTTGTCAGAGACAGACTATCGCAAAACATACAACTCACTCCATGAATTGATTGCTACGGCATCTGTTATCAGCAGTCACAACCAGCAACACCAGTAGCAGCCGACTGCACGCAAAGAATGGGAACGTGCAGTGGGATTTACGTGAAATCGGCGCAAGGCAGATCTTTCCGACGTAGGCTTGAGAATCTTATGGGAACATTTGTACTGTTTCTAAATTAAGTGTAGGTGTGGGAGGAGGTTGCTTCCGGTGCACAAATAAAAGCACGCTCGCCAATTGTGGATGCTAATCGTTCGCTTGTATCTGCCTACACACCTCTGCCGGTTGGGAATTATTCCACTTGCATGGCAAGGTGCGCATGTAGGTGTGATAAAAATTCTGGAGGTGCTGGGTATCGATCCCAGTACCTCTCGCACGCTAAGCGAGCGCTGTACCATCTGAGCTACGCCCACCCCCCGATAACTAGTAGTGCTACATACAGTCATATCAACGTCACAGACCCTTGCACTCCCATTATTCCGCAGACAAACACTACTCTCTATGTATCAGTGAGGGTGTCTTTCAGGTTTCGTGCATTCTGTATCGAATCGTAGTTTTCCACAATTAATGTGGCACGCATAACGTCGAAAATAGAGTTCAGACACCGCTCTGAGTAAGACGAACGTGTTGTCCCTTCTCTAGACTTCAATGACGTTAAGCCGTGATACCTAAGACAGATCTGCACTCGATGACACCACGATAACAGCCGGTCCCCACACTTACATCTTGCTCTCCTTATGACAGTATACATCATATCAGTCTGTGACGCTGGTTTTGCAACTTCTTGCGTGCGTTTATGTTCGCCGCGACCAACACTTACCATGCACTGACCACAAATCACGGAGGAGCCGGGGCTTGAACCCGAGACCGTTCACACGCTAAGCGAACGATCTGCCAACTGAGCTACAGCTACACACACGACCAAGCCTGGCTATTCTCCATTCTTTGCGACTCTGATGTGCACGGATACGATGGTTGGTTGGTTTGTAGCGGCGAAGGTACCAGAATACAAAGGCGCGGACACGTTCATATACACAAGAGTTCCAAGTAGTTTCGATGCTCTGGTATTACGAATGCAAATTCCGTCTGTTTTGAACGTCTTAAATTGAAAGGGCGGTCACAAATTGGTCCATTTCACTCCTTGTCGATAATCACACAGCACCTGAGGTAACAAGCACATCTCGAGCCCCATTGTGCTCTCCATTGTTCATGCCAACTCAGTGCCTCGCTCTTTGCTACTGTGTAAAACTCTTGTCGTCCAACTGCAAAACACTGGGACACAACAAGTTTCCGCGTCTCCATTGCACTGATCGTACTACGAAACGCTCCCCAAACTTGGCAATCACCCATGCAGATGACTTTTCCGACTTCACGCAACGCTCACGCTAGTGACAGCCTTATTTACAGTTCGACGTCGCGCCAAAGCGAATGAGCACATTTCGCCTACGGCTTAGGCCGCTCTTCTAGTGTGGCTGCCCTGTGTCTGCAGGCAGCGAGGGGCTGCAAGCTTCCTGTGTTCGCACCTATATCACCTGTGCTTCCTTGTCAGAGACAGACTATCGCAAAACATACAACTCACTCCATGAATTGATTGCTACGGCATCTGTTATCAGCAGTCACAACCAGCAACACCAGTAGCAGCCGACTGCACGCAAAGAATGGGAACGTGCAGTGGGATTTACGTGAAATCGGCGCAAGGCAGATCTTTCCGACGTAGGCTTGAGAATCTTATGGGAACATTTGTACTGTTTCTAAATTAAGTGTAGGTGTGGGAGGAGGTTGCTTCCGGCGCACAAATAAAAGCACGCTCGCCAATTGTGGATGCTAATCGTTCGCTTGTATCTGCCTACACACCTCTGCCGGTTGGGAATTATTCCACTTGCATGGCAAGGTGCGCATGTAGGTGTGTTAAAAATTCTGGAGGTGCTGGGTATCGATCCCAGTACCTCTCGCACGCTAAGCGAGCGCTCTACCATCTGAGCTACGCCCAACCCCCCGATAACTAGTAGTGCTACATACAGTAATATCAACGTCACAGACCCTTGACCTCCCATTATTCCGCAGACAAACACCACTCTCTATGTATCAGTGAGGGTGTCTTTCAGGTTTCGTGCATTCTGTATCGAATCGTATTTGGCCACAATGAATGTGCCACGCATAACGTCGAAAATAGAGTTCAGACACCGCTCTGAGTAAGACGAACGTGTTGTCCCTTCTCTAGACTTCAATAACGTTAAGCCGTGATACCTAAGACAGATCTGCACTCGATGACACCACGATAACAGCCAGTCCCCACACTTACATCTTGCTCTCCTTATGACAGTATACATCATATCAGTCTGTGACGCTGGTTTTGCAACTTCTTGCGTGTGTTTGTGTTCGCCGCGACCAACACTTACCATGCACTGACCACAAAACACGGAGGAGCCGGGGCTTGAACCCGAGACCGTTCACACGCTAACCGAACGATCTGCCAACTGAGCTACAGCTACACACACGACCAAGCCTGGCTATTCTCCATTCTTTGCGACTCTGATGTGCACGGACACGATGGTTGGTTGGTTTGTAGCGGCGAAGGTACCAGAATACAAAATCGCGGACACGTTCATATACACAAGAGTTCCAAGTAGTTTCGATGCTCTGGTATTACGAATGCAAATTCCGTCTGTTTTGAACGTCTTAAATTGAAAGGGCGGTCACAAATTGGTCCATTTCACTCCTTGTCGACAATCACACAGCACCTGAGGTAACAAGCACATCTCGAGCCCCATTGTGCTCTCCATTGTTCATGCCAACTCAGTGCCTCGCTCTTTGCTACTGTGTAAAACTCTTGTCGTCCAACTGCAAAACGCTGGGACACAACAAGTTTCCGCGTCTCCATTGCACTGATCGTACTACGAAACGCTCCCCAAACTTGGCAATCACCCATGCAGATGACTTTTCCGACTTCACGCAACGCTCACGCTAGTGACAGCCTTATTTACAGTTCGACGTCGCGCCAAAGCGAATGAGCACATTTCGCCTACGGCTTAGGCCGCTCTTCTAGTGTGGCTGCTCTGTGTCTGCAGGCAGCGAGGGGCTGCAAGCTTCCTGTGTTCGCACCTATATCACCTGTGCTTCCTTGTCAGAGACAGACTATCGCAAAACATACAACTCACTCCATGAATTGATTGCTACGGCATCTGTTATCAGCAGTCACAACCAGCAACACCAGTAGCAGCCGACTGCACGCAAAGAATGGGAACGTGCAGTGGGATTTACGTGAAATCGGCGCAAGGCAGATCTTTCCGACTTAGGCTTTAGAATCATATGGGAACATTTGTACTGTTTCTAAATTAACTGTAGGTGTGGGAGGAGGGTGCTTCCTGCGCACGAATAAAAGCACGCTCGCCAATTGTGGATGCTAATCCTTCGCTTGTATCTGCCTACACACCTCTGCCGGTTGGGAATTATTCCACTTGCATGGCAAGGTGCGCATGTAGGTGTGATAAAAATTCTGGAGGCGCTGGGTATCGATCCCAGTACCTCTCGCACGCTAAGCGAGCGCTCTACCATCTGAGCTACGCCCACCCCCCCGATAACTAGTAGTGCTACATACAGTCATATCAACGTCACAGACCCTTGCACTCCCATTATTCCGCAGACAAACGCTACACTCTATGTATCAGTGAGGGTGTCTTTCAGGTTTCGTGCATTCTGTATCGAATCGTAGTTGGCCACAATGAAAGTGGCACGCATAACGTCGAAAATAGAGTTCAGACACCGCTCTGAGTAAGACGAACGTGTTGTCCCTTCTCTAGACTTCAATGACGTTAAGCCGTGATACCTAAGACAGATCTGCACTCGATGACACCACGATAACAGCCGGTCCCCACACTTACATCTTGCTCTCCTTATGACAGTATACATCATATCAGTCTGCGACGCTGGTTTTGCAACTTCTTGCGTGCGTTTATGTTCGCCGCGACCAAAACTTACCATGCACTGACCACAAAACACGGAGGAGCCGGGGCTTGAACCCGAGACCGTTCACACGCTAAGCGAACGATCTGCCAACTGAGCTACAGCTACACACACGACCAAGCCTGGCTATTCTCCATTCTTTGCGACTCTGATGTGCACGGACACGGTGGTTGGTTGGTTTGTAGCGGCGAAGGTACCAGAATACAAAGGCGCGGACACGTTCATATACACAAGAGTTCCAAGTAGTTTCGATGCTCTGGTATTACGAATGCAAATTCCGTCTGTTTTGAACGTCTTAAATTGAAAGGGCGGTCACAAATTGGTCCATTTCACTCCTTGTCGACAATCACACAGCACCTGAGGTAACAAGCACATCTCGAGCCCCATTGTGCTCTCCATTGTTCATGCCAACTCAGTGCCTCGCTCTTTGCTACTGTGTAAAACTCTTGTCGTCCAACTGCAAAACACTGGGACACAACAAGTTTCCGCGTCTCCATTGCACTGATCGTACTACGAAACGCTCCCCAAACTTGGCAATCACCCATGCAGATGACTTTTCCGACTTTACACGACGCTCACGCTAGTGACAGCCTTATTTACAGTTCGACGTCGCGCCAAAGCGAATGAGCACATTTCGCCTACGGCTTAGGCCGCTCTTCTAGTGTGGCTGCTCTGTGTCTGCAGGCAGCGAGGGGCTGCAAGCTTCCTGTGTTCGCACCTATATCACCTGTGCTTCCTTGTCAGAGACAGACTATCGCAAAACATACAACTCACTCCATGAATTGATTGCTACGGCATCTGTTATCAGCAGTCACAACCAGCAACACCAGTAGCAGCCGACTGCACGCAAAGAATGGGAACGTGCAGTGGGGTTTACGTGAAATCGGCGCAAGGCAGATCTTTCCGACGTAGGCTTGAGAATCTTATGGGAACATTTGTACTGCTTCTAAATTAAGTGTAGGTGTGGGAGGAGTGTGCTTCCTGCGCACGAATAAAAGCACGCTCGCCAATTGTGGATGCTAATCGTTCGCTTGTATCTGCCTACACACCTCTGCCGGTTGGGAATTATTCCACTTGCATGGCAAGGTGCGCATGTAGGTGTGATAAAAATTCTGGAGGCGCTGGGTATCGATCCCAGTACCTCTCGCACGCTAAGCGAGCGCTCTACCATCTGATCTACGCCTACCCCCCGATAACTAGTAGTGCTACATACAGTCATATCAACGTCACAGACCCTTGCACTCCCATTATTCCGCAGACAAACACTACTCTCTATGTATCAGTGAGGGTGTCTTTCAGGTTTCGTGCATTCTGTATCGAATCGTAGTTTTCCACAATGAATGTGGCACGCATAACTTCGAAAATAGAGTTCAGACACCGCTCTGAGTAAGACGAACGTGTTGTCCCTTCTCTAGACTTCAATGACCTTAAGCCGTGATACCTAAGACAGATCTGCACTCGATGACACCACGATAACAGCCGGTCCCCACACTTACATCTTGCTCTCCTTATGACAGTATACATCATATCAGTCTGTGACGCTGGTTTTGCAACTTCTTGCGTGCGTTTATGTTCGCCGCGACCAACACTTACCATGCACTGACCACAAAACAAGGAGGAGCCGGGGCTTGAACCCGAGACCGTTCACACGCTAAGCGAACGATCTGCCAACTGAGCTACAGCTACACACACGACCAAGCCTGGTTATTCTCCATTCTTTGCGACTCTGATGTGCACGGACACGATGGTTGGTTGGTTTGTAGCGGCGAAGGTACCAGAATACAAAGGCGCGGACACGTTCATATACACAAGAGTTCCAAGTAGTTTCGATGCTCTGGTATTACGAATGCAAATTCCGTCTGTTTTGAACGTCTTAAATTGAAAGGGCGGTCACAAATTGGTCCATTTCACTCCTTGTCGACAATCACACAGCACCTGAGGTAACAAGCACATCTCGAGCCCCATTGTGCTCTCCATTGTTCATGCCAACTCAATGCCTCGCTCTTTGCTACTGTGTAAAACTCTTGTCGTCCAACTGCAAAACACTGGGACACAACAATTTTCCGCGTCTCCATTGCACTGATCGTACTACGAAACGCTCCCCAAACTTGGCAATCACCCATGCAGATGACTTTTCCGACTTCACGCAACGCTCACGCTACTGACAGCCTTATTTACAGTTCGACGTCGCGCCAAAGCGAATGAGCACATTTCGCCTACGGCTTAGGCCGCTCTTCTAGTGTGGCTGCTCTGTGTCTGCAGGCAGCGAGGGGCTGCAAGCTTCCTGTGTTCGCACCTATATCACCTGTGCTTCCTTGTCAGAGACAGACTATCGCAAAACATACAACTCACTCCATGAATTGATTGCTACGGCATCTGTTATCAGCAGTCACAACCAGCAACACCAGTAGCAGCCGACTGCACGCAAAGAATGGGAACGTGCAGTGGGATTTACGTGAAATCGGCGCAAGGCAGATCTTTCCGACGTAGGCTTGAGAATCTTATGGGAACATTTGTACTGTTTCTAAATTAAGTGTAGGTGTGGGAGGAGGTTGCTTCCGGTGCACAAATAAAAGCACGCTCGCCAATTGTGGATGCTAATCGTTCGCTTGTATCTGCCTACACACCTCTGCCGGTTGGGAATTATTCCACTTGCATGGCAAGGTGCGCATGTAGGTGTGATAAAAATTCTGGAGGCGCTGGGTATCGATCCCAGTACCTCTCGCACGCTAAGCGAGCGCTCTACCATCTGAGCTACGCCCACCCCCCGATAACTAGTAGTACTACATACAGTCATATCAACGTCACAGACCCTTGCACTCCCATTATTCCGCAGACAAACACTACTCTCTATGTATCAGTGAGGGTGTCTTTCAGGTTTCGTGCATTCTGTATCGAATCGTAGTTTTCCACAATGAATGTGGCACGCATAACGTCGAAAATAGAGTTCAGACACCGCTCTGAGTAAGACGAACGTGTTGTCCCTTCTCTAGACTTCAATGATGTTAAGCCGTGATACCTAAGACAGATCTGCACTCGATGACACCACGATAACAGCCGGTCCCCACACTTACATCTTGCTCTCCTTATGACAGTATACATCATATCAGTCTGTGACGCTGGTTTTGCAACTTCTTGCGTGCGTTTATGTTCGCCGCGACCAACACTTACCATGCACTGACCACAAAACACGGAGGAGCCGGGGCTTGAACCCGAGACCGTTCACACGCTAAGCGAACGATCTACCAACTGAGCTACAGCTACACACACGACCAAGCCTGGCTATTCTCCATTCTTTGCGACTCTGATGTGCACGGACACGATGGTTGGTTGGTTTGTAGCGGCGAAGGTACCAGAATACAAAGGCGCGGACACGTTCATATACACAAGAGTCCCAAGTAGTTTCGATGCTGTGGTATTACGAATGCAAATTCCGTCTGTTTTTAACGTCTTCAATTGAAAGGGCGGTCACAAATTGGTCCATTTCACTCCTTGTCGACAATCACACAGCACCTGAGGTAACAAGCACATCTCGAGCCCCATTGTGCTCTCCATTGTTCATGCCAACTCAGTGCCTCGCTCTTTGCTACTGTGTAAAACTCTTGTCGTCCAACTGCAAAACGCTGGGACACAACAAGTTTCCGCGTCTCCATTGCACTGATCGTACTACGAAACGCTCCCCAAACTTGGCAATCACCCATGCAGATGACTTTTCCGACTTCACGCAACGCTCACGCTAGTGACAGCCTTATTTACAGTTCGACGTCGCGCCAAAGCGAATGAGCACATTTCGCCTACGGCTTAGGCCGCTCTTCTAGTGTGGCTGCTCTGTGTCTGCAGGCAGCGAGGGGCTGCAAGCTTCCTGTGTTCGCACCTATATCACCTGTGCTTCCTTGTCAGAGACAGACTATCGCAAAACATACAACTCACTCCATGAATTGATTGCTACGGCATCTGTTATCAGCAGTCACAACCAGCAACACCAGTAGCAGCCGACTGCACGCAAAGAATGGGAACGTGCAGTGGGGTTTACGTGAAATCGGCGCAAGGCAGATCTTTCCGACGTAGGCTTGAGAATCTTATGGGAACATTTGTACTGCTTCTAAATTAAGTGTAGGTGTGGGAGGAGTGTGCTTCCTGCGCACGAATAAAAGCACGCTCGCCAATTGTGGATGCTAATCGTTCGCTTGTATCTGCCTACACACCTCTGCCGGTTGGGAATTATTCCACTTGCATGGCAAGGTGCGCATGTAGGTGTGATAAAAATTCTGGAGGCGCTGGGTATCGATCCCAGTACCTCTCGCACGCTAAGCGAGCGCTCTACCATCTGATCTACGCCTACCCCCCGATAACTAGTAGTGCTACATACAGTCATATCAACGTCACAGACCCTTGCACTCCCATTATTCCGCAGACAAACACTACTCTCTATGTATCAGTGAGGGTGTCTTTCAGGTTTCGTGCATTCTGTATCGAATCGTAGTTTTCCACAATGAATGTGGCACGCATAACTTCGAAAATAGAGTTCAGACACCGCTCTGAGTAAGACGAACGTGTTGTCCCTTCTCTAGACTTCAATGACCTTAAGCCGTGATACCTAAGACAGATCTGCACTCGATGACACCACGATAACAGCCGGTCCCCACACTTACATCTTGCTCTCCTTATGACAGTATACATCATATCAGTCTGTGACGCTGGTTTTGCAACTTCTTGCGTGCGTTTATGTTCGCCGCGACCAACACTTACCATGCACTGACCACAAAACAAGGAGGAGCCGGGGCTTGAACCCGAGACCGTTCACACGCTAAGCGAACGATCTGCCAACTGAGCTACAGCTACACACACGACCAAGCCTGGTTATTCTCCATTCTTTGCGACTCTGATGTGCACGGACACGATGGTTGGTTGGTTTGTAGCGGCGAAGGTACCAGAATACAAAGGCGCGGACACGTTCATATACACAAGAGTTCCAAGTAGTTTCGATGCTCTGGTATTACGAATGCAAATTCCGTCTGTTTTGAACGTCTTAAATTGAAAGGGCGGTCACAAATTGGTCCATTTCACTCCTTGTCGACAATCACACAGCACCTGAGGTAACAAGCACATCTCGAGCCCCATTGTGCTCTCCATTGTTCATGCCAACTCAATGCCTCGCTCTTTGCTACTGTGTAAAACTCTTGTCGTCCAACTGCAAAACACTGGGACACAACAATTTTCCGCGTCTCCATTGCACTGATCGTACTACGAAACGCTCCCCAAACTTGGCAATCACCCATGCAGATGACTTTTCCGACTTCACGCAACGCTCACGCTACTGACAGCCTTATTTACAGTTCGACGTCGCGCCAAAGCGAATGAGCACATTTCGCCTACGGCTTAGGCCGCTCTTCTAGTGTGGCTGCTCTGTGTCTGCAGGCAGCGAGGGGCTGCAAGCTTCCTGTGTTCGCACCTATATCACCTGTGCTTCCTTGTCAGAGACAGACTATCGCAAAACATACAACTCACTCCATGAATTGATTGCTACGGCATCTGTTATCAGCAGTCACAACCAGCAACACCAGTAGCAGCCGACTGCACGCAAAGAATGGGAACGTGCAGTGGGATTTACGTGAAATCGGCGCAAGGCAGATCTTTCCGACGTAGGCTTGAGAATCTTATGGGAACATTTGTACTGTTTCTAAATTAAGTGTAGGTGTGGGAGGAGGTTGCTTCCGGTGCACAAATAAAAGCACGCTCGCCAATTGTGGATGCTAATCGTTCGCTTGTATCTGCCTACACACCTCTGCCGGTTGGGAATTATTCCACTTGCATGGCAAGGTGCGCATGTAGGTGTGATAAAAATTCTGGAGGCGCTGGGTATCGATCCCAGTACCTCTCGCACGCTAAGCGAGCGCTCTACCATCTGAGCTACGCCCACCCCCCGATAACTAGTAGTACTACATACAGTCATATCAACGTCACAGACCCTTGCACTCCCATTATTCCGCAGACAAACACTACTCTCTATGTATCAGTGAGGGTGTCTTTCAGGTTTCGTGCATTCTGTATCGAATCGTAGTTTTCCACAATGAATGTGGCACGCATAACGTCGAAAATAGAGTTCAGACACCGCTCTGAGTAAGACGAACGTGTTGTCCCTTCTCTAGACTTCAATGATGTTAAGCCGTGATACCTAAGACAGATCTGCACTCGATGACACCACGATAACAGCCGGTCCCCACACTTACATCTTGCTCTCCTTATGACAGTATACATCATATCAGTCTGTGACGCTGGTTTTGCAACTTCTTGCGTGCGTTTATGTTCGCCGCGACCAACACTTACCATGCACTGACCACAAAACACGGAGGAGCCGGGGCTTGAACCCGAGACCGTTCACACGCTAAGCGAACGATCTACCAACTGAGCTACAGCTACACACACGACCAAGCCTGGCTATTCTCCATTCTTTGCGACTCTGATGTGCACGGACACGATGGTTGGTTGGTTTGTAGCGGCGAAGGTACCAGAATACAAAGGCGCGGACACGTTCATATACACAAGAGTCCCAAGTAGTTTCGATGCTGTGGTATTACGAATGCAAATTCCGTCTGTTTTTAACGTCTTCAATTGAAAGGGCGGTCACAAATTGGTCCATTTCACTCCTTGTCGACAATCACACAGCACCTGAGGTAACAAGCACATCTCGAGCCCCATTGTGCTCTCCATTGTTCATGCCAACTCAGTGCCTCGCTCTTTGCTACTGTGTAAAACTCTTGTCGTCCAACTGCAAAACACTGGGACACAACAAGTTTCCGCGTCTCCACTGCACTGATCGTACTACGAAACGCTCCCCAAACTTGGCAATCACCCATGCAGATGACTTTTCCGACTTTACACGACGCTCACGCTAGTGACAGACTTATTCACAGTTCGACGTCGCGCCAAAGCGAATGAGCACATTTCGCCTACGGCTTAGGCCGCTCTTCTAGTGTGGCTGCTCTGTGTCTGCAGGCAGCGAGGGGCTGCAAGCTTCCTGTGTTCGCACCTATATCACCTGTGCTTCCTTGTCAGAGACAGACTATCGCAAAACATACAACTCACTCCATGAATTGATTGCTACGGCATCTGTTATCAGCAGTCACAACCAGCAACACCAGTAGCAGCCGACTGCACGCAAAGAATGGGAACGTGCAGTGGGGTTTACGTGAAATCGGCGCAAGGCAGATCTTTCCGACGTAGGCTTGAGAATCTTATGGGAACATTTGTACTGTTTCTAAATTAAGTGTAGGTGTGGGTGGAGGGTGCTTCCTGCGCACGAATAAAAGCACGCTCGCCAATTGTGGATGCTAATCGTTCGCTTGTATCTGCCTACACACCTCTGCCGGTTGGGAATTTTTCCACTTGCATGGCAAGGTGCGCATGTAGGTGTGATAAAAATTCTGGAGGCGCTGGGTATCGATCCCAGTACCTCTCGCACGCTAAGCGAGCGCTCTACCATCTGAGCTACGCCCACCCCCCGATAACTAGTAGTGCTACTTACAGTCATATCAACGTCACAGACCCTTGCACTCCCATTATTCCGCAGACAAACACTACTCTCTATGTATCAGTGAGGGTGTCTTTCAGGTTTCGTGCATTCTGTATCGAATCGTAGTTTTCCACAATGAATGTGGCACGCATAACTTCGAAAATAGAGTTCAGACACCGCTCTGAGTAAGACGAACGTGTTGTCCCTTCTCTAGACTTCAATGACCTTAAGCCGTGATACCTTAGACAGATCTGCACTCGATGACACCTCCATAACAGCCGGTTCCCACACTTACATCTTGCTCTCCTTATGTCAGTATACATCATATCAGTCTGTGACGCTGGTTTTGCAAATTCTTGCGTCCCTTTATGTTCGCCGCGACCAACACTTACCATGCACTGACCACGAAACACGGAGGAGCCGGGGCTTGAACCCGAGACCGTTCACACGCTAAGCGAACGATCTGCCAAATGAGCTACAGCTACACACACGACCAAGCCTGGCTATTCTCATTCTTTGCGAGTCTGATGTGCACTGAACGATTGTTTGTTGGTTTGTAGCGGCGAAGGTACCAGAATACAATGGCGCGGACACGTTCATATACACAAGTGTTCCAAGTAGTTTCGATGCTCTGGTATTGCGAATGCAAATTCCGTCTGTTTTGAACACCTTAAATTGAAAGGGCGGTCACAAATTGGTCCATTTCACTCCTTGTCGACAATCACACAGCACCTGAGGTAACAAGCACATCTCGAGCCCCATTGTGCTCTCCATTGTTCATGCCAACTCAGTGCCTCGCTCTTTGCTACTGTGTAAAACTCTTGTCGTGCAACTGCAAAACACTGGGACACAACAAGTTTCCGCGTCTCCATTGCACTGATCGTACTACGAAACGCTCCGCAAACTTGGCAATCACCCATGCAGATGACTTTTCCGACTTTGCACGACGCTCACGCTAGTGACAGCCTTATTTACAGTTCGACGTCGCGCCAAAGCGAATGAGCACATTTCGCCTACGGCTTAGGCCGCTCTTCTAGTGTGGCTGCTCTGTGTCTGCAGGCAGCGAGGGGCTGCAAGCTTCCTGTGTTCGCACCTATATCACTTGTGCTTCCTTGTCAGAGACAGACTATCGCAAAACATACAACTCACTCCATGAATTGATTGCTACGGCATCTGTTATCAGCAGTCACAACCAGCAACACCAGTAGCAGCCGACTGCACGCAAAGAATGGGAACGTGCAGTGGGATTTACGTGAAATCGGCGCAAGGCAGATCTTTCCGACGTAGGCTTGAGAATCTTATGGGAACATTTGTACTGTTTCTAAATTAAGTGTAGGTGTGGGAGGAGGTTGCTTCCGGCGCACAAATAAAAGCACGATCGCCAATTGTGGATGCTAATCGTTCGCTTGTATCTGCCTACACACCTCTGCCGGTTGGGAATTATTCCACTTGCATGGCAAGGTGCGCATGTAGGTGTGATAAAAATTCTGGAGGCGCTGGGTATCGATCCCAGTACCTCTCGCACGCTAAGCGAGCGCTGTACCATCTGAGCTACGCCCACCCCCCGATAACTAGTAGTGCTACATACAGTCATATCAACGTCACAGACCCTTGCACTCCCATTATTCCGCAGACAAACACTACTCTCTATGTATCAGTGAGGGTGTCTTTCAGGTTTCGTGCATTCTGTATCGAATCGTAGTTGGCCACAATGAAAGTGGCACGCATAACGTCGAAAATAGAGTTCAGACACCGCTCTGAGTAAGACGAACGTGTTGTCCCTTCTCTAGACTTCAATGACGTTAAGCCGTGATACCTAAGACAGATCTGCACTCGATGACACCACGATAACAGCCGGTCCCCACACTTACATCTTGCTCTCCTTATGACAGTATACATCATATCAGTCTGCGACGCTGGTTTTGCAACTTCTTGCGTGCGTTTATGTTCGCCGCGACCAAAACTTACCATGCACTGACCACAAAACACGGAGGAGCCGGGGCTTGAACCCGAGACCGTTCACACGCTAAGCGAACGATCTGCCAACTGAGCTACAGCTACACACACGACCAAGCCTGGCTATTCTCCATTCTTTGCGACTCTGATGTGCACGGACACGGTGGTTGGTTGGTTTGTAGCGGCGAAGGTACCAGAATACAAAGGCGCGGACACGTTCATATACACAAGAGTTCCAAGTAGTTTCGATGCTCTGGTATTACGAATGCAAATTCCGTCTGTTTTGAACGTCTTAAATTGAAAGGGCGGTACAAGTTGGTCCATTTCACTCCTTGTCGACAATCACACAGCACCTGAGGTAACAAGCACATCTCGAGCCCAATTGTGCTCTCCATTGTTCATGCCAACTCAGTGCCTCGCTCTTTGCTACTGTGTAAAACTCTTGTCGTCCAACTGCAAAACACTGGGACACAACAAGTTTCCGCGTCTCCATTGCACTGATCGTACTACGAAACGCTCCCCAAACTTGGCAATCACCCATGCAGATGACTTTTCTGACTTCACGCAACGCTCACGCTAGTGACAGCCTTATTTACAGTTCGACGTCGCGCCAAAGCGAATGAGCACATTTCGCCTACGGCTTAGGCCGCTCTTCCAGTGTGGCTGCTCTGTGTCCGCAGGCAGCGAGGGGCTGCAAGCTTCCTGTGTTCGCACCTATATCACCTGTGCTTCCTTGTCAGAGACAGACTATCGCAAAACATACAACTCACTCCATGAATTGATTGCTACGGCATCTGTTATCAGCAGTCACAACCAGCAACACCAGTAGCAGCCGACTGCACGCAAAGAATGGGAACGTGCAGTGGGATTTACGTGAAATCGGTGCAAGGCAGATCTTTCCGACGTAGGCTTGAGAATCTTATGGGAACATTTGTACTGTTTCTAAATTAAGTGTAGGTGTGGGAGGAGGGTGCTTCCTGCGCACGAATAAAAGCACGCTCGCCAATTGTGGATGCTAATCGTTCGCTTGTATCTGCCTACACAACTCTGCCGGTTGGGAATTATTCCACTTGCATGGCAAGGTGCGCATGTAGGTGTGTTAAAAATTCTGGAGGCGCTGGGTATCGATCCCATTACCTCTCGCACGCTAAGCGAGAGCTCTACCATCTGAGCTACGCCCACCCCCCGATAACTAGTAGTGCTACATACAGTCATATCAACGTCACAGACCCTTGCACTCCCATTATTCCGCAGACAAACACTACTCTCTATGTATCAGTGAGGGTGTCTTTCAGGTTTCGTGCATTCTGTATCGAATCGTAGTTGGCCACAATGAATGTGCCACGCATAACGTCGAAAATAGAGTTCTGACACCGCTCTGAGTAAGACGAACGTGTTGTCCCTTCTCTAGACTTCAATGACGTTAAGCCGTGATACCTAAGACAGATCTGCACTCGATGACACCACCATAACAGCCGGTCCCCACACTTACATCTTGCTCTCCTTATGACAGTATACATCATATCAGTCTGTGATGCTGGTTTTGCAACTTCTTGCGTGCGTTTATGTTCGCCGCGACCAACACTTACCATGCACTGACCACAAAACACGGAGGAGCCGGGGCTTGAACCCGAGACCGTTCACACGCTAAGCGAACGATCTACCAAATGAGCTACAGCTACACACACGACCAAGCCTGGCTATTCTCATTCTTTGCGAGTCTGATGTGCACTGAACGATTGTTTGTTGGTTTGTAGCGGCGAAGGTACCAGAATACAATGGCGCGGACACGTTCATATACACAAGTGTTCCAAGTAGTTTCGATGCTCTGGTATTGCGAATGCAAATTCCGTCTGTTTTGAACACCTTAAATTGAAAGGGCGGTCACAAATTGGTCCATTTCACTCCTTGTCGACAATCACACAGCACCTGAGGTAACAAGCACATCTCGAGCCCCATTGTGCTCTCCATTGTTCATGCCAACTCAGTGCCTCGCTCTTTGCTACTGTGTAAAACTCTTGTCGTGCAACTGCAAAACACTGGGACACAACAAGTTTCCGCGTCTCCATTGCACTGATCGTACTACGAAACGCTCCGCAAACTTGGCAATCACCCATGCAGATGACTTTTCCGACTTTGCACGACGCTCACGCTAGTGACAGCCTTATTTACAGTTCGACGTCGCGCCAAAGCGAATGAGCACATTTCGCCTACGGCTTAGGCCGCTCTTCTAGTGTGGCTGCTCTGTGTCTGCAGGCAGCGAGGGGCTGCAAGCTTCCTGTGTTCGCACCTATATCACTTGTGCTTCCTTGTCAGAGACAGACTATCGCAAAACATACAACTCACTCCATGAATTGATTGCTACGGCATCTGTTATCAGCAGTCACAACCAGCAACACCAGTAGCAGCCGACTGCACGCAAAGAATGGGAACGTGCAGTGGGATTTACGTGAAATCGGCGCAAGGCAGATCTTTCCGACGTAGGCTTGAGAATCTTATGGGAACATTTGTACTGTTTCTAAATTAACTGTAGGTGTGGGAGGAGGGTGCTTCCTGCGCACGAATAAAAGCACGCTCGCCAATTGTGGATGCTAATCGTTCGCTTGTATCTGCCTACACACCTCTGCCGGTTGGGAATTATTCCACTTGCATGGCAAGGTGCGCATGTAGGTGTGTTAAAAATTCTGGAGGCGCTGGGTATCGATCCCAGTATCTCTCGCACGCTAAGCGAGCGCTCTACCATCTGAGCTACGCCCACCCCCCGATAACTAGTAGTGCTACATACAGTCATATCAACGTCACAGACCCTTGCACCCCCATTATTCCGCAGACAAACACTGCTCTCTATGTATCAGTGAGGGTGTCTTTCAGGTTTCGTGCATTCTGTATCAAATCGTAGTTGGCCACAATGAAAGTGGCACGCATAACGTCAAAAATAGAGTTCAGACACCGCTCTGAGTAAGACGAACGTGTTGTCCCTTCTCTAGACTTCAATGACGTTAAGCCGTGATACCTAAGACAGATCTGCACTCGATGACACCACGATAACAGCCGGTCCCCACACTTACATCTTGCTCTCCTTATGACAGTATACATCATATCAGTCTGTGACGCTGGTTTTGCAAGTTCTTGCGTGCGTTTATGTTCGCCGCGACCAACACTTACCATGCACTGACCACAAAACACGGAGGAGCCGTGGCTTGAACCCGAGACCGTTCACACGCTAAGCGAACGATCTGCCAACTGAGCTACAGCTACACACACGAGGAAGCCTGGCTATTCTCCATTCTTTGCGACTCTGATGTGCACGGACACGATTGTTGGTTGGTTTGTAGCGGCGAAGGTACCAGAATACAAAGGCGCGGACACGTTCATATACACAAGAGTTCCAAGTAGTTTCGATGCTCTGGTATTACGAATGCAAATTCCGTCTGTTTTGAACGTCTTAAATTGAAAGGGCGGTCACAAATTGGTCCATTTCACTCCTTGTCGACAATCACACAGCACCTGAGGTAACAAGCACACCTCGAGCCCCATTGTGCTCTCCATTGTTCATGCCAACTCAGTGCCTCGCTCTTTGCTACTGTGTAAAACTCTTGTCGTCCAACTGCAAAACACTGGGACACAACAAGTTTCCGCGTCTCCATTGCACTGATCGTACTACGAAACGCTCCCCAAACTTGGCAATCACCCATGCAGATGACTTTTCCGACTTCACGCAACGCTCACGCTAGTGACAGCCTTATTTACAGTTCGACGTCGCGCCAAAGCGAATGAGCACATTTCGCCTACGGCTTAGGCCGCTCTTCTAGTGTGGCTGCTCTGTGTCTGCAGGCAGCGAGGGGCTGCAAGCTTCCTGTGTTCGCACCTATATCACCTGTGCTTCCTTGTCAGAGACAGACTATCGCAAAACATACAACTCACTCCATGAATTGATTGCTACGGCATCTGTTATCAGCAGTCACAACCAGCAACACCAGCAGCAGCCGACTGCACGCAAAGAATGGGAACGTGCAGTGGGATTTACGTGAAATCGGCGCAAGGCAGATCTTTCCGACGTAGGCTTGAGAATCTTATGGGAACATTTGTACCGTTTCTAAATTAAGTGTAGGTGTGGGGGGAGGGTGCTTCCTGCGCACGAATAAAAGCACGCTCGCCAATTGTGGATGCTAATCGTTCGCTTGTATCTGCCTACACACCTCTGCCGGTTGGGAATTATTCCACTTGCATGGCAAGGTGCGCATGTAGGTGTGTTAAAAATTCTGGAGGCGCTGGGTATCGATCCCAGTACCTCTCGCACGCTAAGCGAGCGCTCTACCATGTGGATGCTAATCGTTCGCTTGTATCTGCCTACACACCTCTGCCGGTTGGGAATTATTCCACTTGCATGGCAAGGTGCGCATGTAGGTGTGTTAAAAATTCTGGAGACGCTGGGTATCGATCCCAGTACCTCTCGCACGCTAAGCGAGCCCTCTACCATCTGAGCTACGCCCACCCCCCCGATAACTAGTAGTGCTACATACAGTCATATCAACGTCACAGACCCTTGCACCCCCATTATTCCGCAGACAAACACTACTCTCTATGTATCAGTGAGGGTGTCTTTCAGGTTTCGTGTATTCTGTATCGAATCGTAGTTGGCCACAATGAAAGTGGCACCCATAACGTCGAAAATAGAGTTCAGACACCGCTCTGAGTAAGACGAACGTGTTGTCCACCTCTAGACTTCAATTACGTTAAGCCGTGAAACCTAAGACAGATCTGCACTCGATGACACCACGATAACAGCCGGTCCCCACACTTACATCTTGCTCTCCTTATGACAGTATACATCATATCAGTCTGTGACGCTGGTTTTGCAACTTCTTGCGTGCGTTTATGTTCGCCGCGACCAACACTTACCATGCACTGACCACAAAACACGGAGGAGCCGTGGCTTGAACCCGAGACCGTTCACACGCTAAGCGAACGATCTGCCAACTGAGCTACAGCTACACACACGAGGAAGCCTGGCTATTCTCCATTCTTTGCGACTCTGATGTGCACGGACACGATTGTTGGTTGGTTTGTAGCGGCGAAGGCACCAGAATACAATGGCGCGGACACGTTCATATACACAAGAGTTCCAAGTAGTTTCGATGCTCTGGTATTGCGAATGCAAATTCCGTCTGTTTTGAACATCTTAAATTGAAAGGGCGGTCACAAATTGGTCCATTTCACTCCTTGTCGACAATCACACAGCACCTGAGGTAACAAGCACATCTCGAGGCCCATTGTGCTCTCCATTGTTAATGCCAACTCAGTGCCTCGCTCTTTGCTACTGTGTAAAACTCTTGTCGTCCAACTGCAAAACACTGGGACACAACAAGTTTCCGCGTCTCCATTGCACTGATCGCACTACGAAACGCTCCCCAAACTTGGCAATCGCCCATGCAGATGACTTTTCCGACTTCACGCAACGCTCACGCTAGTGACAGCCTTATTTACAGGTCGACGTCGCGCCAAAGCGAATGAGCACATTTCGCCTACGGCTTAGGCCGCTCTTCTAGTGTGGCTGCTCTGTGTCTGCAGGCAGCGAGGGTCTGCAAGCTTCCTGTGTTCGCAACTATATCACCTGTTCTTCCTTGTCAGAGACAGACTATTGCAAAACATACAACTCACTCCATGAATTGATTGCTACGGCATCTGTTATCAGCAGTCACAACCAGCAACACCAGTAGCAGCCGACTGCACGCAAAGAATGGGAACGTGCAGTGGGATTTACGTGAAATCGGCGCAAGGCAGATCTTTCCGACGTAGGCTTGAGAATCTTATGGGAACATTTGTACTGTTTCTAAATTAAGTGTAGGTGTGGGAGGAGGGTTCTTCCTGCGCAAGAATAAAAGCACGCTCGCCAATTGTGGATGCTAATCGTTCGCTTGTATCTGCCTACACACCTCTGCCGGTTGGGAATTATTCCACTTGCATGGCAAGGTGCGCATGTAGGTGTGTTAAAAATTCTGGAGGCGCCGGGTATCGATCCCAGCACCTCTCGCACGCTAAGCGAGCGCTCTACCATCTGAGCTACGCCCACCTCCCAGATAACTAGTAGTGCTACATACAGTCATATCAACGTCACAGACCCTTGCACTCCCATTATTCCGCAGACAAACACTACTCTCTATGTATCTGTGAGGGTGTCTTTCAGGTTTCGTGCATTCTGTATCGAATCGTAGTTGGCCACAATGAAAGTGGCACCCATAACGTCGAAAATAGAGTTCAGACACCGCTCTGAGTAAGACGAACGTGTTGTCCACCTCTAGACTTCAATGACGTTGAGCCGTGATACCTAAGACAGATCTGCACTTGATGACACCACGATAACAGCCGGTCCCCACACTTACATCTTGCTCTCCTTATGACAGTATACATCATATCAGTCTGTGACGCTGGTTTTGCAACTTCTTGCGTGCGTTTATGTTCGCCGCGACCAACACTTACCATGCACTGACCACAAAACATGGAGGAGTCGGGGCTTGAACCCAAGACCGTTCACACGCTAAGCGAACGATCTGCCAACTGAGCTACAGCTACACACACGACCAAACCTGGCTATTCTCCAATCTTTGCGACTCTGATGTGCACGGACACGATGGTTGGTTGGTTTGTAGCGGCGAAGGTACCAGAATACAAAGGCGCGGACACGTTCATATACACAAGAGTTCCAAGTAGTTTCGATGCTCTGGTATTACGAATGCAAATTCCGTCTGTTTTGAACGTCTTAAATTGAAAGGGCGGTCACAAATTGGTCCATTTCACTCCTTGTCGACAATCACACAGCACCTGAGGTAACAAGCACATCTCGAGCCCCATTGTGCTCTCCATTGTTCATGCCAACTCAGTGCCTCGCTCTTTGCTACTGTGTAAATCTCTTGTCGTCCAACTGCAAAACACTGGGACACAACAAGTTTCCGCGTCTCCATTGCACTGATCGTACTACGAAACGCTCCCCAAACTTGGCAATCATCCATGCAGATGACTTTTCCGACTTTACACGACGCTCACGCTAGTGACAGCCTTATTTACAGTTCGACGTCGCGCCAAAGCGAATGAGCACATTTCGCCTACGGCTTAGGCCGCTCTTCTAGTGTGGCTGCTCTGTGCCTGCAGGCAGAGAGGGGCTGCAAGCTTCCTGTGTTCGCACCTATATCACCTGTGCTTCCTTGTCAGAGACAGACTATCGCAAAACATACAACTCACTCCATGAATTGATTGCTACGGCATCTGTTATCAGCAGTCACAACCAGCAACACCAGTAGCAGCCGACTGCACGCAAAGAATGGGAACGTGCAGTGGGATTTACGTGAAATCGGCGCAAGGCAGATCTTTCCGACGTAGGCTTGAGAATCTTATGGGAACATTTGTACCGTTTCTAAATTAAGTGTAGGTGTGGGGGGAGGGTGCTTCCTGCGCACGAATAAAAGCACGCTCGCCAATTGTGGATGCTAATCGTTCGCTTGTATCTGCCTACACACCTCTGCCGGTTGGGAATTATTCCACTTGCATGGCAAGGTGCGCATGTAGGTGTGTTAAAAATTCTGGAGGCGCTGGGTATCGATCCCAGTACCTCTCGCACGCTAAGCGAGCGCTCTACCATCTGAGCTACACCCACAACCCCGATAACTAGTAGTGCTACATACAGTCATATCAACGTCACAGACCCTTGCACCCCCATTATTCCGCAGACAAACACTACTCTCTATGTATCAGTGAGGGTGTCTTTCAGGTTTCGTGCATTCTGTATCGAATCGTAGTTGGCCACAATGAATGTGGCACGCATAACGTCGAAAATAGAGTTCAGACACCGCTCTGAGTAAGACGAACGTGTTGTCCCTTCTCTAGACTTCAATGACGTTAAGCCGTGATACCTAAGACAGATCTGCACTCGATGACACCACGATAACAGCCGGTCCCCACACTTACATCTTGCTCTCCTTATGACAGTATACATCATATCAGTCTGTGACGCTGGTTTTGCAACTTCTTGCGTGCGTTTATGTTCGCCGCGACCAACACTTACCATGCACTGACCACAAAACACGGAGGAGCCGGGGGCTTGAACCCGAGACCATTCACACGCTAAGCGAACGATCTGCCAAATGAGCTACAGCTACACACACGACCAAGCCTGGCTATTCTCCATTCTTTGCGAGTCTGATGTGCACTGACACGATTGTTGGTTGGTTTGTAGCGGCGAAGGTACCAGAATACAATGGCGCGGACACGTTCATATACACAAGAGTTCCAAGTAGTTTCGATGCTCTGGTATTGCGAATGCAAATTCCGTCTGTTTTGAACATCTTAAATTGAAAGGGCGGTCACAAATTGGTCCATTTAACTCCTTGTCGACAATCACACAGCACCTGAGGTAACAAGCACATCTCGAGCCCCATTGTGCTCTCCATTGTTCATGCCAACTCAGTGCCTCGCTCTTTGCTACTGTGTAAAACTCTTGTCGTCCAACTGCAAAACACTGGGACACAACAAGTTTCCGCGTCTCCATTGCACTGATCGTACTACGAAACGCTCCCCAAACTTGGCAATCACCCATGCAGATGACTTTTCCGACTTCACGCAACGCTCACGCTAGTGACAGCCTTATTTACAGGTCGACGTCGCGCCAAAGCGTATGAGCACATTTCGCCTACGGCTTAGGCCGCTCTTCTAGTGTGGCTGCTCTGTGTCTGCAGGCAGCGCGGGGCTGCAAGCTTCCTGTGTTCGCACCTATATCACCTGTGCTTCCTTGTCAGAGACAGACTATCGCAAAACATACAACTCACTCCATGAATTGATTGCTACGGCATCTGTTATCAGCAGTCACAACCAGCAACACCAGTAGCAGCCGACTGCACGCAAAGAATGGGAACGTGCAGTGGGATTTACGTGAAATCGGCGCAAGGCAGATCTTTCCGACGTAGGCTTGAGAATCTTATGGGAACATTTGTACTGTTTCTAAATTAAGTGTAGGTGTGGGAGGAGGTTGCTTCCGGCGCACAAATAAAAGCACGATCGCCAATTGTGGATGCTAATCGTTCGCTTGTATCTGCCTACACACCTCTGCCGGTTGGGAATTATTCCACTTGCATGGCAAGGTGCGCATGTAGGTGTGATAAAAATTCTGGAGGCGCTGGGTATCGATCCCAGTACCTCTCGCACGCTAAGCGAGCGCTGTACCATCTGAGCTACGCCCACCCCCCGATAACTAGTAGTGCTACATACAGTCATATCAACGTCACAGACCCTTGCACTCCCATTATTCCGCAGACAAACACTACTCTCTATGTATCAGTGAGGGTGTCTTTCAGGTTTCGTGCATTCTGTATCGAATCGTAGTTGGCCACAATGAAAGTGGCACGCATAACGTCGAAAATAGAGTTCAGACACCGCTCTGAGTAAGACGAACGTGTTGTCCCTTCTCTAGTCTTCAATGACGTTAAGCCGTGATACCTAAGACAGATCTGCACTCGATGACACCACGATAACAGCCGGTCCCCACACTTACATCTTGCTCTCCTTATGACAGTATACATCATATCAGTCTGCGACGCTGGTTTTGCAACTTCTTGCGTGCGTTTATGTTCGCCGCGACCAAAACTTACCATGCACTGACCACAAAACACGGAGGAGCCGGGGCTTGAACCCGAGACCGTTCACACGCTAAGCGAACGATCTGCCAACTGAGCTACAGCTACACACACGACCAAGCCTGGCTATTCTCCATTCTTTGCGACTCTGATGTGCACGGACACGGTGGTTGGTTGGTTTGTAGCGGCGAAGGTACCAGAATACAAAGGCGCGGACACGTTCATATACACAAGAGTTCCAAGTAGTTTCGATGCTCTGGTATTACGAATGCAAATTCCGTCTGTTTTGAACGTCTTAAATTGAAAGGGCGGTACAAGTTGGTCCATTTCACTCCTTGTCGACAATCACACAGCACCTGAGGTAACAAGCACATCTCGAGCCCAATTGTGCTCTCCATTGTTCATGCCAACTCAGTGCCTCGCTCTTTGCTACTGTGTAAAACTCTTGTCGTCCAACTGCAAAACACTGGGACACAACAAGTTTCCGCGTCTCCATTGCACTGATCGTACTACGAAACGCTCCCCAAACTTGGCAATCACCCATGCAGATGACTTTTCCGACTTCACGCAACGCTCACGCTAGTGACAGCCTTATTTACAGTTCGACGTCGCGCCAAAGCGAATGAGCACATTTCGCCTACGGCTTAGGCCGCTCTTCCAGTGTGGCTGCTCTGTGTCCGCAGGCAGCGAGGGGCTGCAAGCTTCCTGTGTTCGCACCTATATCACCTGTGCTTCCTTGTCAGAGACAGACTATCGCAAAACATACAACTCACTCCATGAATTGATTGCTACGGCATCTGTTATCAGCAGTCACAACCAGCAACACCAGTAGCAGCCGACTGCACGCAAAGAATGGGAACGTGCAGTGGGATTTACGTGAAATCGGTGCAAGGCAGATCTTTCCGACGTAGGCTTGAGAATCTTATGGGAACATTTGTACTGTTTCTAAATTAAGTGTAGGTGTGGGAGGAGGGTGCTTCCTGCGCACGAATAAAAGCACGCTCGCCAATTGTGGATGCTAATCGTTCGCTTGTATCTGCCTACACAACTCTGCCGGTTGGGAATTATTCCACTTGCATGGCAAGGTGCGCATGTAGGTGTGTTAAAAATTCTGGAGGCGCTGGGTATCGATCCCATTACCTCTCGCACGCTAAGCGAGAGCTCTACCATCTGAGCTACGCCCACCCCCCGATAACTAGTAGTGCTACATACAGTCATATCAACGTCACAGACCCTTGCACTCCCATTATTCCGCAGACAAACACTACTCTCTATGTATCAGTGAGGGTGTCTTTCAGGTTTCGTGCATTCTGTATCGAATCGTAGTTGGCCACAATGAATGTGCCACGCATAGCGTCGAAAATAGAGTTCTGACACCGCTCTGAGTAAGACGAACGTGTTGTCCCTTCTCTAGACTTCAATGACGTTAAGCCGTGATACCTAAGACAGATCTGCACTCGATGACACCACCATAACAGCCGGTCCCCACACTTACATCTTGCTCTCCTTATGACAGTATACATCATATCAGTCTGTGACGCTGGTTTTGCAAGTTCTTGCGTGCGTTTATGTTCGCCGCGACCAACACTTACCATGCACTGACCACAAAACACGGAGGAGCCGTGGCTTGAACCCGAGACCGTTCACACGCTAAGCGAACGATCTGCCAACTGAGCTACAGCTACACACACGACCAAGCCTGGCTATTCTCCATTCTTTGCGACTCTGATGTGCACGGACACGATTGTTGGTTGGTTTGTAGCGGCGAAGGTACCAGAATACAAAGGCGCGGACACGTTCATATACACAAGAGTTCCAAGTAGTTTCGATGCTCTGGTATTACGAATGCAAATTCCGTCTGTTTTGAACGTCTTAAATTGAAAGGGCGGTCACAAATTGGTCCATTTCACTCCTTGTCGACAATCACACAGCACCTGAGGTAACAAGCACACCTCGAGCCCCATTGTGCTCTCCATTGTTCATGCCAACTCAGTGCCTCGCTCTTTGCTACTGTGTAAAACTCTTGTCGTCCAACTGCAAAACACTGGGACACAACAAGTTTCGGCGTCTCCATTGCACTGATCGTACTACGAAACGCTCCCCAAACTTGGCAATCACCCATGCAGATGACTTTTCCGACTTCACGCAACGCTCACGCTAGTGACAGCCTTATTTACAGTTCGACGTCGCGCCAAAGCGAATGAGCACATTTCGCCTACGGCTTAGGCCGCTCTTCTAGTGTGGCTGCTCTGTGTCTGCAGGCAGCGAGGGGCTGCAAGCTTCCTGTGTTCGCACCTATATCACCTGTGCTTCCTTGTCAGAGACAGACTATCGCAAAACATACAACTCACTCCATGAATTGATTGCTACGGCATCTGTTATCAGCAGTCACAACCAGCAACACCAGCAGCAGCCGACTGCACGCAAAGAATGGGAACGTGCAGTGGGATTTACGTGAAATCGGCGCAAGGCAGATCTTTCCGACGTAGGCTTGAGAATCTTATGGGAACATTTGTACCGTTTCTAAATTAAGTGTAGGTGTGGGGGGAGGGTGCTTCCTGCGCGCGAATAAAAGCACGCTCGCCAATTGTGGATGCTAATCGTTCGCTTGTATCTGCCTACACACCTCTGCCGGTTGGGAATTATTCCACTTGCATGGCAAGGTGCGCATGTAGGTGTGTTAAAAATTCTGGAGACGCTGGGTATCGATCCCAGTACCTCTCGCACGCTAAGCGAGCCCTCTACCATCTGAGCTACGCCCACCCCCCCGATAACTAGTAGTGCTACATACAGTCATATCAACGTCACAGACCCTTGCACCCCCATTATTCCGCAGACAAACACTACTCTCTATGTATCAGTGAGGGTGTCTTTCAGGTTTCGTGTATTCTGTATCGAATCGTAGTTGGCCACAATGAAAGTGGCACCCATAACGTCGAAAATAGAGTTCAGACACCGCTCTGAGTAAGACGAACGTGTTGTCCACCTCTAGACTTCAATGACGTTAAGCCGTGAAACCTAAGACAGATCTGCACTCGATGACACCACGATAACAGCCGGTCCCCACACTTACATCTTGCTCTCCTTATGACAGTATACATCATATCAGTCTGTGACGCTGGTTTTGCAACTTCTTGCGTGCGTTTATGTTCGCCGCGACCAACACTTACCATGCACTGACCACAAAACATGGAGGAGCCGGGGCTTGAACCCGAGACCGTTCACACGCTAAGCGAACGATCTGCCAAATGAGCTACAGCTACACACACGACCAAGCCTGGCTATTCTCCATTCTTTGCGAGTCTGATGTGCACTGACACGATTGTTGGTTGGTTTGTAGCGGCGAAGGCACCAGAATACAATGGCGCGGACACGTTCATATACACAAGAGTTCCAAGTAGTTTCGATGCTCTGGTATTGCGAATGCAAATTCCGTCTGTTTTGAACATCTTAAATTGAAAGGGCGGTCACAAATTGGTCCATTTCACTCCTTGTCGACAATCACACAGCACCTGAGGTAACAAGCACATCTCGAGGCCCATTGTGCTCTCCATTGTTCATGCCAACTCAGTGCCTCGCTCTTTGCTACTGTGTAAAACTCTTGTCGTCCAACTGCAAAACACTGGGACACAACAAGTTTCCGCGTCTCCATTGCACTGATCGCACTACGAAACGCTCCCCAAACTTGGCAATCGACCATGCAGATGACTTTTCCGACTTCACGCAACGCTCACGCTAGTGACAGCCTTATTTACAGGTCGACGTCGCGCCAAAGCGAATGAGCACATTTCGCCTACGGCTTAGGCCGCTCTTCTAGTGTGGCTGCTCTGTGTCTGCAGGCAGCGAGGGTCTGCAAGCTTCCTGTGTTCGCAACTATATCACCTGTGCTTCCTTGTCAGAGACAGACTATCGCAAAACATACAACTCACTCCATGAATTGATTGCTACGGCATCTGTTATCAGCAGTCACAACCAGCAACACCAGTAGCAGCCGACTGCACGCAAAGAATGGGAACGTGCAGTGGGATTTACGTGAAATCGGCGCAAGGCAGATCTTTCCGACGTAGGCTTGAGAATCTTATGGGAACATTTGTACTGTTTCTAAATTAAGTGTAGGTGTGGGAGGAGGGTTCTTCCTGCGCAAGAATAAAAGCACGCTCGCCAATTGTGGATGCTAATCGTTCGCTTGTATCTGCCTACACACCTCTGCCGGTTGGGAATTATTCCACTTGCATGGCAAGGTGCGCATGTAGGTGTGTTAAAAATTCTGGAGGCGCTGGGTATCGATCCCAGTACCTCTCGCACGCTAAGCGAGCGCTCTACCATCTGAGCTACGCCCACCTCCCAGATAACTAGTAGTGATACATACAGTCATATCAACGTCACAGACCCTTGCACTCCCATTATTCCGCAGACAAACACTACTCTCTATGTATCAGTGAGGGTGTCTTTCAGGTTTCGTGCATTCTGTATCGAATCGTAGTTGGCCACAATGAAAGTGGCACCCATAACGTCGAAAATAGAGTTCAGACACCGCTCTGAGTAAGACGAACGTGTTGTCCACCTCTAGACTTCAATGACGTTAAGCCGTGATACCTAAGACAGATCTGCACTTGATGACACCACGATAACAGCCGGTCCCCACACTTACATCTTGCTCTCCTTATGACAGTATACATCATATCAGTCTGTGACGCTGGTTTTGCAACTTCTTGCGTGCGTTTATGTTCGCCGCGACCAACACTTACCATGCACTGACCACAAAACATGGAGGAGTCGGGGCTTGAACCCAAGACCGTTCACACGCTAAGCGAACGATCTGCCAACTGAGCTACAGCTACACACACGACCAAACCTGGCTATTCTCCAATCTTTGCGACTCTGATGTGCACGGACACGATGGTTGGTTGGTTTGTAGCGGCGAAGGTACCAGAATACAAAGGCGCGGACACGTTCATATACACAAGAGTTCCAAGTAGTTTCGATGCTCTGGTATTACGAATGCAAATTCCGTCTGTTTTGAACGTCTTAAATTGAAAGGGCGGTCACAAATTGGTCCATTTCACTCCTTGTCGACAATCACACAGCACCTGAGGTAACAAGCACATCTCGAGCCCCATTGTGCTCTCCATTGTTCATGCCAACTCAGTGCCTCGCTCTTTGCTACTGTGTAAATCTCTTGTCGTCCAACTGCAAAACACTGGGACACAACAAGTTTCCGCGTCTCCATTGCACTGATCGTACTACGAAACGCTCCCCAAACTTGGCAATCATCCATGCAGATGACTTTTCCGACTTTACACGACGCTCACGCTAGTGACAGCCTTATTTACAGTTCGACGTCGCGCCAAAGCGAATGAGCACATTTCGCCTACGGCTTAGGCCGCTCTTCTAGTGTGGCTGCTTTGTGCCTGCAGGCAGAGAGGGGCTGCAAGCTTCCTGTGTTCGCACCTATATCACCTGTGCTTCCTTGTCAGAGACAGACTATCGCAAAACATACAACTCACTCCATGAATTGATTGCTACGGCATCTGTTATCAGCAGTCACAACCAGCAACACCAGTAGCAGCCGACTGCACGCAAAGAATGGGAACGTGCAGTGGGATTTACGTGAAATCGGCGCAAGGCAGATCTTTCCGACGTAGGCTTGAGAATCTTATGGGAACATTTGTACCGTTTCTAAATTAAGTGTAGGTGTGGGGGGAGGGTGCTTCCTGCGCACGAATAAAAGCACGCTCGCCAATTGTGGATGCTAATCGTTCGCTTGTATCTGCCTACACACCTCTGCCGGTTGGGAATTATTCCACTTGCATGGCAAGGTGCGCATGTAGGTGTGTTAAAAATTCTGGAGGCGCTGGGTATCGATCCCAGTACCTCTCGCACGCTAAGCGAGCGCTCTACCATCTGAGCTACGCCCACCTCCCAGATAACTAGTAGTGCTACATACAGTCATATCAACGTCACAGACCCTTGCACTCCCATTATTCCGCAGACAAACACTACTCTCTATGTATCAGTGAGGGTGTCTTTCAGGTTTCGTGCATTCTGTATCGAATCGTAGTTGGCCACAATGAAAGTGGCACCCATAACGTCGAAAATAGAGTTCAGACACCGCTCTGAGTAAGACGAACGTGTTGTCCACCTCTAGACTTCAATGACGTTAAGCCGTGAAACCTAAGACAGATCTGCACTTGATGACACCACGATAACAGCCGGTCCCCACACTTACATCTTGCTCTCCTTATGACAGTATACATCATATCAGTCTGTGACGCTGGTTTTGCAACTTCTTGCGTGCGTTTATGTTCGCCGCGACCAACACTTACCATGCACTGACCACAAAACATGGAGGAGTCGGGGCTTGAACCCAAGACCGTTCACACGCTAAGCGAACGATCTGCCAACTGAGCTACAGCTACACACACGACCAAACCTGGCTATTCTCCAATCTTTGCGACTCTGATGTGCACGGACACGATGGTTGGTTGGTTTGTAGCGGCGAAGGTACCAGAATACAAAGGCGCGGACACGTTCATATACACAAGAGTTCCAAGTAGTTTCGTTGCTCTGGTATTACGAATGCAAATTCCGTCTGTTTTGAACGTCTTAAATTGAAAGGGCGGTCACAAATTGGTCCATTTCACTCCTTGTCGACAATCACACAGCACCTGAGGTAACAAGCACATCTCGAGCCCCATTGTGCTCTCCATTGTTCATGCCAACTCAGTGCCTCGCTCTTTGCTACTGTGTAAAACTCTTGTCGTCCAACTGCAAAACACTGGGACACAACAAGTTTCCGCGTCTCCATTGCACTGATCGTACTACGAAACGCTCCCCAAACTTGGCAATCATCCATGCAGATGACTTTTCCGACTTTACACGACGCTCACGCTAGTGACAGCCTTATTTACAGTTCGACGTCGCGCCAAAGCGAATGAGCACATTTCGCCTACGGCTTAGGCCGCTCTTCTAGTGTGGCTGCTCTGTGTCTGCAGGCAGAGAGGGGCTGCAAGCTTCCTGTGTTCGCACCTATATCACCTGTGCTTCCTTGTCAGAGACAGACTATCGCAAAACATACAACTCACTCCATGAATTGATTGCTACGGCATCTGTTATCAGCAGTCACAACCAGCAACACCAGTAGCAGCCGACTGCACGCAAAGAATGGGAACGTGCAGTGGGATTTAAGTGAAATCGGCGCAAGGCAGATCTATCCGACGTAGGCTTGAGAATCTTATGGGAACATTTGTACTGTTTCTAAATTAAGTGTAGGTGTGGGAGGAGGGTGCTTCCTGCGCACGAATAAAAGCACACTCGCCAATTGTGGATGCTAATCGTTCGCTTGTATCTGCCTACACACCTCTGCCGGTTGGGAATTATTACACTTGCATGGCAAGGCGCGCATGTAGGTGTGATAAAAATTCTGGAGGCGCTGGGTATCGATCCCAGTACCTCTCGCACGCTAAGCGAACGCTCTACCATCTGAGCTCTGCCCACCCCCCCCCGATATCTAGTAGTGCTACATACAGTCATATCAACGTCACAGACCCTTGCACTCCCATTATTCCGCAGACAAACACTACTCTCTATGTATCAGTGAGGGTGTCTTTCAGGTTTCGTGCATTCTGTATCGAATCGTAGTTGGCCACAATGAAAGTGGCACCCATAACGTCTAAAATAGAGTTCAGACACCGCTCTGAGTAAGACGAACGTGTTGTCCACCTCTAGACTTCAATGACGTTAAGCCGTGATACCTAAGACAGATCTGCACTCGATGACACCACGATAACAGCCGGTCCCCACACTTACATCTTGCTCTCCTTATGACAGTATACATCATATCAGTCTGTGACGCTGGTTTTGCAACTTCTTGCGTGCGTTTATGTTCGCCGCGACCAACACTTACCATGCACTGACCACAAAACATGGAGGAGCCGGGGCTTGAACCCGAGACCGTTCACACGCTAAGCGAACGAACTGCCAACTGAGCTACAGCTACACACACGACCAAGCCTGGCTATTCTCCATTCTTTGCGACTCTGATGTGCACGGACACGATGGTTGGTTGGTTTGTAGCGGCGAAGGTACCAGAATACAAAGGCGCGGACACGTTCATATACACAAGAGTTCCAAGTAGTTTCGATGCTCTGGTATTACGAATGCAAATTCCGTCTGTTTTGAACGTCTTAAATTGAAAGGGCGGTCACAAATTGGTCCATTTCACTCCTTGTCGACAATCACACAGCACCTGAGGTAACAAGCACATCTCGAGCCCCATTGTGCTCTCCATTGTTCATGCCAACTCAGTGCCTCGCTCTTTGCTACTGTGTAAAACTCTTGTCGTCCAACTGCAAAACACTGGGACACAACAAGTTTCCGCGTCTCCATTGCACTGATCGTACTACGAAACGCTCCCCAAACTTGGCAATCACCCATGCAGATGACTTTTCCGACTTTGCACGACGCTCACGCTAGTGACAGCCTTATTTACAGTTCGACGTCGCGCCAAAGCGAATGAGCACATTTCGCCTACGGCTTAGGCCGCTCTTCTAGTGTGGCTGCTCTGTGTCTGCAGGCAGAGAGGGGCTGCAAGCTTCCTGTGTTCGCACCTATATCACCTGTGCTTCCTTGTCAGAGACAGACTATCGCAAAACATACAACTCACTCCATGAATTGATTGCTACGGCATCTGTTATCAGCAGTCACAACCAGCAACACCAGTAGCAGCCGTCTGCACGCAAAGAATGGGAACGTGCAGTGGGATTTACGTGAAATCGGCGCAAGGCAGATCTTTCCGACGTAGGCTTGAGAATCTTATGGGAACATTTGTACTGTTCCTAAATTAAGTATAGGTGTGGGAGGAGGGTGCTCCCTGAGCACGAATAAAAGCACGCTCGCCAATTGTGGATGCTAATTGTTCGCTTGTATCTGCCTACACACCTCTGCCGGTTGGGAATTATTCCACTTGCATGGCAAGGTGCGCATGTAGGTGTGTTAAAAATTCTGGAGGCGCTGGGTATCGATCCCAGTACCTCTCGCACGCTAAGCGAGCGCTCTACCATCTGAACTACGCCCACCCCCCCGATAACAAGTAGTGCTACATACAGTCATATCAACGTCACAGACCCTTGCACTCCCATTATTCCGCAGACAGACACTACTCTCTATGTATCAGTGAGGGTGTCTTTCAGGTTTCGTGCATTCTGTATCGAATCGTAGTTGGCCACAATGAAAGTGGCACCCATAACGTCTAAAATAGAGTTCAGACACCGCTCTGAGTAAGACGAACGTGTTGTCCACCTCTAGACTTCAATGATGTTAAGCCGTGATACCTAAGACAGATCTGCACTCGATGACACCACGATAACAGCCGGTCCCCACACTTACATCTTGCTCTCCTTATGACAGTATACATCATATCAGTCTGTGACGCTGGTTTTGCAACTTCTTGCGTGCGTTTATGTTCGCCGCGACCAACACTTACCATGCACTGACCACAAAACATGGAGGAGCCGGGGCTTGAACCCGAGACCGTTCACACGCTAAGCGAACGAACTGCCAACTGAGCTACAGCTACACACACGACCAAGCCTGGCTATTCTCCATTCTTTGCGACTCTGATGTGCACGGACACGATGGTTGGTTGGTTTGTAGCGGCGAAGGTACCAGAATACAAAGGCGCGGACACGTTCATATACACAAGAGTTCCAAGTAGTTTCGATGCTCTGGTATTACGAATGCAAATTCCGTCTGTTTTGAACGTCTTAAATTGAAAGGGCGGTCACAAATTGGTCCATTTCACTCCTTGTCGACAATCACACAGCACCTGAGGTAACAAGCACATCTCGAGCCCCATTGTGCTCTCCATTGTTCATGCCAACTCAGTGCCTCGCTCTTTGCTACTGTGTAAAACTCTTGTCGTCCAACTGCAAAACACTGGGACACAACAAGTTTCCGCGTCTCCATTGCACTGATCGTACTACGAAACGCTCCCCAAATTTGGCAATCACCCATGCAGATGACTTTTCCGACTTTACACGACGCTCACGCTAGTGACAGCCTTATTTACAGTTCGACGTCGCGCCAAAGCGAATGAGCACATTTCGCCTACGGCTTAGGCCGCTCTTCTAGTGTGGCTGCTCTGTGTCTGCAGGCAGCGAGGGGCTGCAAGCTTCCTGTGTTCGCACCTATATCACCTGTGCTTCCTTGTCAGAGACAGACTATCGCAAAACATACAACTCACTCCATGAATTGATTGCTACGGCATCTGTTATCAGCAGTCACAACCAGCAACACCAGTAGCAGCCGACTGCACGCAAAGAATGGGAACGTGCAGTGGGATTTACGTGAAATCGGCGCAAGGCAGATCTTTCCGACGTAGGCTTGAGAATCTTATGGGAACATTTGTACTGTTTCTAAATTAAGTGTAGGTGTGGGAGGAGGGTGCTTCCTGCGCACGAATAAAAGCACACTCGCCAATTGTGGATGCTAATCGTTCGCTTGTATCTGCCTACACACCTCTGCCGGTTGGGAATTATTCCACTTGCATGGCAAGGAGCGCATGTAGGTGTGATAAAAATTCTGGAGGCGCTGGGTATCGATCCCAGTACCTCTCGCACGCTAAGCGAGCGCTGTAACATCTGAGCTACGCCCACCCCCCCGATAACTAGTAGTGCTACATACAGTCATATCAACGTCACAGACCCTTGCACTCCCATTATTCCGCAGACAAACACTACTCTCTATGTATCAGTGAGGGTGTCTTTCAGGTTTCGTGCATTCTGTATCGAATCGTAGTTGGCCACAATGAAATGGCACCCATAACGTCGAAAATAGAGTTCAGACACCGCTCTGAGTAAGACGAACGTGTTGTCCACCTCTAGACTTCAATGACGTTAAGCCGTGATACCTAAGACAGATCTGCACTCGATGACACCACGATAACAGCCGGTCCCCACACTTACATCTTGCTCTCCTTATGACAGTATACATCATATCAGTCTGTGACACTGGTTTTGCAACTTCTTGCGTGCGTTTATGTTCGCCGCGACCAACACTTACCATGCCCTGACCACAAAACATGGAGGAGCCGGGGCTTGAACCCGAGACGGTTCACACGCTAAGCGAACGATCTGCCAACTGAGCTACAGCTACACACACGACCAAGCCTGGCTATTCTCCATTGCCGGCCGCGGTGGTCTAGCGGTTCTAGGCGCTCAGTCCGGAACCGCGCGACTGCTACGGTCGCAGGTTCGAATCCTGCCTCGGGCATGGATGTGTGTGATGTCCTTAGGTTAGTTAGGTTTAAGTAGTTCTAAGTTCTAGGGGACTTATGACCACAGCAGTTGAGTCCCATAGTGCTCAGAGCCATTTTTTATTCTCCATTCTTTGCGACTCTGATGTGCACGGACACGATGGTTGGTTGGTTTGTAGCGGCGAAGGTACCAGAATACAAAGGCGCGGACAAGTTCATATACACAAGAGTTCCAAGTAGTTTCGATGCTCTGGTATTACGAATGCAAATTCCGTCTGTTTTGAACGTCTTAAATTGAAAGGGCGGTCACAAATTGGTCCATTTCACTCCTTGTCGACAATCACACAGCACCTGAGGTAACAAGCACATCTCGAGCCCCATTGTGCTCTCCATTGTTCATGCCAACTCAGTGCCTCGCTCTTTGCTACTGTGTAAAACTCTTGTCGTCCAACTGTAAAACAGTGGGACACAACAAGTTTCCGCGTCTCCATTGCACTGATCGTACTACGAAACGCTCCCCAAACTTGGCAATCACCCATGCAGATGACTTTTCCGACTTTACGCAACGCTCACGCTAGTGACAGCCTTATTTACAGTTCGACGTCGCGCCAAAGCGAATGAGCACATTTCGCCTACGGCTTAGGCCGCTCTTCTAGTGTGGCTGCTCTGTGTCTGCAGGCAGCGAGGGGCTGCAAGCTTCCTGTGTTCGCACCTATATCACCTGTGCTTCCTTGTCAGAGACAGACTATCGCTAAACATACAACTCACTCCATGAATTGATTGCTACGGCATCTGTTATCAGCAGTCACAACCAGCAACACCAGTAGCAGCCGACTGCACGCAAAGAATGGGAACGTGCAGTGGGATTTACGTGAAATCGGCGCAAGGCAGATCTTTCCGACGTAGGCTTGAGAAACTTATGGGAACATTTGTACTGTTTCTAAATTAAGTGTAGGTGTGGGAGGAGGGTGCTTCCTGCGCATGAATAAAAGCACGCTCGCCAATTGTGGATGCTAATCGTTCGCTTATATCTGCCTACACACCTCTGCCGGTTGGGAATTATTCCACTTGCATGGCAAGGTGCGCATGTAGGTGTGATAAAAATTCTGGAGGCGCTGGGTATTGATCCCAGTACCTCTCGCACGCTAAGCGAGCGCTCTACCATCTGAGCTACGCCCACCCTCCCCCGATAATTAGTAGTGCTACATACAGTCATATCAACGTCACAGACCCTTGCACTCCCATTATTCCGCAGACAAACACTACTCTCTATGTATCAGTGAGAGTGTCTTTCAGGTTTCGTGCATTCTGTATCGAATCGTAGTTGGCCACAATGAAAGTGGCACCCATAACGTCGAAAATAGAGTTCAGACACCGCTCTGAGTAAGACGAACGTGTTGTCCACCTCTAGACTTCAATGACGATAAGCCGTGATACCTAAGACAGATCTGCACTCGATGACACCACGATAACAGCCGGTCCCCACACTTACATCTTGCTCTCCTTATGACAGTATACATCATATCAGTCTGTGACGCTGGTTTTGCAACTTCTTGCGTGCGTTTATGTTCGCCGCGACCAACACTTACCATGCACTGACCACAAAACATGGAGGAGCCGGGGCTTGAACCCGAGACCGTTCACACGCTAAGCGAACGAACTGCCAACTGAGCTACAGCTACACACACGACCAAGCCTGGCTATTCTCCATTCTTTGCGACTCTGATGTGCACGGACACGATGGTTGGTTGGTTTGTAGCGGCGAAGGTACCAGAATACAAAGGCGCGGACACGTTCATATACACAAGAGTTCCAAGTAGTTTCGATGCTCTGGTATTACGAATGCTAATTCCGTCTGTTTTGAACGTCTTAAATTGAAAGGGCGGCCACAAATTGGTCCATTTCACTCCTTGTCGACAATCACACAGCACCTGAGGTAACAAGCACATCTGGAGCCCCATTGTGCTCTCCATTGTTCATGCCAACTCAGTGTGTAAAACTCTTGTCGTCCAACTGCAAAACACTGGGACACAACAAGTTTCCGCGTCTCCATTGCACTGATCGTACTACGAAACGCTCCCCAAACTTGGCAATCACCCATGCAGATGACTTTTCCGACTTTACACGACGCTCACGCTAGTGACAGCCTTATTTACAGTTCGACGTCGCGCCAAAGCGAATGAGCACATTTCGCCTACGGCTTAGGCCGCTCTTCTAGTGTGGCTGCTCTGTGTCTGCAGGCAGCGAGGGGCTGCAAGCTTCCTGTGTTCGCACCTATATCACCTGTGCTTCCTTGTCAGAGACAGACTATCGCTAAACATACAACTCACTCCATGAATTGATTGCTACGGCATCTGTTATCAGCAGTCACAACCAGCAACACCAGTAGCAGCCGACTGCACGCAAAGAATGGGAACGTGCAGTGGGATTTACGTGAAATCGGCGCAAGGCAGATCTTTCCGACGTAGGCTTGAGAAACTTATGGGAACATTTGTACTGTTTCTAAATTAAGTGTAGGTGTGGGAGGAGGGTGCTTCCTGCGCATGAATAAAAGCACGCTCGCCAATTGTGGATGCTAATCGTTCGCTTGTATCTGCCTACACACCTCTGCCGGTTGGGAATTATTCCACTTGCATGGCAAGGTGCGCATGTAGGTGTGATAAAAATTCTGGAGGCGCTGGGTATTGATCCCAGTACCTCTCGCACGCTAAGCGAGCGCTCTACCATCTGAGCTACGCCCACCCTCCCCCGATAGCTAGTAGTGCTACATACAGTCATATCAACGTCACAGACCCTTGCACTACCATTATTCCGCAGACAAACACTACTCTCTATGTATCAGTGAGGGTGTCTTTCAGGTTTCGTGCATTCTGTATCGAATCGTAGTTGGCCACAATGAAAGTGGCACCCATAACGTCGAAAATAGAGTTCAGACACCGCTCTGAGTAAGACGAACGTGTTGTCCACCTCTAGACTTCAATGACGTTAAGCCGTGATACCTAAGACAGATCTGCACTCGATGACACCACGATAACAGCCGGTCCCCACACTTACATCTTGCTCTCCTTATGACAGTATACATCATATAAGTCTGTGACGCTGGTTTTGCAACCTCTTGCGTGCGTTTATGTTCGCCGCGACCAACACTTACCATGCACTGACCACAAAACATGGAGGAGCCGGGGCTTGAACCCGAGACCGTTCACACGCTAAGCGAACGATCTGCTACTGAGCTACAGCTACACACACGATCAAACCTGGCTATTCTCCATTCTTTGCGACTCTGATGTGCACGGACACGATAATTGGTTGGTTTGTAGCGGCGAAGGTACCAGAATACGAAGGCGCGGACACGTTCATATACACAAGAGTTCCAAGTAGTTTCGATGCTCTGGTATTACGAATGCAAATTCCGTCTGTTTTGAACGTCTTAAATTGAAAGGGCGGTCACAAATTGGTCCATTTCACTCCTTGTCGACAATCACACAGCACCTGAGGTAACAAGCACATCTCGAGCCCCATTGTGCTCTCCATTGTTCATGCCAACTCAGTGCCTCGCTCTTTGCTACTGTGTAAAACTCTTGTCGTCCAACTGCAAAACACTGGGACACAACAAGTTTCCGCGTCTCCATTGCACTGATCGTACTACGAAACGCTCCCCAAACTTGGCAATCACCCATGCAGATGACTTTTCCGACTTTACACGACGCTCACGCTAGTGACAGCCTTATTTACAGTTCGACGTCGCGCCAAAGCGAATGAGCACATTTCGCCTACGGCTTAGGCCGCTCTTCTAGTGTGGCTGCTCTGTGTCTGCAGGCAGCGAGGGGCTGCAAGCTTCCTGTGTTCGCACCTATATCACCTGTGCTTCCTTGTCAGAGACAGACTATCTCAAAACATACAACTCACTCCATGAATTGATTGCTACGGCATCTGTTATCAGCAGTCACAACCAGCAACACCAGTAGCAGCCGACTGCACGCAAAGAATGGGAACGTGCAGTGGGATTTACGTGAAATCGGCGCAAGGCAGATCTTTCCGACGTAGGCTTGAGAATCTTATGGGAACATTTGTACTGTCTCTAAATTAAGTGTAGGTGTGGGAGGTGGGTGCTTCCTGCGCACGAATAAAAGCACGCTCGCCAATTGTGAATGCTAATCGTTCGCTTGTATCTGCCTACACACCTCTGCCGGTTGGGAATTATTCCACTTGCATGGCAAGGTGCGCATGTAGGTGTGATAAAAATTCTGGAGGCGCTGGGTATCGATCCCAGTACCTCTCGCACGCTAAGCGAACGCTCTACCATCTGAGCTCTGCCCACCCCCCCGATAACTAGTAGTGCTACATACAGTCATATCAACGTCACAGACCCTTGCACTCCCATTATTCCGCAGACAAACACTACTCTCTATGTATCAGTGAGGGTGTCTTTCAGGTTTCGTGCATTCTGTATCGAATCGTAGTTTGCCACAATGAAAGTGGCACCCATAACGTCGAAAATAGAGTTCAGACACCGCTCTGAGTAAGACGAACGTGTTGTCCACCTCTAGACTTCAATGACGTTAAGCCGTGATACCTAAGACAGATCTGCACTCGATGACACCACGATAACAGCCGGTCCCCACACTTACATCTTGCTCTCCTTATGACAGTATACATCATATCAGTCTGTGACGCTGGTTTTGCAACTTCTTGCGTGCGTTTATGTTCGCCGCGACCAACACTTACCATGCACTGACCACAAAACATGGAGGAGCCGGGGCTTGAACCCGAGACGGTTCACACGCTAAGCGAACGAACTGCCAACTGAGCTACAGCTACACACACGACCAAGCCTGGCTATTCTCCATTCTTTGCGACTCTGATGTGCACGGACACGATGGTTGGTTGGTTTGTAGCGGCGAAGGTACCAGAATACAAAGGCGCGGACACGTTCATATACACAAGAGTTCCAAGTAGTTTCGATGCTCTGGTATTACGAATGCAAATTCCGTCTGTTTTGAACGTCTTAAATTGAAAGGGCGGTCACAAATTGGTCCATTTCACTCCTTGTCGACAATCACACAGCACCTGAGGTAACAAGCACATCTCGAGCCCCATTGTGCTCTCCATTGTTCATGCCAACTCAGTGTGTAAAACTCTTGTCGTCCAACTGCAAAACACTGGGACACAACAAGTTTCCGCGTCTCCATTGCACTGATCGTACTACGAAACGCTCCCCAAACTTGGCAATCACCCATGCAGATGACTTTTCCGACTTTACACGACGCTCACGCTAGTGACAGCCTTATTTACAGTTCGACGTCGCGCCAAAGCGAATGAGCACATTTCGCCTACGGCTTAGGCCGCTCTTCTAGTGTGGCTGCTCTGTGTCTGCAGGCAGCGAGGGGCTGCAAGCTTCCTGTGTTCGCACCTATATCACCTGTGCTTCCTTGTCAGAGACAGACTATCGCAAAACATACAACTCACTCCATGAATTGATTGCTACGGCATCTGTTATCAGCAGTCACAACCAGCAACACCAGTAGCAGCCGACTGCACGCAAAGAATGGGAACGTGCAGTGGGATTTACGTGAAATCGGCGCAAGGCAGATCTTTCCGACTTAGGCTTGAGAATCTTATGGGAACATTTGTACTGTTTCTAAATTAAGTGTAGGTGTGGGAGGAGGGTGCTTCCTGCGCACGAATAAAAGCACGCTCGCCAATTGTGGATGCTAATCGTTCGCTTGTATCTGCCTACACACCTCTGCCGGTTGGGAATTATTCCACTTGCATGGCAAGGTGCGCATGTAGGTGTGATAAAAATTCTGGAGGCGCTGGGTATCGATCCCAGTACCTCTCGCACGCTAAGCGAGAGCTCTACCATCTGAGCTACGCCCACCCCCCCCCCCCCCCCCCGATAATTAGTAGTGCTACATACAGTCATATCAACGTCACAGACCCTTGCACTCCCATTATTCCGCAGACAAACGCTACTCTCTATATATCAGTGAGGGTGTCTTTCAGGTTTCGTGCATTCTGTATCGAATCGTAGTTTGCCACAATGAAAGTGGCACCCATAACGTCGAAAATAGAGTTCACACACCGCTCTGAGTAAGACGAACGTGTTGTCCACCTCTAGACTTCAATGACGTTAAGCCGTGATACCTAAGACAGATCTGCACTCGATGACACCACGATAACAGCCGGTCCCCACACTTACATCTTGCTCTCCTTATGACAGTATACATCATATCAGTCTGTGACGCTGGTTTTGCAACCTCTTGCGTGCGTTTATGTTCGCCGCGACCAACACTTACCATGCACTGAACACAAAACATGGAGGAGCCGGGGCTTGAACCCGAGACCGTTCACACGCTAAGCGAACGATCTGCCTACTGAGCTACAGCTACACACACGATCAAACCTGGCTATTCTCCATTCTTTGCGAATCTGGTGTGCACGGACACGATAATTGGTTGGTTTGTAGCGGCGCAGGTACCAGAATACAAAGGCGCGGACACGTTCATATACACAAGAGTTCCAAGTAGTTTCGATGCTCTGGTATTACGAATGCAAATTCCGTCTGTTTTGAACGTCTTAAATTGAAAGGGCGGTCACAAATTGGTCCATTTCACTCCTTGTCGACAATCACACAGCACCTGAGGTAACAAGCACATCTCGAGCCCCATTGTGCTCTCCATTGTTCATGCCAACTCAGTGTGTAAAACTCTTGTCGTCCAACTGCAAAACACTGGGACACAACAAGTTTCCGCGTCTCCATTGCACTGATCGTACTACGAAACGCTCCCCAAACTTGGCAATCACGCATGCAGATGACTTTTCCGACTTTACACGACGCTCACGCTAGTGACAGCCTTATTTACAGTTCGACGTCGCGCCAAAGCGAATGAGCACATTTCGCCTACGGCTTAGGCCGCTCTTCTAGTGTGGCTGCTCTGTGTCTGCAGGCAGCGAGGGGCTGCAAGCTTCCTGTGTTCGCACCTATATCACCTGTGCTTCCTTGTCAGAGACAGACTATCGCAAAACATACAAATCACTCAATGAATTGATTGCTACGGCATCTGTTATCAGCAGTCACAACCAGCAACACCAGTAGCAGCCGACTGCACGCAAAGAATGGGAACGTGCAGTGGGATTTACGTGAAATCGGCGCAAGGCAGATCTTTCCGACGTAGGCTTGAGAATCTTACGGGAACATTTGTACTGTCTCTAAATTAAGTGTAGGTGTGGGAGGAGGGTGCTTCCTGCGCACGAATAAAAGCACGCTCGCCAATTGTGGATGCTAATCGTTCGCTTGTATCTGCCTACACATCTCTGCCGGTTGGGAATTATTCCACTTGCATGGCAAGGTGCGCATGTAGGTGTGATAAAAATTCTGGAGGCCCTGGGTATCGATCCCAGTACTTCTCGCACGCTAAGCGAACGCTCTACCATCTGAGCTACGCCCCCCCCCCCCCCCCCGGTAACTAGTAGTGCTACATACAGTCATATCAACGTCACAGACCCTTGCACTCCCATTATTCGGCAGACAAACACTACTCTCTATGTATCAGTGAGGGTGTCTTTCAGGTTTCGTGCATTCTGTATCGAATCGTAGTTGGCCACAATGAAAGTGGCACCCATAACGTCGAAAATAGAGTTCAGACACCGCTCTGAGTAAGACGAACGTGTTGTCCACCTCTAGACTTCAATGACGTTAAGCCGTGATACCTAAGACAGATCTGCACTCGATGACACCACGATAACAGCCGGTCCCCACACTTACATCTTGCTCTCCTTATGACAGTATACATCATATCAGTCTGTGACGCTGGTTTTGCAACTTCTTGCGTGCGTTTATGTTCGCCGCGACCAACACTTACCATGCACTGACCACAAAACATGGAGGAGCCGGGGCTTGAACCCGAGACCGTTCACACGCTAAGCGAACGAACTGCCAACTGAGCTACAGCTACACACACGACCAAGTCTGGCTATTCTCCATTCTTTGCGACTCTGATGTGCACGGACACGATGGTTGGTTGGTTTGTAGCGGCGAAGGTACCAGAATACAAAGGCGCGGACACGTTCATATACACAAGAGTTCCAAGTAGTTTCGATGCTCTGGTATTACGAATGCAAATTCCGTCTGTTTTGAACGTCTTAAATTGAAAGGGCGGTCACAAATTGGTCCATTTCACTCCTTGTCGACAATCACACAGCACCTGAGGTAACAAGCACATCTCGAGCCCCATTGTGCTCTCCATTGTTCATGCCAACTCAGTGTGTAAAACTCTTGTCGTCCAACTGCAAAACACTGGGACACAACAAGTTTCCGCGTCTCCATTGCACTGATCGTACTACGAAACGCTCCCCAAACTTGGCAAACACCCATGCAGATGACTTTTCCGACTTTACACGACGCTCACGCTAGTGACAGCCTTATTTACAGTTCGACGTCGCGCCAAAGCGAATGAGCACATTTCGCCTACGGCTTAGGCCGCTCTTCTAGTGTGGCTGCTCTGTGTCTGCAGGCAGCGAGGGGCTGCAAGCTTCCTGTGTTCGCACCTATATCACCTGTGCTTCCTTGTCAGAGACAGACTATCGCAAAACATACAACTCACTCCATGAATTGATTGCTACGGCATCTGTTATCAGCAGTCACAACCAGCAACACCAGTAGCAGCCGACTGCACGCAAAGAATGGGAACGTGCAGTGGGATTTACGTGAAATCGGCGCAAGGCAGATCTTTCCGACTTAGGCTTGAGAATCTTATGGGAACATTTGTACTGTTTCTAAATTAAGTGTAGGTGTGGGAGGAGGGTGCTTCCTGCGCACGAATAAAAGCACGCTCGCCAATTGTGGATGCTAATCGTTCGCTTGTATCTGCCTACACACCTCTGCCGGTTGGGAATTATTCCACTTGCATGGCAAGGTGCGCATGTAGGTGTGATAAAAATTCTGGAGGCGCTGGGTATCGATCCCAGTACCTCTCGCACGCTAAGCGAGAGCTCTACCATCTGAGCTACGCCCCCCCCCCCCCCCCCCCCGATAATTAGTAGTGCTACATACAGTCATATCAACGTCACAGACCCTTGCACTCCCATTATTCCGCAGACAAACGCTACTCTCTATATATCAGTGAGGGTGTCTTTCAGGTTTCGTGCATTCTGTATCGAATCGTAGTTTGCCACAATGAAAGTGGCACCCATAACGTCGAAAATAGAGTTCACACACCGCTCTGAGTAAGACGAACGTGTTGTCCACCTCTAGACTTCAATGACGTTAAGCCGTGATACCTAAGACAGATCTGCACTCGATGACACCACGATAACAGCCGGTCCCCACACTTACATCTTGCTCTCCTTATGACAGTATACATCATATCAGTCTGTGACGCTGGTTTTGCAACCTCTTGCGTGCGTTTATGTTCGCCGCGACCAACACTTACCATGCACTGAACACAAAACATGGAGGAGCCGGGGCTTGAACCCGAGACCGTTCACACGCTAAGCGAATGATCTGCCTACTGAGCTACAGCTACACACACGATCAAACCTGGCTATTCTCCATTCTTTGCGAATCTGATGTGCACGGACACGATAATTGGTTGGTTTGTAGCGGCGCAGGTACCAGAATACAAAGGCGCGGACACGTTCATATACACAAGAGTTCCAAGTAGTTTCGATGCTCTGGTATTACGAATGCAAATTCCGTCTGTTTTGAACGTCTTAAATTGAAAGGGCGGTCACAAATTGGTCCATTTCACTCCTTGTCGACAATCACACAGCACCTGAGGTAACAAGCACATCTCGAGCCCCATTGTGCTCTCCATTGTTCATGCCAACTCAGTGCCTCGCTCTTTGCTACTGTGTAAAACTCTTGTCGTCCAACTGCAAAACACTGGGACACAACAAGTTTCCGCGTCTCCATTGCACTGATCGTACTACGAAACGCTCCCCAAACTTGGCAATCACCCATGCAGATGACTTTTCCGACTTTACACGACGCTCACGCTAGTGACAGCCTTATTTACAGTTCGACGTCGCGCCAAAGCGAATGAGCACATTTCTCCTACGGCTTAGGCCGCTCTTCTAGTGTGGCAGCTCTGTGTCTGCAGGCAGCGAGGGGCTGCAAGCTTCCTGTGTTCGCACCTATATCACCTGTGCTTCCTTGTCAGAGACAGACTATCGCAAAACATACAAATCACTCCATGAATTGATTGCTACGGCATCTGTTATCAGCAGTCACAACCAGCAACACCAGTAGCAGCCGACTGCACGCAAAGAATGGGAACGTGCAGTGGGATTTACGTGAAATCGGCGCAAGGCAGATCTTTCCGACGTAGGCTTGAGAATCTTACGGGAACATTAGTACTGTCTCTAAATTAAGTGTAGGTGTGGGGGGAGGGTGCTTCCTGCGCACGAATAAAAGCACGCTCGCCAATTGTGGATGCTAATCGTTCGCTTGTATCTGCCTACACATCTCTGCCGGTTGGGAATTATTCCACTTGCATGGCAAGGTGCGCATGTAGGTGTGATAAAAATTCTGGAGGCCCTGGGTATCGATCCCAGTACCTCTCGCACGCTATGCGAACGCTCTACCATCTGAGCTACGCCCACCCCCCCCCCCCCCCAATAACTAGTAGTGCTACATACAGTCATATCAACGTCACAGACCCTTGCAATCCCATTATTCGGCAGACAAACACTACTCTCTATGTATCAGTGAGGGTGTCTTTCAGGTTTCGTGCATTCTGTATCGAATCGTAGTTGGCCACAATGAAAGTGGCACCCATAACGTCGAAAATAGAGTTCAGACACCGCTCTGAGTAAGACGAACGTGTTGTCCACCTCTAGACTTCAATGACGTTAAGCCGTGATACCTAAGACAGATCTGCACTCGATGACACCACGATAACAGCCGGTCCCCACACTTACATCTTGCTCTCCTTATGACAGTATACATCATATCAGTCTGTGACGCTGGTTTTGCAACTTCTTGCGTGCGTTTATGTTCGCCGCGACCAACACTTACCATGCACTGACCACAAAACATGGAGGAGCCGGGGCTTGAACCCGAGACCGTTCACACGCTAAGCGAACGAACTGCCAACTGAGCTACAGCTACACACACGACCAAGCCTGGCTATTCTCCATTCTTTGCGACTCTGATGTGCACGGACACGATGGTTGGTTGGTTTGTAGCGGCGAAGGTACCAGAATACAAAGGCGCGGACACGTTCATATACACAAGAGTTCCAAGTAGTTTCGATGCTCTGGTATTACGAATGCAAATTCCGTCTGTTTTGAACGTCTTAAATTGAAAGGGCGGTCACAAATTGGTCCATTTCACTCCTTGTCGACAATCACACAGCACCTGAGGTAACAAGCACATCTCGAGCCCCATTGTGCTCTCCATTGTTCATGCCAACTCAGTGTGTAAAACTCTTGTCGTCCAACTGCAAAACACTGGGACACAACAAGTTTCCGCGTCTCCATTGCACTGATCGTACTACGAAACGCTCCCCAAACTTGGCAAACACCCATGCAGATGACTTTTCCGACTTTACACGACGCTCACGCTAGTGACAGCCTTATTTACAGTTCGACGTCGCGCCAAAGCGAATGAGCACATTTCGCCTACGGCTTAGGCCGCTCTTCTAGTGTGGCTGCTCTGTGTCTGCAGGCAGCGAGGGGCTGCAAGCTTCCTGTGTTCGCACCTATATCACCTGTGCTTCCTTGTCAGAGACAGACTATCGCAAAACATACAACTCACTCCATGAATTGATTGCTACGGCATCTGTTATCAGCAGTCACAACCAGCAACACCAGTAGCAGCCGACTGCACGGAAAGAATGGGAACGTGCAGTGGGATTTACGTGAAATCGGCGCAAGGCAGATCTTTCCGACTTAGGCTTGAGAATTTTATGGGAACATTTGTACTGTTTCTAAATTAAGTGTAGGTGTGGGAGGAGGGTGCTACCTGCGCACGAATAAAAGCACGCTCGCCAATTGTGGATGCTAATCGTTCGCTTGTATCTGCCTACACACCTCTGCCGGTTGGGAATTATTCCACTTGCATGGCAAGGTGCGCATGTAGGTGTGATAAAAATTCTGGAGGCGCTGGGTATCGATCCCAGTACCCCTCGCACGCTAAGCGAGCGCTCTACCATCTGAGCTACGCCCCCCCCCTCCCCCGATAATTAGTAGTGCTACATACAGTCATATCAACGTCACAGACCCTTGCACTCCCATTATTCCGCAGACAAACGCTACTCTCTATGTATCAGTGAGGGTGTCTTTCAGGTTTCGTGCATTCTGTATCGAATCGTAGTTTGCCACAATGAAAGTGGCACCCATAACGTCGAAAATAGAGTTCACACACCGCTCTGAGTAAGACGAACGTGTTGTCCACCTCTAGACTTCAATGACGTTAAGCCGTGATACCTAAGACAGATCTGCACTCGATGACACCACGATAACAGCCGGTCCCCACACTTACATCTTGCTCTCCTTATGACAGTATACATCATATCAGTCTGTGACGCTGGTTTTGCAACCTCTTGCGTGCGTTTATGTTCGCCGCGACCAACACTTACCATGCACTGAACACAAAACATGGAGGAGCCGGGGCTTGAACCCGAGACCGTTCACACGCTAAGCGAACGAACTGCCAACTGAGCTACAGCTAAACACACGACTAAGCCTGGCTATTCTCCATTCTTTGCGACTCTGATGTGCACGGACACGATGGTTGGTTGGTTTGTAGCGGCGAAGGTACCAGAATACAAAGGCGCGGACACGTTCATATACACAAGAGTTCCAAGTAGTTTCGATGCTCTGGTATTACGAATGCAAATTCCGTCTGTTTTGAACGTCTTAAATTGAAAGGGCGGTCACAAATTGGTCCATTTCACTCCTTGTCGACAATCACACAGCACCTGAGGTAACAAACACATCTCGAGCCCCATTGTGCTCTCCATTGTTCATGCCAACTCAGTGTGTAAAACTCTTGTCGTCCAACTGCAAAACACTGGGACACAACAAGTTTCCGCGTCTCCATTGCACTGATCGTACTACGAAACGCTCCCCAAACTTGGCAATCACCCATGCAGATGACTTTTCCGACTTTACACGACGCTCACGCTAGTGACAGCCTTATTTACAGTTCGACGTCGCGCCAAAGCGAATGAGCACATTTCGCCTACGGCTTAGGCCGCTCTTCTAGTGTGGCTGCTCTGTGTCTGCAGGCAGCGAGGGGCTGCAAGCTTCCTGTGTTCGCACCTATATCACCTGTGCTTCCTTGTCAGAGACAGACTATCGCAAAACATACAACTCACTCCATGAATTGATTGCTACGGCATCTGTTATCAGCAGCAGCCGACTGCACGCAAAGAATGGGAACGTGCAGTGGGATTTACGTGAAATCGGCGCAAGGCAGATCTTTCCGACTTAGGCTTGAGAATCTTATGGGAACATTTGTACTGTTTCTAAATTAAGTGTAGGTGTGGGAGGAGGGTGCTTCCTGCGCACGAATAAAAGCACGCTCGCCAATTGTGGATGCTAATCGTTCGCTTGTATCTGCCTACACACCTCTGCCGGTTGGGAATTATTCCACTTGCATGGCAAGGTGCGCATGTAGGTGTGATAAAAATTCTGGAGGCGCTGGGTATCGATCCCAGTACCTCTCGCACGCTAAGCGAGCGCTCTACCATCTGAGCTACGTCCACCCCCCCCCCCCTCCGATAATTAGTAGTGTTACATACAGTCATATCAACGTCACAGACCCTTGCACTCCCATTATTCCGCAGACAAACGCTACTCTCTATGTATCAGTGAGGGTGTCTTTCAGGTTTCGTGCATTCTGTATCGAATCGTAGTTTGCCACAATGAAAGTGGCACCCATAACGTCGAAAATAGAGTTCACACACCGCTCTGAGTAAGACGAACGTGTTGTCCACCTCTAGACTTCAATGACGTTAAGCCGTGATACCTAAGACAGATCTGCACTCGATGACACCACGATAACAGCCGGTCCCCACACTTACATCTTGCTCTCCTTATGACAGTATACATCATATCAGTCTGTGACGCTGGTTTGGCAACCTCTTGCGTGCGTTTATGTTCGCCGCGACCAACACTTACCATGCACTGACCACAAAACATGGAGGAGGCGGGGCTTGAACCCGAGACCGTTCACACGCTAAGCGAACGATCTGCCTACTGAGCTACAGCTACACACAAGATCAAACCTGGCTATTCTCCATTCTTTGCGAATCTGATGTGCACGGACACGATAATTGGTTGGTTTGTAGCGGCGAAGGTACCAGAATACAAAGGCGCGGACACGTTCATATACACAAGAGTTCCAAGTAGTTTCGATGCTCTGGTATTACGAATGCAAATTCCGTCTGTTTTGAACGTCTTAAATTGAAAGGGCGGTCACAAATTGGTCCATTTCACTCCTTGTCGACAATCACACAGCACCTGAGGTAACAAGCACATCTCGAGCCCCATTGTGCTCTCCATTGTTCATGCCAACTCAGTGCCTCGCTCTTTGCTACTGTGTAAAACTCTTGTCGTCCAACTGCAAAACACTGGGACACAACAAGTTTCCGCGTCTCCATTGCACTGATCGTACTACGAAACGCTCCCCAAACTTGGCAATCACCCATGCAGATGACTTTTCCGACTTTACACGACGCTCACGCTAGTGACAGCCTTATTTACAGTTCGACGTCGCGCCAAAGCGAATGAGCACATTTCGCCTACGGCTTAGGCCGCTCTTCTAGTGTGGCTGCTCTGTGTCTGCAGGCGCGAGGGGCTGCAAGCTTCCTGTGTTCGCACCTATATCACCTGTGCTTCCTTGTCAGAGACAGACTATCGCAAAACATACAACTCACTCCATGAATTGATTGCTACGGCATCTGTTATCAGCAGTCACAACCAGCAACACCAGTAGCAGCCGACTGCACGCAAAGAATGGGAACGTGCAGTGGGATTTACGTGAAATCGGCGCAAGGCAGATCTTTCCGACGTAGGCTTGAGAATCTTATGGGAACATTTGTACTGTCTCTAAATTAAGTGTAGGTGTGGGAGGAGGGTGCTTCCTGCGCACGAATAAAAGCACGCTCGCCAATTGTGGATGCTAATCGTTCGCTTGTATCTGCCCACACATCTCTGCCGGTTGGGAATTATTCCACTTGCATGGCAAGGTGCGCATGTAGGTGTGATAAAAATTCTGGAGGCCCTGGGTATCGATCCCAGTACCTCTCGCACGCTAACCGAACGCTCTACCATCTGAGCTACGCCCACCCTCCCCGATAACTAGTAGTGCTACATACAGTCATATCAACGTCACAGACCCTTGCACTCCCATTATTCCGCAGACAAACGCTACTCTCTATGTATCAGTGAGGGTGTCTTTCAGGTTTCGTGCATTCTGTATCGAATCGTAGTTGGCCACAATGAAAGTGGCACCCATAACGTCGAAAATAGAGTTCAGACACCGCTCTGAGTAAGACGAACGTGTTGTCCACCTCTAGACTTCAATGACGTTAAGCCGTGATACCTAAGACCGATCTGCACTCGATGACACCACGATAACAGCCGGTCCCCACACTTACATCTTGCTCTCCTTATGACAGTATACATCATATCAGTCTGTGACGCTGGTTTTGCAACTTCTTGCGTGCGTTTATGTTCGCCGCGACCAACACTTACCATGCACTGACCACAAAACATGGAGGAGCCGGGGCTTGAACCCGAGACCGTTCACACGCTAAGCGAACGAACTGCCAACTGAGCTACAGCTACACACACGATCAAGCCTGGCTATTCTCCATTCTTTGCGACTCTGATGTGCACGGACACGATGGTTGGTTGGTTTGTAGCGGCGAAGGTACCAGAATACAAAGGCGCGGACACGTTCATATACACAAGAGTTCCAAGTAGTTTCGATGCTCTGGTATTACGAATGCAAATTCCGTCTGTTTTGAACGTCTTAAATTGAAAGGGCGGTCACAAATTGGTCCATTTCACTCCTTGTCGACAATCACACAGCACCTGAGGTAACAAACACATCTCGAGCCCCATTGTGCTCTCCATTGTTCATGCCAACTCAGTGTGTAAAACTCTTGTCGTCCAACTGCAAAACACTGGGACACAACAAGTTTCCGCGTCTCCATTGCACTGATCGTACTACGAAACGCTCCCCAAACTTGGCAATCACCCATGCAGATGACTTTTCCGACTTTACACGACGCTCACGCTAGTGACAGCCTTATTTACAGTTCGACGTCGCGCCAAAGCGAATGAGCACATTTCGCCTACGGCTTAGGCCGCTCTTCTAGTGTGGCTGCTCTGTGTCTGCAGGCAGCGAGGGGCTGCAAGCTTCCTGTGTTCGCACCTATATCACCTGTGCTTCCTTGTCAGAGATAGACTATCGCAAAACATACAACTCACTCCATGAATTGATTGCTACGGCATCTGTTATCAGCAGTCACAACCAGCAACACCAGTAGCAGCCGACTGCACGCAAAGAATGGGAACGTGCAGTGGGATTTACGTGAAATCGGCGCAAGGCAGATCTTTCCGACTTAGGCTTGAGAATCTTATGGGAACATTTGTACTGTTTCTAAATTAAGTGTAGGTGTGGGAGGAGGGTGCTTCCTGCGCACGAATAAAAGCACGCTCGCCAATTGTGGATGCTAATCGTTCGCTTGTATCTGCCTACACACCTCTGCCGGTTGGGAATTATTCCACTTGCATGGCAAGGTGCGCATGTAGGTGTGATAAAAATTCTGGAGGCGCTGGGTATCGATCCCAGTACCTCTCGCACGCTAAGCGAGCGCTCTACCATCTGAGCTACGTCCACCCCCCCCCCCCCCCCCGATAATTAGTAGTGCTACATACAGTCATATCAACGTCACAGACCCTTGCACTCCCATTATTCCGCAGACAAACGCTACTCTCTATGTATCAGTGAGGGTGTCTTTCAGGTTTCGTGCATTCTGTATCGAATCGTAGTTTGCCACAATGAAAGTGGCACCCATAACGTCGAAAATAGAGTTCAGACACCGCTCTGAGTAAGACGAACGTGTTGTCCACCTCTAGACTTCAATGACGTTAAGCCGTGATACCTAAGACAGATCTGCACTCGATGACACCACGATAACAGCCGGTCCCCACACTTACATCTTGCTCTCCTTATGACAGTATACATCATATCAGTCTGTGACGCTGGTTTGGCAACCTCTTGCGTGCGTTTATGTTCGCCGCGACCAACACTTACCATGCACTGACCACAAAACATGGAGGAGCCGGGGCTTGAACCCGAGACCGTTCACACGCTAAGCGAACGATCTGCCTACTGAGCTACAGCTACACACAAGATCAAACCTGGCTATTCTCCATTCTTTGCGAATCTGATGTGCACGGACACGATAATTGGTTGGTTTGTAGCGGCGAAGGTACCAGAATACAAAGGCGCGGACACGTTCATATACACAAGAGTTCCAAGTAGTTTCGATGCTCTGGTATTACGAATGCAAATTCCGTCTGTTTTGAACGTCTTAAATTGAAAGGGCGGTCACAAATTGGTCCATTTCACTCCTTGTCGACAATCACACAGCACCTGAGGTAACAAGCACATCTCGAGCCCCATTGTGCTCTCCATTGTTCATGCCAACTCAGTGCCTCGCTCTTTGCTACTGTGTAAAACTCTTGTCGTCCAACTGCAAAACACTGGGACACAACAAGTTTCCGCGTCTCCATTGCACTGATCGTACTACGAAACGCTCCCCAAACTTGGCAATCACCCATGCAGATGACTTTTCCGACTTTACACGACGCTCACGCTAGTGACAGCCTTATTTACAGTTCGACGTCGCGCCAAAGCGAATGAGCACATTTCGCCTACGGCTTAGGCCGCTCTTCTAGTGTGGCTGCTCTGTGTCTGCAGGCGCGAGGGGCTGCAAGCTTCCTGTGTTCGCACCTATATCACCTGTGCTTCCTTGTCAGAGACAGACTATCGCAAAACATACAACTCACTCCATGAATTGATTGCTACGGCATCTGTTATCAGCAGTCACAACAAGCAACACCAGTAGCAGCCGACTGCACGCAAAGAATGGGAACGTGCAGTGGGATTTACGTGAAATCGGCGCAAGGCAGATCTTTCCGACGTAGGCTTGAGAATCTTATGGGAACATTTGTACTGTCTCTAAATTAAGTGTAGGTGTGGGAGGAGGGTGCTTCCTGCGCACGAATAAAAGCACGCTCGCCAATTGTGGATGCTAATCGTTCGCTTGTATCTGCCTACACACCTCTGCCGGTTGGGAATTATTCCACTTGCATGGCAAGGTGCGCATGTAGGTGTGATAAAAATTCTGGAGGCCCTGGGTATCGATCCCAGTACCTCTCGCACGCTAACCGAACGCTCTACCATCTGAGCTACGCCCACCCTCCCCGATAACTAGTAGTGCTACATACAGTCATATCAACGTCACAGACCCTTGCACTCCCATTATTCCGCAGACAAACGCTACTCTCTATGTATCAGTGAGGGTGTCTTTCAGGTTTCGTGCATTCTGTATCGAATCGTAGTTGGCCACAATGAAAGTGGCACCCATAACGTCGAAAATAGAGTTCAGACACCGCTCTGAGTAAGACGAACGTGTTGTCCACCTCTAGACTTCAATGACGTTAAGCCGTGATACCTAAGACCGATCTGCACTCGATGACACCACGATAACAGCCGGTCCCCACACTTACATCTTGCTCTCCTTATGACAGTATACATCATATCAGTCTGTGACGCTGGTTTTGCAACTTCTTGCGTGCGTTTATGTTCGCCGCGACCAACACTTACCATGCACTGACCACAAAACATGGAGGAGCCGGGGCTTGAACCCGAGACCGTTCACACGTTAAGCGAACGAACTGCCAACTGAGCTACATCTACACACACGATCAAGCCTGGCTATTCTCCATTCTTTGCGACTCTGATGTGCACGGACACGATGGTTGGTTGGTTTGTAGCGGCGAAGGTACCAGAATACAAAGGCGCGGACACGTTCATATACACAAGAGTTCCAAGTAGTTTCGATGCTCTGGTATTACGAATGCAAATTCCGTCTGTTTTGAACGTCTTAAATTGAAAGGGCGGTCACAAATTGGTCCATTTCACTCCTTGTCGACAATCACACAGCACCTGAGGTAACAAACACATCTCGAGCCCCATTGTGCTCTCCATTGTTCATGCCAACTCAGTGTGTAAAACTCTTGTCGTCCAACTGCAAAACACTGGGACACAACAAGTTTCCGCGTCTCCATTGCACTGATCGTACTACGAAACGCTCCCCAAACTTGGCAATCACCCATGCAGATGACTTTTCCGACTTTACACGACGCTCACGCTAGTGACAGCCTTATTTACAGTTCGACGTCGCGCCAAAGCGAATGAGCACATTTCGCCTACGGCTTAGGCCGCTCTTCTAGTGTGGCTGCTCTGTGTCTGCAGGCAGCGAGGGGCTGCAAGCTTCCTGTGTTCGCACCTATATCACCTGTGCTTCCTTGTCAGAGACAGACTATCGCAAAACATACAACTCACTCCATGAATTGATTGCTACGGCATCTGTTATCAGCAGTCACAACCAGCAACACCAGTAGCAGCCGACTGCACGCAAAGAATGGGAACGTGCAGTGGGATTTACGTGAAATCGGCGCAAGGCAGATCTTTCCGTCTTAGGCTTGAGAATCTTATGGGAACATTTGTACTGTTTCTAAATTAAGTGTAGGTGTGGGAGGAGGGTGCTTCCTGCGCACGAATAAAAGCACGCTCGCCAATTGTGGATGCTAATCGTTCGCTTGTATCTGCCTACACACCTCTGCCGGTTGGGAATTATTCCACTTGCATGGCAAGGTGCGCATGTAGGTGTGATAAAAATTCTGGATGCGCTGGGTATCGATCCCAGTACCTCTCGCACGCTAAGCGAGCGCTCTACCATCTGAGCTACGCCCACCCCCCCGATAACTAGTAGTGCTACATACAGTCATATCAACGTCACAGACCCTTGCACTCCCATTATTCCGCAGACAAACGCTACTCTCTATGTATCAGTGAGGGTGTCTTTCAGGTTTCGTGCATTCTGTATCGAATCGTAGTTTGCCACAATTAAAGTGGCACCCATAACGTCGAAAATAGAGTTCACACACCGCTCTGAGTAAGACGAACGTGTTGTCCACCTCTAGACTTCAATGACGTTAAGCCGTGATACCTAAGACAGATCTGCACTCGATGACACCACCATAACAGCCGGTCCCCACACTTACATCTTGCTCTCCTTATGACAGTATACATCATATCAGCCTGTGACGCTGGTTTTGCAACATCTTGCGTGCGTTTATGTTCGCCGCGACCAACACTTACCATGCACTGACCACAAAACATGGAGGAGCCGGGGCTTGAACCCGAGACCGTTCACACGCTAAGCGAACGATCTGCCAACTGAGCTACAGCTACACACACGACCAAGCCTGGCTATTCTCCATTCTTTGCGACTCTGATGTGCACGGACACGATGGTTGGTTGGTTTGTAGCGGCGAAGGTACCAGAATACAAAGGCGCGGACACGTTCATATACACAAGAGTTCCAAGTAGTTTCGATGCTCTGGTATTACGAATGCAAATTCCATCTGTTTTGAACGTCTTAAATTGAAAGGGCGGTCACAAATTGGTCCATTTCACTCCTTGTCGACAATCACACAGCACCTGAGGTAACAAGCACATCTCGAGCCCCATTGTGCTCTCCATTGTTCATGCCAACTCATTGCCTCGCTCTTTGCTACTGTGTAAAACTCTTGTCGTCCAACTGCAAAACACTGGGACACAACAAGTTTCCGCGTCTCCATTGCACTGATCGTACTACGAAACGCTCCCCAAACTTGGCAATCACGCATGCAGATGACTTTTCCGACTTTACACGACGCTCACGCTAGTGACAGCCTTATTTACAGTTCGACGTCGCGCCAAAGCGAATGAGCACATTTCGCCTACAGCTTAGGCCGCTCTTCTACTGTGGCTGCTCTGTGTCTGCAGGCAGCGAGGGGCTGCAAGCTTCCTGTGTTCGCACCTATATCACCTGTGCTTCCTTGTCAGAGACAGACTATCGCAAAACATACAACTCACTCCATGAATTGATTGCTACGGCATCTGTTATCAGCAGTCACAACCAGCAACACCAGTAGCAGCCGACTGCACGCAAAGACTGGGAACGTGCAGTAGGATTTACGTGAAATCGGCGCAAGGCAGATCTTTCCGACGTAGGCTTGAGAATCTTATGGGAACATTTGTACTGTTTCTAAATTAAGTGTAGGTGTGGGAGGAGGGTGCTTCCTGCGCACGAATAAAAGCACGCTCGCCAATTGTGGATGCTAATCGTTCGCTTGTATCTGCCTACACACCTCTGCCGGTTGGGAATTATTCCACTTGCATGGCAAGGTGCGCATGTAGGTGTGATAAAAATTCTGGAGGCGCTGGGTATCGATCCCAGTACCTCTCGCACGCTAAGCGAGCGCTCTACCATCTGAGCTACGCCCACCCCCCCGATAACTAGTAGTGCTACATACAGTCATATCAACGTCACAGACCCTTGCACTCCCATTATTCCGCAGACAAACACTACTCTCTATGTATAAGTGAGGGTGTCTTTCAGGTTTCGTGCATTCTGTATCGAATCGTAGTTGGCCACAATGAAAGTGGCACCCATAACGTCGAAAATAGAGTTCAGACACCGCTCTGAGTAAGACGAACGTGTTGTCCACCTCTAGACTTCAATGACGTTAAGCCATGATACCTAAGACAGATCTGCACTCGATGACACCACGATAACAGCCGGTCCCCACACTTACATCTTGCTCTCCTTATGACAGTATACATCATATCAGTCTGTGACGCTGGTTTTGCAACTTCTTGCGTGCGTTTATGTTCGCCGCGAACAACACTTACCATGCACTGACCACAAAACATGGAGGAGCCGGGGCTTGAACCCGAGACCGTTCACACGCTAAGCGAACGATCTGCCAACTGAGCTACAGCTACACACACGACCAAGCCTGGCTATTCTCCATTCTTTGCGACTCTGATGTGCACGGACACGATGGTTGGTTGGTTTGTAGCGGCGAAGGTACCAGAATACAAAGGCGCGGACACGTTCATATACACAAGAGTTCCAAGTAGTTTCGATGCTCTGGTATTACGAATGCAAATTCCGTCTGTTTTGAACGTCTTAAATTGAAAGGGCGGTCACAAATTGGTCCATTTCACTCCTTGTCGACAATCACACAGCACCTGAGGTAACAAGCACATCTCGAGCCCCATTGTGCTCTCCATTGTTCATGCCAACTCAGTGCCTCGCTCTTTGCTACTGTGTAAAACTCTTGTCGTCCAACTGCAAAACACTGGGACACAACAAGTTTCCGCGTCTCCATTGCACTGATCGTACTACGAAACGCTCCCCAAACTTGGCAATCACGCATGCAGATGACTTTTCCGACTTTACACGACGCTCACGCTAGTGACAGCCTTATTTACAGTTCGACGTCGCGCCAAAGCGAATGAGCACATTTCGCCTACAGCTTAGGCCGCTCTTCTAGTGTGGCTGCTCTGTGTCTGCAGGCAGCGAGGGGCTGCAAGCTTCCTGTGTTCGCACCTATATCACCTGTGCTTCCTTGTCAGAGACAGACTATCGCAAAACATACAACTCACTCCATGAATTGATTGCTACGGCATCTGTTATCAGCAGTCACAACCAGCAACACCAGTAGCAGCCGACTGCACGCAAAGAATGGGAACGTGCAGTGGGATTTACGTGAAATCGGCGCAAGGCAGATCTTTCCGACGTAGGCTTGAGAATCTTATGGGAACATTTGTACTGTTTCTAAATTAAGTGTAGGTGTGGGAGGAGGGTGCTTCCTGCGCACGAATAAAAGCACGCTCGCCAATTGTGGATGCTAATCGTTCGCTTGTATCTGCCTACACACCTCTGCCGGTTGGGAATTATTCCACTTGCATGGCAAGGTGCGCATGTAGGTGTGATAAAAATTCTGGAGGCGCTGGGTATCGATCCCAGTACCTCTCGCACGCTAAGCGAGCGCTCTACCATCTGAGCTACGCCCACCCTCCCGATAACTAGTAGTGCTACATACAGTCATATCAACGTCACAGACCCTTGCACTCCCATTATTCCGCAGACAAACACTACTCTCTATGTATCAGTGAGGGTGTCTTTCAGATTTCGTGCATTCTGTATCGAATCGTAGTTGGCCACAATGAAAGTGGCACCCATAACGTCGAAAATAGAGTTCAGACACCGCTCTGAGTAAGACGAACGTGTTGTCCACCTCTAGACTTCAATGACGTTAAGCCGTGATACCTAAGACAGATCTGCACTCGATGACACCACCATAACAGCCGGTCCCCACACTTACATCTTGCTCTCCTTATGACAGTATACATCATATCAGCCTGTGACGCTGGTTTTGCAACTTCTTGCGTGCGTTTATGTTCGCCGCGACCAACACTTACCATGCACTGACCACAAAACATGGAGGAGCCGGGGCTTGAACCCGAGACCGTTCACACGCTAAGCGAACGATCTGCCAACTGAGCGACAGCTACACACACGATCAAGCCTGGCTATTCTCCATTCTTTGCGACTCTGATGTGCACGGACACGATGGTTGGTTGGTTTGTAGCGGCGAAGGTACCAGAATACAAAGGCGCGGACACGTTCATATACACAAGAGTTCCAAGTAGTTTCGATGCTCTGGTATTACGAATGCAAATTCCGTCTGTTTTGAACGTCTTAAATTGAAAGGGCGGTCACAAATTGGTCCATTTCACTCCTTGTCGACAATCACACAGCACCTGAGGTAACAAACACATCTCGAGCCCCATTGTGCTCTCCATTGTTCATGCCAACTCAGTGTGTAAAACTCTTGTCGTCCAACTGCAAAACACTGGGACACAACAAGTTTCCGCGTCTCCATTGCACTGATCGTACTACGAAACGCTCCCCAAACTTGGAAGTCACGCATGCAGATGACTTTTCCGACTTTACACGACGCTCACGCTAGTGACAGCCTTATTTACAGTTCGACGTCGCGCCAAAGCGAATGAGCACATTTCGCCTACGGCTTAGGCCGCTCTTCTAGTGTGGCTGCTCTGTGTCTGCAGGCAGCGAGGGGCTGCAAGCTTCCTGTGTTCGCACCTATATCACCTGTGCTTGCTTGTCAGAGACAGACTATCGCAAAACATACAACTCACTCCATGAATTGATTGCTACGGCATCTGTTATCAGCAGCCACAACCAGCAACACCAGTTGCAGCCGACTGCACGCAAAGAATGGGAACGTGCAGTAGGATTTACGTGAAATCGGCGCAAGGCAGATCTTTCCGACGTAGGCTTGAGAATCTTATGGGAACATTTGTACTGTTTCTAAATTAAGTGTAGGTGTGGGAGGAGGGTGCTTCCTGCGCACGAATAAAAGCACGCTCGCCAATTGTGGATGCTAATCGTTCGCTTGTATCTGCCTACACACCTCTGCCGGTTGGGAATTATTCCACTTGCATGGCAAGGTGCGCATGTAGGTGTGATAAAAATTCTGGAGGCGCTGGGTATCGATCCCAGTACCTCTCGCACGCTAAGCGAGCGCTCTACCATCTGAGCTATCCCCTCCCCCCCGATAACTAGTAGTGCTACATACAGTCATATCAACGTCACAGACCCTTGCACTCCCATTATTCCGCAGACAAACACTACTCTCTATGTATCAGTGAGGGTGTCTTTCAGGTTTCGTGCATTCTGTATCGAATCGTAGTTGGCCACAATGAAAGTGGCACCCATAACGTCGAAAATAGAGTTCAGACACCGCTCTGAGTAAGACGAACGTGTTGTCCACCTCTAGACTTCAATGACGTTAAGCCGTGATACCTAAGACAGATCTGCACTCGATGACACCACCATAACAGCCGGTCCCCACACTTACATCTTGCTCTCCTTATGACAGTATACATCATATCAGTCTGTGACGCTGGTTTTGCAACTTCTTGCGTGCGTCTATTTTCGCCGCGGCCAACACTTACCATGCACTGACCACAAAACATGGAGGAGCCGGGGCTTGAACCCGGGACCGTTCACACGCTAAGCGAACGATCTGCCAACTGAGCTACAGCTACACACACGATCAAGCCTGGCTATTCTCCATTCTTTGCGACTCTGATATGCACGGACACGATGGTTGGTTGGTTTGTAGCGGCGAAGGTACCAGAATACAAAGGCGCGGACACGTTCATATACACAAGAGTTCCAAGTCGTTTCGATGCTCTGGTATTACGAATGCAAATTCCGTCTGTTTTGAACGTCTTAAATTGAAAGGGCGGTCACAAATTGGTCCATTTCACTCCTTGTCGACAATCACACAGCACCTGAGGTAACAAGCACATCTCGAGCCCCATTGTGCTCTCCATTGTTCATGCCAACTCAGTGTGTAAAACTCTTGTCGTCCAACTGCAAAACACTGGGACACAACAAGTTTCCGCGTCTCCATTGCACTGATCGTACTACGAAACGCTCCCCAAACTTGGCAATCACCCATGCAGATGACTTTTCCGACTTTACACGACGCTCACGCTAGTGACAGCCTTATTTACAGTTCGACGTCGCGCCAAAGCGAATGAGCACATTTCGCCTACGGCTTAGGCCGCTCTTCTAGTGTGGCTGCTCTGTGTCTGCAGGCAGCGATGGGCTGCAAGCTTCCTGTGTTCGCACCTATATCACCTGTGCTTCCTTGTCAGAGACAGACTATAGCAAAACATACAACTCACTCCGTGAATTGATTGCTACGGCATCTGTTATCAGCAGTCACAACAAGCAACACCAGTAGCAGCCGACTGCACGCAAAGAATGGGAACGTGCAGTGGGATTTACGTGAAATCGGCGCAAGGCAGATCTTTCCGACGTAGGCTTGAGAATCTTATGGGAACATTTGTACTGTTTCTAAATTAAGTGTAGGTGTGGGAGGAGGGTGCTTCCTGCGCACGAATAAAAGCACGCTCGCCAATTGTGGATGCTAATCGTTCGCTTGTATCTGCCTACACACCTCTGCCGGTTGGGAATTATTCCACTTGCATGGCAAGGTGCGCATGTAGGTGTGATAAAAATTCTGGAGGCGCTGGGTATCGATCCCAGTACCTCTCGCACGCTAAGCGAGCGCTCTACCATCTGAGCTACGCCCACCCCCCCGATAACTAGTAGTGCTACATACAGTCATATCAACGTCACAGACCCTTGCACTCCCATTATTCCGCAGACAAACACTACTCTCTATGTATCAGTGAGGGTGTCTTTCAGGTTTCGTGCATTCTGTATCGAATCGTAGTTGGCCACAATGAAAGTGGCACCCATAACGTCGAAAATAGAGTTCACACACCGCTCTGAGTAAGACGAACGTGTTGTCCACCTCTAGACTTCAATGACGTTAAGCCGTGATACCTAAGACAGATCTGCACTCGATGACACCACCATAACAGCCGGTCCCCACACTTACATCTTGCTCTCCTTATGACAGTATACATCATATCAGTCTGTGACGCTGGTTTTGCAACTTCTTGCGTGCGTTTATTTTCGCCGCGACCAACACTTACCATGCACCGACCACAAAACATGGAGGAGCCGGGGCTTGAACCCGAGACCGTTCACACGCTAAGCGAACGATCTGCCAACTGAGCTACAGCTACACACACGACCAAGCCTGGCTATTCTCCATTCTTTGCGACTCTGATGTGCACGGACACGATGGTTGGTTGGTTTGTAGCGGCGAAGGTACCAGAATACAAAGGTGCGGACACGTTCATATACACAAGAGTTCCAAGTAGTTTCGATGCTCTGGTTTTACGAATGCAAATTCCGTCTGTTTTGAACGTCTTAAATTGAAAGGGCGGTCACAAATTGGTCCATTTCACTCCTTGTCGACAATCACACATCACCTGAGGTAACAAGCATATCTCGAGCCCCATTGTGCTCTCCATTGTTCATGCCAACTCAGTGTGTAAAACTCTTGTCGTCCAACTGCAAAACACTGGGACACAACAAGTTTCCGCGTCTCCATTGCACTGATCGTACTACGAAACGCTCCCCAAACTTGGCAATCACCCATGCAGATGACTTTTCCGACTTTACACGACGCTCACGCTAGTGACAGCCTTATTTACAGTTCGACGTCGCGCCAAAGCGAAAGAGCACATTTCGCCTACGGCTTAGGCCGCTCTTCTAGTGTGGCTGCTCTGTGTCTGCAGGCAGCGAGGGGCTGCAAGCTTCCTGTGTTCGCACCTATATCACCTGTGCTTGCTTGTCAGAGACAGACTATCGCAAAACATACAACTCACTCCATGAATTGATTGCTACGGCATCTGTTATCAGCAGTCACAACCAGCAACACCAGTAGCAGCCGACTGCACGCAAAGAATGGGAACGTGCAGTGGGATTTACGTGAAATCGGCGCAAGGCAGATCTTTCCGACGTAGGCTTGAGAATCTTATGGGAACATTTGTACTGTTTCTAAATTAAGTGTAGGTGTGGGAGGAGGGTGCTTCCTGCGCACGAATAATAGCACACTCGCCAATTGTGGATGCTAATCGTTCGCTTGTATCTGCCTACACACCTCTGCCGGTTGGGAATTATTCCACTTGCATGGCAAGGTGCGCATGTAGGTGTGATAAAAATTCTGGAGGCGCTGGGTATCGATCCCAGTACCTCTCGCACACTAAGCGAGCGCTCTACCATCTGAGCTACGCCCACCCCCCCGATAACTAGCAGTGCTACATACAGTCATATCAACGTCACAGACCCTTGCACTCCCATTATTCCGCAGACAAACACTACTCTCTATGTATCAGTGAGGGTGTCTTTCAGGTTTCGTGCATTCTGTATCGAATCGTAGTTGGCCACAATGAAAGTGGCACCCATAACGTCGAAAATAGAGTTCAGACACCGCTCTGAGTAAGACGAACGTGTTGTCCACCTCTAGACTTCAATGACGTTAAGCCGTGATACCTAAGACAGATCTGCACTCGATGACACCACCATAACAGCCGGTCCCCACACTTACATCTTGCTCTCCTTATGACAGTATACATCATATCAGTCTGTGACGCTGGTTTTGCAACTTCTTGCGTGCGTTTATGTTCACCGCGACCAACACTTACCATGCACTGACCACAAAACATGGAGGAGCCGGGGCTTGAACCCGAGACCGTTCACACGCTAAGCGAACGAACTGCCAACTGAGCTACAGCTACACACGCGACCAAGCCTGGCTATTCTCCATTCTTTGCGACTCTGATGTGCACGGACACGATGGTTGGTTGGTTTGTACCGGCGAAGGTACCAGAATACAAAGGCGCGGACACGTTCATATACACAAGAGTTCCAAGTAGTTTCGATGCTCTGGTATTACGAATGCAAATTCCGTCTGTTTTGAACGTCTTAAATTGAAAGGGCGGTCACAAATTGGTCCATTTCACTCCTTGTCGACAATCACACAGCACCTGAGGTAACAAGCACATCTCGAGCCCCATTGTGCTCTCCATTGTTCATGCCAACTCAGTGCCTCGCTCTTTGCTACTGTGTAAAACTCTTGTCGTCCAACTGCAAAACACTGGGACACAACAAGTTTCCGCGTCTCCATTGCACTGATCGTACTACGAAACGCTCCCCAAACTTGGCAATCACCCATGCAGATGACTTTTCCGACTTTTCGCGACGCTCACGCAACGCTCACGCTAGTGACAGCCTTATTTACAGTTCGACGTCGCGCCAAAGCGAATGAGCACATTTCGCCTACGGCTTAGGCCGCTCTTCTAGTGTGGCTGCTCTGTGTCTGCAGGCAGCGAGGGGCTGCAAGCTTCCTGTGTTCGCACCTATATCACCTGTGCTTCCTTGTCAGAGACAGACTATCGCAAAACATACAACTCACTCCATGAATTGATTGCTACGGCATCTGTTATCAGCAGTCACAACCAGCAACACCAGTAGCAGCCGACTGCACGCAAAGAATGGGAACGTGCAGTGGGATTTACGTGAAATCGGCGCAAGGCAGATCTTTCCGACGTAGGCTTGAGAATCTTATGGGAACATTTTTACTGTTTCTAAATTAAGTGTAGGTGTGGGAGGTGGGTGCTTCCTGCGCACGAATAAAAGCACGCTCGCCAATTGTGGATGCTAATCGTTCGCTTGTATCTGCCTACACACCTCTGCCGGTTGGGAATTATTCCACGTGCATGGCAAGGTGTGCATGTAGGTGTGATAAAAATTCTGGAGGCGCTGGGTATCGATCCCAGTACCTCTCGCACGCTAAGCGAGCGCTCTACCATCTGAGCTACGCCCACCCCCCCGATAACTAGTAGTGCTACATACAGTCATATCAACGTCACAGACCCTTGCACTCCCATTATTCCGCAGACAAACACTACTCTCTATGTATCAGTGAGGGTGTCTTTCAGGTTTCGTGCACTCTGCATCGAATCGTAGTTGGCCACAATGAAAGTGGCACCCATAACGTCGAAAATAGAGTTCAGACACCGCTCTGAGTAAGACGAACGTGTTGTCCACCTCTAGACTTCAATGACGTTAAGCCGTGATACCTAAGACAGATCTGCACTCGATGACACCACCATAACAGCCGGTCCCCACACTTACATCTTGCTCTCCTTATGACAGTATACATCATATCAGCCTGTGACGCTGGTTTTGCAACTTCTTGCGTGCGTTTATGTTCGCCGCGACCAACACTTACCATGCACTGACCACAAAACATGGAGGAACCGGGGCTTGAACCCGAGACCGTTCACACGCTAAGCGAACGAACTGCCAACTGAGCTACAGCTACACACACGACCAAGCCTGGCTATTCTCCATTCTTTGCGACTCTGATGTGCACGGACACGATGGTTGGTTGGTTTGTAGCGGCGAAGGTACCAGAATACAAAGGCGCGGACACGTTCATACACACAAGAGTTCCAAGTAGTTTCGATGCTCTGGTATTACGAATGCAAATTCCGTCTGTTTTGAACGTCTTAAATTGAAAGGGCGGTCACAAATTGGTCCATTTCACTCCTTGTCGACAATCACACAGCACCTGAGGTAACAAGCACATCTCGAGCCCCATTGTGCTCTCCATTGTTCATGCCAACTCAGTGCCTCGCTCTTTGCTACTGTGTAAAACTCTTGTCGTCCAACTGCAAAACACTGGGACACAACAAGTTTCCGCGTCTCCATTGCACTGATCGTACTACGAAACGCTCCCCAAACTTGGCAATCACCCATGCAGATGACTTTTCCGACTTTACGCAACGCTCACGCTAGTGACAGCCTTATTTACAGTTCGACGTCGCGCCAAAGCGAATGAGCACATTTCGCCTACGGCTTAGGCCGCTCTTCTAGTGTGGCTGCTCTGTGTCTGCAGGCAGCGAGGGGCTGCAAGCTTCCTGTGTTCGCACCTATATCACCTGTGCTTCCTTGTCAGAGACAGACTATCGCAAAACATACAACTCACTCCATGAATTGATTGCTACGGCATCTGTTATCAGCAGTCACAACCAGCAACACCAGTAGCAGCCGACTGCACGCAAAGAATGGGAACGTGCAGTGGGATTTACGTGAAATCGGCGCAAGGCAGATCTTTCCGACGTAGGCTTGAGAATCTTATGGGAACATTTTTACTGTTTCTAAATTAAGTGTAGGTGTGGGAGGTGGGTGCTTCCTGCGCACGAATAAAAGCACGCTCGCCAATTGTGGATGCTAATCGTTCGCTTGTATCTGCCTACACACCTCTGCCGGTTGGGAATTATTCCACTTGCATGGCAAGGTGCGCATGTAGGTGTGATAAAAATTCTGGAGGCGCTGGGTATCGATCCCAGTACCTCTCGCACGCTAAGCGAGCGCTCTACCATCTGAGCTACGCCCACCCCCCCGATAACTAGTAGTGCTACATACAGTCATATCAACGTCACAGACCCTTGCACTCCCATTATTCCGCAGACAAACACTACTCTCTATGTATCAGTGAGGGTGTCTTTCAGGTTTCGTGCACTCTGCATCGAATCGTAGTTGGCCACAATGAAAGTGGCACCCATAACGTCGAAAATAGAGTTCAGACACCGCTCTGAGTAAGACGAACGTGTTGTCCACCTCTAGACTTCAATGACGTTAAGCCGTGATACCTAAGACAGATCTGCACTCGATGACACCACGATAACAGCCGGTCCCCAAACTTACATCTTGCTCTCCTTATGACAGTATACATCATATCAGCCTGTGACGCTGGTTTTGCAACTTCTTGCGTGCGTTTATGTTCGCCGCGACCAACACTTACCATGCACTGACCACAAAACATGGAGGAACCGGGGCTTGAACCCGAGACCGTTCACACGCTAAGCGAACGAACTGCCAACTGAGCTACAGCTACACACACGACCAAGCCTGGCTATTCTCCATTCTTTGCGACTCTGATGTGCACGGACACGATGGTTGGTTGGTTTGTAGCGGCGAAGGTACCAGAATACAAAGGCGCGGACACGTTCATACACACAAGAGTTCCAAGTAGTTTCGATGCTCTGGTATTACGAATGCAAATTCCGTCTGTTTTGAACGTCTTAAATTGAAAGGGCGGTCACAAATTGGCCCATTTCACTCCTTGTCGACAATCACACAGCACCTGAGGTAACAAGCACATCTCGAGCCCCATTGTGCTCTCCATTGTTCATGCCAACTCAGTGCCTCGCTCTTTGCTACTGTGTAAAACTCTTGTCGTCCAACTGCAAAACACTGGGACACAACAAGTTTCCGCATCTCCATTGCACTGATCGTACTACGAAACGCTCCCCAAACTTGGCAATCACCCATGCAGATGACTTTTCCGACTTTACGCAACGCTCACGCTAGTGACAGCCTTATTTACAGTTCGACGTCGCGCCAAAGCGAATGAGCACATTTCGCCTACGGCTTAGGCCGCTCTTCTAGTGTGGCTGCTCTGTGTCTGCAGGCAGCGAGGGGCTGCAAGCTTCCTGTGTTCGCACCTATATCACCTGTTCTTCCTTGTCAGAGACAGACTATCGCAAAACATACAACTCACTCCATGAATTGATTGCTACGGCATCTGTTATCAGCAGTCACAACCAGCAACACCAGTAGCAGCCGACTGCACGCAAAGAATGGGAACGTGCAGTGGGATTTACGTGAAATCGGCGCAAGGCAGATCTTCCCGACGTAGGCTTGAGAATCTTATGGGAACATTTGTACTGTTTCTAAATTAAGTGTAGGTGTGGGAGGAGGGTGCTTCCTGCGCACGAATAGAAGCACGCTCGCCAATTGTGGATGCTAATCGTTCGCTTGTATCTGCCTACACACCTCTGCCGGTTGGGAATTATTCCACGTGCATGGCAAGGTGTGCATGTAGGTGTGATAAAAGTTCTGGAGGCGCTGGGTATCGATCCCAGTACCTCTCGCACGCTAAGCGAGCGCTCTACCATCTGAGCTACGCCCACCCCCCCGATAACTAGTAGTGCTACATACAGTCATATCAACGTCACAGACCCTTGCACTCCCATTATTCCGCAGACAAACACTACTCTCTATGTATCAGTGAGGGTGTCTTTCAGGTTTCGTGCATTCTGTATCGAATCGTAGTTGGCCACAATGAAAGTGGCACCCATAACGTCGAAAATAGAGTTCAGACACCGCTCTGAGTAAGACGAACGTGTTGTCCACCTCTAGACTTCAATGACGTTAAGCCGTGATACCTAAGACAGATCTGCACTCGATGACACCACGATAACAGCCGGTCCCCAAACTTACATCTTGCTCTCCTTATGACAGTATACATCATATCAGCCTGTGACGCTGGTTTTGCAACTTCTTGCGTGCGTTTATGTTCGCCGCGACCAACACTTACCATGCACTGACCACAAAACATGGAGGAACCGGGGCTTGAAACCGAGACCGTTCACACGCTAAGCGAACGAACTGCCAACTGAGCTACAGCTACACACACGAACAAGCCTGGCTATTCTCCATTCTTTGCGACTCTGATGTGCACGGACACGATGGTTGGTTGGTTTGTAGCGGCGAAGGTACCAGAATACAAAGGCGCGGACACGTTCATACACACAAGAGTTCCAAGTAGTTTCGATGCTCTGGTATTACGAATGCAAATTCCGTCTGTTTTGAACGTCTTAAATTGAAAGGGCGGCCACAAATTGGTCCATTTCACTCCTTGTCGACAATCACACAGCACCTGAGGTAACAAGCACATCTCGAGCCCCATTGTGCTCTCCATTGTTCATGCCAACTCAGTGCCTCGCTCTTTGCTACTGTGTAAAACTCTTGTCGTCCAACTGCAAAACACTGGGACACAACAAGTTTCCGCATCTCCATTGCACTGATCGTACTACGAAACGCTCCCCAAACTTGGCAATCACCCATGCAGATGACTTTTCCGACTTTACACGACGCTCACGCTAGTGACAGCCTTATTTACAGTTCGACGTCGCGCCAAAGCGAATGAGCACATTTCACCTACGGCTTAGGCCGCTCTTCTAGTGTGGCTGCTCTGTGTCTGCAGGCAGCGAGGGGCTGCAAGCTTCCTGTGTTCGCACCTATATCACCTGTGCTTGCTTGTCAGAGACAGACTATCGCAAAACATACAACTCACTCCATGAATTGATTGCTACGGCATCTGTTATCAGCAGTCACAACCAGCAACACCAGTAGCAGCCGACTGCACGCAAAGAATGGGAACGTGCAGTGGGATTTACGTGAAATCGGCGCAAGGCAGATCTTTCCGACTTAGGCTTTAGAATCTTATGGGAACATTTTTACTGTTTCTAAATTAAGTGTAGGTGTGGGAGGTGGGTGCTTCCTGCGCACGAATAAAAGCACGCTCGCCAATTGTGGATGCTAATCGTTCGCTTGTATCTGCCTACACACCTCTGCCGGTTGGGAATTATTCCACTTGCATGGCAAGGTGCGCATGTAGGTGTGATAAAAGTTCTGGAGGCGCTGGGTATCGATCCCAGTACCTCTCGCACGCTAAGCGAGCGCTCTACCATCTGAGCTACGCCCACCCCCCCGATAACTAGTAGTGCTACATACAGTCATATCAACGTCACAGACCCTTGCACTCCCATTATTCCGCAGACAAACGCTACACTCTATGTATCAGTGATGGTGTCTTTCAGGTTTCGTGCATTCTGTATCGAATCGTAGTTGGCCACAATGAAAGTGGCACCCATAACGTCGAAAATAGAGTTCAGACACCGCTCTGAGTAAGACGAACGTGTTGTCCACCTCTAGACTTCAATGACGTTAAGCCGTGATACCTAAGACAGATCTGCACTCGATGACACCACCATAACAGCCGGTCCCCACACTTACATCTTGCTCTCCTTATGACAGTATACATCATATCAGTCTGTGACGCTGGTTTTGCAACTTCTTGCGTGCGTTTATTTTCGCCGCGACCAACACTTACCATGCACTGACCACAAAACATGGAGGAGCCGGGGCTTGAACCCGAGACCGTTCACACGCTAAGCGAACGATCTGCCAACTGAGCTACAGCTACACACACGATCAAGCCTGGCTATTCTCCATTCTTTGCGACTCTGATGTGCACGGACACGATGGTTGGTTGGTTTGTAGCGGCGAAGGTACCAGAATACAAAGGCGCGGACACGTTCATATACACAAGAGTTCCAAGTAGTTTCGATGCTCTGGTATTACGAATGCAAATTCCGTCTGTTTTGAACGTTTTAAATTGAAAGGGTGGTCACAAATTGGTCCATTTCACTCCTTGTCGACAATCACACAGCACCTGAGGTAACAAGCACATCTCGAGCCCCATTGTGCTCTCCATTGTTCATGCCAACTCAGTGTGTAAAACTCTTGTCGTCCAACTGCAAAACACTGGGACACAACAAGTTTCCGCGTCTCCATTGCACTGATCGTACTACGAAACGCTCCCCAAACTTGGCAATCACCCATGCAGATGACTTTTCCGACTTTACACGACGCTCACGCTAGTGACAGCCTTATTTACAGTTCGACGTCGCGCCAAAGCGAATGAGCACATTTCGCCTACGGCTTAGGCCGCTCTTCTAGTGTGGCTGCTCTGTGTCTGCAGGCAGCGAGGGGCTGCAAGCTTCCTGTGTTCGCACCTATATCACCTGTGCTTCCTTGTCAGAGACAGACTATCGCAAAACATACAACTCACTCCATGAATTGATTGCTACGGCATCTGTTATCAGCAGTCACAACCAGCAACACCAGTAGCAGCCGACTGCACGCAAAGAATGGGAACGTGCAGTGGGATTTACGTGAAATCGGCGCAAGGCAGATCTTTCCGACGTAGGCTTGAGAATCTTATGGGAACATTTGTACTGTTTCTAAATTAAGTGTAGGTGTGGGAGGAGGGTGCTTCCTGCGCACGAATAGAAGCACGCTCGCCAATTGTGGATGCTAATCGTTCGCTTGTATCTGCCTACACACCTCTGCCGGTTGGGAATTATTCCACGTGCATGGCAAGGTGTGCATGTAGGTGTGATAAAAGTTCTGGAGGCGCTGGGTATCGATCCCAGTACCTCTCGCACGCTAAGCGAGCGCTCTACCATCTGAGCTACGCCCACCCCCCCGATAACTAGTAGTGCTACATACAGTCATATCAACGTCACAGACCCTTGCACTCCCATTATTCCGCAGACAAACACTACTCTCTATGTATCAGTGAGGGTGTCTTTCAGGTTTCGTGCATTCTGTATCGAATCGTAGTTGGCCACAATGAAAGTGGCACCCATAACGTCGAAAATAGAGTTCAGACACCGCTCTGAGTAAGACGAACGTGTTGTCCACCTCTAGACTTCAATGACGTTAAGCCGTGATACCTAAGACATATCTGCACTCGATGACACCACGATAACAGCCGGTCCCCACACTTACATCTTGCTCTCCTTATGACAGTATACATCATATCAGCCTGTGACGCTGGTTTTGCAACTTCTTGCGTGCGTTTATGTTCGCCGCGACCAACACTTACCATGCACTGACCACAAAACATGGAGGAGCCGGGGCTTGAACCCGAGACCGTTCACACGCTAAGCGAACAAACTGCCAACTGAGCTACAGCTACACACACGACCAAGCCTGGCTATTCTCCATTCTTTGCGACTCTGATGTGCACGGACACGATGGTTGGTTGGTTTGTAGCGGCGAAGGTACCAGAATACAAAGGCGCGGACACGTTCATATACACAAGAGTTCCAAGTAGTTTCGATGCTCTGGTATTACGAATGCAAATTCCGTCCGTTTTGAACGTCTTAAATTGAAAGGGCGGTCACAAATTGGTCCATTTCACTCCTTGTCGACAATCACACAGCACCTGAGGTAACAAGCACATCTCGAGCCCCATTGTGCTCTCCATTGTTCATGCCAACTCAGTGCCTCGCTCTTTGCTACTGTGTAAAACTCTTGTCGTCCAACTGCAAAACACTGGGACACAACAAGTTTCCGCGTCTCCATTGCACTGATCGTACTACGAAACGCTCCCCAAACTTGGCAATCACCCATGCAGATGACTTTTCCGACTTTTCGCGACGCTCACGCTAGTGACAGCCTTATTTACAGTTCGACGTCGCGCCAAAGCGAATGAGCACATTTCGCCTACGGCTTAGGCCGCTCTTCTAGTGTGGCTGCTCTGTGTCTGCAGGCAGCGAGGGACTGCAAGCTTCCTGTGTTCGCACCTATATCACCTGTTCTTCCTTGTCAGAGACAGACTATCGCAAAACATACAACTCACTCCATGAATTGATTGCTACGGCATCTGTTATCAGCAGTCACAACCAGCAACACCAGTAGCAGCCGACTGCACGCAAAGAATGGGAACGTGCAGTGGGATTTACGTGAAATCGGCGCAAGGCAGATCTTCCCGACGTAGGCTTGAGAATCTTATGGGAACATTTGTACTGTTTCTAAATTAAGTGTAGGTGTGGGAGGAGGGTGCTTCCTGCGCACGAATAGAAGCACGCTCGCCAATTGTGGATGCTAATCGTTCGCTTGTATCTGCCTACACACCTCTGCCGGTTGGGAATTATTCCACGTGCATGGCAAGGTTTGCATGTAGGTGTGATAAAAGTTCTGGAGGCGCTGGGTATCGATCCCAGTACCTCTCGCACGCTAAGCGAGCGCTCTACCATCTGAGCTACGCCCACCCCCCCGATAACTAGTAGTGCTACATACAGTCATATCAACGTCACAGACCCTTGCACTCCCATTATTCCGCAGACAAACACTACTCTCTATGTATCAGTGAGGGTGTCTTTCAGGTTTCGTGCATTCTGTATCGAATCGTAGTTGGCCACAATGAAAGTGGCACCCATAACGTCGAAAATAGAGTTCAGACACCGCTCTGAGTAAGACGAACGTGTTGTCCACCTCTAGACTTCAATGACGTTAAGCCGTGATACCTAAGACAGATCTGCACTCGATGACACCACGATAACAGCCGGTCCCCAAACTTACATCTTGCTCTCCTTATGACAGTATACATCATATCAGCCTGTGACGCTGGTTTTGCAACTTCTTGCGTGCGTTTATGTTCGCCGCGACCAACACTTACCATGCACTGACCACAAAACATGGAGGAACCGGGGCTTGAAACCGAGACCGTTCACACGCTAAGCGAACGAACTGCCAACTGAGCTACAGCTACACACACGAACAAGCCTGGCTATTCTCCATTCTTTGCGACTCTGATGTGCACGGACACGATGGTTGGTTGGTTTGTAGCGGCGAAGGTACCAGAATACAAAGGCGCGGACACGTTCATACACACAAGAGTTCCAAGTAGTTTCGATGCTCTGGTATTACGAATGCAAATTCCGTCTGTTTTGAACGTCTTAAATTGAAAGGGCGGCCACAAATTGGTCCATTTCACTCCTTGTCGACAATCACACAGCACCTGAGGTAACAAGCACATCTCGAGCCCCATTGTGCTCTCCATTGTTCATGCCAACTCAGTGCCTCGCTCTTTGCTACTGTGTAAAACTCTTGTCGTCCAACTGCAAAACACTGGGACACAACAAGTTTCCGCATCTCCATTGCACTGATCGTACTACGAAACGCTCCCCAAACTTGGCAATCACCCATGCAGATGACTTTTCCGACTTTACACGACGCTCACGCTAGTGACAGCCTTATTTACAGTTCGACGTCGCGCCAAAGCGAATGAGCACATTTCACCTACGGCTTAGGCCGCTCTTCTAGTGTGGCTGCTCTGTGTCTGCAGGCAGCGAGGGGCTGCAAGCTTCCTGTGTTCGCACCTATATCACCTGTGCTTGCTTGTCAGAGACAGACTATCGCAAAACATACAACTCACTCCATGAATTGATTGCTACGGCATCTGTTATCAGCAGTCACAACCAGCAACACCAGTAGCAGCCGACTGCACGCAAAGAATGGGAACGTGCAGTGGGATTTACGTGAAATCGGCGCAAGGCAGATCTTTCCGACTTAGGCTTTAGAATCATATGGGAACATTTGTACTGTTTCTAAATTAAGTGTAGGTGTGGGAGGTGGGTGCTTCCTGCGCACGAATAAAAGCACGCTCGCCAATTGTGGATGCTAATCGTTCGCTTGTATCTGCCTACACACCTCTGCCGGTTGGGAATTATTCCACTTGCATGGCAAGGTGCGCATGTAGGTGTGATAAAAATTCTGGAGGCGCTGGGTATCGATCCCAGTACCTCTCGCACGCTAAGCGAGCGCTCTACCATCTGAGCTACGCCCACCCCCCCCCGATAACTAGTAGTGCTACATACAGTCATATCAACGTCACAGACCCTTGCACTCCCATTATTCCGCAGACAAACGCTACTCTCTATGTATCAGTGAGGGTGTCTTTCAGGTTTCGTGCATTCTGTATCGAATCGTAGTTGGCCACAATGAAAGTGGCACCCATAACGTCGAAAATAGTGTTCAGACACCGCTCAGAGTAAGACGAACGTGTTGTCCACCTCTAGACTTCAATGACGTTAAGCCGTGATACCTAAGACAGATCTGCACTCGATGACACCACGATAACAGCCGGTCCCCACACTTACATCTTGCTCTCCTTATGACAGTATACATCATATCGGCCTGTGACGCTTGTTTTGCAACTTCTTGCGTGCGTTTATGTTCGCCGCGACCAACACTTACCATGCACTGACCACAAAACATGGAGGAACCGGGGCTTGAACCCGAGACCGTTCACACGCTAAGCGAACGAACTGCCAACTGAGCTACAGCTACACACACGACAAAGCCTGGCTATTCTCCATTCTTTGCGACTCTGATGTGCACGGACACGATGGTTGGTTGGTTTGTAGCGGCGAAGGTACCAGAATACAAAGGCGCGGACACGTTCATACACACAAGAGTTCCAAGTAGTTTCGATGCTCTGGTATTACGAATGCAAATTCCGTCTGTTTTGAACGTCTTAAATTGAAAGGACGGTCACAAATTGGTCCATTTCACTCCTTGTCGACAATCACACAGCACCTGAGGTAACAAGCACATCTCGAGCCCCATTGTGCTCTCCATTGTTCATGCCAACTCAGTGCCTCGCTCTTTGCTACTGCGTAAAACTCTTGTCGTCCAACTGCAAAACACTGGGACACAACACGTTTCCGCGTCTCCATTGCACTGATCGTACTACGAAACGCTCCCCAAACTTGGCAATCACCCATGCAGATGACTTTTCCGACTTCACGCAACGCTCACGCTAGTGACAGCCTTATTTACAGTTCGACGTCGCGCCAAAGCGAATGAGCACATTTCGCCTACGGCTTAGGCCGCTCTTCTAGTGTGGCTGCTCTGTGTCTGCAGGCAGCGAGGGGCTGCAAGCTTCCTGTGTTCGCACCTATATCACCTGTGCTTCCTTGTCAGAGACAGACTATCGCAAAACATACAACTCACTCCATGAATTGATTGCTACGGCATCTGTTATCAGCAGTCACAACCAGCAACACCAGTAGCAGCCGACTGCACGCAAAGAATGGGAACGTGCAGTGGGATTTACGTGAAATCGGCGCAAGGCAGATCTTTCCGACGTAGGCTTGAGAATCTTATGGGAACATTTGTACTGTTTCTAAATTAAGTGTAGGTGTGGGAGGAGGGTGCTCCCTGCGCACGAATAGAAGCACGCTCGCCAATTGTGGATGCTAATCGTTCGCTTGTATCTGCCTACACACCTCTGCCGGTTGGGAATTATTCCACTTGCATGGCAAGGTGCGCATGTAGGTGTGATAAAAATTCTGGAGGCGCTGGGTATCGATCCCAGTACCTCTCGCACGCTAAGTGAGCGCTCTACCATCTGAGCTACGCCCACCCCCCCGATAACTAGTAGTGCTACATACAGTCATATCAACGTCACAGACCCTTGCACTCCCATTATTCCGCAGGCAAACGCTACTCTCTATGTATCAGTGAGGGTGTCTTTCAGGTTTCGTGCATTCTGTATCGAATCGTAGTTGGCCACAATGAAAGTGGCACCCATAACGTCGAAAATAGAGTTCAGACACCGCTCTGAGTAAGACGAACGTGTTGTCCACCTCTAGACTTCAATGACGTTAAGCCGTGATACCTAAGACAGATCTGCACTCGATGACACCACGATAACAGCCGGTCCCCACACTTACATCTTGCTCTCCTTATGACAGTATACATCATATCGGCCTGTGACGCTTGTTTTGCAACTTCTTGCGTGCGTTTATGTTCGCCGCGACCAACACTTACCATGCACTGACCACAAAACATGGAGGAACCGGGGCTTGAACCCGAGACCGTTCACACGCTAAGCGAACGAACTGCCAACTGAGCTACAGCTACACACACGACCAAGCCTGGCTATTCTCCATTCTTTGCGACTCTGATGTGCACGGACACGATGGTTGGTTGGTTTGTAGCGGCGAAGGTACCAGAATACAAAGGCGCGGCCACGTTCATACACACAAGAGTTCCAAGTAGTTTCGATGCTCTGGTATTACGAATGCAAATTCCGTCTGTTTTGAACGTCTTAAATTGAAAGGGCGGTCACAAATTGGTCCATTTCACTCCTTGTCGACAATCACGCAGCACCTGAGGTAACAAGCACATCTCGAGCCCCATTGTGCTCTCCATTGTTAATGCCAACTCAGTGTGTAAAACTCTTGTCGTCCAACTGCAAAACACTGGGACACAACAAGTTTCCGCGTCTCCATTGCACTGATCGTACTACGAAACGCTCCCCAAACTTGGCAATCACCCATGCAGATGACTTTTCCGACTTTACACGACGCTCACGCTAGTGACAGCCTTATTTACAGTTCGACGTCGCGCCAAAGCGAATGAGCACATTTCGCCTACGGCTTAGGCCGCTCTTCTAGTGTGGCTGCTCTGTGTCTGCAGGCAGCGAGGGGCTGCAAGCTTCCTGTGTTCGCACCTATATCACCTGTGCTTGCTTGTCAGAGACAGACTATCGCAAAACATACAACTCACTCCATGAATTGATTGCTACGGCATCTGTTATCAGCAGTCACAACCAGCAACACCAGTAGCAGCCGACTGCACGCAAAGAATGGGAACGTGCAGTGGGATTTACGTGAAATCGGCGCAAGGCAGATCTTTCCGACGTAGGCTTGAGAATCTTATGGGAACATTTGTACTGTTTCTAAATTAAGTGTAGGTGTGGGAGGAGGGTGCTCCCTGCGCACGAATAGAAGCACGCTCGCCAATTGTGGATGCTAATCGAACGCTTGTATCTGCCTACACACCTCTGCCGGTTGGGAATTATTCCACTTGCATGGCAAGGTGCGCATGTAGGTGTGATAAAAATTCTGGAGGCGCTGGGTATCGATCCCAGTACCTCTCGCACGCTAAGTGAGCGCTCTACCATCTGAGCTACGCCCACCCCCCCGTTAACTAGTAGTGCTACATACAGTCATATCAACGTCACAGACCCTTGCACTCCCATTATTCCGCAGACAAACGCTACTCTCTATGTATCAGTGAGGGTGTCTTTCAGGTTTCGTGCATTCTGTATCGAATCGTAGTTGGCCACAATGAAAGTGGCACCCATAACGTCGAAAATAGTGTTCAGACACCGCTCTGAGTAAGACGAACGTGTTGTCCACCTCTAGACTTCAATGACGTTAAGCCGTGATACCTAAGACAGATCTGCACTCGATGACACCACGATAACAGCCGGTCCCCACACTTACATCTTGCTCTCCTTATGACAGTATACATCATATCGGCCTGTGACGCTTGTTTTGCAACTTCTTGCGTGCGTTTATGTTCGCCGCGACCAACACTTACCATGCACTGACCACAAAACATGGAGGAACCGGGGCTTGAACCCGAGACCGTTCACACGCTAAGCGAACGAACTGCCAACTGAGCTACAGCTACACACACGACCAAGCCTGGCTATTCTCCATTCTTTGCGACTCTGATGTGCACGGACACGATGGTTGGTTGGTTTGTAGCGGCGAAGGTACCAGAATACAAAGGCGCGGACACGTTCATACACACAAGAGTTCCAAGTAGTTTCGATGCTCTGGTATTACGAATGCAAATTCCGTCTGTTTTGAACGTCTTAAATTGAAAGGACGGTCACAAATTGGTCCATTTCACTCCTTGTCGACAATCACACAGCACCTGAGGTAACAAGCACATCTCGAGCCCCATTGTGCTCTCCATTGTTCATGCCAACTCAGTGCCTCGCTCTTTGCTACTGTGTAAAACTCTTGTCGTCCAACTGCAAAACACTGGGACACAACAAGTTTCCGCGTCTCCATTGCACTGATCGTACTACGAAACGCTCCCCAAACTTGGCAATCACCCATGCAGATGACTTTTCCGACTTTTCGCGACGCTCACGCAACGCTCACGCTAGTGACAGCCTTATTTACAGTTCGACGTCGCGCCAAAGCGAATGAGCACATTTCGCCTACGGCTTAGGCCGCTCTTCTAGTGTGGCTGCTCTGTGTCTGCAGGCAGCGAGGGGCTGCAAGCTTCCTGTGTTCGCACCTATATCACCTGTGCTTCCTTGTCAGAGACAGACTATCGCAAAACATACAACTCACTCCATGAATTGATTGCTACGGCATCTGTTATCAGCAGTCACAACCAGCAACACCAGTAGCAGCCGACTGCACGCAAAGAATGGGAACGTGCAGTGGGATTTACGTGAAATCGGCGCAAGGCAGATCTTTCCGACGTAGGCTTGAGAATCTTATGGGAACATTTTTACTGTTTCTAAATTAAGTGTAGGTGTGGGAGGTGGGTGCTTCCTGCGCACGAATAAAAGCACGCTCGCCAATTGTGGATGCTAATCGTTCGCTTGTATCTGCCTACACACCTCTGCCGGTTGGGAATTATTCCACTTGCATGGCAAGGTGCGCATGTAGGTGTGATAAAAATTCTGGAGGCGCTGGGTATCGATCCCAGTACCTCTCGCACGCTAAGCGAGCGCTCTACCATCTGAGCTACGCCCACCCCCCCGATAACTAGTAGTGCTACATACAGTCATATCAACGTCACAGACCCTTGCACTCCCATTATTCCGCAGACAAACGCTACTCTCTATGTATCAGTGAGGGTGTCTTTCAGGTTTCGTGCATTCTGTATCGAATCGTAGTTGGCCACAATGAAAGTGGCACCCATAACGTCGAAAATAGTGTTCAGACACCGCTCTGAGTAAGACGAACGTGTTGTCCACCTCTAGACTTCAATGACGTTAAGCCGTGATACGTAAGACAGATCTGCACTCGATGACACCACGATAACAGCCGGTCCCCACACTTACATCTTGCTCTCCTTATGACAGTATACATCATATCAGCCTGTGACGCTGGTTTTGCAACTTCTTGCGTGCGTTTATGTTCGCCGCGACCAACACTTACCTTGCACTGACCACAAAACATGGAGGAACCGGGGCTTGAACCCGAGACCGTTCACACGCTAAGCGAACGAACTGCCAACTGAGCTACAGCTACACACACGACCAAGCCTGGCTATTCTCCATTCTTTGCGACTCTGATGTGCACGGACACGATGGTTGGTTGGTTTGTAGCGGCGAAGGTACCAGAATACAAAGGCGCGGCCACGTTCATACACACAAGAGTTCCAAGTAGTTTCGATGCTCTGGTATTACGAATGCAAATTCCGTCTGTTTTGAACGTCTTAAATTGAAAGGGCGGTCACAAATTGGTCCATTTCACTCCTTGTCGACAATCACGCAGCACCTGAGGTAACAAGCACATCTCGAGCCCCATTGTGCTCTCCATTGTTAATGCCAACTCAGTGTGTAAAACTCTTGTCGTCCAACTGCAAAACACTGGGACACAACAAGTTTCCGCGTCTCCATTGCACTGATCGTACTACGAAACGCTCCCCAAACTTGGCAATCACCCATGCAGATGACTTTTCCGACTTTACACGACGCTCACGCTAGTGACAGCCTTATTTACAGTTCGACGTCGCGCCAAAGCGAATGAGCACATTTCGCCTACGGCTTAGGCCGCTCTTCTAGTGTGGCTGCTCTGTGTCTGCAGGCAGCGAGGGGCTGCAAGCTTCCTGTGTTCGCACCTATATCACCTGTGCTTGCTTGTCAGAGACAGACTATCGCAAAACATACAACTCACTCCATGAATTGATTGCTACGGCATCTGTTATCAGCAGTCACAACCAGCAACACCAGTAGCAGCCGACTGCACGCAAAGAATGGGAACGTGCAGTGGGATTTACGTGAAATCGGCGCAAGGCAGATCTTTCCGACGTAGGCTTGAGAATCTTATGGGAACATTTGTACTGTTTCTAAATTAAGTGTAGGTGTGGGAGGAGGGTGCTCCCTGCGCACGAATAGAAGCACGCTCGCCAATTGTGGATGCTAATCGAACGCTTGTATCTGCCTACACACCTCTGCCGGTTGGGAATTATTCCACTTGCATGGCAAGGTGCGCATGTAGGTGTGATAAAAATTCTGGAGGCGCTGGGTATCGATCCCAGTACCTCTCGCACGCTAAGTGAGCGCTCTACCATCTGAGCTACGCCCACCCCCCCGTTAACTAGTAGTGCTACATACAGTCATATCAACGTCACAGACCCTTGCACTCCCATTATTCCGCAGACAAACGCTACTCTCTATGTATCAGTGAGGGTGTCTTTCAGGTTTCGTGCATTCTGTATCGAATCGTAGTTGGCCACAATGAAAGTGGCACCCATAACGTCGAAAATAGTGTTCAGACACCGCTCTGAGTAAGACGAACGTGTTGTCCACCTCTAGACTTCAATGACGTTAAGCCGTGATACCTAAGACAGATCTGCACTCGATGACACCACGATAACAGCCGGTCCCCACACTTACATCTTGCTCTCCTTATGACAGTATACATCATATCGGCCTGTGACGCTTGTTTTGCAACTTCTTGCGTGCGTTTATGTTCGCCGCGACCAACACTTACCATGCACTGACCACAAAACATGGAGGAACCGGGGCTTGAACCCGAGACCGTTCACACGCTAAGCGAACGAACTGCCAACTGAGCTACAGCTACACACACGACCAAGCCTGGCTATTCTCCATTCTTTGCGACTCTGATGTGCACGGACACGATGGTTGGTTGGTTTGTAGCGGCGAAGGTACCAGAATACAAAGGCGCGGACACGTTCATACACACAAGAGTTCCAAGTAGTTTCGATGCTCTGGTATTACGAATGCAAATTCCGTCTGTTTTGAACGTCTTAAATTGAAAGGACGGTCACAAATTGGTCCATTTCACTCCTTGTCGACAATCACACAGCACCTGAGGTAACAAGCACATCTCGAGCCCCATTGTGCTCTCCATTGTTCATGCCAACTCAGTGCCTCGCTCTTTGCTACTGTGTAAAACTCTTGTCGTCCAACTGCAAAACACTGGGACACAACAAGTTTCCGCGTCTCCATTGCACTGATCGTACTACGAAACGCTCCCCAAACTTGGCAATCACCCATGCAGATGACTTTTCCGACTTTTCGCGACGCTCACGCAACGCTCACGCTAGTGACAGCCTTATTTACAGTTCGACGTCGCGCCAAAGCGAATGAGCACATTTCGCCTACGGCTTAGGCCGCTCTTCTAGTGTGGCTGCTCTGTGTCTGCAGGCAGCGAGGGGCTGCAAGCTTCCTGTGTTCGCACCTATATCACCTGTGCTTCCTTGTCAGAGACAGACTATCGCAAAACATACAACTCACTCCATGAATTGATTGCTACGGCATCTGTTATCAGCAGTCACAACCAGCAACACCAGTAGCAGCCGACTGCACGCAAAGAATGGGAACGTGCAGTGGGATTTACGTGAAATCGGCGCAAGGCAGATCTTTCCGACGTAGGCTTGAGAATCTTATGGGAACATTTGTACTGTTTCTAAATTAAGTGTAGGTGTGGGAGGAGGGTGCTCCCTGCGCACGAATAGAAGCACGCTCGCCAATTGTGGATGCTAATCGTTCGCTTGTATCTGCCTACACACCTCTGCCGGTTGGGAATTATTCCACTTGCATGGCAAGGTGCGCATGTAGGTGTGATAAAAATTCTGGAGGCGCTGGGTATCGATCCCAGTACCTCTCGCACGCTAAGTGAGCGCTCTACCATCTGAGCTACGCCCACCCCCCCGATAACTAGTAGTGCTACATACAGTCATATCAACGTCACAGACCCTTGCACTCCCATTATTCCGCAGACAAACGCTACTCTCTATGTATCAGTGAGGGTGTCTTTCAGGTTTCGTGCATTCTGTATCGAATCGTAGTTGGCCACAATGAAAGTGGCACCCATAACGTCGAAAATAGAGTTCAGACACCGCTCTGAGTAAGACGAACGTGTTGTCCACCTCTAGACTTCAATGACGTTAAGCCGTGATACCTAAGACAGATCTGCACTCGATGACACCACGATAACAGCCGGTCCCCACACTTACATCTTGCTCTCCTTATGACAGTATACATCATATCGGCCTGTGACGCTTGTTTTGCAACTTCTTGCGTGCGTTTATGTTCGCCGCGACCAACACTTACCATGCACTGACCACAAAACATGGAGGAACCGGGGCTTGAACCCGAGACCGTTCACACGCTAAGCGAACGAACTGCCAACTGAGCTACAGCTACACACACGAACAAGCCTGGCTATTCTCCATTCTTTGCGACTCTGATGTGCACGGACACGATGGTTGGTTGGTTTGTAGCGGCGAAGGTACCAGAATACAAAGGCGCGGACACGTTCATACACACAAGAGTTCCAAGTAGTTTCGATGCTCTGGTATTACGAATGCAAATTCCGTCTGTTTTGAACGTCTTAAATTGAAAGGGCGGCCACAAATTGGTCCATTTCACTCCTTGTCGACAATCACACAGCACCTGAGGTAACAAGCACATCTCGAGCCCCATTGTGCTCTCCATTGTTCATGCCAACTCAGTGCCTCGCTCTTTGCTACTGTGTAAAACTCTTGTCGTCCAACTGCAAAACACTGGGACACAACAAGTTTCCGCATCTCCATTGCACTGATCGTACTACGAAACGCTCCCCAAACTTGGCAATCACCCATGCAGATGACTTTTCCGACTTTACGCAACGCTCACGCTAGTGACAGCCTTATTTACAGTTCGACGTCGCGCCAAAGCGAATGAGCACATTTCGCCTACGGCTTAGGCCGCTCTTCTAGTGTGGCTGCTCTGTGTCTGCAGGCAGCGAGGGGCTGCAAGCTTCCTGTGTTCGCACCTATATCACCTGTGCTTCCTTGTCAGAGACAGACTATCGCAAAACATACAACTCACTCCATGAATTGATTGCTACGGCATCTGTTATCAGCAGTCACAACCAGCAACACCAGTAGCAGCCGACTGCACGCAAAGAATGGGAACGTGCAGTGGGATTTACGTGAAATCGGCGCAAGGCAGATCTTTCCGACGTAGGCTTGAGAATCTTATGGGAACATTTTTACTGTTTCTAAATTAAGTGTAGGTGTGGGAGGTGGGTGCTTCCTGCGCACGAATAAAAGCACGCTCGCCAATTGTGGATGCTAATCGTTCGCTTGTATCTGCCTACACACCTCTGCCGGTTGGGAATTATTCCACTTGCATGGCAAGGTGCGCATGTAGGTGTGATAAAAATTCTGGAGGCGCTGGGTATCGATCCCAGTACCTCTCGCACGCTAAGCGAGCGCTCTACCATCTGAGCTACGCCCACCCCCCCGATAACTAGTAGTGCTACATACAGTCATATCAACGTCACAGACCCTTGCACTCCCATTATTCCGCAGACAAACGCTACTCTCTATGTATCAGTGAGGGTGTCTTTCAGGTTTCGTGCATTCTGTATCGAATCGTAGTTGGCCACAATGAAAGTGGCACCCATAACGTCGAAAATAGTGTTCAGACACCGCTCTGAGTAAGACGAACGTGTTGTCCACCTCTAGACTTCAATGACGTTAAGCCGTGATACGTAAGACACTCGATGACACCACGATAACAGCCGGTCCCCACACTTACATCTTGCTCTCCTTATGACAGTATACATCATATCAGCCTGTGACGCTGGTTTTGCAACTTCTTGCGTGCGTTTATGTTCGCCGCGACCAACACTTACCATGCACTGACCACAAAACATGGAGGAACCGGGGCTTGAACCCGAGACCGTTCACACGCTAAGCGAACGAACTGCCAACTGAGCTACAGCTACACACACGACCAAGCCTGGCTATTCTCCATTCTTTGCGACTCTGATGTGCACGGACACGATGGTTGGTTGGTTTGTAGCGGCGAAGGTACCAGAATACAAAGGCGCGGCCACGTTCATACACACAAGAGTTCCAAGTAGTTTCGATGCTCTGGTATTACGAATGCAAATTCCGTCTGTTTTGAACGTCTTAAATTGAAAGGGCGGTCACAAATTGGTCCATTTCACTCCTTGTCGACAATCACGCAGCACCTGAGGTAACAAGCACATCTCGAGCCCCATTGTGCTCTCCATTGTTAATGCCAACTCAGTGTGTAAAACTCTTGTCGTCCAACTGCAAAACACTGGGACACAACAAGTTTCCGCGTCTCCATTGCACTGATCGTACTACGAAACGCTCCCCAAACTTGGCAATCACCCATGCAGATGACTTTTCCGACTTTACACGACGCTCACGCTAGTGACAGCCTTATTTACAGTTCGACGTCGCGCCAAAGCGAATGAGCACATTTCGCCTACGGCTTAGGCCGCTCTTCTAGTGTGGCTGCTCTGTGTCTGCAGGCAGCGAGGGGCTGCAAGCTTCCTGTGTTCGCACCTATATCACCTGTGCTTGCTTGTCAGAGACAGACTATCGCAAAACATACAACTCACTCCATGAATTGATTGCTACGGCATCTGTTATCAGCAGTCACAACCAGCAACACCAGTAGCAGCCGACTGCACGCAAAGAATGGGAACGTGCAGTGGGATTTACGTGAAATCGGCGCAAGGCAGATCTTTCCGACTTAGGCTTTAGAATCATATGGGAACATGTGTACTGTTTCTAAATTAAGTGTAGGTGTGGGAGGAGGGTGCTTCCTGCGCACGAATAAAAGCACGCTCGCCAATTGTGGATGCTAATCGTTCGCTTGTATCTGCCTACACACCTCTGCCGGTTGGGAATTATTCCACTTGCATGGCAAGGTGCGCATGTAGGTGTGATAAAAATTCTGGAGGCGCTGGGTATCGATCCCAGTACCTCTCGCACGCTAAGCGAGCGCTCTACCATCTGAGCTACGCCCACCCCCCCGGATAACTAGTGGTGCTACATACAGTCATATCAACGTCACAGACCCTTGCACTCCCATTATTCCGCAGACAAACGCTACACTCTATGTATCAGTGAGGGTGTCTTTCAGGTGTCGTGCATTCTGTATCGAATCGTAGTTGGCCACAATGAAAGTGGCACCCATCACGTCGAAAATAGAGTTCAGACACCGCTCTGAGTAAGACGAACGTGTTGTCCACCTCTAGACTTCAATGACGTTAAGCCGTGATACCTAAGACAGATCTGCACTCGATGACACCACGATAACAGCCGGTCCCCACACTTACATCTTGCTCTCCTTATGACAGTATACATCATATCAGCCTGTGACGCTGGTTTTGCAACTTCTTGCGTGCGTTTATGTTCGCCGCGACCAACACTTACCATGCACTGACCACAAAACATGGAGGAGCCGGGGCTTGAACCCGAGACCGTTCACACGCTAAGCGAACGAACTGCCAACTAAGCTACAGCTACACACGCGACCAAGCCTGGCTATTCTCCATTCTTTGCGACTCTGATGTGCACGGACACGATGGTTGGTTGGTTTGTACCGGCGAAGGTACCAGAATACAAAGGCGCGGACACGTTCATATACACAAGAGTTCCAAGTAGTTTCGATGCTCTGGTATTACGAATGCAAATTCCGTCTGTTTTGAACGTCTTAAATTGAAAGGGCGGTCACAAATTGGTCCATTTCACTCCTTGTCGACAATCACACAGCACCTAAGGTAACAAGCACATCTCGAGCCCCATTGTGCTCTCCATTGTTCATGCCAACTCAGTGCCTCGCTCTTTGCTACTGTGTAAAACTCTTGTCGTCCAACTGCAAAACACTGGGACACAACAAGTTTCCGCGTCTCCATTGCACTGATCGTACTACGAAACGCTCCCCAAACTTGGCAATCACCCATGCAGATGACTTTTCCGACTTTTCGCGACGCTCACGCTAGTGACAGCCTTATTTACAGTTCGACGTCGCGCCAAAGCGAATGAGCACATTTCGCCTACGGCTTAGGCCGCTCTTCTAGTGTGGCTGCTCTGTGTCTGCAGGCAGCGAGGGGCTGCAAGCTTCCTGTGTTCGCACCTATATCACCTGTGCTTCCTTGTCAGAGACAGACTATCGCAAAACATACAACTCACTCCATGAATTGATTGCTACGGCATCTGTTATCAGCAGTCACAACCAGCAACACCAGTAGCAGCCGACTGCACGCAAAGAATGGGAACGTGCAGTGGGATTTACGTGAAATCGGCGCAAGGCAGATCTTTCCGACGTAGGCTTGAGAATCTTATGGGAACATTTGTACTGTTTCTAAATTAAGTGTAGGTGTGGGAGGAGGGTGCTCCCTGCGCACGAATAGAAGCACGCTCGCCAATTGTGGATGCTAATCGAACGCTTGTATCTGCCTACACACCTCTGCCGGTTGGGAATTATTCCACTTGCATGGCAAGGTGCGCATGTAGGTGTGATAAAAATTCTGGAGGCGCTGGGTATCGATCCCAGTACCTCTCGCACGCTAAGTGAGCGCTCTACCATCTGATCTACGCCCACCCCCCCGATAACTAGTAGTGCTACATACAGTCATATCAACGTCACAGACCCTTGCACTCCCATTATTCCGCAGACAAACGCTACTCTCTATGTATCAGTGAGGGTGTCTTTCAGGTTTCGTGCATTCTGTATCGAATCGTAGTTGGCCACAATGAAAGTGGCACCCATAACGTCGAAAATAGTGTTCACACACCGCTCTGAGTAAGACGAACGTGTTGTCCACCTCTAGACTTCAATGACGTTAAGCCGTGATACCTAAGACAGATCTGCACTCGATGACACCACGATAACAGCCGGTCCCCACACTTACATCTTGCTCTCCTTATGACAGTATACATCATATCGGCCTGTGACGCTTGTTTTGCAACTTCTTGCGTGCGTTTATGTTCGCCGCGACCAACACTTACCATGCACTGACCACAAAACATGGAGGAACCGGGGCTTGAACCCGAGACCGTTCACATGCTAAGCGAACGAACTGCCAACTGAGCTACAGCTACACACACGACCAAGCCTGGCTATTCTCCATTCTTTGCGACTCTGATGTGCACGGACACGATGGTTGGTTGGTTTGTAGCGGCGAAGGTACCAGAATACAAAGGCGCGGACACGTTCATACACACAAGAGTTCCAAGTAGTTTCGATGCTCTGGTATTACGAATGCAAATTCCGTCTGTTTTGAACGTCTTAAATAGAAAGGACGGTCACAAATTGGTCCATTTCACTCCTTGTCGACAATCACACAGCACCTGAGGTAACAAGCACATCTCGAGCCCCATTGTGCTCTCCATTGTTCATGCCAACTCAGTGCCTCGCTCTTTGCTACTGTGTAAAACTCTTGTCGTCCAACTGCAAAACACTGGGACACAACAAGTTTCCGCGTCTCCATTGCACTGATCGTACTACGAAACGCTCCCCAAACTTGGCAATCACCCATGCAGATGACTTTTCCGACTTTTCGCGACGCTCACGCTAGTGACAGCCTTATTTACAGTTCGACGTCGCGCCAAAGCGAATGAGCACATTTCGCCTACGGCTTAGGCCGCTCTTCTAGTGTGGCTGCTCTGTGTCTGCAGGCAGCGAGGGGCTGCAAGCTTCCTGTGTTCGCACCTATATCACCTGTGCTTGCTTGTCAGAGACAGACTATCGCAAAACATACAACTCACTCCATGAATTGATTGCTACGGCATCTGTTATCAGCAGTCACAACCAGCAACACCAGTAGCAGCCGACTGCACGCAAAGAATGGGAACGTGCAGTGGGATTTACGTGAAATCGGCGCAAGGCAGATCTTTCCGACTTAGGCTTTAGAATCATATGGGAACATGTGTACTGTTTCTAAATTAAGTGTAGGTGTGGGAGGAGGGTGCTTCCTGCGCACGAATAAAAGCACGCTCGCCAATTGTGGATGCTAATCGTTCGCTTGTATCTGCCTACACACCTCTGCCGGTTGGGAATTATTCCACTTGCATGGCAAGGTGCGCATGTAGGTGTGATAAAAATTCTGGAGGCGCTGGGTATCGATCCCAGTACCTCTCGCACGCTAAGCGAGCGCTCTACCATCTGAGCTACGCCCACCCCCCCGGATAACTAGTGGTGCTACATACAGTCATATCAACGTCACAGACCCTTGCACTCCCATTATTCCGCAGACAAACGCTACACTCTATGTATCAGTGAGGGTGTCTTTCAGGTGTCGTGCATTCTGTATCGAATCGTAGTTGGCCACAATGAAAGTGGCACCCATCACGTCGAAAATAGAGTTCAGACACCGCTCTGAGTAAGACGAACGTGTTGTCCACCTCTAGACTTCAATGACGTTAAGCCGTGATACCTAAGACAGATCTGCACTCGATGACACCACGATAACAGCCGGTCCCCACACTTACATCTTGCTCTCCTTATGACAGTATACATCATATCAGCCTGTGACGCTGGTTTTGCAACTTCTTGCGTGCGTTTATGTTCGCCGCGACCAACACTTACCATGCACTGACCACAAAACATGGAGGAGCCGGGGCTTGAACCCGAGACCGTTCACACGCTAAGCGAACGAACTGCCAACTAAGCTACAGCTACACACGCGACCAAGCCTGGCTATTCTCCATTCTTTGCGACTCTGATGTGCACGGACACGATGGTTGGTTGGTTTGTACCGGCGAAGGTACCAGAATACAAAGGCGCGGACACGTTCATATACACAAGAGTTCCAAGTAGTTTCGATGCTCTGGTATTACGAATGCAAATTCCGTCTGTTTTGAACGTCTTAAATTGAAAGGGCGGTCACAAATTGGTCCATTTCACTCCTTGTCGACAATCACACAGCACCTGAGGTAACAAGCACATCTCGAGCCCCATTGTGCTCTCCATTGTTCATGCCAACTCAGTGCCTCGCTCTTTGCTACTGTGTAAAACTCTTGTCGTCCAACTGCAAAACACTGGGACACAACAAGTTTCCGCGTCTCCATTGCACTGATCGTACTACGAAACGCTCCCCAAACTTGGCAATCACCCATGCAGATGACTTTTCCGACTTTTCGCGACGCTCACGCTAGTGACAGCCTTATTTACAGTTCGACGTCGCGCCAAAGCGAATGAGCACATTTCGCCTACGGCTTAGGCCGCTCTTCTAGTGTGGCTGCTCTGTGTCTGCAGGCAGCGAGGGGCTGCAAGCTTCCTGTGTTCGCACCTATATCACCTGTGCTTCCTTGTCAGAGACAGACTATCGCAAAACATACAACTCACTCCATGAATTGATTGCTACGGCATCTGTTATCAGCAGTCACAACCAGCAACACCAGTAGCAGCCGACTGCACGCAAAGAATGGGAACGTGCAGTGGGATTTACGTGAAATCGGCGCAAGGCAGATCTTTCCGACGTAGGCTTGAGAATCTTATGGGAACATTTGTACTGTTTCTAAATTAAGTGTAGGTGTGGGAGGAGGGTGCTCCCTGCGCACGAATAGAAGCACGCTCGCCAATTGTGGATGCTAATCGAACGCTTGTATCTGCCTACACACCTCTGCCGGTTGGGAATTATTCCACTTGCATGGCAAGGTGCGCATGTAGGTGTGATAAAAATTCTGGAGGCGCTGGGTATCGATCCCAGTACCTCTCGCACGCTAAGTGAGCGCTCTACCATCTGATCTACGCCCACCCCCCCGATAACTAGTAGTGCTACATACAGTCATATCAACGTCACAGACCCTTGCACTCCCATTATTCCGCAGACAAACGCTACTCTCTATGTATCAGTGAGGGTGTCTTTCAGGTTTCGTGCATTCTGTATCGAATCGTAGTTGGCCACAATGAAAGTGGCACCCATAACGTCGAAAATAGTGTTCACACACCGCTCTGAGTAAGACGAACGTGTTGTCCACCTCTAGACTTCAATGACGTTAAGCCGTGATACCTAAGACAGATCTGCACTCGATGACACCACGATAACAGCCGGTCCCCACACTTACATCTTGCTCTCCTTATGACAGTATACATCATATCGGCCTGTGACGCTTGTTTTGCAACTTCTTGCGTGCGTTTATGTTCGCCGCGACCAACACTTACCATGCACTGACCACAAAACATGGAGGAACCGGGGCTTGAACCCGAGACCGTTCACATGCTAAGCGAACGAACTGCCAACTGAGCTACAGCTACACACACGACCAAGCCTGGCTATTCTCCATTCTTTGCGACTCTGATGTGCACGGACACGATGGTTGGTTGGTTTGTAGCGGCGAAGGTACCAGAATACAAAGGCGCGGACACGTTCATACACACAAGAGTTCCAAGTAGTTTCGATGCTCTGGTATTACGAATGCAAATTCCGTCTGTTTTGAACGTCTTAAATAGAAAGGACGGTCACAAATTGGTCCATTTCACTCCTTGTCGACAATCACACAGCACCTGAGGTAACAAGCACATCTCGAGCCCCATTGTGCTCTCCATTGTTCATGCCAACTCAGTGCCTCGCTCTTTGCTACTGTGTAAAACTCTTGTCGTCCAACTGCAAAACACTGGGACACAACAAGTTTCCGCGTCTCCATTGCACTGATCGTACTACGAAACGCTCCCCAAACTTGGCAATCACCCATGCAGATGACTTTTCCGACTTTTCGCGACGCTCACGCAACGCTCACGCTAGTGACAGCCTTATTTACAGTTCGACGTCGCGCCAAAGCGAATGAGCACATTTCGCCTACGGCTTAGGCCGCTCTTCTAGTGTGGCTGCTCTGTGTCTGCAGGCAGCGAGGGGCTGCAAGCTTCCTGTGTTCGCACCTATATCACCTGTGCTTCCTTGTCAGAGACAGACTATCGCAAAACATACAACTCACTCCATGAATTGATTGCTACGGCATCTGTTATCAGCAGTCACAACCAGCAACACCAGTAGCAGCCGACTGCACGCAAAGAATGGGAACGTGCAGTGGGATTTACGTGAAATCGGCGCAAGGCAGATCTTTCCGACGTAGGCTTGAGAATCTTATGGGAACATTTGTACTGTTTCTAAATTAAGTGTAGGTGTGGGAGGAGGGTGCTCCCTGCGCACGAATAGAAGCACGCTCGCCAATTGTGGATGCTAATCGTTCGCTTGTATCTGCCTACACACCTCTGCCGGTTGGGAATTATTCCACTTGCATGGCAAGGTGCGCATGTAGGTGTGATAAAAATTCTGGAGGCGCTGGGTATCGATCCCAGTACCTCTCGCACGCTAAGTGAGCGCTCTACCATCTGAGCTACGCCCACCCCCCCGATAACTAGTAGTGCTACATACAGTCATATCAACGTCACAGACCCTTGCACTCCCATTATTCCGCAGACAAACGCTACTCTCTATGTATCGGTGAGGGTGTCTTTCAGGTTTCGTGCATTCTGTATCGAATCGTAGTTGGCCACAATGAAAGTGGCACCCATAACGTCGAAAATAGAGTTCAGACACCGCTCTGAGTAAGACGAACGTGTTGTCCACCTCTAGACTTCAATGACGTTAAGCCGTGATACCTAAGACAGATCTGCACTCGATGACACCACGATAACAGCCGGTCCCCACACTTACATCTTGCTCTCCTTATGACAGTATACATCATATCGGCCTGTGACGCTTGTTTTGCAACTTCTTGCGTGCGTTTATGTTCGCCGCGACCAACACTTACCATGCACTGACCACAAAACATGGAGGAACCGGGGCTTGAACCCGAGACCGTTCACACGCTAAGCGAACGAACTGCCAACTGAGCTACAGCTACACACACGACCAAGCCTGGCTATTCTCCATTCTTTGCGACTCTGATGTGCACGGACACGATGGTTGGTTGGTTTGTAGCGGCGAAGGTACCAGAATACAAAGGCGCGGACACGTTCATACACACAAGAGTTCCAAGTAGTTTCGATGCTCTGGTATTACGAATGCAAATTCCGTCTGTTTTGAACGTCTTAAATTGAAAGGGCGGCCACAAATTGGTCCATTTCACTCCTTGTCGACAATCACACAGCACCTGAGGTAACAAGCACATCTCGAGCCCCATTGTGCTCTCCATTGTTCATGCCAACTCAGTGCCTCGCTCTTTGCTACTGTGTAAAACTCTTGTCGTCCAACTGCAAAACACTGGGACACAACAAGTTTCCGCGTCTCCATTGCACTGATCGTACTACGAAACGCTCCCCAAACTTGGCAATCACCCATGCAGATGACTTTTCCGACTTTTCGCGACGCTCACGCAACGCTCACGCTAGTGACAGCCTTATTTACAGTTCGACGTCGCGCCAAAGCGAATGAGCACATTTCGCCTACGGCTTAGGCCGCTCTTCTAGTGTGGCTGCTCTGTGTCTGCAGGCAGCGAGGGGCTGCAAGCTTCCTGTGTTCGCACCTATATCACCTGTGCTTCCTTGTCAGAGACAGACTATCGCAAAACATACAACTCACTCCATGAATTGATTGCTACGGCATCTGTTATCAGCAGTCACAACCAGCAACACCAGTAGCAGCCGACTGCACGCAAAGAATGGGAACGTGCAGTGGGATTTACGTGAAATCGGCGCAAGGCAGATCTTTCCGACGTAGGCTTGAGAATCTTATGGGAACATTTGTACTGTTTCTAAATTAAGTGTAGGTGTGGGAGGAGGGTGCTCCCTGCGCACGAATAGAAGCACGCTCGCCAATTGTGGATGCTAATCGTTCGCTTGTATCTGCCTACACACCTCTGCCGGTTGGGAATTATTCCACTTGCATGGCAAGGTGCGCATGTAGGTGTGATAAAAATTCTGGAGGCGCTGGGTATCGATCCCAGTACCTCTCGCACGCTAAGTGAGCGCTCTACCATCTGAGCTACGCCCACCCCCCCGATAACTAGTAGTGCTACATACAGTCATATCAACGTCACAGACCCTTGCACTCCCATTATTCCGCAGACAAACGCTACTCTCTATGTATCAGTGAGGGTGTCTTTCAGGTTTCGTGCATTCTGTATCGAATCGTAGTTGGCCACAATGAAAGTGGCACCCATAACGTCGAAAATAGAGTTCAGACACCGCTCTGAGTAAGACGAACGTGTTGTCCACCTCTAGACTTCAATGACGTTAAGCCGTGATACCTAAGACAGATCTGCACTCGATGACACCACGATAACAGCCGGTCCCCACACTTACATCTTGCTCTCCTTATGACAGTATACATCATATCGGCCTGTGACGCTTGTTTTGCAACTTCTTGCGTGCGTTTATGTTCGCCGCGACCAACACTTACCATGCACTGACCACAAAACATGGAGGAACCGGGGCTTGAACCCGAGACCGTTCACACGCTAAGCGAACGAACTGCCAACTGAGCTACAGCTACACACACGACCAAGCCTGGCTATTCTCCATTCTTTGCGACTCTGATGTGCACGGACACGATGGTTGGTTGGTTTGTAGCGGCGAAGGTACCAGAATACAAAGGCGCGGACACGTTCATACACACAAGAGTTCCAAGTAGTTTCGATGCTCTGGTATTACGAATGCAAATTCCGTCTGTTTTGAACGTCTTAAATTGAAAGGGCGGCCACAAATTGGTCCATTTCACTCCTTGTCGACAATCACACAGCACCTGAGGTAACAAGCACATCTCGAGCCCCATTGTGCTCTCCATTGTTCATGCCAACTCAGTGCCTCGCTCTTTGCTACTGTGTAAAACTCTTGTCGTCCAACTGCAAAACACTGGGACACAACAAGTTTCCGCGTCTCCATTGCACTGATCGTACTACGAAACGCTCCCCAAACTTGGCAATCACCCATGCAGATGACTTTTCCGACTTTACACGACGCTCACGCTAGTGACAGCCTTATTTACAGTTCGACGTCGCGCCAAAGCGAATGAGCACATTTCGCCTACGGCTTAGGCCGCTCTTCTAGTGTGGCTGCTCTGTGTCTGCAGGCAGCGAGGGGCTGCAAGCTTCCTGTGTTCGCACCTATATCACCTGTGCTTCCTTGTCAGAGACAGACTATCGCAAAACATACAACTCACTCCATGAATTGATTGCTACGGCATCTGTTATCAGCAGTCACAACCAGCAACACCAGTAGCAGCCGACTGCACGCAAAGAATGGGAATGTGCAGTGGGATTTACGTGAAATCGGCGCAAGGCAGATCTTTCCGACGTAGGCTTGAGAATCTTATGGGAACATTTTTACTGTTTCTAAATTAAGTGTAGGTGTGGGAGGTGGGTGCTTCCTGCGCACGAATAAAAGCACGCTCGCCAATTGTGGATGCTAATCGTTCGCTTGTATCTGCCTACACACCTCTGCCGGTTGGGAATTATTCCACTTGCATGGCAAGGCGCGCATGTAGGTGTGATAAAAATTCTGGAGGCGCTGGGTATCGATCCCAGTACCTCTCGCACGCTAAGCGAGCGCTCTACCATCTGAGCTACGCCCACCCCCCCGATAACTAGTAGTGCTACATACAGTCATATCAACGTCACAGACCCTTGCACTCCCATTATTCCGCAGACAAACGCTGCTCTCTATGTATCAGTGAGGGTGTCTTTCAGGTTTCGTGCATTCTGTATCGAATCGTAGTTGGCCACAATGAAAGTGGCACCCATAACGTCGAAAATAGAGTTCAGACACCGCTCTGAGTAAGACGAACGTGTTGTCCACCTCTAGACTTCAATGACGTTAAGCCGTGATACCTAAGACAGATCTGCACTCGATGACACCACGATAACAGCCGGTCCCCACACTTACATCTTGCTCTCCTTATGACAGTATACATCATATCAGCCTGTGACGCTGGTTTTGCAACTTCTTGCTTGCGTTTATGTTCGCCGCGACCAACACTTACCATGCACTGACCACAAAACATGGAGGAACCGGGGCTTGAACCCGAGACCGTTCACACGCTAAGCGAACGAACTGCCAACTGAGCTACAGCTACACACACGACCAAGCCTGGCTATTCTCCATTCTTTGCGACTCTGATGTGCACGGACACGATGGTTGGTTGGTTTGTAGCGGCGAAGGTACCAGAATACAAAGGCGCGGCCACGTTCATACACACAAGAGTTCCAAGTAGTTTCGATGCTCTGGTATTACGAATGCAAATTCCGTCTGTTTTGAACGTCTTAAATTGAAAGGGCGGTCACAAATTGGTCCATTTCACTCCTTGTCGACAATCACACAGCACCTGAGGTAACAAGCACATCTCGAGCCCCATTGTGCTCTCCATTGTTAATGCCAACTCAGTGTGTAAAACTCTTGTCGTCCAACTGCAAAACACTGGGACACAACAAGTTTCCGCGTCTCCATTGCACTGATCGTACTACGAAACGCTCCCCAAACTTGGCAATCACCCATGCAGATGACTTTTCCGACTTTACACGACGCTCACGCTAGTGACAGCCTTATTTACAGTTCGACGTCGCGCCAAAGCGAATGAGCACATTTCGCCTACGGCTTAGGCCGCTCTTCTAGTGTGGCTGCTCTGTGTCTGCAGGCAACGAGGGGCTGCAAGCTTCCTGTGTTCGCACCTATATCACCTGTGCTTGCTTGTCAGAGACAGACTATCGCAAAACATACAACTCACTCCATGAATTGATTGCTACGGCATCTGTTATCAGCAGTCACAACCAGCAACACCAGTAGCAGCCGACTGCACGCAAAGAATGGGAACGTGCAGTGGGATTTACGTGAAATCGGCGCAAGGCAGATCTTTCAGACTTAGGCTTGAGAATCATATGGGAACATTTGTACTGTTTCTAAATTAAGTGTAGGTGTGGGAGGAGGGTGCTTCCTGCGCACGAATAAAAGCACGCTCGCCAATTGTGGATGCTAATCGTTCGCTTGTATCTGCCTACACACCTCTGCCGGTTGGGAATTATTCCACTTGCATGGCAAGGAGCGCATGTAGGTGTGATAAAAATTCTGGAGGCGCTGGGTATCGATCCCAGTACCTCTCGCACGCTAAGCGAGCGCTCTACCATCTGAGCTACGCCCACCCCCCCGATAACTAGTAGTGCTACATACAGTCATATCAACGTCACAGACCCTTGCACTCCCATTATTCCGCAGACAAACGCTACACTCTATGTATCAGTGAGGGTGTCTTTCAGGTTTCGTGCATTCTGTATCGAATCGTAGTTGGCCACAATGAAAGTGGCACCCATAACGTCGAAAATAGAGTTCAGACACCGCTCTGAGTAAGACGAACGTGTTGTCCACCTCTAGACTTCAATGACGTTAAGCCGTGATACCTAAGACAGATCTGCACTCGATGACACCACGATAACAGCCGGTCCCCACACTTACATCTTGCTCTCCTTATGACAGTATACATCATATCAGCCTGTGACGCTGGTTTTGCAACTTCTTGCGTGCGTTTATGTTCGCCGCGACCAACACTTACCATGCACTGACCACAAAACATGGAGGAGCCGGGGCTTGAACCCGAGACCGTTCACACGCTAAGCGAACGAACTGCCAACTGAGCTACAGCTACACACGCGACCAAGCCTGGCTATTCTCCATTCTTTGCGACTCTGATGTGCACGGACACGATGGTTGGTTGGTTTGTAGCGGCGAAGGTACCAGAATACAAAGGCGCGGACACGTTCATATACACAAGAGTTCCAAGTAGTTTCGATGCTCTGGTATTACGAATGCAAATTCCGTCTGTTTTGAACGTCTTAAATTGAAAGGGCGGTCACAAATTGGTCCATTTCACTCCTTGTCGACAATCACACAGCACCTGAGGTAACAAGCACATCTCGAGCCCCATTGTGCTCTCCATTGTTCATGCCAACTCAGTGCCTCGCTCTTTGCTACTGTGTAAAACTCTTGTCGTCCAACTGCAAAACACTGGGACACAACAAGTTTCCGCGTCTCCATTGCACTGATCGTACTACGAAACGCTCCCCAAACTTGGCAATCACCCATGCAGATGACTTTTCCGACTTTTCGCGACGCTCACGCAACGCTCACGCTAGTGACAGCCTTATTTACAGTTCGACGTCGCGCCAAAGCGAATGAGCACATTTCGCCTACGGCTTAGGCCGCTCTTCTAGTGTGGCTGCTCTGTGTCTGCAGGCAGCGAGGGGCTGCAAGCTTCCTGTGTTCGCACCTATATCACCTGTGCTTGCTTGTCAGAGACAGACTATCGCAAAACATACAACTCACTCCATGAATTGATTGCTACGGCATCTGTTATCAGCAGTCACAACCAGCAACACCAGTAGCAGCCGACTGCACGCAAAGAATGGGAACGTGCAGTGGGATTTACGTGAAATCGGCGCAAGGCAGATCTTTCCGACGTAGGCTTGAGAATCTTATGGGAACATTTGTACTGTTTCTAAATTAAGTGTAGGTGTGGGAGGAGGGTGCTCCCTGCGCACGAATAGAAGCACGCTCGCCAATTATGGATGCTAATCGTTCGCTTGTATCTGCCTACACACCTCTGCCGGTTGGGAATTATTCCACTTGCATGGCAAGGTGCGCATGTAGGTGTGATAAAAATTCTGGAGGCGCTGGGTATCGATCCCAGTACCTCTCGCACGCTAAGTGAGCGCTCTACCATCTGAGCTACGCCCACCCCCCCGATAACTAGTAGTGCTACATACAGTCATATCAACGTCACAGACCCTTGCACTCCCATTATTCCGCAGACAAACGCTACTCTCTATGTATCAGTGAGGGTGTCTTTCAGGTTTCGTGCATTCTGTATCGAATCGTAGTTGGCCACAATGAAAGTGGCACCCATAACGTCGAAAATAGAGTTCAGACACCGCTCTGAGTAAGACGAACGTGTTGTCCACCTCTAGACTTCAATGACGTTAAGCCGTGATACCTAAGACAGATCTGCACTCGATGACACCACGATAACATCCGGTCCCCACACTTACATCTTGCTCTCCTTATGACAGTATACATCATATCGGCCTGTGACGCTTGTTTTGCAACTTCTTGCGTGCGTTTATGTTCGCCGCGACCAATACTTACCATGCACTGACCACAAAACATGGAGGAACCGGGGCTTGAACCCGAGACCGTTCACACGCTAAGCGAACGAACTGCCAACTGAGCTACAGCTACACACACGACCAAGCCTGGCTATTCTCCATTCTTTGCGACTCTGATGTGCACGGACACGATGGTTGGTTGGTTTGTAGCGGCGAAGGTACCAGAATACAAAGGCGCGGCCACGTTCATACACACAAGAGTTCCAAGTAGTTTCGATGCTCTGGTATTACGAATGCAAATTCCGTCTGTTTTGAACGTCTTAAATTGAAAGGGCGGTCACAAATTGGTCCATTTCACTCCTTGTCGACAATCACACAGCACCTGAGGTAACAAGCACATCTCGAGCCCCATTGTGCTCTCCATTGTTAATGCCAACTCAGTGTGTAAAACTCTTGTCGTCCAACTGCAAAACACTGGGACACAACAAGTTTCCGCGTCTCCATTGCACTGATCGTACTACGAAACGCTCCCCAAACTTGGCAATCACCCATGCAGATGACTTTTCCGACTTTACACGACGCTCACGCTAGTGACAGCCTTATTTACAGTTCGACGTCGCGCCAAAGCGAATGAGCACATTTCGCCTACGGCTTAGGCCGCTCTTCTAGTGTGGCTGCTCTGTGTCTGCAGGCAGCGAGGGGCTGCAAGCTTCCTGTGTTCGCACCTATATCACCTGTGCTTGCTTGTCAGAGACAGACTATCGCAAAACATACAACTCACTCCATGAATTGATTGCTACGGCATCTGTTATCAGCAGTCACAACCAGCAACACCAGTAGCAGCCGACTGCACGCAAAGAATGGGAACGTGCAGTGGGATTTACGTGAAATCGGCGCAAGGCAGATCTTTCAGACTTAGGCTTGAGAATCATATGGGAACATTTGTACTGTTTCTAAATTAAGTGTAGGTGTGGGAGGAGGGTGCTTCCTGCGCACGAATAAAAGCACGCTCGCCAATTGTGGATGCTAATCGTTCGCTTGTATCTGCCTACACACCTCTGCCGGTTGGGAATTATTCCACTTGCATGGCAAGGAGCGCATGTAGGTGTGATAAAAATTCTGGAGGCGCTGGGTATCGATCCCAGTACCTCTCGCACGCTAAGCGAGCGCTCTACCATCTGAGCTACGCCCACCCCCCCGATAACTAGTAGTGCTACATACAGTCATATCAACGTCACAGACCCTTGCACTCCCATTATTCCGCAGACAAACGCTACACTCTATGTATCAGTGAGGGTGTCTTTCAGGTTTCGTGCATTCTGTATCGAATCGTAGTTGGCCACAATGAAAGTGGCACCCATAACGTCGAAAATAGAGTTCAGACACCGCTCTGAGTAAGACGAACGTGTTGTCCACCTCTAGACTTCAATGACGTTAAGCCGTGATACCTAAGACAGATCTGCACTCGATGACACCACGATAACAGCCGGTCCCCACACTTACATCTTGCTCTCCTTATGACAGTATACATCATATCAGCCTGTGACGCTGGTTTTGCAACTTCTTGCGTGCGTTTATGTTCGCCGCGACCAACACTTACCATGCACTGACCACAAAACATGGAGGAGCCGGGGCTTGAACCCGAGACCGTTCACACGCTAAGCGAACGAACTGCCAAATGAGCTACAGCTACACACGCGACCAAGCCTGGCTATTCTCCATTCTTTGCGACTCTGATGTGCACGGACACGATGGTTGGTTGGTTTGTAGCGGCGAAGGTACCAGAATACAAAGGCGCGGACACGTTCATATACACAAGAGTTCCAAGTAGTTTCGATGCTCTGGTATTACGAATGCAAATTCCGTCTGTTTTGAACGTCTTACATTGAAAGGGCGGTCACAAATTGGTCCATTTCACTCCTTGTCGACAATCACACAGCACCTGAGGTAACAAGCACATCTCGAGCCCCATTGTGCTCTCCATTGTTCATGCCAACTCAGTGCCTCGCTCTTTGCTACTGTGTAAAACTCTTGTCGTCCAACTGCAAAACACTGGGACACAACAAGTTTCCGCGTCTCCATTGCACTGATCGTACTACGAAACGCTCCCCAAACTTGGCAATCACCCATGCAGATGACTTTTCCGACTTTTCGCGACGCTCACGCAACGCTCACGCTAGTGACAGCCTTATTTACAGTTCGACGTCGCGCCAAAGCGAATGAGCACATTTCGCCTACGGCTTAGGCCGCTCTTCTAGTGTGGCTGCTCTGTGTCTGCAGGCAGCGAGGGGCTGCAAGCTTCCTGTGTTCGCACCTATATCACCTGTTCTTCCTTGTCAGAGACAGACTATCGCAAAACATACAACTCACTCCATGAATTGATTGCTACGGCATCTGTTATCAGCAGTCACAACCAGCAACACCAGTAGCAGCCGACTGCACGCAAAGAATGGGAACGTGCAGTGGGATTTACGTGAAATCGGCGCAAGGCAGATCTTTCCGACGTAGGCTTGAGAATCTTATGGGAACATTTGTACTGTTTCTAAATTAAGTGTAGGTGTGGGAGGAGGGTGCTCCCTGCGCACGAATAGAAGCACGCTCGCCAATTATGGATGCTAATCGTTCGCTTGTATCTGCCTACACACCTCTGCCGGTTGGGAATTATTCCACTTGCATGGCAAGGTGCGCATGTAGGTGTGATAAAAATTCTGGAGGCGCTGGGTATCGATCCCAGTACCTCTCGCACGCTAAGTGAGCGCTCTACCATCTGAGCTACGCCCACCCCCCCGATAACTAGTAGTGCTACATACAGTCATATCAACGTCACAGACCCTTGCACTCCCATTATTCCGCAGACAAACGCTACTCTCTATGTATCAGTGAGGGTGTCTTTCAGGTTTCGTGCATTCTGTATCGAATCGTAGTTGGCCACAATGAAAGTGGCACCCATAACGTCGAAAATAGAGTTCAGACACCGCTCTGAGTAAGACGAACGTGTTGTCCACCTCTAGACTTCAATGACGTTAAGCCGTGATACCTAAGACAGATCTGCACTCGATGACACCACGATAACAGCCGGTCCCCACACTTACATCTTGCTCTCCTTATGACAGTATACATCATATCGGCCTGTGACGCTTGTTTTGCAACTTCTTGCGTGCGTTTATGTTCGCCGCGACCAATACTTACCATGCACTGACCACAAAACATGGAGGAACCGGGGCTTGAACCCGAGACCGTTCACACGCTAAGCGAACGAACTGCCAACTGAGCTACAGCTACACACACGACCAAGCCTGGCTATTCTCCATTCTTTGCGACTCTGATGTGCACGGACACGATGGTTGGTTGGTTTGTAGCGGCGAAGGTACCAGAATACAAAGGCGCGGACACGTTCATACACACAAGAGTTCCAAGTAGTTTCGATGCTCTGGTATTACGAATGCAAATTCCGTCTGTTTTGAACGTCTTAAATTGAAAGGGCGGTCACAAATTGGTCCATTTCACTCCTTGTCGACAATCACACAGCACCTGAGGTAACAAGCACATCTCGAGCCCCATTGTGCTCTCCATTGTTAATGCCAACTCAGTGTGTAAAACTCTTGTCGTCCAACTGCAAAACACTGGGACACAACAAGTTTCCGCGTCTCCATTGCACTGATCGTACTACGAAACGCTCCCCAAACTTGGCAATCACCCATGCAGATGACTTTTCCGACTTTACACGACGCTCACGCTAGTGACAGCCTTATTTACAGTTCGACGTCGCGCCAAAGCGAATGAGCACATTTCGCCTACGGCTTAGGCCGCTCTTCTAGTGTGGCTGCTCTGTGTCTGCAGGCAGCGAGGGGCTGCAAGCTTCCTGTGTTCGCACCTATATCACCTGTGCTTGCTTGTCAGAGACAGACTATCGCAAAACATACAACTCACTCCATGAATTGATTGCTACGGCATCTGTTATCAGCAGTCACAACCAGCAACACCAGTAGCAGCCGACTGCACGCAAAGAATGGGAACGTGCAGTGGGATTTACGTGAAATCGGCGCAAGGCAGATCTTTCAGACTTAGGCTTGAGAATCATATGGGAACATTTGTACTGTTTCTAAATTAAGTGTAGGTGTGGGAGGAGGGTGCTTCCTGCGCACGAGTAAAAGCACGCTCGCCAATTGTGGATGCTAATCGTTCGCTTGTATCTGCCTACACACCTCTGCCGGTTGGGAATTATTCCACTTGCATGGCAAGGAGCGCATGTAGGTGTGATAAAAATTCTGGAGGCGCTGGGTATCGATCCCAGTACCTCTCGCACGCTAAGCGAGCGCTCTACCATCTGAGCTACGCCCACCCCCCCGATAACTAGTAGTGCTACATACAGTCATATCAACGTCACAGACCCTTGCACTCCCATTATTCCGCAGACAAACGCTACACTCTATGTATCAGTGAGGGTGTCTTTCAGGTTTCGTGCATTCTGTATCGAATCGTAGTTGGCCACAATGAAAGTGGCACCCATAACGTCGAAAATAGAGTTCAGACACCGCTCTGAGTAAGACGAACGTGTTGTCCACCTCTAGACTTCAATGACGTTAAGCCGTGATACCTAAGACAGATCTGCACTCGATGACACCACGATAACAGCCGGTCCCCACACTTACATCTTGCTCTCCTTATGACAGTATACATCATATCAGTCTGTGACGCTGGTTTTGCAACTTCTTGCGTGCGATTATGTTCGCCGCGACCAACACTTACCATGCACTGACCACAAAACATGGAGGAGCCGGGGCTTGAACCCGAGACCGTTCACACGCTAAGCGAACGAACTGCCAACTGAGCTACAGCTACACACGCGACCAAGCCTGGCTATTCTCCATTCTTTGCGACTCTGATGTGCACGGACACGATGGTTGGTTGGTTTGTAGCGGCGAAGGTACCAGAATACAAAGGCGCGGACACGTTCATATACACAAGAGTTCCAAGTAGTTTCGATGCTCTGGTATTACGAATGCAAATTCCGTCTGTTTTGAACGTCTTAAATTGAAAGGGCGGTCACAAATTGGTCCATTTCACTCCTTGTCGACAATCACACAGCACCTGAGGTAACAAGCACATCTCGAGCCCCATTGTGCTCTCCATTGTTCATGCCAACTCAGTGCCTCGCTCTTTGCTACTGTGTAAAACTCTTGTCGTCCAACTGCAAAACACTGGGACACAACAAGTTTCCGCGTCTCCATTGCACTGATCGTACTACGAAACGCTCCCCAAACTTGGCAATCACCCATGCAGATGACTTTTCCGACTTTTCGCGACGCTCACGCATCGCTCACGCTAGTGACAGCCTTATTTACAGTTCGACGTCGCGCCAAAGCGAATGAGCACATTTCGCCTACGGCTTAGGCCGCTCTTCTAGTGTGGCTGCTCTGTGTCTGCAGGCAGCGAGGGGCTGCAAGCTTCCTGTGTTCGCACCTATATCACCTGTTCTTCCTTGTCAGAGACAGACTATCGCAAAACATACAACTCACTCCATGAATTGATTGCTACGGCATCTGTTATCAGCAGTCACAACCAGCAACACCAGTAGCAGCCGACTGCACGCAAAGAATGGGAACGTGCAGTGGGATTTACGTGAAATCGGCGCAAGGCAGATCTTTCCGACGTAGGCTTGAGAATCTTATGGGAACATTTGTACTGTTTCTAAATTAAGTGTAGGTGTGGGAGGAGGGTGCTCCCTGCGCACGAATAGAAGCACGCTCGCCAATTATGGATGCTAATCGTTCGCTTGTATCTGCCTACACACCTCTGCCGGTTGGGAATTATTCCACTTGCATGGCAAGGTGCGCATGTAGGTGTGATAAAAATTCTGGAGGCGCTGGGTATCGATCCCAGTACCTCTCGCACGCTAAGTGAGCGCTCTACCATCTGAGCTACGCCCACCCCCCCGATAACTAGTAGTGCTACATACAGTCATATCAACGTCACAGACCCTTGCACTCCCATTATTCCGCAGACAAACGCTACTCTCTATGTATCAGTGAGGGTGTCTTTCAGGTTTCGTGCATTCTGTATCGAATCGTAGTTGGCCACAATGAAAGTGGCACCCATAACGTCGAAAATAGAGTTCAGACACCGCTCTGAGTAAGACGAACGTGTTGTCCACCTCTAGACTTCAATGACGTTAAGCCGTGATACCTAAGACAGATCTGCACTCGATGACACCACGATAACATCCGGTCCCCACACTTACATCTTGCTCTCCTTATGACAGTATACATCATATCGGCCTGTGACGCTTGTTTTGCAACTTCTTGCGTGCGTTTATGTTCGCCGCGACCAATACTTACCATGCACTGACCACAAAACATGGAGGAACCGGGGCTTGAACCCGAGACCGTTCACACGCTAAGCGAACGAACTGCCAACTGAGCTACAGCTACACACACGACCAAGCCTGGCTATTCTCCATTCTTTGCGACTCTGATGTGCACGGACACGATGGTTGGTTGGTTTGTAGCGGCGAAGGTACCAGAATACAAAGGCGCGGCCACGTTCATACACACAAGAGTTCCAAGTAGTTTCGATGCTCTGGTATTACGAATGCAAATTCCGTCTGTTTTGAACGTCTTAAATTGAAAGGGCGGTCACAAATTGGTCCATTTCACTCCTTGTCGACAATCACACAGCACCTGAGGTAACAAGCACATCTCGAGCCCCATTGTGCTCTCCATTGTTAATGCCAACTCAGTGTGTAAAACTCTTGTCGTCCAACTGCAAAACACTGGGACACAACAAGTTTCCGCGTCTCCATTGCACTGATCGTACTACGAAACGCTCCCCAAACTTGGCAATCACCCATGCAGATGACTTTTCCGACTTTACACGACGCTCACGCTAGTGACAGCCTTATTTACAGTTCGACGTCGCGCCAAAGCGAATGAGCACATTTCGCCTACGGCTTAGGCCGCTCTTCTAGTGTGGCTGCTCTGTGTCTGCAGGCAGCGAGGGGCTGCAAGCTTCCTGTGTTCGCACCTATATCACCTGTGCTTGCTTGTCAGAGACAGACTATCGCAAAACATACAACTCACTCCATGAATTGATTGCTACGGCATCTGTTATCAGCAGTCACAACCAGCAACACCAGTAGCAGCCGACTGCACGCAAAGAATGGGAACGTGCAGTGGGATTTACGTGAAATCGGCGCAAGGCAGATCTTTCAGACTTAGGCTTGAGAATCATATGGGAACATTTGTACTGTTTCTAAATTAAGTGTAGGTGTGGGAGGAGGGTGCTTCCTGCGCACGAATAAAAGCACGCTCGCCAATTGTGGATGCTAATCGTTCGCTTGTATCTGCCTACACACCTCTGCCGGTTGGGAATTATTCCACTTGCATGGCAAGGAGCGCATGTAGGTGTGATAAAAATTCTGGAGGCGCTGGGTATCGATCCCAGTACCTCTCGCACGCTAAGCGAGCGCTCTACCATCTGAGCTACGCCCACCCCCCCGATAACTAGTAGTGCTACATACAGTCATATCAACGTCACAGACCCTTGCACTCCCATTATTCCGCAGACAAACGCTACACTCTATGTATCAGTGAGGGTGTCTTTCAGGTTTCGTGCATTCTGTATCGAATCGTAGTTGGCCACAATGAAAGTGGCACCCATAACGTCGAAAATAGAGTTCAGACACCGCTCTGAGTAAGACGAACGTGTTGTCCACCTCTAGACTTCAATGACGTTAAGCCGTGATACCTAAGACAGATCTGCACTCGATGACACCACGATAACAGCCGGTCCCCACACTTACATCTTGCTCTCCTTATGACAGTATACATCATATCAGCCTGTGACGCTGGTTTTGCAACTTCTTGCGTGCGTTTATGTTCGCCGCGACCAACACTTACCATGCACTGACCACAAAACATGGAGGAGCCGGGGCTTGAACCCGAGACCGTTCACACGCTAAGCGAACGAACTGCCAACTGAGCTACAGCTACACACGCGACCAAGCCTGGCTATTCTCCATTCTTTGCGACTCTGATGTGCACGGACACGATGGTTGGTTGGTTTGTAGCGGCGAAGGTACCAGAATACAAAGGCGCGGACACGTTCATATACACAAGAGTTCCAAGTAGTTTCGATGCTCTGGTATTACGAATGCAAATTCCGTCTGTTTTGAACGTCTTAAATTGAAAGGGCGGTCACAAATTGGTCCATTTCACTCCTTGTCGACAATCACACAGCACCTGAGGTAACAAGCACATCTCGAGCCCCATTGTGCTCTCCATTGTTCATGCCAACTCAGTGCCTCGCTCTTTGCTACTGTGTAAAACTCTTGTCGTCCAACTGCAAAACACTGGGACACAACAAGTTTCCGCGTCTCCATTGCACTGATCGTACTACGAAACGCTCCCCAAACTTGGCAATCACCCATGCAGATGACTTTTCCGACTTTTCGCGACGCTCACGCAACGCTCACGCTAGTGACAGCCTTATTTACAGTTCGACGTCGCGCCAAAGCGAATGAGCACATTTCGCCTACGGCTTAGGCCGCTCTTCTAGTGTGGCTGCTCTGTGTCTGCAGGCAGCGAGGGGCTGCAAGCTTCCTGTGTTCGCACCTATATCACCTGTTCTTCCTTGTCAGAGACAGACTATCGCAAAACATACAACTCACTCCATGAATTGATTGCTACGGCATCTGTTATCAGCAGTCACAACCAGCAACACCAGTAGCAGCCGACTGCACGCAAAGAATGGGAACGTGCAGTGGGATTTACGTGAAATCGGCGCAAGGCAGATCTTTCCGACGTAGGCTTGAGAATCTTATGGGAACATTTGTACTGTTTCTAAATTAAGTGTAGGTGTGGGAGGAGGGTGCTCCCTGCGCACGAATAGAAGCACGCTCGCCAATTATGGATGCTAATCGTTCGCTTGTATCTGCCTACACACCTCTGCCGGTTGGGAATTATTCCACTTGCATGGCAAGGTGCGCATGTAGGTGTGATAAAAATTCTGGAGGCGCTGGGTATCGATCCCAGTACCTCTCGCACGCTAAGTGAGCGCTCTACCATCTGAGCTACGCCCACCCCCCCGATAACTAGTAGTGCTACATACAGTCATATCAACGTCACAGACCCTTGCACTCCCATTATTCCGCAGACAAACGCTACTCTCTATGTATCAGTGAGGGTGTCTTTCAGGTTTCGTGCATTCTGTATCGAATCGTAGTTGGCCACAATGAAAGTGGCACCCATAACGTCGAAAATAGAGTTCAGACACCGCTCTGAGTAAGACGAACGTGTTGTCCACCTCTAGACTTCAATGACGTTAAGCCGTGATACCTAAGACAGATCTGCACTCGATGACACCACGATAACAGCCGGTCCCCACACTTACATCTTGCTCTCCTTATGACAGTATACATCATATCGGCCTGTGACGCTTGTTTTGCAACTTCTTGCGTGCGTTTATGTTCGCCGCGACCAATACTTACCATGCACTGACCACAAAACATGGAGGAACCGGGGCTTGAACCCGAGACCGTTCACACGCTAAGCGAACGAACTGCCAACTGAGCTACAGCTACACACACGACCAAGCCTGGCTATTCTCCATTCTTTGCGACTCTGATGTGCACGGACACGATGGTTGGTTGGTTTGTAGCGGCGAAGGTACCAGAATACAAAGGCGCGGACACGTTCATACACACAAGAGTTCCAAGTAGTTTCGATGCTCTGGTATTACGAATGCAAATTCCGTCTGTTTTGAACGTCTTAAATTGAAAGGGCGGTCACAAATTGGTCCATTTCACTCCTTGTCGACAATCACACAGCACCTGAGGTAACAAGCACATCTCGAGCCCCATTGTGCTCTCCATTGTTAATGCCAACTCAGTGTGTAAAACTCTTGTCGTCCAACTGCAAAACACTGGGACACAACAAGTTTCCGCGTCTCCATTGCACTGATCGTACTACGAAACGCTCCCCAAACTTGGCAATCACCCATGCAGATGACTTTTCCGACTTTACACGAGGCTCACGCTAGTGACAGCCTTATTTACAGTTCGACGTCGCGCCAAAGCGAATGAGCACATTTCGCCTACGGCTTAGGCCGCTCTTCTAGTGTGGCTGCTCTGTGTCTGCAGGCAGCGAGGGGCTGCAAGCTTCCTGTGTTCGCACCTATATCACCTGTGCTTGCTTGTCAGAGACAGACTATCGCAAAACATACAACTCACTCCATGAATTGATTGCTACGGCATCTGTTATCAGCAGTCACAACCAGCAACACCAGTAGCAGCCGACTGCACGCAAAGAATGGGAACGTGCAGTGGGATTTACGTGAAATCGGCGCAAGGCAGATCTTTCAGACTTAGGCTTGAGAATCATATGGGAACATTTGTACTGTTTCTAAATTAAGTGTAGGTGTGGGAGGAGGGTGCTTCCTGCGCACGAGTAAAAGCACGCTCGCCAATTGTGGATGCTAATCGTTCGCTTGTATCTGCCTACACACCTCTGCCGGTTGGGAATTATTCCACTTGCATGGCAAGGAGCGCATGTAGGTGTGATAAAAATTCTGGAGGCGCTGGGTATCGATCCCAGTACCTCTCGCACGCTAAGCGAGCGCTCTACCATCTGAGCTACGCCCACCCCCCCGATAACTAGTAGTGCTACATACAGTCATATCAACGTCACAGACCCTTGCACTCCCATTATTCCGCAGACAAACGCTACACTCTATGTATCAGTGAGGGTGTCTTTCAGGTTTCGTGCATTCTGTATCGAATCGTAGTTGGCCACAATGAAAGTGGCACCCATAACGTCGAAAATAGAGTTCAGACACCGCTCTGAGTAAGACGAACGTGTTGTCCACCTCTAGACTTCAATGACGTTAAGCCGTGATACCTAAGACAGATCTGCACTCGATGACACCACGATAACAGCCGGTCCCCACACTTACATCTTGCTCTCCTTATGACAGTATACATCATATCAGTCTGTGACGCTGGTTTTGCAACTTCTTGCGTGCGATTATGTTCGCCGCGACCAACACTTACCATGCACTGACCACAAAACATGGAGGAGCCGGGGCTTGAACCCGAGACCGTTCACACGCTAAGCGAACGAACTGCCAACTGAGCTACAGCTACACACGCGACCAAGCCTGGCTATTCTCCATTCTTTGCGACTCTGATGTGCACGGACACGATGGTTGGTTGGTTTGTAGCGGCGAAGGTACCAGAATACAAAGGCGCGGACACGTTCATATACACAAGAGTTCCAAGTAGTTTCGATGCTCTGGTATTACGAATGCAAATTCCGTCTGTTTTGAACGTCTTAAATTGAAAGGGCGGTCACAAATTGGTCCATTTCACTCCTTGTCGACAATCACACAGCACCTGAGGTAACAAGCACATCTCGAGCCCCATTGTGCTCTCCATTGTTCATGCCAACTCAGTGCCTCGCTCTTTGCTACTGTGTAAAACTCTTGTCGTCCAACTGCAAAACACTGGGACACAACAAGTTTCCGCGTCTCCATTGCACTGATCGTACTACGAAACGCTCCCCAAACTTGGCAATCACCCATGCAGATGACTTTTCCGACTTTACGCGACGCTCACGCAACGCTCACGCTAGTGACAGCCTTATTTACAGTTCGACGTCGCGCCAAAGCGAATGAGCACATTTCGCCTACGGCTTAGGCCGCTCTTCTAGTGTGGCTGCTCTGTGTCTGCAGGCAGCGAGGGGCTGCAAGCTTCCTGTGTTCGCACCTATATCACCTGTGCTTCCTTGTCAGAGACAGACTATCGCAAAACATACAACTCACTCCATGAATTGATTGCTACGGCATCTGTTATCAGCAGTCACAACCAGCAACACCAGTAGCAGCCGACTGCACGCAAAGAATGGGAACGTGCAGTGGGATTTACGTGAAATCGGCGCAAGGCAGATCTTTCCGACGTAGGCTTGAGAATCTTATGGGAACATTTTTACTGTTTCTAAATTAAGTGTAGGTGTGGGAGGTGGGTGCTTCCTGCGCACGAATAAAAGCACGCTCGCCAATAGTGGATGCTAATCGTTCGCTTGTATCTGCCTACACACCTCTGCCGGTTGGGAATTATTCCACTTGCATGGCAAGGTGCGCATGTAGGTGTGATAAAAATTCTGGAGGCGCTGGGTATCGATCCCAGTACCTCTCGCACGCTAAGCGAGCGCTCTACCATCTGAGCTACGCCCACCCCCCCGATAACTAGTAGTGCTACATACAGTCATATCAACGTCACAGACCCTTGCACTCCCATTATTCCGCAGACAAACGCTACTCTCTATGTATCAGTGAGGGTGTCTTTCAGGTTTCGTGCATTCTGTATCGAATCGTAGTTGGCCACAATGGAAGTGGCACCCATAACGTCGAAAATAGAGTTCAGACACCGCTCTGAGTAAGACGAACGTGTTGTCCACCTCTAGACTTCAATGACGTTAAGCCGTGATACCTAAGACAGATCTGCACTCGATGACACCACGATAACAGCCGGTCCCCACACTTACATCTTGCTCTCCTTATGACAGTATACATCATATCAGCCTGTGACGCTGGTTTTGCAACTTCTTGCGTGCGTTTATGTTCGCCGCGACCAACACTTACCATGCACTGACCACAAAACATGGAGGAACCGGGGCTTGAACCCGAGACCGTTCACACGCTAAGCGAACGAACTGCCAACTGAGCTACAGCTACACACACGACCAAGCCTGGCTATTCTCCATTCTTTGCGACTCTGATGTGCACGGACACGATGGTTGGTTGGTTTGTAGCGGCGAAGGTACCAGAATACAAAGGCGCGGCCACGTTCATACACACAAGAGTTCCAAGTAGTTTCGATGCTCTGGTATTACGAATGCAAATTCCGTCTGTTTTGAACGTCTTAAATTGAAAGGGCGGTCACAAATTGGTCCATTTCACTCCTTGTCGACAATCACACAGCACCTGAGGTAACAAGCACATCTCGAGCCCCATTGTGCTCTCCATTGTTAATGCCAACTCAGTGTGTAAAACTCTTGTCGTCCAACTGCAAAACACTGGGACACAACAAGTTTCCGCGTCTCCATTGCACTGATCGTACTACGAAACGCTCCCCAAACTTGGCAATCACCCATGCAGATGACTTTTCCGACTTTACACGACGCTCACGCTAGTTACAGCCTTATTTACAGTTCGACGTCGCGCCAAAGCGAATGAGCACATTTCGCCTACGGCTTAGGCCGCTCTTCTAGTGTGGCTGCTCTGTGTCTGCAGGCAGCGAGGGGCTGCAAGCTTCCTGTGTTCGCACCTATATCACCTGTGCTTGCTTGTCAGAGACAGACTATCGCAAAACATACAACTCACTCCATGAATTGATTGCTACGGCATCTGTTATCAGCAGTCACAACCAGCAACACCAGTAGCAGCCGACTGCACGCAAAGAATGGGAACGTGCAGTGGGATTTACGTGAAATCGGCGCAAGGCTGATCTTTCAGACTTAGGCTTGAGAATCATATGGGAACATTTGTACTGTTTCTAAATTAAGTGTAGGTGTGGGAGGAGGGTGCTTCCTGCGCACGAATAAAAGCACGCTCGCCAATTGTGGATGCTAATCGTTCGCTTGTATCTGCCTACACACCTCTGCCGGTTGGGAATTATTCCACTTGCATGGCAAGGAGCGCATGTAGGTGTGATAAAAATTCTGGAGGCGCTGGGTATCGATCCCAGTACCTCTCGCACGCTAAGCGAGCGCTCTACCATCTGAGCTACGCCCACCCCCCCGATAACTAGTAGTGCTACATACAGTCATATCAACGTCACAGACCCTTGCACTCCCATTATTCCGCAGACAAACGCTACACTCTATGTATCAGTGAGGGTGTCTTTCAGGTTTCGTGCATTCTGTATCGAATCGTAGTTGGCCACAATGAAAGTGGCACCCATAACGTCGAAAATAGAGTTCAGACACCGCTCTGAGTAAGACGAACGTGTTGTCCACCTCTAGACTTCAATGACGTTAAGCCGTGATACCTAAGACAGATCTGCACTCGATGACACCACGATAACAGCCGGTCCCCACACTTACATCTTGCTCTCCTTATGACAGTATACATCATATCAGCCTGTGACGCTGGTTTTGCAACTTCTTGCGTGCGATTATGTTCGCCGCGACCAACACTTACCATGCACTGACCACAAAACATGGAGGAGCCGGGGCTTGAACCCGAGACCGTTCACACGCTAAGCGAACGAACTGCCAACTGAGCTACAGCTACACACGCGACCAAGCCTGGCTATTCTCCATTCTTTGCGACTCTGATGTGCACGGACACGATGGTTGGTTGGTTTGTAGCGGCGAAGGTACCAGAATACAAAGGCGCGGACACGTTCATATACACAAGAGTTCCAAGTAGTTTCGATGCTCTGGTATTACGAATGCAAATTCCGTCTGTTTTGAACGTCTTAAATTGAAAGGGCGGTCACAAATTGGTCCATTTCACTCCTTGTCGACAATCACACAGCACCTGAGGTAACAAGCACATCTCGAGCCCCATTGTGCTCTCCATTGTTCATGCCAACTCAGTGCCTCGCTCTTTGCTACTGTGTAAAACTCTTGTCGTCCAACTGCAAAACACTGGGACACAACAAGTTCCCGCGTCTCCATTGCACTGATCGTACTACGAAACGCTCCCCAAACTTGGCAATCACCCATGCAGATGACTTTTCCGACTTTTCGCGACGCTCACGCAACGCTCACGCTAGTGACAGCCTTATTTACAGTTCGACGTCGCGCCAAAGCGAATGAGCACATTTCGCCTACGGCTTAGGCCGCTCTTCTAGTGTGGCTGCTCTGTGTCTGCAGGCAGCGAGGGGCTGCAAGCTTCCTGTGTTCGCACCTATATCACCTGTTCTTCCTTGTCAGAGACAGACTATCGCAAAACATACAACTCACTCCATGAATTGATTGCTACGGCATCTGTTATCAGCAGTCACAACCAGCAACACCAGTAGCAGCCGACTGCACGCAAAGAATGGGAACGTGCAGTGGGATTTACGTGAAATCGGCGCAAGGCAGATCTTTCCGACGTAGGCTTGAGAATCTTATGGGAACATTTGTACTGTTTCTAAATTAAGTGTAGGTGTGGGAGGAGGGTGCTCCCTGCGCACGAATAGAAGCACGCTCGCCAATTATGGATGCTAATCGTTCGCTTGTATCTGCCTACACACCTCTGCCGGTTGGGAATTATTCCACTTGCATGGCAAGGTGCGCATGTAGGTGTGATAAAAATTCTGGAGGCGCTGGGTATCGAGCCCAGTACCTCTCGCACGCTAAGTGAGCGCTCTACCATCTGAGCTACGCCCACCCCCCCGATAACTAGTAGTGCTACATACAGTCATATCAACGTCACAGACCCTTGCACTCCCATTATTCCGCAGACAAACGCTACTCTCTATGTATCAGTGAGGGTGTCTTTCAGGTTTCGTGCATTCTGTATCGAATCGTAGTTGGCCACAATGAAAGTGGCACCCATAACGTCGAAAATAGAGTTCAGACACCGCTCTGAGTAAGACGAACGTGTTGTCCACCTCTAGACTTCAATGACGTTAAGCCGTGATACCTAAGACAGATCTGCACTCGATGACACCACGATAACAGCCGGTCCCCACACTTACATCTTGCTCTCCTTATGACAGTATACATCATATCGGCCTGTGACGCTTGTTTTGCAACTTCTTGCGTGCGTTTATGTTCGCCGCGACCAACACTTACCATGCACTGACCACAAAACATTGGAGGAACCGGGGCTTGAACCCGAGACCGTTCACACGCTAAGCGAACGAACTGCCAACTGAGCTACAGCTACACACACGACCAAGCCTGGCTATTCTCCATTCTTTGCGACTCTGATGTGCACGGACACGATGGTTGGTTGGTTTGTAGCGGCGAAGGTACCAGAATACAAAGGCGCGGACACGTTCATACACACAAGAGTTCCAAGTAGTTTCGATGCTCTGGTATTACGAATGCAAATTCCGTCTGTTTTGAACGTCTTAAATTGAAAGGGCGGTCACAAATTGGTCCATTTCACTCCTTGTCGACAATCACACAGCACCTGAGGTAACAAGCACATCTCGAGCCCCATTGTGCTCTCCATTGTTCATGCCAACTCAGTGTGTAAAACTGTTGTCGTCCAACTGCAAAACACTGGGACACAACAAGTTTCCGCGTCTCCATTGCACTGATCGTACTACGAAACGCTCCCCAAACTTGGCAATCACCCATGCAGATGACTTTTCCGACTTTACACGACGCTCACGATAGTGACAGCCTTATTTACAGTTCGACGTCGCGCCAAAGCGAATGAGCACATTTCGCCTACGGCTTAGGCCGCTCTTCTAGTGTGGCTGCTCTGTGTCTGCAGGCAGCGAGGGGCTGCAAGCTTCCTGTGTTCGCACCTATATCACCTGTGCTTGCTTGTCAGAGACAGACTATCGCAAAACATACAACTCACTCCATGAATTGATTGCTACGGCATCTGTTATCAGCAGTCACAACCAGCAACACCAGTAGCAGCCGACTGCACGCAAAGAATGGGAACGTGCAGTGGGATTTACGTGAAATCGGCGCAAGGCAGATCTTTCCGACGTAGGCTTGAGAATCTTATGGGAACATTTGTACTGTTTCTAAATTAAGTGTAGGTGTGGGAGGAGGGTGCTTCCTGCGCACGAATAAAAGCATGCTCGCCAATTGTGGATGCTAATCGTTCGCTTGTATCTGCCTACACACCTCTGCCGGTTGGGAATTATTCCACTTGCATGGCAAGGTGCGCATGTAGGTGTGATAAAAATACTGGAGGCGCTGGGTATCGATCCCAGTACCTCTCGCACGCTAAGCGAGCGCTCTACCATCTGAGCTACGCCCACCCAACCTGATAACTAGTGGTGCTACATACAGTCATATCAACGTCACAGACCCTTGCACTCCCATTATTCCGCAGACAAACACTACTCTCTATGTATCAGTGAGGGTGTCTTTCAGGTTTCGTGCATTCTGTATCGAATCGTAGTTGGCCACAATGAAAGTGGCACCCATAACGTCGAAAATAGAGTTCAGACACCGCTCTGAGTAAGACGAACGTGTTGTCCACCTCTAGACTTCAATGACGTTAAGCCGTGATACCTAAGACAGATCTGCACTCGATGACACCACCATAACAGCCGGTCCCCACACTTACATCTTGCTCTCCTTATGACAGTATACATCATATCAGTCTGTGACGCTGGTTTTGCAACTTCTTGCGTGCGTTTATGTTCGCCGCGACCAACACTTACCATGCACTGACCACAAAACATGGAGGAGCCGGGGCTTGAACCCGAGACCGTTCACACGCTAAGCGAACGATCTGCCAACTGAGCGACAGCTACACACACGATCAAGCCTGGCTATTCTCCATTCTTTGCGACTCTGATGTGCACGGACACGATGGTTGGTTCGTTTGTAGCGGCGAAGGTACCAGAATACAAAGGCGCGGACACGTTCATATACACAAGAGTTTCAAGTAGTTTCGATGCTCTGGTATTACGAATGCAAATTCCGTCTGTTTTGAACGTCTTAAATTGAAAGGGCGGTCACAAATTGGTCCATTTCACTCCTTGTCGACAATCACACAGCACCTGAGGTAACAAGCACATCTCGAGCCCCATTGTGCTCTCCATTGTTCATGCCAACTCAGTGTGTAAAACTCTTGTCGTCCAACAGCAAAACACTGGGACACAACAAGTTTCCGCGTCTCCATTGCACTGATCGTACTACGAAACGCTCCCCAAACTTGGCAATCACCCATGCAGATGACTTTTCCGACTTTACACGACGCTCACGCTAGTGACAGCCTTATTTACAGTTCGACGTCGCGCCAAAGCGAATGAGCACATTTCGCCTACGGCTTAGGCCGCTCTTCTAGTGTGGCTGCTCTGTGTCTGCAGGCAGCGAGGGGCTGCAAGCTTCCTGTGTTCGCACCTATATCACCTGTGCTTCCTTGTCAGAGACAGACTATCGCAAAACATACAACTCACTCCATGAATTGATTGCTACGGCATCTGTTATCAGCAGTCACAACCAGCAACACCAGTAGCAGCCGACTGCACGCAAAGAATGGGAACGTGCAGTGGGATTTACGTGAAATCGGCGCAAGGCAGATCTTTCCGACGTAGGCTTGAGAATCTTATGGGAACATTTGTACTGTTTCTAAATTAAGTGTAGGTGTGGGAGGTGGGTGCTTCCTGCGCACGAATAAAAGCACGCTCGCCAATTGTGGATGCTAATCGTTCGCTTGTATCTGCCTACACACCTCTGCCGGTTGGGAATTATTCCACTTGCATGGCAAGGTGCGCATGTAGGTGTGATAAAAATTCTGGAGGCGCTGGGTATCGATCCCAATACCTCTCGCACGCTAAGCGAGAGCTCTACCATCTGAGCTACGCCCACCCCTCCGATAACTAGTAGTGATACATACAGTCATATCAACGTCACAGACCCTTGCACTCCCATTATTCCGCAGACAAACACTACTCTCTATGTATCAGTGAGGGTGTCTTTCAGGTTTCGTGCAATCTGTATCGAATCGTAGTTGGCCACAATGAAAGTGGCACCCATAACGTCGAAAATAGAGTTCAGACACCGCTCTGAGTAAGACGAACGTGTTGTCCACCTCTAGACTTCAATGACGTTAAGCCGTGATACCTAAGACAGATCTGCACTCGATGACACCACGATAACAGCCGGTCCCCACACTTACATCTTGCTCTCCTTACGACAGTATACATCATATCAGTCTGTGACGCTGGTTTTGCAACTTCTTGCGTGCGTTTATGTTCGCCGCGACCAACACTTACCATGCACTGACCACAAAACATGGAGGAGCCGGGGCTTGAACCCGAGACCGTTCACACGCTAAGCGAACGATCTGCAACTGAGCGACAGCTACACACACGATCAAGCCTGGCTATTCTCCATTCTTTGCGACTCTGATGTGCACGGACACGATGGTTGGTTGGTTTGTAGCGGCGAAGGTACCAGAATACAAAGGCGCGGACACGTTCATATACACAAGAGTTCCAAGTAGTTTCGATGCTCTGGTATTACGAATGCAAATTCCGTCTGTTTTGAACGTCTTAAATTGAAAGGGCGGTCACAAATTGGTCCATTTCACTCCTTGTCGACAATCACACAGCACCTGAGGTAACAAGCACATCTCGAGCCCCATTGTGCTCTCCATTGTTCATGCCAACTCAGTGCCTCGCTCTTTGCTACTGTGTAAAACTCTTGTCGTCCAACTGCAAAACACTGGGACACAACAAGTTTCCGCGTCTCCATTGCACTGATCGTACTACGAAACGCTCCCCAAACTTGGCAATCACGCATGCAGATGACTTTTCCGACTTTACACGACGCTCACGCTAGTGACAGCCTTATTTACAGTTCGACGTCGCGCCAAAGCGAATGAGCACATTTCGCCTACGGCTTAGGCCGCTCTTCTAGTGTGGCTGCTCTGTGTCTGCAGGCAGCGAGGGGCTGCAAGCTTCCTGTGTTCGCACCTATATCACCTGTGCTTCCTTGTCAGAGACAGACTATCGCAAAACATACAACTCACTCCATGAATTGATTGCTACGGCATCTGTTATCAGCAGTCACAACGAGCAACACCAGTAGCAGCCGACTGCACGCAAAGAATGGGAACGTGCAGTGGGATTTACGTGAAATCGGCGCAAGGCAGATCTTTCCGACGTAGGCTTGAGAATCTTATGGGAACATTTGTACTGTTTCTAAATTAAGTGTAGGTGTGGGAGGAGGGTGCTTCCTGCGCACGAATAAAAGCACGCTCGCCAATTGTGGATGCTAATCGTTCGCTTGTATCTGCCTACACACCTCTGCCGGTTGGGAATTATTCCACTTGCATGGCAAGGTGCGCATGTAGGTGTGATAAAAATTCTGGAGGCGCTGGGTATCGATCCCAGTACCTCTCGCACGCTAAGCGAGCGCTCTACCATCTGAGCTACGCCCACCTCCCCCCAATAACTAGTAGTGCTACATACAGTCATATCAACGTCACAGACCCTTGCACTCCCATTATTCCGCAGACAAACACTACTCTCTATGTATCAGTGAGGGTGTCTTTCAGGTTTCGTGCATTCTGTATCGAATCGTAGTTGGCCACAATGAAAGTGGCACCCATAACGTCGAAAATAGAGTTCAGACACCGCTCTGAGTAAGACGAACGTGGTGTCCACCTCTAGACTTCAATGACGTTAAGCCGTGATACCTAAGACAGATCTGCACTCGATGACACCACCATAACAGCCGGTCCCCACACTTACATCTTGCTCTCCTTATGACAGTATACATCATATCAGTCTGTGACGCTGGTTTTGCAACTTCTTGCGTGCGTTTATGTTCGCCGCGACCAACACTTACCATGCACTGACCACAAAACATGGAGGAGCCGGGGCTTGAACCCGAGACCGTTCACACGCTAAGCGAACGATCTGCCAACTGAGCGACAGCTACACACACGATCAAGCCTGGCTATTCTCCATTCTTTGCGACTCTGATGTGCACGGACACGATGGTTGGTTCGTTTGTAGCGGCGAAGGTACCAGAATACAAAGGCGCGGACAGGTTCATATACACAAGAGTTCCAAGTAGTTTCGATGTTCTGGTATTACGAATGCAAATTCCGTCTGTTTTGAACGTCTTAAATTGAAAGGGCGGTCACAAATTGGTCCATTTCACTCCTTGTCGACAATCACCCAGCACCTGAGGTAACAAGCACATCTCGAGCCCCATTGTGCTCTCCACTGTTCATGCCAACTCAGTGTGTAAACCTCTTGTCGTCCAACTGCAAAACACTGGGACACAACAAGTTTCCGCGTCTCCATTGCACTGATCGTACTACGAAACGCTCCCCAAACTTGGCAATCACCCATGCAGATGACTTTTCCGACTTTACACGACGCTCACGCTAGTGACAGCCTTATTTACAGTTCGACGTCGCGCCAAAGCGAATGAGCACATTTCGCCTACGGCTTAGGCCGCTCTTCTAGTGTGGCTGCTCTGTGTCTGCAGGCAGCGAGGGGCTGCAAGCTTCCTGTGTTCGCACCTATATCACCTGTGCTTCCTTGTCAGAGACAGACTATCGCAAAACATACAACTCACTCCATGAATTGATTGCTACGGCATCTGTTATCAGCAGTCACAACCAGCAACACCAGTAGCAGCCGACTGCACGCAAAGAATGGGAACGTGCAGTGGGATTTACGTGAAATCGGCGCAAGGCAGATCTTTCCGACGTAGGCTTGAGAATCTTATGGGAACATTTGTACTGTTTCTAAATTAAGTGTAGGTGTGGGAGGTGGGTGCTTCCTGCGCACGAATAAAAGCACGCTCGCCAATTGTGGATGCTAATCGTTCGCTTGTATCTGCCTACACACCTCTGCCGGTTGGGAATTATTCCACTTGCATGGCAAGGTGCGCATGTAGGTGTGATAAAAATTCTGGAGGCGCTGGTTATCGATCCGAATACCTCTCGCACGCTAAGCGAGAGCTCTACCATCTGAGCTACGCCCACCCCTCCGATAACTAGTAGTGCTACATACAGTCATATCAACGTCACAGACACTTGCACTCCCATTATTCCGCAGACAAACACTACTCTCTATGTATCAGTGAGGGTGTCTTTCAGGTTTCGTGCATTCTGTATCGAATCGTAGTTGGCCACAATGAAAGTGGCACCCATAACGTCGAAAATAGAGTTCAGACACCGCTCTGAGTAAGACGAACGTGGTGTCCACCTCTAGACTTCAATGACGTTAAGCCGTGATACCTAAGACAGATCTGCACTCGATGACACCACCATAACAGCCGGTCCCCACACTTACATCTTGCTCTCCTTATGACAGTATACATCATATCAGTCTGTGACGCTGGTTTTGCAACTTCTTGCGTGCGTTTATGTTCGCCGCGACCAACACTTACCATGCACTGACCACAAAACATGGAGGAGCCGGGGCTTGAACCCGAGACCGTTCACACGCTAAGCGAACGATCTGCCAACTGAGCTACAGCTACACACACGACCAAGCCTGGCTATTCTCCATTCTTTGCGACTCTGATGTGCACGGACACGATGGTTGGTTGGTTTGTAGCGGCGAAGGTACCAGAATACAAAGGCGCGGACACGTTCATATACACAAGAGTTCCAAGTAGTTTCGATGCTCTGGTATTACGAATGCAAATTCCGTCTGTTTTGAACGTCTTAAATTGAAAGGGCGGTCACAAATTGGTCCATTTCACTCCTTGTCGACAATCACACAGCACCTGAGGTAACAAGCACATCTCGAGCCCCATTGTGCTCTCCATTGTTCATGCCAACTCAGTGCCTCGCTCTTTGCTACTGTGTAAAACTCTTGTCGTCCAACTGCAAAACACTGGGACACAACAAGTTTCCGCGTCTCCATTGCACTGATCGTACTACGAAACGCTCCCCAAACTTGGCAATCACGCATGCAGATGACTTTTCCGACTTTACACGACGCTCACGCTAGTGACAGCCTTATTTACAGTTCGACGTCGCGCCAAAGCGAATGAGCACATTTCGCCTACAGCTTAGGCCGCTCTTCTAGTGTGGCTGCTCTGTGTCTGCAGGCAGCGAGGGGCTGCAAGCTTCCTGTGTTCGCACCTATATCACCTGCGCTTCCTTGTCAGAGACAGACTATCGCAAAACATACAACTCACTCCATGAATTGATTGCTACGGCATCTGTTATCAGCAGTCACAACGAGCAACACCAGTAGCAGCCGACTGCACGCAAAGAATGGGAACGTGCAGTGGGATTTACGTGAAATCGGCGCAAGGCAGATCTTTCCGACGTAGGCTTGAGAATCTTATGGGAACATTTGTACTGTTTCTAAATTAAGTGTAGGTGTGGGAGGAGGGTGCTTCCTACACACGAATAAAAGCACACTCGCCAATTGTGGATGCTAATCGTTCGCTTGTATCTGCCTACACACCTCTGCCGGTTGGGAATTATTCCACTTGCATGGCAAGGTGCGCATGTAGGTGTGATAAAAATTCTGGAGGCGCTGGGTATCGATCCCAGTACCTCTCGCACGCTAAGCGAGCGCTCTACCATCTGAGCTACGCCCACCCCCCCGATAACTAGTAGTGCTACATACAGTCATATCAACGTCACAGACCTTTGCACTCCCATTATTCCGCAGACAAACACTACTCTCTATGTATCAGTGAGGGTGTCTTTCAGGTTTCGTGCATTCTGTATCTAATCGTAGTTGGCCACAATGAAATTGGCACCCATAACGTCGAAAATAGAGTTCAGACACCGCTCTGAGTAAGACGAACGTGTTGTCCACCTCTAGACTTCAATGACGTTAAGCCGTGATACCTAAGACAGATCTGCACTCGATGACACCACGATAACAGCCGGTCCCCACACTTACATCTTGCTCTCCTTACGACAGTATACATCATATCAGTCTGTGACGCTGGTTTTGCAACTTCTTTCGTGCGTTTATGTTCGCCGCGACCAACACTTACCATGCACTGACCACAAAACATGGAGGAGCCGGGGCTTGAACCCGAGACCGTTCACACGCTAAGCGAACGATCTGCCAACTGAGCGACAGCTACACACACGATCAAGCCTGGCTATTCTCCATTCTTTGCGACTCTGATGTGCACGGACACGATGGTTGGTTCGTTTGTAGCGGCGAAGGTACCAGAATAAAAAGGCGCGGACACGTTCATATACACAAGAGTTCCAAGTAGTTTCGATGCTCTGGTATTACGAATGCAAATTCCGTCTGTTTTGAACGTCTTAAATTGAAAGGGCGGTCACAAATTGGTCCATTTCACTCCTTGTCGACAATCACACAGCACCTGAGGTAACAAGCACATCTCGAGCCCCATTGTGCTCTCCACTGTTCATGCCAACTCAGTGTGTAAACCTCTTGTCGTCCAACTGCAAAACACTGGGACACAACAAGTTTCCGCGTCTCCATTGCACTGATCGTACTACGAAACGCTCCCCAAACTTGGCAATCACCCATGCAGATGACTTTTCCGACTTTACACGACGCTCACGCTAGTGACAGCCTTATTTACAGTTCGACGTCGCGCCAAAGCGAATGAGCACATTTCGCCGACGGCTTAGGCCGCTCTTCTAGTGTGGCTGCTCTGTGTCTGCAGGCAGCGAGGGGCTGCAAGCTTCCTGTGTTCGCACCTATATCACCTGTGCTTCCTTGTCAGAGACAGACTATCGCAAAACATACAACTCACTCCATGAATTGATTGCTACGGCATCTGTTATCAGCAGTCACAACCAGCAACACCAGTAGCAGCCGACTGCACGCAAAGAATGGGAACGTGCAGTGGGATTTACGTGAAATCGGCGCAAGGCAGATCTTTCCGACGTAGGCTTGAGAATCTTATGGGAACATTTGTACTGTTTCTAAATTAAGTGTAGGTGTGGGAGGTGGGTGCTTCCTGCGCACGAATAAAAGCACGCTCGCCAATTGTGGATGCTAATCGTTCGCTTGTATCTGCCTACACACCTCTGCCGGTTGGGAATTATTCCACTTGCATGGCAAGGTGCGCATGTAGGTGTGATAAAAATTCTGGAGGCGCTGGGTATCGATCTCAATACCTCTCGCACGCTAAGCGAGAGCTCTACCATCTGAGCTACGCCCACCCCTCCGATAACTAGTAGTGATACATACAGTCATATCAACGTCACAGACCCTTGCACTCCCATTATTCCGCAGACAAACACTACTCTCTATGTATCAGTGAGGGTGTCTTTCAGGTTTCGTGCAATCTGTATCGAATCGTAGTTGGCCACAATGAAAGTGGCACCCATAACGTCGAAAATAGAGTTCAGACACCGCTCTGAGTAAGACGAACGTGTTGTCCACCTCTAGACTTCAATGACGTTAAGCCGTGATACCTAAGACAGATCTGCACTCGATGACACCACGATAACAGCCGGTCCCCACACTTACATCTTGCTCTCCTTATGACAGTATACATCATATCAGTCTGTGACGCTGGTTTTGCAACTTCTTGCGTGCGTTTATGTTCGCCGCGACCAACACTTACCATGCACTGACCACAAAACATGGAGGAGCCGGGGCTTGAACCCGAGACCGTTCACACGCTAAGCGAACGATCTGCCAACTGAGCGACAGCTACACACACGATCAAGCCTGGCTATTCTCCATTCTTTGCGACTCTGATGTGCACGGACACGACGGTTGGTTCGTTTGTAGCGGCGAAGGTACCAGAATACAAAGGCGCGGACACGTTCATATACACAAGAGTTCCAAGTAGTTTCGATGCTCTGGTATTACGAATGCAAATTCCGTCTGTTTTGAACGTCTTAAATTGAAAGGGTGGTCACAAATTGGTCCATTTCACTCCTTGTCGACAATCACACAGCACCTGAGGTAACAAGCACATCTCGAGCCCCATTGTGCTCTCCATTGTTCATGCCAACTCAGTGTGTAAAACTCTTGTCGTCCAACTGCAAAACACTGGGACACAACAAGTTTCCGCGTCTCCATTGCACTGATCGTACTACGAAACGCTCCCCAAACTTGGCAATCACCCATGCAGATGACTTTTCCGACTTTACACGACGCTCACGCTAGTGACAGCCTTATTTACAGTTCGACGTCGCGCCAAAGCGAATGAGCACATTTCGCCTACGGCTTAGGCCGCTCTTCTAGTGTGGCTGCTCTGTGTCTGCAGGCAGCGAGGGGCTGCAAGCTTCCTGTGTTCGCACCTATATCACCTGTGCTTCCTTGTCAGAGACAGACTATCGCAAAACATACAACTCACTCCATGAATTGATTGCTACGGCATCTGTTATCAGCAGTCACAACCAGCAACACCAGTAGCAGCCGACTGCACGCAAAGAATGGGAACGTGCAGTGGGATTTACGTGAAATCGGCGCAAGGCAGATCTTTCCGACGTAGGCTTGAGAATCTTATGGGAACATTTGTACTGTTTCTAAATTAAGTGTAGGTGTGGGAGGAGGGTGCTTCCTGCGCACGAATAAAAGCACGCTCGCCAATTGTGGATGCTAATCGTTCGCTTGTATCTGCCTACACACCTCTGCCGGTTGGGAATTATTCCACTTGCATGGCAAGGTGCGCATGTAGGTGTGATAAAAATTCTGGATGCGCTGGGTATCGATCCCAGTACCTCTCGCACGCTAAGCGAGCGCTCTACCATCTGAGCTACGCCCAACCCCCCAATAACTAGTAGTGCTACATACAGTCATATCAACGTCACAGACCCTTGCACTCCCATTATTCCGCAGACAAACACTACTCTCTATGTATCAGTGAGGGTGTCTTTCAGGTTTCGTGCATTCTGTATCGAATCGTAGTTGGCCACAATGAAAGTGGCACCCATAACGTCGAAAATAGAGTTCAGACACCGCTCTGAGTAAGACGAACGTGGTGTCCACCTCTAGACTTCAATGACGTTAAGCCGTGATACCTAAGACAGATCTGCACTCGATGACACCACCATAACAGCCGGTCCCCACACTTACATCTTGCTCTCCTTATGACAGTATACATCATATCAGTCTGTGACGCTGGTTTTGCAACTTCTTGCGTGCGTTTATGTTCGCCGCGACCAACACTTACCATGCACTGACCACAAAACATGGAGGAGCCGGGGCTTGAACCCGAGACCGTTCACACGCTAAGCGAACGATCTGCCAACTGAGCTACAGCTACACACACGACCAAGCCTGGCTATTCTCCATTCTTTGCGACTCTGATGTGCACGGACACGATGGTTGGCTGGTTTGTAGCGGCGAAGGTACCAGAATACAAAGGCGCGGACACGTTCATATACACAAGAGTTCCAAGTAGTTTCGATGCTCTGGTATTACGAATGCAAATTCCGTCTGTTTTGAACGTCTTAAATTGAAAGAGCGGTCACAAATTGGTCCATTTCACTCCTTGTCGACAATCACACAGCACCTGAGGTAACAAGCACATCTCGAGCCCCATTGTGCTCTCCATTGTTCATGCCAACTCAGTGCCTCGCTCTTTGCTACTGTGTAAAACTCTTGTCGTCCAACTGCAAAACACTGGGACACAACAAGTTTCCGCGTCTCCATTGCACTGATCGTACTACGAAACGCTCCCCAAACTTGGCAATCACGCATGCAGATGACTTTTCCGACTTTACACGACGCTCACGCTAGTGACAGCCTTATTTACAGTTCGACGTCGCGCCAAAGCGAATGAGCACATTTCGCCTACAGCTTAGGCCGCTCTTCTAGTGTGGCTGCTCTGTGTCTGCAGGCAGCGAGGGGCTGCAAGCTTCCTGTGTTCGCACCTATATCACCTGTGCTTCCTTGTCAGAGACAGACTATCGCAAAACATACAACTCACTCCATGAATTGATTGCTACGGCATCTGTTATCAGCAGTCACAACGAGCAACACCAGTAGCAGCCGACTGCACGCAAAGAATGGGAACGTGCAGTGGGATTTACGTGAAATCGGCGCAAGGCAGATCTTTCCGACGTAGGCTTGAGAATCTTATGGGAACATTTGTACTGTTTCTAAATTAAGTGTAGGTGTGGGAGGAGGGTGCTTCCTACACACGAATAAAAGCACACTCGCCAATTGTGGATGCTAATCGTTCGCTTGTATCTGCCTACACACCTCTGCCGGTTGGGAATTATTCCACTTGCATGGCAAGGTGCGCATGTAGGTGTGATAAAAATTCTGGAGGCGCTGGGTATCGATCCCAGTACCTCTCGCACGCTAAGCCAGCGCTCTACCATGTGAGCTACGCCCACCCCCCCCGATAACTAGTAGTGCTACTTACAGTCATATCAACGTCACAGACCTTTGCACTCCCATTATTCCGCAGACAAACACTACTCTCTATGTATCAGTGAGGGTGTCTTTCAGGTTTCGTGCATTCTGTATCGAATCGTAGTTGGCCACAATGAAAGTGGCACCCATAACGTCGAAAATAGAGTTCAGACACCGCTCTGAGTAAGACGAACGTGTTGTCCACCTCTAGACTTCAATGACGTTAAGCCGTGATACCTAAGACAGATCTGCACTCGATGACACCACGATAACAGCCGGTCCCCACACTTACATCTTGCTCTCCTTACGACAGTATACATCATATCAGTCTGTGACGCTGGTTTTGCAACTTCTTGCGTGCGTTTATGTTCGCCGCGACCAACACTTACCATGCACTGACCACAAAACATGGAGGAGCCGGGGCTTGAACCCGAGACCGTTCACACGCTAAGCGAACGATCTGCCAACTGAGCGACAGCTACACACACGATCAAGCCTGGCTATTCTCCATTCTTTGCGACTCTGATGTGCACGGACACGATGGTTGGTTCGTTTGTAGCGGCGAAGGTACCAGAATACAAAGGCGCGGACACGTTCATATACACAAGAGTTCCAAGTAGTTTCGATGCTCTGGTATTACGAATGCAAATTCCGTCTGTTTTGAACGTCTTAAATTGAAAGGGCGGTCACAAATTGGTCCATTTCACTCCTTGTCGACAATCACACAGCACCTGAGGTAACAAGCACATCTCGAGCCCCATTGTGCTCTCCATTGTTCATGCCAACTCAGTGCCTCGCTCTTTGCTACTGTGTAAAACTCTTGTCGTCCAACTGCAAAACACTGGGACACAACAAGTTTCCGCGTCTCCATTGCACTGATCGTACTACGAAACGCTCCCCAAACTTGGCAATCACCCATGCAGATGACTTTTCCGACTTTACACGACGCTCACGCTAGTGACAGCCTTATTTACAGTTCGACGTCGCGCCAAAGCGAATGAGCACATTTCGCCTACGGCTTAGGCCGCTCTTCTAGTGTGGCTGCTCTGTGTCTGCAGGCAGCGAGGGGCTGCAAGCTTCCTGTGTTCGCACCTATATCACCTGTGCTTCCTTGTCAGAGACAGACTATCGCAAAACATACAACTCACTCCATGAATTGATTGCTACGGCATCTGTTATCAGCAGTCACAACGAGCAACACCAGTAGCAGCCGACTGCACGCAAAGAATGGGAACGTGCAGTGGGATTTACGTGAAATCGGCGCAAGGCAGATCTTTCCGACGTAGGCTTGAGAATCTTATGGGAACATTTGTACTGTTTCTAAATTAAGTGTAGGTGTGGGAGGAGGGTGCTTCCTACACACGAATAAAAGCACACTCGCCAATTGTGGATGCTAATCGTTCGCTTGTATCTGCCTACACACCTCTGCCGGTTGGGAATTATTCCACTTGCATGGCAAGGTGCGCATGTAGGTGTGATAAAAATTCTGGAGGCGCTGGGTATCGATCCCAGTAACTCTCGCACGCTAAGCCAGCGCTCTACCATGTGAGCTACGCCCACCCCCCCGATAACTAGTAGTGCTACTTACAGTCATATCAACGTCACAGACCTTTGCACTCCCATTATTCCGCAGACAAACACTACTCTCTATGTATCAGTGAGGGTGTCTTTCAGGTTTCGTGCATTCTGTATCGAATCGTAGTTGGCCACAATGAAAGTGGCACCCATAACGTCGAAAATAGAGTTCAGACACCGCTCTGAGTAAGACGAACGTGTTGTCCACCTCTAGACTTCAATGACGTTAAGCCGTGATACCTAAGACAGATCTGCACTCGATGACACCACGATAACAGCCGGTCCCCACACTTACATCTTGCTCTCCTTACGACAGTATACATCATATCAGTCTGTGACGCTGGTTTTGCAACTTCTTGCGTGCGTTTATGTTCGCCGCGACCAACACTTACCATGCACTGACCACAAAACATGGAGGAGCCGGGGCTTGAACCCGAGACCGTTCACACGCTAAGCGAACGATCTGCCAACTGAGCGACAGCTACACACACGATCAAGCCTGGCTATTCTCCATTCTTTGCGACTCTGATGTGCACGGACACGATGGTTGGTTCGTTTGTAGCGGCGAAGGTACCAGAATACAAAGGCGCGGACACGTTCATATACACAAGAGTTCCAAGTAGTTTCGATGCTCTGGTATTACGAATGCAAATTCCGTCAGTTTTCAACGTCTTAAATTGAAAGGGCGGTCACAAATTGGTCCATTTCACTCCTTGTCGACAATCACACAGCACCTGAGGTAACAAGCACATCTCGAGCCCCATTGTGCTCTCCATTGTTCATGCCAACTCAGTGCCTCGCTCTTTGCTACTGTGTAAAACTCTTGTCGTCCAACTGCAAAACACTGGGACACAACAAGTTTCCGCGTCTCCATTGCACTGATCGTACTACGAAACGCTCCCCAAACTTGGCAATCACGCATGCAGATGACTTTTCCGACTTTACACGACGCTCACGCTAGTGACAGCCTTATTTACAGTTCGACGTCGCGCCAAAGCGAATGAGCACATTTCGCCTACGGCTTAGGCCGCTCTTCTAGTGTGGCTGCTCTGTGTCTGCAGGCAGCGAGGGGCTGCAAGCTTCCTGTGTTCGCACCTATATCACCTGTGCTTCCTTGTCAGAGACAGACTATCGCAAAACATACAACTCACTCCATGAATTGATTGCTACGGCATCTGTTATCAGCAGTCACAACCAGCAACACCAGTAGCAGCCGACTGCACGCAAAGAATGGGAACGTGCAGTGGGATTTACGTGAAATCGGCGCAAGGCAGATCTTTCCGACGTAGGCTTGAGAATCTTATGGGAACATTTGTACTGTTTCTAAATTAAGTGTAGGTGTGGGAGGAGGGTGCTTCCTGCGCACGAATAAAAGCACGCTCGCCAATTGTGGATGCAAATCGTTCGCTTGTATCTGCCTACACACCTCTGCCGGTTGGGAATTATTCCACTTGCATGGCAAGGTGCGCATGTAGGTGTGATAAAAATTCTGGAGGCGCTGGGTATCGATCCCAGTACCTCTCGCACGCTAAGCGAGCGCTCTACCATCTGAGCTACGCCCAACCCCCCAATAACTAGTAGTGCTACATACAGTCATATCAACGTCACAGACCCTTGCACTCCCATTATTCCGCAGACAAACACTACTCTCTATGTATCAGTGAGGGTGTCTTTCAGGTTTCGTGCATTCTGTATCGAATCGTAGTTGGCCACAATGAAAGTGGCACCCATAACGTCGAAAATAGAGTTCAGACACCGCTCTGAGTAAGACGAACGTGGTGTCCACCTCTAGACTTCAATGACGTTAAGCCGTGATACCTAAGACAGATCTGCACTCGATGACACCACCATAACAGCCGGTCCCCACACTTACATCTTGCTCTCCTTATGACAGTATACATCATATCAGTCTGTGACGCTGGTTTTGCAACTTCTTGCGTGCGTTTATGTTCGCCGCGACCAACACTTACCATGTACTGACCACAAAACATGGAGGAGCCGGGGCTTGAACCCGAGACCGTTCACACGCTAAGCGAACGATCTGCCAACTGAGCGACAGCTACACACACGATCAAGCCTGGCTATTCTCCATTCTTTGCGACTCTGATGTGCACGGACACGATGGTTGGTTCGTTTGTAGCGGCGAAGGTACCAGAATACAAAGGCGCGGACACGTTCATATACACAAGAGTTCCAAGTAGTTTCGATGTTCTGGTATTACGAATGCAAATTCCGTCTGTTTTGAACGTCTTAAATTGAAAAGGCCGGTCACAAATTGGTCCATTTCACTCCTTGTCGACAATCACACAGCACCTGAGGTAACAAGCACATCTCGAGCCCCATTGTGCTCTCCACTGTTCATGCCAACTCAGTGTGTAAACCTCTTGTCGTCCAACTGCAAAACACTGGGACACAACAAGTTTCCGCGTCTCCATTGCACTGATCGTACTACGAAACGCTCCCCAAACTTGGCAATCACCCATGCAGATGACTTTTCCGACTTTACACGACGCTCACGCTAGTGACAGCCTTATTTACAGTTCGACGTCGCGCCAAAGCGAATGAGCACATTTCGCCTACGGCTTAGGCCGCTCTTCTAGTGTGGCTGCTCTGTGTCTGCAGGCAGCGAGGGGCTGCAAGCTTCCTGTGTTCGCACCTATATCACCTGTGCTTCCTTGTCAGAGACAGACTATCGCAAAACATACAACTCACTCCATGAATTGATTGCTACGGCATCTGTTATCAGCCGTCACAACCAGCAACACCAGTAGCAGCCGACTGCACGCAAAGAATGGGAACGTGCAGTGGGATTTACGTGAAATCGGCGCAAGGCAGATCTTTCCGACTTAGGCTTGAGAATCTTATGGGAACATTTGTACTGTTTCTAAATTAAGTGTAGGTGTGGGAGGAGGGTGCTTCCTGCGCACGAATAAAAGCACGCTCGCCAATTGTGGATGCTAATCGTTCGCTTGTATCTGCCTACACACCTCTGCCGGTTGGGAATTATTCCACTTGCATGGCAAGGTGCGCATGTAGGTGTGATAAAAATTCTGGAGACGCTGGGTATCGATCCCAGTACCTCTCGCACGCTAAGCGAGCGCTCTACCATCTGAGCTACGCCCACCCCCCGATAACTAGTAGTGCTACATACAGTCATATCAACGTCACAGACCCTTGCACTCCCATTATTCCGCAGACAAACGCTACTCTCTATGTATCAGTGAGGGTGTCTTTCAGGTTTCGTGCATTCTGTATCGAATCGTAGTTGGCCACAATGAAAGTGGCACCCATAACGTCGAAAATAGAGTTCAGACACCGCTCTGAGTAAGACGAACGTGTTGTCCACCTCTAGACTTCAATGACGTTAAGCCGTGATACCTAAGACAGATCTGCACTCGATGACACCACCATAACAGCCGGTCCCCACACTTACATCTTGCTCTCCTTATGACAGTATACATCATATCAGCCTGTGACGCTGGTTTTGCAACTTCTTGCGTGCGTTTATGTTCGCCGCGACCAACACTTACCATGCACTGACCACAAAACATGGAGGAGCCGGGGCTTGAACCCGAGACCGTTCACACGCTAAGCGAACGAACTGCCAACTGAGCTACAGCTACACACACGACCAAGCCTGGCTATTCTCCATTCTTTGCGACTCTGATGTCCACGGACACGATGGTTGGTTGGTTTGTAGCGGCGAAGGTACCAGAATACAAAGGCGCGGACACGTTCATATACACAAGAGTTCCAAGTAGTTTCGATGCTCTGGTATTACGAATGCAAATTCCGTCTGTTTTGAACGTCTTAAATTGAAAGGGCGGTCACAAATTGGTCCATTTCACTCCTTGTCGACAATCACACAGCACCTGAGGTAACAAGCACATCTCGAGCCCCATTGTGCTCTCCATTGTTCATGCCAACTCAGTGTGTAAAACTCTTGTCGTCCAACTGCAAAACACTGGGACACAACAAGTTTCCGCCTCTCCATTGCACTGATCGTACTACGAAACGCTCCGCAAACTTGGCAATCACCCATGCAGATGACTTTTCCGACTTTACACGACGCTCACGCTAGTGACAGCCTTATTTACAGTTCGACGTCGCGCCAAAGCGAATGAGCACATTTCGCCTACGGCTTAGGCCGCTCTTCTAGTGTGGCTGCTCTGTGTCTGCAGGCAGCGAGGGTCTGCAAGCTTCCTGTGTTCGCACCTATATCACCTGTGCTTCCTTGTCAGAGACAGACTATCGCAAAACATACAACTCACTCCATGAATTGATTGCTACGGCATCTGTTATCAGCAGTCACAACCAGCAACACCAGTAGCAGCCGACTGCACGCAAAGAATGGGAACGTGCAGTGGGATTTACGTGAAATCGGCGCAAGGCAGATCTTTCCGACGTAGGCTTGAGAATCTTATGGGAACATTTGTACTGTTTCTAAATTAAGTGTAGGTGTGGGAGGTGGGTGCTTCCTGCGCACGAATAAAAGCACGCTCGCCAATTGTGGATGCTAATCGTTCGCTTGTATCTGCCTACACACCTCTGCCGGTGGGGAATTATTCCACTTGCATGGCAAGGTGCGCATGTAGGTGTGATAAAAATTCTGGAGGCGCTGGGTATCGATCCCAATACCTCTCGCACGCTAAGCGAGCGCTCTACCATCTGAGCTACGCCCACTCCCCCGATAACTAGTAGTGCTACATACAGTCATATCAACGTCACAGACCCTTGCACTCCCATTATTCCGCAGACAAACGCTACACTCTATGTATCAGTGAGGGTGTCTTTCAGGTTTCGTGCATTCTGTATCGAATCGTAGTTGGCCACAATGAAAGTGGCACCCATAACGTCGAAAATAGAGTTCACACACCGCTCTGAGTAAGACGAACGTGTTGTCCACCTCTAGACTTCAATGACGTTAAGCCGTGATACCTAAGACAGATCTGCACTCGATGACACCACCATAACAGCCGGTCCCCACACTTACATCTTGCTCTCCTTATGACAGTATACATCATATCAGTCTGTGACGCTGGTTTTGCAACTTCTTGCGTGCGTTTATGTTCGCCGCGACCAACACTTACCATGCACTGACCACAAAACATGGAGGAGCCGGGGCTTGAACCCGAGACCGTTCACACGCTAAGCGAACGAACTGCCAACTGAGCTACAGCTACACACGCGACCAAGCCTGGCTATTCTCCATTCTTTGCGACTCTGATGTGCACGGACACGATGGTTGGTTGGTTTGTAGCGGCGAAGGTACCAGAATACAAAGGCGCGGACACGTTCATATACACAAGAGTTCCAAGTAGTTTCGATGCTCTGGTATTACGAATGCAAATTCCGTCTGTTTTGAACGTCTTAAATTGAAAGGGCGGTCACAAATTGGTCCATTTCACTCCTTGTCGACAATCACACAGCACCTGAGGTAACAAGCACATCTCGAGCCCCATTGTGCTCTCCATTGTTCATGCCAACTCAGTGCCTCGCTCTTTGCTACTGTGTAAAACTCTTGTCGTCCAACTGCAAAACACTGGGACATAACAAGTTTCCGCGTCTCCATTGCACTGATCGTACTACGAAACGCTCCCCAAACTTGGCAATCACCCATGCAGATGACTTTTCCGACTTTACACGACGCTCACGCTAGTGACAGCCTTATTTACAGTTCGACGTCGCGCCAAAGCGAATGAGCACATTTCGCCTACAGCTTAGGCCGCTCTTCTAGTGTGGCTGCTCTGTGTCTGCAGGCAGCGAGGGGCTGCAAGCTTCCTGTGTTCGCACCTATATCACCTGTGCTTCCTTGTCAGAGACAGACTATCGCAAAACATACAACTCACTCCATGAATTGATTGCTACGGCATCTGTTATCAGCAGTCACAACCAGCAACACCAGTAGCAGCCGACTGCACGCAAAGAATGGGAACGTGCAGTGGGATTTACGTGAAATCGGCGCAAGGCAGATCTTTCCGACGTATGCTTGAGAATCTTATGGGAACATTTGTACTGTTTCTAAATTAAGTGTAGGTGTGGTAGGAGGGTGCTTCCTACACACGAATAAAAGCACGCTCGCCAATTGTGGATGCTAATCGTTCGCTTGTATCTGCCTACACACCTCTGCCGGTTGGGAATTATTCCACTTGCATGGCAAGGTGCGCATGTAGGTGTGATAAAAATTCTGGAGGCGCTGGGTATCGATCCCAGTACCTCTCGCACGCTAAGCGAGCGCTCTACCATCTGAGCTACGCCCACCTCCCCGATAACTAGTAGTGCTACATACAGTCATATCAACGTCACAGACCCTTGCACTCCCATTATTCCGCAGACAAACACTACTCTCTATGTATCAGTGAGGGTGTCTTTCAGGTTTCGTGCATTCTGTATCTAATCGTAGTTGGCCACAATGAAAGTGGCACCCATAACGTCGAAAATAGAGTTCACACACCGCTCTGAGTAAGACGAACGTGTTGTCCACCTCTAGACTTCAATGACGTTAAGCCGTGATACCTAAGACAGATCTGCACTCGATGACACCACGATAACAGCCGGTCCCCACACTTACATCTTGCTCTCCTTATGACAGTATACATCATATCAGTCTGTGACGCTGGTTTTGCAACTTCTTGCGTGCGTTTATGTTCGCCGCGACCAACACTTACCATGCACTGACCACAAAACATGGAGGAGCCGGGGCTTGAACCCGAGACCGTTCACACGCTAAGCGAACGATCTGCCAACTGAGCGACAGCTACACACACGATCAAGCCTGGCTATTCTCCATTCTTTGCGACTCTGATGTGCACGGACACGATGGTTGGTTGGTTTGTAGCGGCGAAGGTACCAGAATACAAAGTCGCGGACACGTTCATATACACAAGAGTTCCAAGTAGTTTCGATGCTCTGGTATTACGAATGCAAATTCCGTCTGTTTTGAACGTCTTAAATTGAAAGGGCGGTCACAAATTGGTCCATTTCACTCCTTGTCGACAATCACCCAGCACCTGAGGTAACAAGCACATCTCGAGCCCCATTGTGCTCTCCATTGTTCATGCCAACTCAGTGCCTCGCTCTTTGCTACTGTGTAAAACTCTTGTCGTCCAACTGCAAAACACTGGGACACAACAAGTTTCCGCGTCTCCATTGCACTGATCGTACTACGAAACGCTCCCCAAACTTGGCAATCACGCATGCAGATGACCTTTCCGACTTTACACGACGCTCACGTAGTGACAGCCTTATTTACAGTTCGACGTCGCGCCAAAGCGAATGAGCACATTTCGCCTACGGCTTAGGCCGCTCTTCTAGTGTGGCTGCTCTGTGTCTGCTGGCAGCGAGGGGCTGCAAGGTTCCTGTGTTCGCACCTATATCACCTGTGCTTCCTTGTCAGAGACAGACTATCGCAAAACATACAACTCACTCCATGAATTGATTGCTACGGCATCTGTTATCAGCAGTCACAACCAGCAACACCAGTAGCAGCCGACTGCACGCAAAGAATGGGAACGTGCAGTGGGATTTTCGTGAAATCGGCGCAAGGCAGATCTTTCCGACGTAGGCTTGAGAATCTTATGGGAACATTTGTACTGTTTCTAAATTAAGTGTAGGTGTGGGAGGAGGGTGCTTCCTGCGCACGAATAAAAGCACGCTCGTCAATTGTGGATGCTAATCGTTCGCTTGTATCTGCCTACACACCTCTGCCGGTTGGGAATTATTCCACTTGCATGGCAAGGTGCGCATGTAGGTGTGATAAAAATTCTGGAGGCGCTGGGTATCGATCCCAGTACCTCTCGCACGCTAAGCGAGCGCTCTACCATCTGAGCTACGCCCACCCCCCCCGATAACTAGTAGTGCTACATACAGTCATAGCAACGTCACAGACCCTTGCACTCCCATTATTCCGCAGACAAACACTACTCTCTATGTATCAGTGAGGGTGTCTTTCAGGTTTCGTGCATTCTGTATCGAATCGTAGTTGGCCACAATGAAAGTGGCACCCATAACGTCGAAAACAGAGTTCAGACACCGCTCTGAGTATGACGAACGTGTTGTCCACCTCTAGACTTCAATGACGTTAAGCCGTGATACCTAAGACAGATCTGCACTCGATGACACCACCATAACAGCCGGTCCCCACACTTACATCTTGCTCTCCTTATGACAGTATACATCATATCAGTCTGTGACGCTGGTTTTGCAACTTCTTGCGTGCGTTTATGTTCGCCGCGACCAACACTTACCATGCACTGACCACAAAACATGGAGGAGCCGGGGCTTGAACCCGAGATCGTTCACACGCTAAGCGAACGATCTGCCAACTGAGCGACAGCTACACACACGATCAAACCTGGCTATTCTCCATTCTTTGCGACTCTGATGTGCACGGACACGATGGTTGGTTGGTTTGTAGCGGCGAAGGTACCAGAATACAAAGGCGCGGACACGTTCATATACACAAGAGTTCCAAGTAGTTTCGATGCTCTGGTATTACGAATGCAAATTCCGTCTGTTTTGAACGTCTTAAATTGAAAGGGCGGTCACAAATTGGTCCATTTCACTCCTTGTCGACAATCACACAGCACCTGAGGTAACAAGCACATCTCGAGCCCCATTGTGCTCTCCATTGTTCATGCCAACTCAGTGCCTCGCTCTTTGCTACTGTGTAAAACTCTTGTCGTCCAACTGCAAAACACTGGGACACAACAAGTTTCCGCGTCTCCATTGCACTGATCGTACTACGAAACGCTCCCCAAACTTGGCAATCACGCATGCAGATGACCTTTCCGACTTTACACGACGCTCACGCTAGTGACAGCCTTATTTACAGTTCGACGTCGCGCCAAAGCGAATGAGCACATTTCGCCTACGGCTTAGGCCGCTCTTCTAGTGTGGCTGCTCTGTGTCTGCAGGCAGCGAGGGGCTGCAAGCTTCCTGTGTTCGCACCTATATCACCTGTGCTTCCTTGTCAGAGACAGACTATCGCAAAACATACAACTCACTCCATGAATTGATTGCTACGGCATCTGTTATCAGCAGTCACAACCAGCAACACCAGTAGCAGCCGACTGCACGCAAAGAATGGGAACGTGCAGTGGGATTTACGTGAAATCGGCGCAAGGCAGATCTTTCCGACGTAGGCTTGAGAATCTTATGGGAACATTTGTACTGTTTCTAAATTAAGTGTAGGTGTGGGAGGAGGGTGCTTCCTGCGCACGAATAAAAGCACGCTCGCCAATTGTGGATGCTAATCGTTCGCTTGTATCTGCCTACACACCTCTGCCGGTTGGGAATTATTCCACTTGCATGGCAAGGTGCGCATGTAGGTGTGATAAAAATTCTGGAGGCGCTGGGTATCGATCCCAGTACCTCTCGCACGCTAAGCGAGCGCTCTACCATCCGAGCTACACCCACCCCCCCGATAACTAGTAGTGCTACATACAGTCATATCAACGTCACAGACCCTTGCACTCCCATTATTCCGCAGACAAACACTACTCTCTATGTATCAGTGAGGGTGTCTTTCAGGTTTCGTGCATTCTGTATCGAATCGTAGTTGGCCACAATGAAAGTGGCACCCATAACGTCGAAAATAGAGTTCAGACACCGCTCTGAGTAAGACTAACGTGTTGTCCACCTCTAGACTTCAATGACGTTAAGCCGTGATACCTAAGACAGATCTGCACTCGATGACACCACGATAACAGCCGGTCCCCACACTTACATCTTGCTCTCCTTATGACAGTATACATCATATCAGTCTGTGACGCTGGTTTTGCAACTTCTTGCGTGCGTTTATGTTCGCCGCGACCAACACTTACCATGCACTGACCACAAAACATGGAGGAGCCGGGGCTTGAACCCGAGACCGTTCACACGCTAAGCGAACGATCTGCCAACTGAGCGACAGCTACACACACGATCAAGCCTGGCTATTCTCCATTCTTTGCGACTCTGATGTGCACGGACACGATGGTTGGTTCGTTTGTAGCGGCGAAGGTACCAGAATACAAAGGCGCGGACACGTTCATATACACAAGAGTTCCAAGTAGTTTCGATGCTCTGGTATTACGAATGCAAATTCCGTCTGTTTTGAACGTCTTAAATTGAAAGGGCGGTCACAAATTGGTCCATTTCACTCCTTGTCGACAATCACACAGCACCTGAGGTAACAAGCACATCTCGAGCCCCATTGTGCTCTCCATTGTTCATGCCAACTCAGTGTGTAAACCTCTTGTCGTCCAACTGCAAAACACTGGGACACAACAAGTTTCCGCGTCTCCATTGCACTGATCGTACTACGAAACGCTCCCCAAACTTGGCAATCACCCATGCAGATGACTTTTCCGACTTTGCACGACGCTCAAGCAACGCCCACGCTAGTGACAGCCTTATTTACAGTTCGACGTCGCGCCAAAGCGAATGAGCACATTTCACCTACGGCTTAGGCCGCTCTTCTAGTGTGGCTGCTCTGTGTCTGCAGGCAGCGAGGGGCTGCAAGCTTCCTGTGTTTGCACCTATATCACCTGTGCTTCCTTGTCAGAGACAGACTATCGCAAAACATACAACTCACTCCATGAATTGATTGCTACGCCATCTGTTATCAGCAGTCACAACCAGCAACACCAGTAGCAGCCGACTGCACGCAAAGAATGGGAACGTGCAGTGGGATTTACGTGAAATCGGCGCAAGGCAGATCTTTCCGACGTAGGCTTGAGAATCTTATGGGAACATTTGTACTGTTTCTAAATTAAGTGTAGGTGTGGGAGAAGGGTGCTTCCTGCGCACGAATAAAAGCACGCTCGCCAATTGTGGATGCTAATCGTTCGCTTGTATCAGCCTACACACCTCTGCCGGTTGGGAATTATTCCACTTGCATGGCAAGGTGCGCATGTATGTGTGATAAAAATTCTGGAGGCGCTGGGTATCGATCCCAGTACCTCTCGCACGCTAAGCGAGCGCTCTACCATCTGAGCTACGCCCAGCCCCCCGATAACTACTAGTGCTACATACAGTCATATCAACGTCACAGACCCTTGCACTCCCATTATTCCGCAGACAAACACTACTCTCTATGTATCAGTGAGGGTGTCTTTCAGGTTTCGTGCATTCTGTATCGAATCGTAGTTGGCCACAATGAAAGTGGCACCCATAACGTCGAAAATAGATTTCAGACACCGCTCTGAGTAAGACGAACGTGTTGTCCACCTCTAGACTTCAATGACGTTAAGCCGTGATACCTAAGACAGATCTGCACTCGATGACACCACGATAACAGCCGGTCCCCACACTTACATCTTGCTCTCCTTATGACTGTATACATCATATCAGTCTGTGACGCTGGTTTTGCAACTTCTTGCGTGCGTTTATGTTCGCCGCGACCAACACTTACCATGCACTGACCACAAAACATGGAGGAGCCGAGGCTTGAACCCGAGACCGTTCACACGCTAAGCGAACGATGTGCCAACTGAGCTACAGCTACACAAACGACCAAGCCTGGCTATTCTCCATTCTTTGCGACTGTGATGTGCACGGACACGATGGTTGGTTGGTTTGTAGCGGCGAAGGTACCAGAATACAAAGGCGCGGACACGTTCATATACACAAGAGTTCCAAGTAGTTTCGATGCTCTGGTATTACGAATGCAAATTCCGTCTGTTTTGATCGTCTTAAATTGAAAGGGCGGTCACAAATTGGTCCATTTCACTCCTTGTCGACAATCACACAGCACCTGAGGTAACAAGCACATCTCGAGCCCCATTGTGCTCTCCATTGTTCATGCCAACTCAGTGCCTCGCTCTTTGCTACTGTGTAAAACTCTTGTCGTCCAACTGGAAAACACTGGGACACAACAAGTTTCCGCGTCTCCATTGCACTGATCGTACTACGAAACGCTCCCCAAACTTGGCAATCACCCATGCAGATGACTTTTCCGACTTTACACGACGCTCACGCTAGTGACAGCCTTATTTACAGTTCGACGTCGCGCCAAAGCGAATGAGCACATTTCGCCTACGGCTTAGGCCGCTCTTCTAGTGTGGCTGCTCTGTGTCTGCAGGCAGCGAGGGGCTGCAAGCTTCCTGTGTTCGCACCTATATCACCTGTGCTTCCTTGTCAGAGACAGACTATCGCAAAACATACAACTCACTCCATGAATTGATTGCTACGGCATCTGTTATCAGCAGTCACAACCAGCAACACCAGTAGCAGCCGACTGCACGCAAAGAATGGGAACGTGCAGTGGGATTTACGTGAAATCGGCGCAAGGCAGATCTTTCTGACGTAGGCTTGAGAATCTTATGGGAACATTTGTACTGTTTCTAAATTAAGTGTAGGTGTGGGAGGAGGGTGCTTCCTGCTCACGAATAAAAGCACGCTCGCCAATTGTGGATGCTAATCGTTCGCTTGTATCTGCCTACACACCTCTGCCGGTTGGGAATTATTCCACTTGCATGGCAAGGTGCGCATGTAGGTGTGATAAAAATTCTGGAGGCGCTGGGTATCGATCCCAGTACCTCTCGCACGCTAAGCGAGCGCTCTACCATCTGAGCTACGCCCACACCCCCCGATAACTAGTAGTGCTACATACAGTCATATCAACGTCACAGACCCTTGCACTCCCATTATTCCGCAGACAAACACTACTCTCTATGTATCAGTGAGGGTGTCTTTCAGGTTTCGTGCATTCTGTATCGAATCGTAGTTGGCCACAATGAAAGTGGCACCCATAACGTCGAAAATAGAGTTCAGACACCGCTCTGAGTAAGACGAACGTGTTGTCCACCTCTAGACTTCAATGACGTTAAGCCGTGATACCTAAAACAGATCTGCACTCGATGACACCACGATAACAGCCGGTCCCCACACTTACATCTTGCTCATCTTATGACAGTATACATCATATCAGTCTGTGACGCTGGTTTTGCAACTTCTTGCGTGCGTTTATGTTCGCCGCGACCAACACTTACCATGCACTGACCACAAAACATGGAGGAGCCTGGGCTTGAACCCGAGACCATTCACACGCTAAGCGAACGATCTGCCAGCTGAGCTACAGCTACACACACGATCAAGCCTGGCTATTCTCCATTCTTTGCGACTCTGATGTGCACGGACACGATGGCTGGTTGGTTTGTAGCGGCGAAGGTAGCAGAATACAAAGGCGCGGACACGTTCATATACACAAGAGTTCCAAGTAGTTTCGATGCTCTGGTATTACAAATGCAAATTCCGTCTGTTTTGAACGTCTTAAATTGAAAGGGCGGTCACAAATTGGTCCATTTCACTCCTTGTCGACAATCACACAGCACCTGAGGTAACAAGCACATCTCGAGCCCCATTGTGCTCTCCATTGTTCATGCCAACTCAGTGCCTCGCTCTTTGCTACTGTGTAAAACTCTTGTCGTCCAACTGCAAAACACTGGGACACAACAAGTTTCCGCGTCTCCATTGCACTGATCGTACTACGAAACGCTCCCCAAACTTGGCAATCACCCATGCAGATGACTTTTCCGACTTTACACGACGCTCACGCTAGTGACAGCCTTATTTACAGTTCGACGTCGCGCCAAAGCGAATGAGCACATTTCGCCTACGGCTTAGGCCGCTCTTCTAGTGTGGCTGCTCTGTGTCTGCAGGCAGCGAGGGGCTGCAAGCTTCCTGTGTTCGCACCTATATCACCTGTGCTTGCTTGTCAGAGACAGACTATCGCAAAACATTCAACTCACTCCATGAAGTGATTGCTACGGCATCTGTTATCAGCAGTCACAACCAGCAACACCAGTAGCAGCCGACTGCACGCAAAGAATGGGAACGTGCAGTGGGATTTACGTGAAATCGGCGCAAGGCAGATCTTTCCGACGTAGGCTTGAGAATCTTATGGGAACATTTGTACTGTTTCTAAATTAAGTGTAGGTGTGGGAGGAGGGTGCTTCCTGCGCACGAATAAAAGCACGCTCGCCAATTGTGGATGCTAATCGTTCGCTTGTATCTGCCTACACACCTCTGCCGGTTGGGAATTATTCCACTTGCATGGCAAGGTGCGCATGTAGGTGTGATAAAAATTCTAGAGGCGCTGGGTATCGATCCCAGTACCTCTCGCACGCTAAGCGAGCGCTCTACCATCTGAACTACGCCCACCCCCCAGATAACTAGTAGTGCTACATACAGTCATATCAACGTCACAGACCCTTGCACTCCCATTATTCCGCAGACAAACACTACTCTCTATGTATCAGTGAGGGTGTCTTTCAGGTTTCGTGCATTCTGTATCGAATCGTAGTTGACCACAATGAAAGTGGCACCCATAACGTCGAAAACAGAGTTCAGACACCGCTCTGAGTAAGACGAACGTTTTGTCCACCTCTAGACTTCAATGACGTTAAGCCGTGATACCTAAGACAGATCTGCACTCGATGACACCACGATAACAGCCGGTCCCCACACTTACATCTTGCTCTCCTTATGACAGTATACATCATATCAGTCTGTGACGCTGGTTTTGCAACTTCTTGCGTGCGTTTATGTTCGCCGCGACCAACACTTACCATGCACTGACCACAAAACATGGAGGAGCTGGGGCTTGAACCCGAGACCGTTCATACGCTAAGCGAACGATCTGCCAACTGAGCTACAGCTACACACACGACCAAGCCTGGCTATTCTCCATTTTTTGCGACTCTGATGTGCACGGACACGATGGTTGGTTGGTTTGTAGCGGCGAAGGTACCAGAATACAAAGGCGCGGACAGGTTCATATACACAAGAGTTCCAAGTAGTTTCGATACTCTGGTATTACGAATGCAAATTCCGTCTGTTTTGAACGTCTTAAATTGAAAGGGCGGTAACAAATTGGTCCATTTCACTCCTTGTCGACAATCACACAGCACCTGAAGTAACAAGCACATCTCGAGCCCCATTGTGCTCTCCATTGTTCATGCCAACTCAGTGCCTCGCTCTTTGCTACTGTGTAAAACTCTTGTCGTCCAACTGCAAAACACTGGGACACAACAAGTTTCCGCGTCTCCATTGCACTGATCGTACTACGAAACGCTCCCCAAACTTGGCAATCACCCATGCAGATGACTTTTCCGACTTTGCACGACGCTCAAGCAACGCCCACGCTAGTGACAGCCTTATTTACAGTTCGACGTCGCGCCAAAGCGAATGAGCACATTTCACCTACGGCTTAGGCCGCTCTTCTAGTGTGGCTGCTCTGTGTCTGCAGGCAGCGAGGGGCTGCAAGCTTCCTGTGTTTGCACCTATATCAGCTGTGCTTCCTTGTCAGAGACAGACTATCGCAAAACATACAACTCACTCCATGAATTGATTGCTACGCCATCTGTTATCAGCAGTCACAACCAGCAACACCAGTAGCAGCCGACTGCACGCAAAGAATGGGAACGTGCAGTGGGATTTACGTGAAATCGGCGCAAGGCAGATCTTTCCGACGTAGGCTTGAGAATCTTATGGGAACATTTGTACTGTTTCTAAATTAAGTGTAGGTGTGGGAGGAGGGTGCTTCCTGCGCACGAATAAAAGCACGCTCGCCAATTGTGGATGTTAATCGTTCGCTTGTATCTGCCTACACACCTCTGCCGGTTGGGAATTATTCCACTTGCATGGCAAGGTGCGCATGTAGGTGTGATAAAAATTCTGGAGGCGCTGGGTATCGATCCCAGTACCTCTCGCACGCTAAGCGAGCGCTCTACCACCTGAGCTACGCCCACCTCCCCGATAACTAGTAGTGCTACATACAGTCATATCAACGTCACAGACCCTTGCACTCCCATTATTCCGCAGACAAACACTACTCTCTATGTATCAGTGAGGGTGTCTTTCAGGTTTCGTGCATTCTGTATCGAATCGTAGTTGGCCACAATGAAAGTGGCACCCATAACGTCGAAAATAGAGTTCAGACACCGCTCTGAGTAAGACGAACGTGTTGTCCACCTCTAGACTTCAATGACGTTAAGCCGTGATACCTAAGACAGATCTGCACTCGATGACACCACCATAACAGCCGGTCCCCACACTTACATCTTGCTCTCCTTATGACAGTATACATCATATCAGTCTGTGACGCTGGTTTTGCAACTTCTTGCGTGCGTTTATGTTCGCCGCGACCAACACTTACCATGCACTGACCACAAAACATGGAGGAGCCGGGGCTTGAACCCGAGACCGTTCACACGCTAAGCGAACGAACTGCCAACTGAGCTACAGCTACACACTCGACCAAGCCTGGCTATTCTCCATTCTTTGCGACTCTGATGTGCACGGACACGATGGTTGGTTGGTTTGTAGCGGCGAAGGTACCAGAATACAAAGGCGCGGACACGTTCATATACACAAGAGTTCCAAGTAGTTTCGATGCTCTGGTATTACGAATGCAAATTCCGTCTGTTTTGAACGTCTTAAATTGAAAGGGCGGTCACAAATTGGTCCATTTCACTCCTTGTCGACAATCACACAGCACCTGAGGTAACAAGCACATCTCGAGCCCCATTGTGCTCTCCATTGTTCATGCCAACTCAGTGCCTCGCTCTTTGCTACTGTGTAAAACTCTTGTCGTCCAACTGCAAAACACTGGGACACAACAAGTTTCCGCGTCTCCATTGCACTGATCGTACTACGAAACGCTCCCCAAACTTGGCAATCACCCATGCAGATGACTTTTCCGACTTTACACGACGCTCACGCTAGTGACAGCCTTATTTACAGTTCGACGTCGCGCCAAAGCGAATGAGCACATTTCGCCTACGGCTTAGGCCGCTCTTCTAGTGTGGCTGCTCTGTGTCTGCAGGCAGCGAGGGGCTGCAAGCTTCCTGTGTTCGCACCTATATCACCTGTGCTTCCTTGTCAGAGACAGACTATCGCAAAACATACAACTCACTCCATGAATTGATTGCTACGGCATCTGTTATCAGCAGTCACAACCATTAACACCAGTAGCAGCCGACTGCACGCAAAGAATGGGAAAGTGCAGTGGGATTTACGTGAAATCGGCGCAAGGCAGATCTTTCCGACGTAGGCTTGAGAATCTTATGGGAACATTTGTACTGTTTCTAAATTAAGTGTAGGTGTGGGAGAAGGGTGCTTCCTGCGCACGAATAAAATCACGCTCGCCAATTGTGGATGCTAATCGTTCGCTTGTATCAGCCTACACACCTCTGCCGGTTGGGACATATTCCACTTGCATGGCAAGGTGCGCATGTATGTGTGATAAAAATTCTGGAGGCGCTGGGTATCGATCCCAGTACCTCTCGCACGCTAAGCGAGCGCTCTACCATCTGAGCTACGCCCAGCCCCCCTATAACTACTAGTGCTACATACAGTCATATCAACGTCACAGACCCTTGCACTCCCATTATTCCGCAGACAAACACTACTCTCTATGTATCAGTGAGGGTGTCTTTCAGGTTTCGTGCATTCTGTATCGAATCGTAGTTGGCCACAATGAAAGTGGCACCCATAACGTCGAAAATAGATTTCAGACACCGCTCTGAGTAAGACGAACGTGTTGTCCACCTCTAGACTTCAATGACGTTAAGCCGTGATACCTAAGACAGATCTGCACTCGATGACACCACGATAACAGCCGGTCCCCACACTTACATCTTGCTCTCCTTATGACTGTATACATCATATCAGTCTGTGACGCTGGTTTTGCAACTTCTTGCGTGCGTTTATGTTCGCCGCGACCAACACTTACCATGCACTGACCACAAAACATGGAGGAGCCGAGGCTTGAACCCGAGACGGTTCACACGCTAAGCGAACGATGTGCCAACTGAGCTACAGCTACACAAACGACCAAGCCTGGCTATTCTCCATTCTTTGCGACTGTGATGTGCACGGACACGATGGTTGGTTGGTTTGTAGCGGCGAAGGTACCAGAATACAAAGGCGCGGACACGTTCATATACACAAGAGTTCCAAGTAGTTTCGATGCTCTGGTATTACGAATGCAAATTCCGTCTGTTTTGAACGTCTTAAATTGAAAGGGCGGTCACAAATTGGTCCATTTCACTCCTTGTCGACAATCACACAGCACCTGAGGTAACAAGCACATCTCGAGCCCCATTGTGCTCTCCATTGTTCATGCCAACTCAGTGCCTCGCTCTTTGCTACTGTGTAAAACTCTTGTCGTCCAACTGCAAAACACTGGGACACAACAAGTTTCCGCGTCTCCATTGCACTGATCGTACTACGAAACGCTCCCCAAACTTGGCAATCACCCATGCAGATGACTTTTCCGACTTTACACGACGCTCACGCTAGTGACAGCCTTATTTACAGTTCGACGTCGCGCCAAAGCGAATGAGCACATTTCGCCTACGGCTTAGGCCGCTCTTCTAGTGTGGCTGCTCTGTGTCTGCAGGCAGCGAGGGGCTGCAAGCTTCCTGTGTTCGCACCTATATCACCTGTGCTTCCTTGTCAGAGACAGACTATCGCAAAACATACAACTCACTCCATGAATTGATTGCTACGGCATCTGTTATCAGCAGTCACAACCATTAACACCAGTAGCAGCCGACTGCACGCAAAGAATGGGAAAGTGCAGTGGGATTTACGTGAAATCGGCGCAAGGCAGATCTTTCCGACGTAGGCTTGAGAATCTTATGGGAACATTTGTACTGTTTCTAAATTAAGTGTAGGTGTGGGAGAAGGGTGCTTCCTGCGCACGAATAAAATCACGCTCGCCAATTGTGGATGCTAATCGTTCGCTTGTATCAGCCTACACACCTCTGCCGGTTGGGACATATTCCACTTGCATGGCAAGGTGCGCATGTATGTGTGATAAAAATTCTGGAGGCGCTGGGTATCGATCCCAGTACCTCTCGCACGCTAAGCGAGCGCTCTACCATCTGAGCTACGCCCAGCCCCCCTATAACTACTAGTGCTACATACAGTCATATCAACGTCACAGACCCTTGCACTCCCATTATTCCGCAGACAAACACTACTCTCTATGTATCAGTGAGGGTGTCTTTCAGGTTTCGTGCATTCTGTATCGAATCGTAGTTGGCCACAATGAAAGTGGCACCCATAACGTCGAAAATAGATTTCAGACACCGCTCTGAGTAAGACGAACGTGTTGTCCACCTCTAGACTTCAATGACGTTAAGCCGTGATACCTAAGACAGATCTGCACTCGATGACACCACGATAACAGCCGGTCCCCACACTTACATCTTGCTCTCCTTATGACTGTATACATCATATCAGTCTGTGACGCTGGTTTTGCAACTTCTTGCGTGCGTTTATGTTCGCCGCGACCAACACTTACCATGCACTGACCACAAAACATGGAGGAGCCGAGGCTTGAACCCGAGACGGTTCACACGCTAAGCGAACGATGTGCCAACTGAGCTACAGCTACACAAACGACCAAGCCTGGCTATTCTCCATTCTTTGCGACTGTGATGTGCACGGACACGATGGTTGGTTGGTTTGTAGCGGCGAAGGTACCAGAATACAAAGGCGCGGACACGTTCATATACACAAGAGTTCCAAGTAGTTTCGATGCTCTGGTATTACGAATGCAAATTCCGTCTGTTTTGAACGTCTTAAATTGAAAGGGCGGTCACAAATTGGTCCATTTCACTCCTTGTCGACAATCACACAGCACCTGAGGTAACAAGCACATCTCGAGCCCCATTGTGCTCTCCATTGTTCATGCCAACTCAGTGCCTCGCTCTTTGCTACTGTGTAAAACTCTTGTCGTCCAACTGCAAAACACTGGGACACAACAAGTTTCCGCGTCTCCATTGCACTGATCGTACTACGAAACGCTCCCCAAACTTGGCAATCACCCATGCAGATGACTTTTCCGACTTTACACGACGCTCACGCTAGTGACAGCCTTATTTACAGTTCGACGTCGCGCCAAAGCGAATGAGCACATTTCGCCTACAGCTTAGGCCGCTCTTCTAGTGTGGCTGCTCTGTGTTTGCAGGCAGCGAGGGGCTGCAAGCTTCCTGTGTTCGCACCTATATCACCTGTGCTTCCTTGTCAGAGACAGACTATCGCAAAACATACAACTCACTCCATGAATTGATTGCTACGGCATCTGTTATCAGCAGTCACAACCATCAACACCAGTAGCAGCCGACTCCACGCAAAGAATGGGAACATGCAGTGGGATTTACGTGAAATCGGCGCAAGGCAGATCTTTCCGACGTAGGCTTGAGAATCTTATGGGAACATTTGTACTGTTTCTAAATTAAGTGTAGGTGTGGGAGGAGGGTGCTTCCTGCGCACGAATAAAAGCACGCTCGCCAATTGTGGATGCTAATCGTTCGCTTGTATCTGCCTACACACCTCTGCCGGTTGGGAATTATTCCACTTGCATGGCAAGGTGCGCATGTAGGTGTGATAAAAACTCTGGAGGCGCTGGGTATCGATCCCAGTACCTCTCGCACGCTAAGCGAGCGCTCTACCATCTGAGCTACGCCCACCTCCCCGATAACTAGTAGAGCTACATACAGTCATATCAACGTCACAGACCCTTGCACTCCCATTATTCCGCAGACAAACACTACTCTCTATGTATCAGTGAGGGTGTCTTTCAGGTTTCGTGCATTCTGTATCGAATCGTAGTTGGCCACAATGAAAGTGGCACCCATAACGTAGAAAATAGAGTTCAGACACCGCTCTGAGTAAGACGAACGTGTTGTCCACCTCTAGACTTCAATGACGTTAAGCCGTGATACCTAAGACAGATCTGCACTCGGTGACACCACCATAACAGCCGGTCCCCACACTTACATCTTGCTCTCCTTATGACAGTATACATCATATCAGTCTGTGACGCTGGTTTTGCAACTTCTTGCGTGCGTTTATGTTCGCCGCGACCAACACTTACCATGCACTGACCACAAAACATGGAGGAGCCGGGGCTTGAACCCGAGACCGTTCACACGCTAAGCGAACGATCTGCCAACTGAGCTACAGCTACACACACGACCAAGCCTGGCTATTCTCCATTCTTTGCGACTCTGATGTGCACGGACACGATGGTTGGTTGGTTTGTAGCGGCGAAGGTACCAGAATACAAAGGCGCGGACACGTTCATATACACAAGAGTTCCAAGTAGTTTCGATGCTCTGGTATTACGAATGCAAATTCCGTCTGTTTTGAACGTCTTAAATTGAAAGGGCGGTCACAAATTGGTCCATTTCACTCCTTGTCGACAATCACACAGCACCTGAGGTAACAAGCACATCTCGAGCCCCATTGTGCTCTCCATTGTTCATGCCAACTCAGTGCCTCGCTCTTTGCTACTGTGTAAAACTCTTGTCGTCCAACTGCAAAACACTGGGACACAACAAGTTTCCGCGTCTCCATTGCACTGATCGTACTACGAAACGCTCCCCAAACTTGGCAATCACCCATGCAGATGACTTTTCCGACTTTACACGACGCTCACGCTAGTGACAGCCTTATTTACAGTTCGACGTCGCGCCAAAGCGAATGAGCACATTTCGCCTACGGCTTAGGCCGCTCTTCTAGTGTGGCTGCTCTGTGTCTGCAGGCAGCGAGGGGCTGCAAGCTTCCTGAGTTCGCACCTATATCACCTGTGCTTCCTTGTCAGAGACAGACTATCGCAAAACATACAACTCACTCCATGAATTGATTGCTACGGCATCTGTTATCAGCAGTCACAACCAGCAACACCAGTAGCAGCCGACTGCACGCAAAGAATGGGAACGTGCAGTGGGATTTACGTGAAATCGGCGCAAGGCAGATCTTTCCGACGTAGGCTTGAGAATCTTATGGGAACATTTGTACTGTTTCTAAATTAAGTGTAGGTGTGGGAGGAGGGTGCTTCCTGCGCACGAATAAAAGCACGCTCGCCAATTGTGGATGCTAATCGTTCGCTTGTATCTGCCTACACACCTCTGCCGGTTGGGAATTATTCCACTTGCATGGCAAGGTGCGCATGTAGGTGTGATAAAAATTCTGGAGGCGCTGGGTATCGATCCCAGTACCTCTCGCACGCTAAGCGAGCGCTCTACCATCTTTTTTTTTTTTTTTTTTTTTTTTTTTTTTGGGCCTGCTATCACCCCTTTTAGCCCATCCTTGCGCTCTCCATAATTCGCCTTCATCGGCGTCGGCTTCTCACGCCATGTACATTACCATAAACTGATGAGACGAAGTTAATCCCTTTATCGTGGAGAAACTAATGTACCCCTTCTTTGGGCTTATTGAAAATGTGAAAAAAGAATGAAGTCTTCAGTAGGTAGAAACAGAAGTTATGTTTAGTTTGTTTCCTTCTTCATCGCTGTTTTTTGTTGTCACACTTAAAGCTAATAGTCTTCCTTGACAAAGAAACGTCAGAGGGCATTTCGAAACTGCCTCTTCTCTCTGAAAATGCTTAAAAAACAAACCATATTCGGTGAGAAGCAACTATTTATAATGGCTTCTTGAAAAATAAATTAATAAACGTTGAACTCAAAGAACGGCAATTCCGGTAAAAACTAAAATAATTTTTTTTTTTCACGATTGTTAAGTAAGTTAGTAGTGGTGAACACTCTCTTACGTTTGTCTTCTGTGTCCGCAGATATTTCTTGTTAATTCTTTTACATCAAGGTCTTGATTAAAAAATTTGCGTATGTTTCTTTATATTTACTAGTCTTCAGTAACATGTGATGCTCAGTTAGCAGAGAGATCCAAAAATCCTCTTGGCTTTTCTCTTCCTTCGTGAAGAGGTAATGGACCGTTGCCGCTTTCAGCCAATTGACTGCGTTGCGTTTCGTGTTAGGAAAGGGTACATCATCCGGTGTCAAAAAGTCCGCAGGCGTTATAGCGTTAGGTGACGTTCGAAGGATGAGTGCCAGCTTTCGTCGGACATTCAGCCAGATATCTTTAACCTTGTCGCACACGAAACGATGTTCTTCGTTATCAATTAAACTACACGTTGCACACAAAGGCGAATCCGCTAAGTGGATCGAATGAAGTTTCGAGTTTGTTGCAACTTTCCTATTTACAACAAAGTACCATGTTGCTTTCAGACGAGTAGCTAAGTTACGGTTATGAATATTTGCCCATATCACTTCCCAGTTAGAACATGGATAGTTTTGTTCTATTTTGTTGTTCTTCTTTTCTCCCATCAATTTGCCATATATTTCTTTTACGTTTGCCATGTCTTTTTCCGGAATTCTTGAACGTAGGTAGCTATATTCTATTAAAAACCATCGTAAATGGTAAAGTCCGCTCGGTATGTGCTGCACATTAATGGGTGGAGAGCGGTCATCTGGAGCTATTTCAGATAGCAAGTGCGCGGCGATACAGCTGCCGGATTGTCGCCATTGTTGAAACGTATTGGAGATGTACAGAGCCTGCGACTTTTTAGTAACATTCGTTAAGTTTAAGCCGCCATTATTAGTGGCGAGCGTCAGAGTGTCATACTGGATTTTAAATATGTGGCCACGGCTCACAAAATAGCCTATTGCTGACATAATTTGTTTGGCGATGCCGGCGGGTATTGGCAGTATCTGGGCGACATAATTGACTTTGGAAGTAATAGAGACGTTCGCTAAAGACACTCTCTGAATTTCATTTAATTGTCGAATACTATGTGTCCGTACACTAGCTCCTATGGTAGTTAGTACTTGTCTATAGTTGGCCGCAATAGTTTGACGTATATTTTTTCGGAAATCAATGCCGAGACACTTCAAGGCTGTTAGCTCACGTAACTGACCGTGTGTGCGCATGCCAATGCCACATCCGATATTGAATATGCCGGACTTGGTTTTGTTTAACCTCGCGGCTGACGCTCGTTCGTATTTTTCTATTATGTGCATTGCCGTCTCGACTTCCGCTACATTCATAACGAGAAACCCAACATCGTCCGCATAAGCTTTACATATTATTTTGTTTCCTCGTATTTGCAATCCTTGTAACCGCTGAGTCAAGGTAGCGAGCAAAGGTTCGATGGCCATGGCAAAAAGTGCCATGGACAACGGACAACCTTGCCTGACGGAACATGCGATCTCGACTGGCCGGCTAGGCTGTCCATTTATGATAATTCTGGAGGAGTTATTCGTTACCAAACGTCGTATGAGGTCGACGAATCTCGGCGGAAAACCCATTGCGCCCATCGTTTTCAGGAGGTAGGAGTGGCTGATCCTGTCGAAGGCTTTATCGAAATCTAACGACACGATGGCACATTTTAGTCGACATACTTCTGCTATTGAAATTATGTCGCGGTAGTCGGACAGCGTCTGCTGAATTTTCCTATCTTTGCCCACGCTAGACTGATATGGGCCGGTGACGCTGGCCATTACATTTTTAAGTCTGTGGGCTAAGAGCCGCGAAAAAATTTTATAGTCACTGTTCAGCAGAGTGATTGGTCTCAAATTTCCAATTTTCTTGCCAGCCGATTTTTTTTGCGATTAACACTATCATACCTTCACGAAAATCTTTCGGTATCTCCTTATTGAGGTTCAGAAGTTCATTACAGATGCATGTAATTCTATGTTTGATATGTTCCCAGAAGACTTGATAAAATTCTGCTGGTATGCCGTCAGCTCCAGGGGATTTATTTTTTGCACTTTGATAGACAGCATAGTGTACATCGTCTTCGGTCGCCTCGGCTATTAGAGCTTCCGCGTACGCGTTACCAACGCGTCCTTGCAGGTGGGTCAGTAAATCGTCCTTTGCTTTTTCGTCTACCTCTTTATGTGAAAACAAGTTGTCGAAATGGGTTAGTGTTTCTGCTTTTATGTCGTTGTGCATTGTCAAGGTGGTTCCATTATCAGTTTTAAGCTCCGTCAGTATTTTGCGGAATCCTCGTTTAGTTTCACGAATCACATGATATATCGAAGTGGCTTCTTTTTGCGCCACAGTCTCTGCTCCTGACCTTATTTGGTATCCTTCAAGCTGTTGTCGCCTTAATGTCAGTATTTTTGCCTGGAATTTTTTAATTCTCCCATGGTTCCCAATAGCTGTAGCACCTTGCAGGTAGAGTTCTCGGAGACAATGAAAGTAAAATTCTATCGTTCTTTTCCGCCAAAAGCTCTTCTCCCGGGAGTAGTTGATGAAACATCTCCGGATCTGAGGTTTGGCGCATTTGAGCCACCAATCCAAGGTCGACTGGTAAGAGCTGAGTTTGGTCTCGCAGGCTCTCCAAGTGGTGAGAAAGGCTTCTCGACAGGCAGGATCTTTTAAGTGTGAAACATTAAGTTTCCATGGCCCTTTATATCGACAGGTTCCTTGTCGTTCCAAATTTAATGTGCATATATATGCAGCGTGGTCCGAAAAAGCGGTTGGCCAAACTTCAGACTGCAGGATGCGGTGTTTCAGATTGGGCGAGACATATATTCGATCCAACCGGCTCGCTGAATGATTAGTGAGGTGGGTAAAGCCGGGTGCCGCGCCGTGCTTTTGCTCCCACGAATCAGTTAAACGGAGGTCGGTGACGATACGTTCCAGGTCCGGCGACTTGTTGTAGTTCGGAGTTTGGTCTTTGGCATGTATGACACTGTTAAAGTCGCCTCCAAGGATGGTATGGGTGCAGTGTACACCAAACAAAGGAACAATTCCCTCCTTAAAAAACTGTGCTCGTTGGCACCGATTGGTAGAACCAGATGGGGCATAGACATTAATAATCCTGGTGTTATAAAGCGTGCCGGCAATGCCTCTGCCGTTAGGCAGTTTTGTTACGTCTGTAATGACGACGCCCTCTTTGAAAAGAAATGCGGTACCCAAATCACATCCAATTCCAGGATTGACTATAGCATTATACCCCTGTATGAAGTCAAGTTTGATGTTTGTTACTTCTTGTAAAAACAAAATGTCCACATCAGCTGCATACAGGAAATCTTTTAAATTTTGTAAATTAAATGGGCTACAAATTTTATTGATGTTCAGCGTAGCGATCTTATAGGCCTGCAACGGAACTACGTTAGCCAAGACGGGAGTGTAATTAGGAAAAACTCTGGCAACATATCATTTCGAAAAAACATTAAGAAATCTGACCCGAGAGACATGTGGACACAAGTCAGTAAAACCGTTCAGACTAGAAATATTCATGACTTGGGAAGGGATCAGTCGGCTTCTCCGTGTCTGGGACAGTATCCGTCGCGGCGATGACATTCAAGACGACGTCATCGCGTGGTGTGGCCATCGTGGTGACTGTAACGGTTCCTGTGGTGTCCATAATTTCGTCCTCCTTTGTAGTGTCGTCGACATTGTCTGCCCACGGATTCGACAGCCCTGTCATCGGTTCGTCATTAAGTGGTGCACTATATTCAGGTGTTTGCTGGTGATTTTTATCTTCGGTTCGGGTAATTGCTACGTCATCGGAGGGCAAACTGGCAGAACCGGAGGTACTATCCAAGGACACAGGGTCTTCGTTAGATGACTGCTGATTGCACTGCAAGTTCTCAGATGCCGATTGACGTATTTTGCCCCCTATTTGCTTCGCCTGTTCACGCAGTTGTGGTGCAGTCTGCTCTGCACCTTGACGCGCGATCCTCCGTTTTTTAGATTTCTTGGGAGATGCGTCTCGTGGTGGACTTTGGACGGTACCTGAAGAAGCCTCAGGTTGCAAAGTAGCACTACTCGAAGTGACTGACGCCAGGTCTGATTTCATTGCACTTGACAGGCTGTGGTCAGTGCCTAAGGCAGCTGCAGGATTCGGAAGAGCACCACTAGAAACGGCTGGTTGCGAGTCCGTTTTCTGTGCACCTGATACGCTTTTGATACCTCCTAAAGAAGCTCCAGGATGCAGAGGAGCACTACCCGAAGCGACTGAGGTCGCGTCCGTATCCATTGCCTCATTGGGCGATTCCACGGCGACAAGGGCAGGAGCAGATATGTCTTCGCAGGAGGGTTGAGTGTCTACAGATGCTACACCTGAGTCGGTCGGTTGGTCGGTCGCTTGTGGGTCGGTATTCGTAGTAACTTCGGGGGGCGCAGTGGCACTTGCAAAACCGCGCGCTACGGCGACATATGTCACGGGCAGCGTTGACATAGCAGGGGGCCTGACGGCATCGCCGGCAGGCAGTTGCGCCACTCGCCTTTGAACACATTCTTCACGAACGTGGCCTGGTAAATTGCAGACAGCACACGTTTTCGGTTGGTCATCATACATCACAACAGCTCTATATCCGCAGACGTTTATAAACGACGGAATGTGCTTCTGCAATTCGACTTTTAATTGGCGCACACCATTCAAAACAGGGAATTTGTGTGCAGCAGACCACCGTTCGGCAATATTACTCAAAACTTTCCCGTATGGAGCAATAACAGCATTTATCTGGTCACTTGTAATTTCAAAGGGAAGTTCAAAGACTCACACGGTCCGAATACCTAGACCAGCATGGGCAACGGTAACCTCCCCAACATTTCCGTCAGCATGTTTAAATTTCAGAATGCCACCACAAGATCGAACTATCCTTTCACACAATTCTGGACTGGCAAGTTTCACGAAAACCACACTGTTCATAATCGAGAAATGTATGCCGATAATATCATCAAGTCCTATTTTAACATCATCCTCTAACCACTGTTCAACATCAAATGACCTCGGTCGGACAAAGTTGCGATCAAACGTGAATTTCAAAGTATCTTTTCGTTGCGGTTGCGACATCACTTAATTCTTTTTCATGTCTACACAAATACTATAGACAGCGACGCGTTGCAGCAAGAGCAGAGACTTACCACACGGAGCTAACGCAGCACAGCACACAGCACGGCACGTCCGACCTCCAGCGCAGCCGCTGGCTGACTGTCCATCTGAGCTACGCCCAACCCCCCAGATAACTAGCAGTGCTACATACAGTCATATCAACGTCACAGGCCCTTGCACTCCCATTATTCCGCAGACAAACACTACTCTCTATGTATCAGTGAGGGTGTCTTTCAGGTTTCGTGCATTCTGTATCGAATCGTAGTTGGCCACAATGAAAGTGGCACCCATAACGTCGAAAATAGAGTTCAGACACGGCTCTGAGTAAGACGAACGTGTTGTCCACCTCTAGACTTCAATGACGTTAAGCCGTGATACCTAAGACAGATCTGCACTCGATGACACCACCATAACAGCCAGTCCCCACACTTACATCTTGCTCTCCTTATGACAGTATACATCATATCAGTCTGTGACGCTGGTTTTGCAACTTCTTGCGTGCGTTTATGTTCGCCGCGACCAACACTTACCATGCACTGACCACAAAACATGGAGGAGCCGGGGCTTGAACCCGAGACCGTTCACACGCTAAGCGAACGATCTGCCAACTGAGCTACAGCTACACACACGACCAAGCATGGCTATTCTCCATTCTTTGCGACTCTGATGTGCACGGACACGATGGTTGGTTGGTTTGTAGCGGCGAAGGTACCAGAATACAAAGGCGCGGACAGGTTCATATACACAAGAGTTCGAAGTAGTTTCGCTGCTCTGGTATTACGAATGCAAATTCCGTCTGTTTTGAACGTCTTAAATTGAAAGGGCGGTAACAAAGTGGTCCATTTCACTCCTTGTCGACAATCACACAGCACCTGAGGTAACAAGCACATCTCGAGCCCCATTGTGCTCTCCATTGTTCATGCCAACTCAGTGCCTCGCTCTTTGCTACTGTGTAAAACTCTTGTCGTCCAACTGCAAAACACTGGGACACAACAAGTTTCCGCGTCTCCATTGCACTGATCGTACTACGACACGCTCCCCAAACTTGGCAATCACGCATGCAGATGACTTTTCCGACTTTACACGACGCTCACGCTAGTGACAGCCTTATTTACAGTTCGACGTCGCGCCAAAGCGAATGAGCACATTTCGCCTACGGCTTAGGCCGCTCTTCTAGTGTGGCTGCTCTGTGTCTGCAGGCAGCGAGGGGCTGCAAGCTTCCTGTGTTCGCACCTATATCACCTGTGCTTCCTTGTCAGAGACAGACTATCGCAAAACATACAACTCACTCCATGAATTGATTGCTACGGCATCTGTTATCAGCAGTCACAACCAGCAACACCAGTAGCAGCCGACTGCACGCAAAGAATGGGAACGTGCAGTGGGATTTACGTGATATCGGCGCAAGGCAGGTCTTTCCGACGTAGGCTTGAGAATCTTATGGGAACATTTGTACTGTTTCTAAATTAAGTGTAGGTGTGGGAGGAGGGTGCTTCCTGCGCACGAATAAAAGCACGCTCGCCAATTGTGGATGCTAATCGTTCGCTTGTATCTGCCTACACACCTCTGCCGGTTGGGAATTATTCCACTTGCATGGCAAGGTGCGCATGTAGGTGTGATAAAAATTCTGGAGGCGCTGGGTATCGATCCCAGTACCTCTCGCACGCTAAGCGAGCGCTCTACCATCTGAGCTACGCCCACCTCCCCGATAACTAGTAGTGCTACATACAGTCATATCAACGTCACAGACCCTTGCACTCCCATTATTCCGCAGACAAACACTACTCTCTATGTATCAGTGAGGGTGTCTTTCAGGTTTCGTGCATTCTGTATCGAATCGTAGTTGGCCACAATGAAAGTGGCACCCATAACGTCGAAAATAGAGTTCAGACACGGCTCTGAGTAAGACGAACGTGTTGTCCACCTCTAGACTTCAATGACGTTAAGCCGTGATACCTAAGACAGATCTGCACTCGATGACACCACCATAACAGCCAGTCCCCACACTTACATCTTGCTCTCCTTATGACAGTATACATCATATCAGTCTGTGACGCTGGTTTTGCAACTTCTTGCGTGCGTTTATGTTCGCCGCGACCAACACTTACCATGCACTGACCACAAAACATGGAGGAGCCGGGGCTTGAACCCGAGACCGTTCACACGCTAAGCGAACGATCTGCCAACTGAGCTACAGCTACACACACGACCAAGCATGGCTATTCTCCATTCTTTGCGACTCTGATGTGCACGGACACGATGGTTGGTTGGTTTGTAGCGGCGAAGGTACCAGAATACAAAGGCGCGGACAGGTTCATATACACAAGAGTTCGAAGTAGTTTCGCTGCTCTGGTATTACGAATGCAAATTCCGTCTGTTTTGAACGTCTTAAATTGAAAGGGCGGTAACAAAGTGGTCCATTTCACTCCTTGTCGACAATCACACAGCACCTGAGGTAACAAGCACATCTCGAGCCCCATTGTGCTCTCCATTGTTCATGCCAACTCAGTGCCTCGCTCTTTGCTACTGTGTAAAACTCTTGTCGTCCAACTGCAAAACACTGGGACACAACAAGTTTCCGCGTCTCCATTGCACTGATCGTACTACGACACGCTCCCCAAACTTGGCAATCACGCATGCAGATGACTTTTCCGACTTTACACGACGCTCACGCTAGTGACAGCCTTATTTACAGTTCGACGTCGCGCCAAAGCGAATGAGCACATTTCGCCTACGGCTTAGGCCGCTCTTCTAGTGTGGCTGCTCTGTGTCTGCAGGCAGCGAGGGGCTGCAAGCTTCCTGTGTTCGCACCTATATCACCTGTGCTTCCTTGTCAGAGACAGACTATCGCAAAACATACAACTCACTCCATGAATTGATTGCTACGGCATCTGTTATCAGCAGTCACAACCAGCAACACCAGTAGCAGCCGACTGCACGCAAAGAATGGGAACGTGCAGTGGGATTTACGTGATATCGGCGCAAGGCAGGTCTTTCCGACGTAGGCTTGAGAATCTTATGGGAACATTTGTACTGTTTCTAAATTAAGTGTAGGTGTGGGAGGAGGGTGCTTCCTGCGCACGAATAAAAGCACGCTCGCCAATTGTGGATGCTAATCGTTCGCTTGTATCTGCCTACACACCTCTGCCGGTTGGGAATTATTCCACTTGCATGGCAAGGTGCGCATGTAGGTGTGATAAAAATTCTGGAGGCGCTGGGTATCGATCCCAGTACCTCTCGCACGCTAAGCGAGCGCTCTACCATCTGAGCTACGCCCACCTCCCCGATAACTAGTAGTGCTACATACAGTCATATCAACGTCACAGACCCTTGCACTCCCATTATTCCGCAGACAAACACTACTCTCTATGTATCAGTGAGGGTGTCTTTCAGGTTTCGTGCATTCTGTATCGAATCGTAGTTGGCCACAATGAAAGTGGCACCCATAACGTCGAAAATAGAGTTCAGACACGGCTCTGAGTAAGACGAACGTGTTGTCCACCTCTAGACTTCAATGACGTTAAGCCGTGATACCTAAGACAGATCTGCACTCGATGACACCACCATAACAGCCGGTCCCCACACTTACATCTTGCTCTCCTTATGACAGTATACATCATATCAGTCTGTGACGCTGGTTTTGCAACTTCTTGCGTGCGTTTATGTTCGCCGCGACCAACACTTACCATGCACTGACCACAAAACATGGAGGAGCCGGGGCTTGAACCCGAGACCGTTCACACGCTAAGCGAACGATCTGCCAACTGAGCTACAGCTACACACACGACCAAGCATGGCTATTCTCCATTCTTTGCTACTCTGATGTGCACGGACACGATGGTTGGTTGGTTTGTAGCGGCGAAGGTACCAGAATACAAAGGCGCGGACAGGTTCATATACACAAGAGTTCGAAGTAGTTTCGATGCTCTGGTATTACGAATGCAAATTCCGTCTGTTTTGAACGTCTTAAATTGAAAGGGCGGTAACAAAGTGGTCCATTTCACTCCTTGTCGACAATCACACAGCACCTGAGATAACAAGCACATCTCGAGCCCCATTGTGCTCTCCATTGTTCATGCCAACTCAGTGCCTCGCTCTTTGCTACTGTGTAAAACTCTTGTCGTCCAACTGCAAAACACTGGGACACAACAAGTTTCCGCGTCTCCATTGCACTGATCGTACTACGAAACGCTACCCAAACTTGGCAATCACGCATGCAGATGACTTTTCCGACTTTACACGACGCTCACTCTAGTGACAGCCTTATTTACAGTTCGACGTCGCGCCAAAGCGAATGAGCACATTTCGCCTACGGCTTAGGCCGCTCTTCTAGTGTGGCTGCTCTGTGTCTGCAGGCAGCGAGGGGCTGCAAACTTCCTGTGTTCGCACCTATATCACCTGTGCTTCCTTGTCAGAGACAGACTATCGCAAAACATACAACTCACTCCATGAATTGATTGCTACGGCATCTGTTATCAGCAGTCACAACCAGCAACACCAGTAGCAGCCGACTGCACGCAAAGAATGGGAACGTGCAGTGGGATTTACGTGATATCGGCGCAAGGCAGGTCTTTCCGACGTAGGCTTGAGAATCTTATGGGAACATTTGTACTGTTTCTAAATTAAGTGTAGGTGTGGGAGGAGGGTGCTTCCTGCGCACGAATAAAAGCACGCTCGCCAATTGTGGATGCTAATCGTTCGCTTGTATCTGCCTACACACCTCTGCCGGTTGGGAATTATTCCACTTGCATGGCAAGGTGCGCATGTAGGTGTGATAAAAATTCTGGAGGCGCAGGGTATCGATCCCAGTACCTCTCGCACGCTAAGCGAGCGCACTACCATCTGAGCTACACCCACCCCCCAGATAACTAGTAGTGCTACATACAGCCATATCAACGTCACAGACCCTTGCACTCCCATTATTCCGCAGACAAACACTACTCTCTATGTATCAGTGAGGGTGTCTTTCAGGTTTCGTGCATTCTGTATCGAATCGTAGTTGGCCACAATGAAAGTGGCACCCATAACGTCGAAAATAGAGTTCAGACACGGCTCTGAGTAAGACGAACGTGTTGTCCACCTCTAGACTTCAATGACGTTAAGCCGTGATACCTAAGACAGATCTGCACTCGATGACACCACCATAACAGCCGGTCCCCACACTTACATCTTGCTCTCCTTATGACAGTATACATCATATCAGTCTGTGACGCTGGTTTTGCAACTTCTTGCGTGCGTTTATGTTCGCCGCGACCAACACTTACCATGCACTGACCACAAAACATGGAGGAGCCGGGGCTTGAACCCGAGACCGTTCACACCCTAAGCGAACGATCTGCCAACTTTTTTTTTTTAATCTTCTTTTTTTTATTTTTTTTATTTTTTTTCCGTTACCCTAGGCTCAGTGGCACTAAAGAAAATGTAAAGTCTGAAGAATCGGTTCAAATGGCTCTTTTTTTTTAATTTTTTTTACGGACAACTGCTCTACCATCGTTTTTTTTTTTTTTATCTGGACAGGAAATGAAAAACTACAAAAAAAATGTCTATTTGCCACCGCCACTTGTATTCTAACAAAAAAATAAAATTAAATGCACCTCTTCAGGCGTTGGCACCTATCTACACCTATTCCAAAACAACTAACCGATTTCTGCAAAGGTGTAGGAAAGGAAGAAAGTAGGGGGGAAGAGACATAGAGAGTAGCGATAAAAAAATGAAATTTGTTGTGAACAGGAACTTTTTTTTTGTTTTTAGTTTATTGTATTGCATTTTTGTTTTCTTTATTTTACTTTGTTTTTTTTGTATGTATGTTTTTATTTATTCATTTTTTTTTGTATTATGGCAGTCGTTGCACCAGAATTCTAGGAGTCGCTTGCGCCGTCTGATTGGCGGAACATCCAAACGTGTCTTCTCGAAATTTTAGTGTGGATTCCGTGTGTAGTACGTTCAGAACATCATATCGGCAAAAAAGCATCAGCATCTCATGGCTTGGACGTTCCAGCTGGAAGGCGGGTCATGAAAGGCGCTCCGTAGAAAATTGGAAAAGAACTGCTTGTATCTGGGGTTGCGAACAAGTGCACAATGTCGATCGTTAAAGTACGTCCAATAACCTAGTTCTGATTTCTCATCGGGCCCAAAAAGGTAGCGGACTGTATGACCGCGTATCCAATTCACGGCATTAGTTTTTGTTGTGGGGTAATGAATCACATCCGGGAATAGAAGCGTCAGGAAAGTAATCTGATCAGGCGGCTGTCGGGTGAGGAAAGCCAGGATACGCTGCGCGAGCCTCCAGACGTCAGCAGACGGACCACATGAGAACCGATGAGCGTCCGTGTCCTCTACACCACAGTGAACACAGAGTGGTGTGTCAGCAAGGCGGATGCGGTGCAAACGAGACTGGTTGACCTGTTTGCCATTGACGGTGATATACCAGGTGGACTGAACGCTGGTGTCGAGGTAACCAGCATGCACTGCTTTCCACACACGGCGCCATATGATCTGGGGAAACTTGTGTTCAATGGGGTTGGGGGTTTGACACATTTGTAAGGTGTCGTATACAGTCTTTGTCTGGAGTATACGGAGAAGGGGTAAGGAGTGCAGAATGTAACTGATTTCAAAGAAGAAGTACCGAAAGTGATAAAAGGGGGGTGGAATGTCGGATAACATGACCGGGGCTGACATGGAGACTGGTGCGTATTCACGCAAAAGCAGTCCGGTCAGGCTCGTCGGGCAGCGACGCCAGACTTTCAGTTGGGAGCTAACAAAAAGTGCGGTAACTCTGTCTGGCACATGGAATAAGCCCACTCCACCACGCTCCCGCGGGAGGGCAAGGGAGGAATATTGAACTTTAAATAACATCCCGGCACAGACAAAGGATCCCATCGCCATCAACATACGACGTGCGAGGGTAATCGGAACCGGGAACACTTGTGCCACATGGGGGATGCGTGAGGCGTGATAAACATTCACGTATTGCGCGCGCTGTATAATGTCGAGGGATCGAAGCCGGTGGTCCACAAGGCCAGCCCTGATCGTTTGTAGGAGACGTCGACCGTTGGTTGCCGCTGAGCGACGGAGGTCATTCATAAAATCAATGCCCAAACAGCGGACGCTGGTGGCCACACTTAGAGGAGCGACAGATCTTTCTGGTAGACCCTCACCAATGAGCAGAAACTTCGATTTGGAAATGTTAAGAGAACTGCCCGATGCCTCCCCATAAGTCGTCACCCAAGTCAGAGCAGCGCGAACATCGTCTTCATTGCGGAGGTAGAGGACTAGATCGTCAGCATAGGCTGTACAACAGAAGCGGTGCCCATGCAATGTCAGGCCCACCAGGCGTTGGCGAAGCCCCTGTAGGAGGGGCTCTAATGCCAAAGCATACAGTATCGTGGAAAGTGGGCATCCCTGTCGGACAGAGCGCTCGATCGCTAGAGGCGCGGTGAGGCGACCATTACAGAGTATTCTTGAAGTTGCGCCGCTCAAGAGCCGCATTACCACGGTGATTGTACGAACCGGAAAACCCATGTGTTGGAGGACCGATTTCAGAAAAGTATGGTCGACACGGTCGAAAGCTTGACGGAAGTCAAGCGATGCCAATGCGCCAGGTAAATGTCGCGAGCGCGCGAGCGCAATCATGTCCCTATAACGGCAAAGGGCCGTATGGATGTTGTTGTCACCGCCCAACGAAGTCTGATCAAGAGAGGTGACGGATCTTGCTGCCTTCTTGAGGCGTGAGGCCAACAAACGGGGAAAAATTTTCATGTCACTGTTGAGTAGAGTGATGGGCCGGTAATCACAGATCCGTGATCGCCCATGTGGCTTAGGGACCAGGATGATGACCCCATCAAGGAAGGTGGCTGGGATCATCGTTGTGGGTGACATCAATTCACGACAGATGGACGTCCAAGCAGGTAACAAAAGGTAGCTAAAATACTTGTAAAAGTCGAGGGGGAGGCCGTCAGGTCCAGGGGACTTGTTGGCAGCCCCCACCTTGATTGCATCTAGGACTTCATCAGAGGTCACTTGTTCCTGAAGTTCTTGAGCCACATCCTCTGGCATGGTGTTGACAGTCATTGCTGCCACCTCCTCAATTAAGGTCGGGGGATGAGGGACGGCAGCGAACAGTTGACGAAAATGAGAATAGAAAGCGTGACCAATGTCGCATTGCGTAGTGTGTCGTCGTCCTTCCGCATCTGTGAGATCGTGGATGAGGGTTCGACGACGACGTCGGCGTTCCCTGAGAAGGTGGTACATCGATGGCGTTTCATGAGGCATATGGTCACGGGTGCAGGATCTGACAAGAGTCCCTTCTAAGCGCTGTCGCGTGAGGGAAGTGATCTGCGCTTTAGCACGATGCACCATCATCTGACGATCAGGAGAGAAGGCCATCGAAGTGCAGTCACGAAGGACTGCATAATAAAAGTCCATGGTGCTCGCTTGCCAGGCTTTGAAGTCTTTGCCATATCCTATCAGCGCCCTGCGCAGAGCTGGTTTCGCGCATGATACCCACCACGATAAGGTGGATGCGTAGGCGGGGCGACGACGATGACAGAGGGCCCACGCATCCTCAACGATTCGTCGGCAGTCAGGGACAGTCAGGTGGGAAACGTTGAATTTCCACAAGCCGCGGCTGTGCCACACTTGTTGGCGGGCGAGGACGACATCGCAGATGTAGGCGTCATGGTCAGAGAAAGCCAGAGGCCTTACTTCGGCATGTCGAGTGTCGGCAGCAAGGGAACGTGTGAGGTATATACGATCGAGACGACTAGATGAATGCGCCGTATAATATGTGAAACCTGCACGGGTGCCATGCACCTTTGTCCATGTGTCAACAAGCTGGAGTCTGTCGATGATGACGGAGAGGGCCGCACAAGGGGAATGATGCGGTAATTGATCTTCAGGCCTTTGCGTGGAGTTGAAATCGCCACCGAGGACCATATCATCTAGGGGACCCTCAAACAGCGGCGTTACCTCGTCAGCAAAGAAAGTGTGTCGATCACGACGTCGACTGGAGCCGGACGGCGCATATACATTGAGGATACGGACGCCGAACAGCGTGAGAGCCATACCCCTAGCATTAGCAAGGTACACTACATCTTCAGCAGGGAGTCCAGAACGGAGGAGGATGGCAACTCCACTACCGTTGTCAGAAGCATGGGAGATGTGTGCCACATAGCCAGTGGGGGCATGGAAATCGGCGACAAACACTTCTTGGAGGAGGGCAATGTCGACATCAGCAGCATAAATGGTCTCACGGAACATTGCCTGTTTATGGGGGGCCCGAATGGTGGCCAGATTCATCGTCGCTATGCGGTAATGTTGGGGGCGTGTTCCCACCATTGGCACAGATGTTCCGGCAGAGATGCCTGGCTGGCGTGTAACATCTGACGTAGTCACCGTTGTCGTAATCACTGGCTGGAAGGTGGGTCAGGCACCTCCATGGGGCACTGCCTGATGGGAGGACCACCATCTCGAACTGCTCCTTCGTCGATATCATCAGCCCAGGAGACTGGAACAGACGGTGAGCGACTGTCACACTCCTCGAGGGCGAGTTGTAGCGACGCTGCTGTAGTGGGGTCCAGGGAGGCACCCTCCTTGGAATCCGTCATATTCGTGTGAGATCGTTCTTCAGATGGGACATCAGGAGCAGCCTCTCCTGTCGTCAGAACGCTCGACGGGAGATCACTGTCGTGTATCAGCTCCACTGCCTGTGATGCCACATGAAGAAGTGTGTCGTCAGATGGCGTTTGACTCCTCTTCTTCCGTTTTCTGGGCGACCGTTGCTTTCGGAGGTGCTGTTCTGAATCAGAATGTGGATGTTCGATGTCCGAGGTCGCGCCAGTCTGAAGAAAAGCAGAGGTAGGCACCGCATTCGCGTCGATGTCCATCGAGCTCTGGAGAGTTGGTGGTGTCGTAGCCGTCAGAGGAGATGGTGCCGGTGAGGCCATGGCAGCACCGTCATTTCCAGTGGGGAGTGCCGGGTGGAGAAGAGGTGCTTCCTGAAGTGACGCATCGGGGCTGCGTACGGCTGTGGCGTAGCTATCTGGTAAAGAAGCGGCCGTCACTTTGGGAGCTGAGTCACTGGTCGGGACCTGGAGCAAACGTCGGCGGAGACATTCTGACCGAACATGGCCCTCCTGTCCGCAACCGGCACACGTCCGCGGCTGGCCATCATACATAACGATGGCTCGCACGCCACCTATCAGCAGATAGGATGGTACATGTTTGGAGAGTTCGATTTTGATTTGGCGGACACCATTCAACACGTTGTATGTCGTGAATGTCTGCCATTTCTCCGCGATGTGCCCCACAACATTGCCATAGGGTCGCAAAGCTTCGACGACCACATCTTGCGGCACTTCGAAAGGGAGCTCAAAAACCCGGATTGTTCGAAGTCCGAAACCAGCGTGATCGACCGTCACCTCTCCAATATGCCCGTCAGAATGTTTGAACTTGAGTCCGCGTGCGTGTTGTCGAACTACGTTAGCACACGCTTCCTCCGTCGTCATCTTAATATAGACGATGCTGCTAGTGATAGAGAAATGAATACCTATCACTTCCTGAGGGTCCAGACGTAGCTCTTCGCGAATGAATTGCTCAATTTCAAAAGCGCGTGGTCTAGCATGTTCGGCTTGGAATGTTACTTTAACTGTCGCTCGGCGGTAACAGTGCGCCATGAGGTGCAATAGAAATGGACGCTACACAACACGAAATACCGCGACGCGGAAGTAAACAAACTACGGTGCGCTGTCCGGCGCGCGGAGCCGGTCCGCACGCGACCACGGCCGAAAGCCGACTGAAATTCTGGAGGCGCTGGGTATGGATCCCAGTACCTCTCGCACGCTAAGCGAGCGCTCTACCGTCTGAGCTACGCCCACCCCCCCGATAAACCAACTGAGCTACAGCTACACACACGACCAAGCCTGGCTATTCTCCATTCTTAGCGACTCTGATGTGCACGGACACGATGGTTGGTTGGTTTGTAGCGGCGAAGGTACCAGAATACAAAGGCGCGGACACGTTCATATACACAAGAGTTCCAAGTAGTTTCGATGCTCTGGTATTACGAATGCAAATTCCGTCTGTTTTGAACGTCTTAAATTGAAAGGGCGGTCACAAATTGGTCCATTTCACTCCTTGTCGACAATCACACAGCACCTGAGGTAACAAGCACATCTCGAGCCCCATTGTGATCTCCATTGTTCCTGCCAACTCAGTGCCTCGCTCTTTGCTACTGTGTAAAACTCTTGTCGTCCAACTGCAAAACACTGGGACACAACAAGTTTCCGCGTCTCCATTGCACTGATCGTACTACGAAACGCTCCCCAAACTTGGCAATCACCCATGCAGCCGACTTTTCCGACTTTACACGACGCTCACGCTAGTGACAGCCTTATTTACATTTCGACGTCGCGCCAAAGCGAATGAGCACATTTCGCCTACGGCTTAGGCCGCTCTTCTAGTGCGGCTGCTCTGTGTCTGCAGGCAGCGAGGGGCTGCAAGCTTCCTGTGTTCGCACCTATATCACCTGTGCTTCCTTGTCAGAGACAGACTATCGCAAAACATACAACTCACTCCATGAATTGATTGCTACGGCATCTGTTATCAGCAGTCACAACCAGCAACACCAGTAGCAGCCGACTGCACGCAAAGAATGGGAACGTGCAGTGGGATTTACGTGAAATCGGCGCAAGGCAGATCTTTCCGACGTAGGCTTGAGAATCTTATGGGAACATTTGTACTGTTTCTAAATTACGTGTAGGTGTGGGAGGAGGGTGCTTCCTGCGCACGAATAAAAGCACGGTCGCCAATTGTGGATGTTAATCGTTCGCTTGTATCTGCCTACACACCTCTGCCGGTTGGGAATTATTCCACTTGCATGGCAAGGTGCGCATGTAGGTGTGATAAAAATTCTGGAGGCGCAGGGTATCGATCCCAGTACCTCTCGCACGCTAAGCGAGCGCTCTACCATCTGAGCTACGCCCACCCCCCAGATAACTAGTAGTGCTACATACAGCCATATCAACGTCACAGACCCTTGCACTCCCATTATTCCGCAGACAAACACTACTCTCTATGTATCAGTGAGGGTGTCTTTCAGGTTTCGTGCATTCTGTATCGAATCGTAGTTGGCCACAATGAAAGTGGCACCCATAACGTCGAAAATAGAGTTCAGACACCGCTCTGAGTAAGACGAACGTGGTGTCCACCTCTAGACTTCAATGACGTTAAGCCGTGATACCTAAGACAGATCTGCACTCGATGACACCACCATAACAGCCGGTCCCCACACTTACATCTTGCTCTCCTTATGACAGTATACATCATATCAGTCTGTGACGCTGGTTTTGCAACTTCTTGCGCGCGTTTATGTTCGCCGCGACCATCACTTACCATGCACTGACCACAAAAGAAGGGGGAGCCGGGGCTTGAACCCGAGACCGTTCACACGCTAAGCGAACGATCTGCCAACTGAGCTACAGCTACACACACGACCAAGCCTGGCTATTCTCCATTCTTTGCGACTCTGATGTGCACGGAAACGATGGTTGGTTGGTTTGTAGCGGCGAAGGTACCAGAATACAAAGGCGCGGACAGGCTCATATACACAAGAGTTCCAAGTAGTTTCGATGCTCTGGTATTACGAATGCAAATTCCGTCTGTTTTGAACGTCTTAAATTGAAAGGGCGGTAACAAAGTGGTCCATTTCACTCCTTGTCGACAATCACACAGCACCTGAGGTAACAAGCACATCTCGAGCCCCATTGTGCTCTCCATTGTTCATGCCAACTCAGTGCCTCGCTCTTTGCTACTGTGTAAAACTCTTGTCGTCCAACTGCAAAACACTGGGACACAACAAGTTTCCGCGTCTCCATTGCACTGATCGTACTACGAAACGCTCCCCAAACTTGGCAATCACCCATGCAGATGACTTTTCCGACTTTACACGACGCTCACGCTAGTGACAGCCTTATTTACAGTTCGACGTCGCGCCAAAGCGAATGAGCACATTTCGCCTACGGCTTAGGCCGCTCTTCTAGTGTGGCTGCTCTGTGTCTGCAGGCAGCGAGGGGCTGCAAGCTTCCTGTGTTCGCACCTATATCACCTGTGCTTCCTTGTCAGAGACAGACTATCGCAAAACATACAACTCACTCCATGAATTGATTGCTACGGCATCTGTTATCAGCAGTCACAACCAGCAACACCAGTAGCAGCCGACTGCACGCAAAGAATGGGAACGTGCAGTGGGATTTACGTGAAATCGGCGCAAGGCAGATCTTTCCGACGTAGGCTTGAGAATCTTATGGGAACATTTGTACTGTTTCTAAATTAAGTGTAGGTGTGGGAGGAGGGTGCTTCCTGCGCACGAATAAAAGCACGCTCGCCAATTGTGGATGCTAATCGTTCGCTTGTATCTGCCTACACACCTCTGCCGGTTGGGAATTATTCCACTTGCATGGCAAGGTGCGCATGTAGGTGTGATAAAAATTCTGGAGGCGCTGGGTATCGATCCCCGTACCTCTCGCACGCTAAGCGAGCGCTCTACCATCTGAGCTACGCCCACCTCCCCGACAACTAGTAGTGCTACATACAGTCATATCAACGTCACAGACCCTTGCACTCCCATTATTCCGCAGACAAACACTACTCTCTATGTATCAGTGAGGGTGTCTTTCAGATTTCGTGCATTCTGTATCGAATCGTAGTTGGCCACAATGAAAGTGGCACCCATAACGTCGAAAATAGAGTTCAGACACCGCTCTGAGTAAGACGAACGTGTTGTCCACCTCTAGACTTCAATGACGTTAAGCCGTGATACCTAAGACAGATCTGCACTCGATGACACTACGATAACAGCCGGTCCACACACTTACATCTTGCTCTCCTTATGACAGTATACATCATATCAGTCTGTGACGCTGGTTTTGCAACTTCTTGCGTGCGTTTATGTTCGCCGCGACCAACTCTTACCATGCACTGACCACAAAACATGGAGGAGCCAGGGCTTGAACCCGATACCGTTCACACGCTAAGCGAACGATCTGCCAACTGAGCTATAGCTACACACTCGACCAAGCCTGGCTATTCTCCATTCTTTGCGACTCTGATGTGCACGGACACGATGGTTGGTTGGTTTGTAGCGGCGAAGGTACCAGAATACAAAGGCGCGGACAGGTTCATATACACAAGAGTTTCAAGTAGTTTCGATGCTCTGGTATTACGAATGCAAATTCCGTCTGTTTTGAACGTCTTAAATTGAAAGGGCGGTCACAAATTGGTCCATTTCACTCCTTGTCGACAATCACACAGCACCTGAGGTAACAAGCACATCTCGAGCCCCATTGTGCTCTCCATTGTTCATGCCAACTCAGTGCCTCGCTCTTTGCTACTGTGTAAAACTCTTGTCGTCCAACTGCAAAACACTGGGACACAACAAGTTTCCGCGTCTCCATTGCACTGATCGTACTACGAAACGCTCCCCAAACTTGGCAATCACCCATGCAGATGACTTTTCCGACTTTACACGACGCTCACGCTAGTGACAGCCTTATTTACAGTTCGACGTCTCGCCAAAGCGAATGAGCACATTTCGCCTACGGCTTAGGCCGCTCTTCTATTGCGGCTGCTCTGTGTCTGCAGGCAGCGAGGGGCTGCAAGCTTCCTGTGTTCGCACCTATATCACCTGTGCTTCCTTGTCAGAGACAGACTATCGCAAAACATACAACTCACTCCATGAATTGATTGCTACGGCATCTGTTATCAGCAGTCACAACCAGCAACACCAGTAGCAGCCGACTGCACGCAAAGAATGGGAACGTGCAGTGGGATTTACGTGAAATCGGCGCAAGGCAGATCTTTCCGACGTAGGCTTGAGAATCTTATGGGAACATTTGTACTGTTTCTAAATTACGTGTAGGTGTGGGAGGAGGGTGCTTCCTGCGCACGAATAAAAGCACGCTCGCCAATTGTGGATGCTAATCGTTCGCTTGTATCTGCCTACACACCTCTGCCGTTTGGGAATTATTCCACTTGCATGGCAAGGTGCGCATGTAGGTGTGATAAAAATTCTGGAGGCGCTGGGTATCGATCCCAGTACCTCTCGCACGCTAAGCGAGCGCTCTACCATCTGAGCTACGCCCACCCCCCCGATAACTAGTAGTGCTACATACAGTCATATCAACGTCACAGACCCTTGCACTCCCATTATTCCGCAGACAAACACTACTCTCTATGTATCAGTGAGGGTGTCTTTCAGGTTTCGTGCATTCTGTATCGAATCGTAGTTGGCCACAATGAAAGTGGCACCCATAACGTCGAAAATAGAGTTCAGACACGGCTCTGAGTAAGACGAACGTGTTGTCCACCTCTAGACTTCAATGACGTTAAGCCGTGATACCTAAGACAGATCTGCACTCGATGACACCACCATAACAGCCGGTCCCCACACTTACATCTTGCTCTCCTTATGACAGTATACATCATATCAGTCTGTGACGCTGGTTTTGCAACTTCTTGCGTGCGTTTATGTTCGCCGCGACCAACACTTACCATGCACTGACCACAAAACATGGAGGAGTCGGGGCTTGAACCCGAGACCGATCACACGCTAAGCGAACGATCTGCCAACTGAGCTACAGCTACACACACGACCAAGCCTGGCTATTCTCCATTCTTTGCGACTCTGATGTGCACGGACACGATGGTTGGTTGGTTTGTAGCGGCGAAGGTACCAGAATACAAAGGCGCGGACACGTTCATATACACAAGAGTTCCAAGTAGTTTCGATGCTCTGGTATTACGAATGCAAATTCCGTCTGTTTTGAACGTCTTAAATTGAAAGGGCGGTCACAAATTGGTCCATTTCACTCCTTGTCGACAATCACACAGCACCTGAGGTAACAAGCACATCTCGAGCCCCATTGTGCTCTCCATTGTTCATGCCAACTCAGTGCCTCGCTCTTTGCTACTGTGTAAAACTCTTGTCGTCCAACTGCAAAACACTGGGACACAACAAGTTTCCGCGTCTCCATTGCACTGATCGTACTACGAAACGCTCCACAAACTTGGCAATCACCCATGCAGATGACTTTTCCGACTTTACACGACGCTCACGCTAGTGACAGCCTTATTTACAGTTCGACGTCGCGCCAAAGCGAATGAGCACATTTCGCCTACGGCTTAGGCCGCTCTTCTAGTGCGGCTGCTCTGTGTCTGCAGGCAGCGAGGGGCTGCAAGCTTCCTGTGTTCGCACCTATATCACCTGTGCTTCCTTGTCAGAGACAGACTATCGCAAAACATACAACTCACTCCATGAATTGATTGCTACGGCATCTGTTATCAGCAGTCACAACCAGCAACACCAGTAGCAGCCGACTGCACGCAAAGAATGGGAACGTGCAGTGGGATTTACGTGAAATCGGCGCAAGGCAGATCTTTCCGACGTAGGCTTGACAATCTTATGGGAACATTTGTACTGTTTCTAAATTACGTGTAGGTGTGGGAGGAGGGTGCTTCCTGTGCACGAATAAAAGCACGCTCGCCAATTGTGGATGCTAATCGTTCGCTTGTATCTGCCTACACACCTCTGCCGGTTATGAATTATTCCACTTGCATGGCAAGGTGCGCATGTAGGTGTGATAAAAATTCTGGAGGCGCTGGGTATCGATCCCAATACCTCTCGCACGCTAAGCGAGCGCTCTACCATCTGAGCTACGCCCACCCCCCAGATAGCTAGTAGTGCTACATACAGCCATATCAACGTCACAGACCCTTGCACTCCCATTATTCCGCAGACAAACACTACTCTCTATGTATCAGTGAGGGTGTCTTTCAGGTTTCGTGCATTCTGTATCGAATCGTAGTTGGCCACAATGAAAGTGGCACCCATAACGTCGAAAATAGAGTTCAGACACGGCTCTGAGTAAGACGAACGTGTTGTCCACCTCTAGACTTCAATGACGTTAAGCCGTGATACCTAAGACAGATCTGCACTCGATGACACCACCATAACAGCCGGTCCCCACACTTACATCTTGCTCTCCTTATGACAGTATACATCATATCAGTCTGTGACGCTGGTTTTGCAACTTCTTGCGTGCGTTTATGTTCGCCGCGACCAACACTTACCATGCACTGACCACAAAACATGGAGGAGTCGGGGCTTGAACCCGAGACCGTTCACACGCTAAGCGAACGATCTGCCAACTGAGCTACAGCTACACACACGACCAAGCCTGGCTATTCTCCATTCTTTGCGACTCTGATGTGCACGGACACGATGGTTGGTTGGTTTGTAGCGGCGAAGGTACCAGAATACAAAGGCGCGGACACGTTCATATACACAAGAGTTCCAAGTAGTTTCGATGCTCTGGTATTACGAATGCAAATTCCGTCTGTTTTGAACGTCTTAAATTGAAAGGGCGGTCACAAATTGGTCCATTTCACTCCTTGTCGACAATCACACAGCACCTGAGGTAACAAGCACATCTCGAGCCCCATTGTGCTCTCCATTGTTCATGCCAACTCAGTGCCTCGCTCTTTGCTACTGTGTAAAACTCTTGTCGTCCAACTGCAAAACACTGGGACACAACAAGTTTCCGCGTCTCCATTGCACTGATCGTACTACGAAACGCTCCACAAACTTGGCAATCACCCATGCAGATGACTTTTCAGACTTTACACGACGCTCACGCTAGAGACAGCCTTCTTTACAGTTCGACGTCGCGCCAAAGCGAATGAGCACATTTCGCCTACGGCTTAGGCCGCTCTTCTAGTGCGGCTGCTCTGTGTCTGCAGGCAGCGAGGGGCTGCAAGCTTCCTGTGTTCGCACCTATATCACCTGTGCTTCCTTGTCAGAGACAGACTATCGCAAAACATACAACTCACTCCATGAATTGATTGCTACGGCATCTGTTATCAGCTGTCACAACCAGCAACACCAGTAGCAGCCGACTGCACGCAAAGAATGGGAACGTGCAGTGGGATTTACGTGAAATCGGCGCAAGGCAGATCTTTCCGACGTAGGCTTGAGAATCTTATGGAAACATTTGTACTGTTTCTAAATTACGTGTAGGTGTGGGAGGAGGGTGCTTCCTGCGCACGAATAAAAGCACGCTCGCCAATTGTGGATGCTAATCGTTCGCTTGTATCTGCCTACACACCTCTGCCGGTTGGGAATTATTCCACTTGCATGGCAAGGTGCGCATGTAGGTGTGATAAAAATTCTGGAGGCGCTGGGTATCGATCCCAGTACCTCTCGCACGCTAAGCGAGCGCTCTACCATTTGATCTACGCCCACCACCCAGATAACTAGTAGTGCTACATACAGCCATATCAACGTCACAGACCCTTGCACTCCCATTATTCCGCAGACAAACACTACTCTCTATGTATCAGTGAGGGTGTCTTTCAGGTTTCGTGCATTCTGTATCGAATCGTAGTTGGCCACAATGAAAGTGGCACCCATAACGTCGAAAATAGAGTTCAGACACGGCTCTGAGTAAGACGAACGTGTTGTCCACCTCTAGACTTCAATGACGTTAAGCCGTGATACCTAAGACAGATCTGCACTCGATGACACCACCATAACAGCCGGTCCCCACACTTACATCTTGCTCTCCTTATGACAGTATACATCATATCAGTCTGTGACGCTGGTTTTGCAACTTCTTGCGTGCGTTTATGTTCGCCGCGACCAACACTTACCATGCACTGACCACAAAACATGGAGGAGTCGGGGCTTGAACCCGAGACCGTTCACACGCCAAGCGAACGATCTGCCAACTGAGCTACAGCTACACACACGACCAAGCCTGGCTATTCTCCATTCTTTGCGACTCTGATGTGCACGGACACGATGGTTGGTTGGTTTGTAGCGGCGAAGGTACCAGAATACAAAGGCGCGGACACGTTCATATACACAAGAGTTCCAAGTAGTTTCGATGCTCTGGTATTACGAATGCAAATTCCGTCTGTTTTGAACGTCTTAAATTGAAAGGGCGGTCACAAATTGGTCCATTTCACTCCTTGTCGACAATCACACAGCACCTGAGGTAACAAGCACATCTCGAGCCCCATTGTGCTCTCCATTGTTCATGCCAACTCAGTGCCTCGCTCTTTGCTACTGTGTAAAACTCTTGTCGTCCAACTGCAAAACACTGGGACACAACAAGTTTCCGCGTCTCCATTGCACTGATCGTACTACGAAACGCTCCACAAACTTGGCAATCACCCATGCAGATGACTTTTCAGACTTTACACGACGCTCACGCTAGAGACAGCCTTCTTTACAGTTCGACGTCGCGCCAAAGCGAATGAGCACATTTCGCCTACGGCTTAGGCCGCTCTTCTAGTGCGGCTGCTCTGTGTCTGCAGGCAGCGAGGGGCTGCAAGCTTCCTGTGTTCGCACCTATATCACCTGTGCTTCCTTGTCAGAGACAGACTATCGCAAAACATACAACTCACTCCATGAATTGATTGCTACGGCATCTGTTATCAGCAGTCACAACCAGCAACACCAGTAGCAGCCGACTGCACGCAAAGAATGGGAACGTGCAGTGGGATTTACGTGAAATCGGCGCAAGGCAGATCTTTCCGACGTAGGCTTGAGAATCTTATGGAAACATTTGTACTGTTTCTAAATTACGTGTAGGTGTGGGAGGAGGGTGCTTCCTGCGCACGAATAAAAGCACGCTCGCCAATTGTGGATGCTAATCGTTCGCTTGTATCTGCCTACACACCTCTGCCGGTTGGGAATTATTCCACTTGCATGGCAAGGTGCGCATGTAGGTGTGATAAAAATTCTGGAGGCGCTGGGTATCGATCCCAGTACCTCTCGCACGCTAAGCGAGCGCTCTACCATCTGAGCTACGCCCACCCCCCAGATAACTAGTAGTGCTACATACAGCCATATCAACGTCACAGACCCTTGCACTCCCATTATTCCGCAGACAAACACTACTCTCTATGTATCAGTGAGGGTGTCTTTCAGGTTTCGTGCATTCTGTATCGAATCGTAGTTGGCCACAATGAAAGTGGCACCCATAACGTCGAAAATAGAGTTCAGACACGGCTCTGAGTAAGACGAACGTGTTGTCCACCTCTAGACTTCAATGACGTTAAGCCGTGATACCTAAGACAGATCTGCACTCGATGACACCACCATAACAGCCGGTCCCCACACTTACATCTTGCTCTCCTTATGACAGTATACATCATATCAGTCTGTGACGCTGGTTTTGCAACTTCTTGCGTGCGTTTATGTTCGCCGCGACCAACACTTACCATGCACTGACCACAAAACATGGAGGAGTCGGGGCTTGAACCCGAGACCGTTCACACGCCAAGCCAACGATCTGCCAACTGAGCTACAGCTACACACACGACCAAGCCTGGCTATTCTCCAATCTTTGCGACTCTGATGTGCACGGACACGATGGTTGGTTGGTTTGTAGCGGCGAAGGTACCAGAATACAAAGGCGCGGACACGTTCATATACACAAGAGTTCCAAGTAGTTTCGATGCTCTGGTATTACGAATGCAAATTCCGTCTGTTTTGAACGTCTTAAATTGAAAGGGCGGTCACAAATTGGTCCATTTCACTCCTTGTCGACAATCACACAGCACCTGAGGTAACAAGCACATCTCGAGCCCCATTGTGCTCTCCATTGTTCATGCCAACTCAGTGCCTCGCTCTTTGCTACTGTGTAAAACTCTTGTCGTCCAACTGCAAAACACTGGGACACAACAAGTTTCCGCGTCTCCATTGCACTGATCGTACTACGAAACGCTCCACAAACTTGGCAATCAACCATGCAGATGACTTTTCCGACTTTACACGACGCTAACGCAACGCTCACGCTAGTGACAGCCTTATTTACAGTTCGACGTCGCGCTAAAGCGAATGAGCACATTTCGCCTACGGCTTAGGCCGCTCTTCTAGTGTGGCTGCTCTGTGTCTGCAGGCAGCGAGGGGCTGCAAGCTTCCTGTGTTCGCACCTATATCACCTGTGCCACCTTGTCAGAGACAGACTATCGCAAAACATACAACTCACTCCATGAATTGATTGCTACGGCATCTGTTATCAGCAGTCACAACCAGCAATACCAGTAGCAGCCGACTGCACGCAAAGAATGGGAACGTGCAGTGGGATTCACGTGAAATCGGCGCAAGGCAGATCTTTCCGACGTAGGCTTGAGAATCGTATGGGAACATTTGTACTGTTTCTAAATTAAGTGTAGGTGTGGGAGGAGGGTGCTTCCTGCGCACGAATAAAAGCACGCTCGCCAATTGTGGATGCTAATCGTTCGCTTGTATCTGCCTACACACCTCTGCCGGTTGGGAATTATTCCACTTGCATGGCAAGGGGCGCATGTAGGTGTGATAAATATTCTGGAGGCGCTGGGTATCGATCCCATTACCTCTCGCATCCTAAGCGAGCGCTCTACCATCTGAGCTACGCCCACCCCCCAGATAACTAGTAGTGCTACATACAGCCATATCAACGTCACAGACCCTTGCACTCCCATTATTCCGCAGACAAACACTACTCTCTATGTATCAGTGAGGGTGTCTTTCAGGTTTCGTGCATTCTGTATCGAATCGTAGTTGGCCACAATGAAAGTGGCACCCATAACGTCGAAAATGGAGTTCAGACACCGCTCTGAGTAAGACGAACGTGTTGTCCACCTCTAGACTTCAATGACGTTAAGCCGTGATACCTAAGACAGATCTGCACTCGATGACACCACCATAACAGCCGGTCCCCGCACTTACATCTTGCTCTCCTTATGACAGTATACATCATATCAGTCTGTAACGCTGGTTTTGCAACTTCTTGCGTGCGTTTATGTTCGCCGCGACCAACACTTACCATGCACTGACCACAAAACATGGAGGAGCCGGGGCTTGAACCCGAGACCGTTCACACGCTAAGCGAACGATCTGCCAACTGAGCTACAGCTACACACTCGACCAAGCCTGGCTATTCTCCATTCTTTGCGATTCTGATGTGCACGGACACGATGGTTGGTTGGTTTGTAGCGGCGAAGGTACCAGAATACAAAGACGCGGACAGGTTCATATACACAAGAGTTCCAAGTAGTTTCGATGCCCTGGTATTACGAATGCAAATTCCGTCTGTTTTGAACGTCTTAAATTGAAAGGGCGGTAACAAAGTGGTCCATTTCACTCCTTGTCGACAATCACACAGCACCTGAGGTAACAAGCACATCTCGAGCCCCATTGTGCTCTCCATTGTTCATGCCAACTCAGTGCCTCGCTCTTTGCTACTGTGTAAAACTCTTGTCGTCCAACTGCAAAACACTGGGACACAACAAGTTTCCGCGTCTCCATTGCACTGATCGTACTACGAAACGCTCCCCAAACTTGGCAATCACCCATGCAGATGACTTTTCCGACTTTACACGACGCTCACGCTAGTGACAGCCTTATTTACAGTTCGACGTCGCGCCAAAGCGAATGAGCACATTTCGCCTACGGCTTAGGCCGCTCTTCTAGTGTGGCTGCTCTGTGTCTGCAGGCAGCGAGGGGCTGCAAGCTTCCTGTGTTCGCACCTATATCACCTGTGCTTCCTTGTCAGAGACAGACTATCGCAAAACATACAACTCACTCCATGAATTGATTGCTACGGCATCTGTTATCAGAAGTCACAAACAGCAACACCAGTAGCAGCCGACTGAACGCAAAGAATGGGAACGTGCAGTGGGATTTACGTGAAATCGGCGCGAGGCAGATCTTTCCGACGTAGGCTTGAGAATCTTATGGGAACATTTGTACTGTTTCTAAATTAAGTGTAGGTGTGGGAGGAGGGTGCTTCCTGCGCACGAATAAAAGCACGCTCGCCAATTGTGGATGCTAATCGTTCGCTTGTATCTGCCTACACTCCTCTGCCGGTTGGGAATTATTCCACTTGCATGGCAAGGTGCGCATGTAGGTGTGATAAAAGTTCTGGAGGCGCTGGGTATCGATCCCAGTACCTCTCGCACGCTAAGCGAGCGCTCTACCATCTGAGCTACGCCCACCCCCCAGATAACTAGTAGTGCTACATACAGCCATATCAACGTCACAGACCCTTGCACTCCCATTATTCCGCAGACAAACACTACTCTCTATGTATCAGTGAGGGTGTCTTTCAGGTTTCGTGCATTCTGTATCGAATCGTAGTTGGCCACAATGAAAGTGGCACCCATAACGTCGAAAATAGAGTTCAGACACGGCTCTGAGTAAGACGAACGTGTTGTCCACCTCTAGACTTCATTGACGTTAAGCCGTGATACCTAAGACAGATCTGCACTCGATGACACCACCATAACAGCCGGTCCCCACACTTACATCTTGCTCTCCTTATGACAGTATACATCATATCAGTCTGTGACGCTGGTTTTGCAACTTCTTGCGTGCGTTTATGTTCGCCGCGACCAACACTTACCATGCACTGACCACAAAACATGGAGGAGTCGGGGCTTGAACCCGAGACCGTTCACACGCCAAGCCAACGATCTGCCAACTGAGCTACAGCTACACACACGACCAAGCCTGGCTATTCTCCATTCTTTGCGACTCTGATGTGCACGGACACGATGGTTGGTTGGTTTGTAGCGGCGAAGGTACCAGAATACAAAGGCGCGGACACGTTCATATACACAAGAGTTCCAAGTAGTTTCGATGCTCTGGTATTACGAATGCAAATTCCGTCTGTTTTGAACGTCTTAAATTGAAAGGGCGGTCACAAATTGGTCCATTTCACTCCTTGTCGACAATCACACAGCACCTGAGGTAACAAGCACATCTCGAGCCCCATTGTGCTCTCCATTGTTCATGCCAACTCAGTGCCTCGCTCTTTGCTACTGTGTAAAACTCTTGTCGTCCAACTGCAAAACACTGGGACACAACAAGTTTCCGCGTCTCCATTGCACTGATCGTACTACGAAACGCTCCACAAACTTGGCAATCAACCATGCAGATGACTTTTCCGACTTTACACGACGCTAACGCAACGCTCACGCTAGTGACAGCCTTATTTACAGTTCGACGTCGCGCTAAAGCGAATGAGCACATTTCGCCTACGGCTTAGGCCGCTCTTCTAGTGTGGCTGCTCTGTGTCTGCAGGCAGCGAGGGGCTGCAAGCTTCCTGTGTTCGCACCTATATCACCTGTGCCACCTTGTCAGAGACAGACTATCGCAAAACATACAACTCACTCCATGAATTGATTGCTACGGCATCTGTTATCAGCAGTCACAACCAGCAATACCAGTAGCAGCCGACTGCACGCAAAGAATGGGAACGTGCAGTGGGATTCACGTGAAATCGGCGCAAGGCAGATCTTTCCGACGTAGGCTTGAGAATCGTATGGGAACATTTGTACTGTTTCTAAATTAAGTGTAGGTGTGGGAGGAGGGTGCTTCCTGCGCACGAATAAAAGCACGCTCGCCAATTGTGGATGCTAATCGTTCGCTTGTATCTGCCTACACACCTCTGCCGGTTGGGAATTATTCCACTTGCATGGCAAGGGGCGCATGTAGGTGTGATAAATATTCTGGAGGCGCTGGGTATCGATCCCATTACCTCTCGCATGCTAAGCGAGCGCTCTACCATCTGAGCTACGCCCACCCCCCAGATAACTAGTAGTGCTACATACAGTCATATCAACGTCACAGACCCTTGCACTCCCATTATTCCGCAGACAAACACTACTCTCTATGTATCAGTGAGGGTGTCTTTCAGGTTTCGTGCATTCTGTATCGAATCGTAGTTGGCCACAATGAAAGTGGCACCCATAACGTCGAAAATGGAGTTCAGACACCGCTCTGAGTAAGACGAACGTGTTGTCCACCTCTAGACTTCAATGACGTTAAGCCGTGATACCTAAGACAGATCTGCACTCGATGACACCACCATAACAGCCGGTCCCCACACTTACATCTTGCTCTCCTTATGACAGTATACATCATATCAGTCTGTGACGCTGGTTTTGCAACTTCTTGCGTGCGTTTATGTTCGCCGCGACCAACACTTACCATGCACTGACCACAAAACATGGAGGAGCCGGGGCTTGAACCCGAGACCGTTCACACGCTAAGCGAACGATCTGCCAACTGAGCTACAGCTACACACTCGACCAAGCCTGGCTATTCTCCATTCTTTGCGATTCTGATGTGCACGGACACGATGGTTGGTTGGTTTGTAGCGGCGAAGGTACCAGAATACAAAGACGCGGACAGGTTCATATACACAAGAGTTCCAAGTAGTTTCGATGCCCTGGTATTACGAATGCAAATTCCGTCTGTTTTGAACGTCTTAAATTGAAAGGGCGGTAACAAAGTGGTCCATTTCACTCCTTGTCGACAATCACACAGCACCTGAGGTAACAAGCACATCTCGAGCCCCATTGTGCTCTCCATTGTTCATGCCAACTCAGTGCCTCGCTCTTTGCTACTGTGTAAAACTCTTGTCGTCCAACTGCAAAACACTGGGACACAACAAGTTTCCGCGTCTCCATTGCACTGATCGTACTACGAAACGCTCCCCAAACTTGGCAATCACCCATGCAGATGACTTTTCCGACTTTACACGACGCTCACGCTAGTGACAGCCTTATTTACAGTTCGACGTCGCGCCAAAGCGAATGAGCACATTTCGCCTACGGCTTAGGCCGCTCTTCTAGTGTGGCTGCTCTGTGTCTGCAGGCAGCGAGGGGCTGCAAGCTTCCTGTGTTCGCACCTATATCACCTGTGCTTCCTTGTCAGAGACAGACTATCGCAAAACATACAACTCACTCCATGAATTGATTGCTACGGCATCTGTTATCAGAAGTCACAAACAGCAACACCAGTAGCAGCCGACTGCACGCAAAGAATGGGAACGTGCAGTGGGATTTACGTGAAATCGGCGCGAGGCAGATCTTTCCGACGTAGGCTTGAGAATCTTATGGGAACATTTGTACTGTTTCTAAATTAAGTGTAGGTGTGGGAGGAGGGTGCTTCCTGCGCACGAATAAAAGCACGCTCGCCAATTGTGGATGCTAATCGTTCGCTTGTATCTGCCTACACTCCTCTGCCGGTTGGGAATTATTCCACTTGCATGGCAAGGTGCGCATGTAGGTGTGATAAAAGTTCTGGAGGCGCTGGGTATCGATCCCAGTACCTCTCGCAAGCTAAGCGAGCGCTCTACCATCTGAGCTACGCCCACCCCCCAGATAACTAGTAGTGCTACATACAGCCATATCAACGTCACAGACCCTTGCACTCCCATTATTCCGCAGACAAACACTACTCTCTATGTATCAGTGAGGGTGTCTTTCAGGTTTCGTGCATTCTGTATCGAATCGTAGTTGGCCACAATGAAAGTGGCACCCATAACGTCGAAAATAGAGTTCAGACACGGCTCTGAGTATGACGAACGTGTTGTCCACCTCTAGACTTCATTGACGTTAAGCCGTGATACCTAAGACAGATCTGCACTCGATGACACCACCATAACAGCCGGTCCCCACACTTACATCTTGCTCTCCTTATGACAGTATACATCATATCAGTCTGTGACGCTGGTTTTGCAACTTCTTGCGTGCGTTTATGTTCGCCGCGACCAACACTTACCATGCACTGACCACAAAACATGGAGGAGTCGGGGCTTGAACCCGAGACCGTTCACACGCCAAGCCAACGATCTGCCAACTGAGCTACAGCTACACACACGACCAAGCCTGGCTATTCTCCATTCTTTGCGACTCTGATGTGCACGGACACGATGGTTGGTTGGTTTGTAGCGGCGAAGGTACCAGAATACAAAGGCGCGGACACGTTCATATACACAAGAGTTCCAAGTAGTTTCGATGCTCTGGTATTACGAATGCAAATTCCGTCTGTTTTGAACGTCTTAAATTGAAAGGGCGGTCACAAATTGGTCCATTTCACTCCTTGTCGACAATCACACAGCACCTGAGGTAACAAGCACATCTCGAGCCCCATTGTGCTCTCCATTGTTCATGCCAACTCAGTGCCTCGCTCTTTGCTACTGTGTAAAACTCTTGTCGTCCAACTGCAAAACACTGGGACACAACAAGTTTCCGCGTCTCCATTGCACTGATCGTACTACGAAACGCTCCACAAACTTGGCAATCAACCATGCAGATGACTTTTCCGACTTTACACGACGCTAACGCAACGCTCACGCTAGTGACAGCCTTATTTACAGTTCGACGTCGCGCTAAAGCGAATGAGCACATTTCGCCTACGGCTTAGGCCGCTCTTCTAGTGTGGCTGCTCTGTGTCTGCAGGCAGCGAGGGGCTGCAAGCTTCCTGTGTTCGCACCTATATCACCTGTGCCACCTTGTCAGAGACAGACTATCGCAAAACATACAACTCACTCCATGAATTGATTGCTACGGCATCTGTTATCAGCAGTCACAACCAGCAATACCAGTAGCAGCCGACTGCACGCAAAGAATGGGAACGTGCAGTGGGATTCACGTGAAATCGGCGCAAGGCAGATCTTTCCGACGTAGGCTTGAGAATCGTATGGGAACATTTGTACTGTTTCTAAATTAAGTGTAGGTGTGGGAGGAGGGTGCTTCCTGCGCACGAATAAAAGCACGCTCGCCAATTGTGGATGCTAATCGTTCGCTTGTATCTGCCTACACACCTCTGCCGGTTGGGAATTATTCCACTTGCATGGCAAGGGGCGCATGTAGGTGTGATAAATATTCTGGAGGCGCTGGGTATCGATCCCATTACCTCTCGCATGCTAAGCGAGCGCTCTACCATCTGAGCTACGCCCACCCCCCAGATAACTAGTAGTGCTACATACAGTCATATCAACGTCACAGACCCTTGCACTCCCATTATTCCGCAGACAAACACTACTCTCTATGTATCAGTGAGGGTGTCTTTCAGGTTTCGTGCATTCTGTATCGAATCGTAGTTGGCCACAATGAAAGTGGCACCCATAACGTCGAAAATGGAGTTCAGACACCGCTCTGAGTAAGACGAACGTGTTGTCCACCTCTAGACTTCAATGACGTTAAGCCGTGATACCTAAGACAGATCTGCACTCGATGACACCACCATAACAGCCGGTCCCCACACTTACATCTTGCTCTCCTTATGACAGTATACATCATATCAGTCTGTGACGCTGGTTTTGCAACTTCTTGCGTGCGTTTATGTTCGCCGCGACCAACACTTACCATGCACTGACCACAAAACATGGAGGAGCCGGGGCTTGAACCCGAGACCGTTCACACGCTAAGCGAACGATCTGCCAACTGAGCTACAGCTACACACTCGACCAAGCCTGGCTATTCTCCATTCTTTGCGATTCTGATGTGCACGGACACGATGGTTGGTTGGTTTGTAGCGGCGAAGGTACCAGAATACAAAGACGCGGACAGGTTCATATACACAAGAGTTCCAAGTAGTTTCGATGCCCTGGTATTACGAATGCAAATTCCGTCTGTTTTGAACGTCTTAAATTGAAAGGGCGGTAACAAAGTGGTCCATTTCACTCCTTGTCGACAATCACACAGCACCTGAGGTAACAAGCACATCTCGAGCCCCATTGTGCTCTCCATTGTTCATGCCAACTCAGTGCCTCGCTCTTTGCTACTGTGTAAAACTCTTGTCGTCCAACTGCAAAACACTGGGACACAACAAGTTTCCGCGTCTCCATTGCACTGATCGTACTACGAAACGCTCCCCAAACTTGGCAATCACCCATGCAGATGACTTTTCCGACTTTACACGACGCTCACGCTAGTGACAGCCTTATTTACAGTTCGACGTCGCGCCAAAGCGAATGAGCACATTTCGCCTACGGCTTAGGCCGCTCTTCTAGTGTGGCTGCTCTGTGTCTGCAGGCAGCGAGGGGCTGCAAGCTTCCTGTGTTCGCACCTATATCACCTGTGCTTCCTTGTCAGAGACAGACTATCGCAAAACATACAACTCACTCCATGAATTGATTGCTACGGCATCTGTTATCAGAAGTCACAAACAGCAACACCAGTAGCAGCCGACTGCACGCAAAGAATGGGAACGTGCAGTGGGATTTACGTGAAATCGGCGCGAGGCAGATCTTTCCGACGTAGGCTTGAGAATCTTATGGGAACATTTGTACTGTTTCTAAATTAAGTGTAGGTGTGGGAGGAGGGTGCTTCCTGCGCACGAATAAAAGCACGCTCGCCAATTGTGGATGCTAATCGTTCGCTTGTATCTGCCTACAAAACTCTGCCGGTTGGGAAATATTCCACTTGCATGGCAAGGGGCGCAAGTAGGTGTGATAAATATTCTGGAGGCGCTGGGTATCGATCCCAGTACCTCTCGCACGCTAAGCGAGCGCTCTACCATCTGAGCTACGCCCACCCCCCAGATAACTAGTAGTGCTACATACAGTCATATCAACGTCACAGACCCTTGCACTCCCATTATTCCGCAGACAAACACTACTCTCTATGTATCAGTGAGTGTGTCTTTCAGGTTTCGTGCATTCTGTATCGAATCGTAGTTGGCCACAATGAAAGTGGCACCCATAACGTCGAAAATAGAGTTCAGACACCGCTCTGAGTAAGACGAACGTGTTGTCCACCTCTAGACTTCAATGACGTTAAGCCGTGATACCTAAGACAGATCTGCACTCGATGACACCACCATAACAGCCGGTCCCCACACTTACATCTTGCTCTCCTTATGACAGTATACATCATATCAGTCTGTGACGCTGGTTTTGCAACTTCTTGCGTGGGTTTATGTTCGCCGCGACCAACACTTACCATGCACTGACCACAAAACATGGAGGAGCCGGGGCTTGAACCCGAGACCGTTCACACGCTAAGCGAACGATCTGCCAACTGAGCTACAGCTACACACACGACCAAGCCTGGCTATTCTCCATTCTTTGCGACTCTGATGTGCACGGACACGATGGTTGTTTGGTTTGTAGCGGCGAAGGTACCAGAATACAAAGGCGCGGACACGTTCATATACACAAGAGTTCCAAGTAGTTTCGATGCTCTGGTATTACGAATGCAAATTCCGTCTGTTTTGAACGTCTTAAATTGAAAGGGCGGTCACAAATTGGTCCATTTCACTCCTTGTCGACAATCACACAGCACCTGAGGTAACAAGCACATCTCGAGCCCCATTGTGCTCTCCATTGTTCATGCCAACTCAGTGCCTCGCTCTTTGCTACTGTGTAAAACTCTTGTCGTCCAACTGCAAAACACTGGGACACAACAAGTTTCCGCGTCTCCATTGCACTGATCGTACTACGAAACGCTCCCCAAACTTGGCAATCACCCATGCAGATGACTTTTCCGACTTTACGCGACGCTCACGCTAGTGACAGCCTTATTTACAGTTCGACGTCGCGCCAAAGCGAATGAGCACATTTCGCCTACGGCTTAGGCCGCTCTCCTAGTGTGGCTGCTCTGTGTCTGCAGGCAGCGAGGGGCTGCAAGCTTCCTGTGTTCGCACCTATATCACCTGTGCTTCCTTGTCAGAGACAGACTATCGCAAAACATACAACTCACTCCATGAATTGATTGCTACGGCATCTGGTATCAGCAGTCACAACCAGCAACACCAGTAGCAGCCGACTGCACGCAAAGAATGGGAACGTGCAGTGGGATTTACGTGAAATCGGCGCAAGGCAGATCTTTCCGACGTAGGCTTGAGAATCTTATGGGAACATTTGTACTGTTTCTAAATTAAGTGTAGGTGTGGGAGGAGGGTGCTTCCTGCGCACGAATAAAAGCACGCTCGCCAATTGTGGATGCTAATCGTTCGCTTGTATCTGCCTACACACCTCTGCCGGTTGGGAATTATTCCACTTGCATGGCAAGGTGCGCATGTAGGTGCGATAAAAATACTGGAGGCGCTGGGTATCGATCCCAGTACCTCTCGCACGCTAAGCAAGCGCTCTACCATCTGAGCTACGCCCACCCCCCAGATAACTAGTAGTGCTACATACAGCCATATCAACGTCACAGACCCTTGCACTCCCATTATTCCGCAGACAAACACTACTCTCTATGTATCAGTGAGGGTGTCTTTCAGGTTTCGTGCATTCTGTATCGAATCGTAGTTGGCCACAATGAAAGTGGCACCCATAACGTCGAAAATAGAGTTCAGACACCGCTCTGAGTAAGACGAACGTGTTGTCCACCTCTAGACTTCAATGACGATAAGCCGTGATACCTAAGACAGATCTGCACTCGATGACACCACCATAACAGCCGGTCCCCACACTTACATCTTGCTCTCCTTATGACAGTATACATCATATCAGTCTGTGACGCTGGTTTTGCAACTTCTTGCGTGCGTTTATGTTCGCCGCGACCAACACTTACCATGCACTGACCACAAAACATGGAGGAGCCGGGGCTTGAACCCGAGACCGTTCACACGCTAAGCGAACGATCTGCCAACTGAGCTACAGCTACACACACGACCAAGCCTGGCTATTCTCCATTCTTTGCGACTCTGATGTGCACGGACACGGTGGTTGGTTGGTTTGTAGCGGCGAAGGTACCAGAATACAAAGGCGCGGACACGTTCATATACACAAGAGTTCCAAGTAGTTTCGATGCTCTGGTATTACGAATGCAAATTCCGTCTGTTTTGAACGTCTTAAATTGAAAGGGCGGTCACAAATTGGTCCATTTCACTCCTTGTCGACAATCACACAGCACCTGAGGTAACAAGCACATCTCGAGCCCCATTGTGCTCTCCATTGTCCATGCCAACTCAGTGCCTTGCTCTTTGCTACTCTGTAAAACTCTTGTCGTCCAACTGCAAAACAATGGGACACAACAAGTTTCCGCGTCTCCATTGCACTGATCGTACTACGAAACGCTCCCCAAACTTGGCAATCACCCATGCAGATGACTTTTCCGACTTTACACGACGCTCACGCTAGTGACAGCCTTATTTACAGTTCGACGTCGCGCCAAAGCGAATGAGCACATTTCGCCTACGGCTTAGGCCGCTCTTCAAGTGTGGCTGCTCTGTGTCTGCAGGCAGCGAGGGGCTGCAAGCTTCCTGTGTTCGCACCTATATCACCTGTGCTTCCTTGTCAGAGACAGACTATCGCAAAACATACAACTCACTCCATGAATTGATTGCTACGGCATCTGTTATCAGCAGTCACAACCAGCAATACCAGTAGCAGCCGACTGCACGCAAAGAATGGGAACGTGCAGTGGGATTTACGTGAAATCGGCGCAAGGCAGATCTTTCCGACGTAGGCTTGAGAATCTTATGGGAACATTTGTACTGTTTCTAAATTAAGTGTAGGTGTGGGAGGAGGGTGCTTCCTGCGCACGAATAAAAGCACGCTCGCCAATTGTGGATGCTAATCGTTCGCTTGTATCTGCCTACACACCTCTGCCGGTTGGGAATTATTCCACTTGCATGGCAAGGTGCGCATGTAGGTGCGATAAAAATACTGGAGGCGCTGGGTATCGATCCCAGTACCTCTCGCACGCTAAGCAAGCGCTCTACCATCTGAGCTACGCCCACCCCCCAGATAACTAGTAGTGCTACATACAGCCATATCAACGTCACAGACCCTTGCACTCCCATTATTCCGCAGACAAACACTACTCTCTATGTATCAGTGAGGGTGTCTTTCAGGTTTCGTGCATTCTGTATCGAATCGTAGTTGGCCACAATGAAAGTGGCACCCATAACGTCGAAAATAGAGTTCAGACACCGCTCTGAGTAAGACGAACGTGTTGTCCACCTCTAGACTTCAATGACGATAAGCCGTGATACCTAAGACAGATCTGCACTCGATGACACCACCATAACAGCCGGTCCCCACACTTACATCTTGCTCTCCTTATGACAGTATACATCATATCAGTCTGTGACGCTGGTTTTGCAACTTCTTGCGTGCGTTTATGTTCGCCGCGACCAACACTTACCATGCACTGACCACAAAACATGGAGGAGCCGGGGCTTGAACCCGAGACCGTTCACACGCTAAGCGAACGATCTGCCAACTGAGCTACAGCTACACACACGACCAAGCCTGGCTATTCTCCATTCTTTGCGACTCTGATGTGCACGGACACGGTGGTTGGTTGGTTTGTAGCGGCGAAGGTACCAGAATACAAAGGCGCGGACACGTTCATATACACAAGAGTTCCAAGTAGTTTCGATGCTCTGGTATTACGAATGCAAATTCCGTCTGTTTTGAACGTCTTAAATTGAAAGGGCGGTCACAAATTGGTCCATTTCACTCCTTGTCGACAATCACACAGCACCTGAGGTAACAAGCACATCTCGAGCCCCATTGTGCTCTCCATTGTCCATGCCAACTCAGTGCCTTGCTCTTTGCTACTCTGTAAAACTCTTGTCGTCCAACTGCAAAACAATGGGACACAACAAGTTTCCGCGTCTCCATTGCACTGATCGTACTACGAAACGCTCCCCAAACTTGGCAATCACCCATGCAGATGACTTTTCCGACTTTACACGACGCTCACGCTAGTGACAGCCTTATTTACAGTTCGACGTCGCGCCAAAGCGAATGAGCACATTTCGCCTACGGCTTAGGCCGCTCTTCAAGTGTGGCTGCTCTGTGTCTGCAGGCAGCGAGGGGCTGCAAGCTTCCTGTGTTCGCACCTATATCACCTGTGCTTCCTTGTCAGAGACAGACTATCGCAAAACATACAACTCACTCCATGAATTGATTGCTACGGCATCTGTTATCAGCAGTCACAACCAGCAATACCAGTAGCAGCCGACTGCACGCAAAGAATGGGAACGTGCAGTGGGATTTACGTGAAATCGGCGCAAGGCAGATCTTTCCGACGTAGGCTTGAGAATCTTATGGGAACATTTCTACTGTTTCTAAATTAAGTGTAGGTGTGGGAGGAGGGTGCTTCCTGCGCACGAATAAAAGCACGCTCGCCAATTGTGGATGCTAATCGTTCGCTTGTATCTGCCTACACACCTCTGCCGGTTGGGAATTATTCCACTTGCATGGCAAGGTGCGCATGTAGGTGCGATAAAAATTCTGGAGGCGCTGGGTATCGATCCCAGTACCTCTCGCACGCTAAGCGAGCGCTCTACCATCTGAGCTACGCCCACCCCCCCGATAACTAGTAGTGCTACATACAGTCATATAAACGTCACAGACCCTTGCACTCCCATTATTCCGCAGACAAACACTACTCTCTATGTATCAGTGAGGGTGTCTTTCAGGTTTCGTGCATTCTGTATCGAATCGTAGTTGGCCACAATGAAAGTGGCACCCATAACGTCGAAAATAGAGTTCAGACACCGCTCTGAGTAAGACGAACGTGTTGTCCACTCTCTAGGCTTCAATGACGTTAAGCCGTGATACCTAAGACAGATCTGCACTCGATGACACCACGATAACAGCCGGTCACCACACTTACATCTTGCTCTCCTTATAACAGTATACATCATATCAGTCTGTGACGCTGGTTTTGCAACTTCTTGCGTCCCTTTATGTTCGCCGCGACCAACACTTACCATGCACTGACCACAAAACATGGAGGAGCCGGAGCTTGAACCCGAGACCTTTCACACGCTAAACGAACGATCTGCCAACTGAGCTATGCCTGCACACACGACCTAGCCTGGTTATTCTCCATTCTTTGGGACTCTGATGTGCACGGACACGATGGTTGGTTGGTTTGTAGCGGCGAAGGTACCAGAGTACAAAGCCGCGGACACGTTCATATACACAAGAGTTCCAAGTAGTTTCGATACTCTGGTATTACCAATGCAAATTCCGTCTGTTTTTAACGTCTTAAATGGAAAGGGCGGTCACAAATTGGTCCATTTCACTCCTTGTCGACAATCACACAGCACCTGAGGGAACAAGCACATCTCGAGCCCCATTGTGCTCTCCATTGTTCATGCCAACTCAGTGCCTCGCTCTTTGCTACTGTGTAAAACTCTTGTCGTCCAACTGCAAAACACTGGGACACAACCAGTTTCCGCGTCTCCATTGCAATGATCATACTGCGAAACGCTCCCCAAACTTGGCAATCACCCATGCAGCCGACTTTTCCGACTTTACACGACGCTCACGCTAGTGACAACCTTACTTATAGTTCGACGTCGCGCCAAAGCGAATGAGCACATTTCGCCTACGGCTTAGGCCGCTCTCCTAGTGTGGCTGCTCTGTGTCTGCAGGCAGCGAGGGGCTGCAAGCTTCCTGTATTCGCACCTATATCACCTGTGCTTGCTTGTCAGAGACAGACTATCGCAAAACATTCAACTCACTCCATGAAGTGATTGCTACGGCATCTGTTATCAGCAGTCACAACCAGCAACACCAGTAGCAGCCGACTGCACGCAAAGAATGGGAACGTACAGTGGGATTTACGTGAACTCGGCGCAAGGCAGATCTTTCCGACGTAGGCTTGAGAATCTTATGGGAACATTTGTACTGTTTCTAAGTTAAGTGTAGGTGTGCGAGGTGGGTGCTTCCTGCGCACGAATAAAAGAACGCTTGCCAATTGTGGATGCTAATCGTTCGCTTGTATCTGCCTAGACACCTCTGCTGGTTGGGAATTATTCCACTTGCATGGCAAGGTGCGCATGTAGGAGTGTTAAAAATTCTGGAGGCGCTGGGTATCGATCCCAGTACCTCTCGCACACTAAGCGAGCGCTCTACCATCTGAGCTACGCCCACCCCCCCGTTGACTAATAGTGCTACATACAGCCACATCAACGTCACAGACCCTTACACTCCCATTATTCCGCAGACAAACACTACTCTCTATGTATCAGTGAAGGTGTCTTTCAGGTTTCGTGCATTCTGTATCGAATCGTAGTTGGCCACAATAAGAGTGGCACGCATAATGTCGAAAATAGAATTCGGACACCGCTCTGAGTAAGACGAACGTGTTGTCCACTCTCTAGGCTTCAATGACGTTAAGCCGTGATACCTAAGACAGATCTGCACTCGATGACACCACGATAACAGCCGGTCACCACACTTACATCTTGCTCTCCTTATAACAGTATACATCATATCAGTCTGTGACGCTGGTTTTGCAACTTCTTGCGTCCCTTTATGTTCGCCGCGACCAACACTTACCATGCACTGACCACAAAACATGGAGGAGCCGGAGCTTGAACCCGAGACCTTTCACACGCTAAACGAACGATCTGCCAACTGAGCTACGGCTGCACACACGAATAAGCCTGGCTATTCTCCATTCTTTGGGACTCTGATGTGCACGGACACGATGGTTGGTTGGTTTGTAGCGGCGAAGGTACCAGAGTACAAAGGCGCGGACACGTTCATATACACAAGAGTTCCAAGTAGTTTCGATACTCTGGTATTACGAATGCAAATTCAGTCTGTTTTTAACGTCTTAAATGGAAAGGGCGGTCACAAATTGGTCCATTTCACTCCTTGTCGACAATCACACAGCACCTGAGGTAACAAGCACATCTCGAGCCCCATTGTGCTCTCCATTGTTCATGCCAACTCAGTGCCTCGCTCTTTGCTACTGTGTAAAACTCTTGTCGTCCAACTGCAAAACACTGGGACACAACCAGTTTCCGCATCTCCATTGCACTGATCATACTGCGAAACGCTCCCCAAACTTGGCAATCACCCATGCAGCCGACTTTTCCGACTTTACACGACGCTCACGCTAGTGACAGCCTTACTTATAGTTCGACGTCGCGCCAAAGCGAATGAGCACATTTCGCCTACGGCTTAGGCCGCTCTCCTAGTGTGGCTGCTCTGTGTCTGCAGGCAGCGAGGGGCTGCAAGCTTCCTGTGTTCGCACCTATATCACCTGTGCTTGCTTGTCAGAGACAGACTATCGCAAAACATTCAACTCACTCCATGAAGTGATTGCTACGGCATCTGTTATCAGCAGTCACAACCAGCAACACCAGTAGCAGCCGACTGCACGCAAAGAATGGGAACGTGCAGTGGGATTTACGTGAACTCGGCGCAAGGCAGATCGTTCCGACGTAGGCTTGAGAATCTTATGGGAACATTTGTACTGTTTCTAAGTTAAGTGTAGGTGTGGGAGGTGGGTGCTTCCTGCGCACGAATAAAAGAACGCTTGCCAATTGTGGATGCTAATCGTTCGCTTGTATCAGCCTAGACACCTCTGCTGGTTGGGAATTATTAAACTTACATGCCAAGGTGCGCATGTAGGAGTGTTAAAAATTCTGGAGGCGCTGGGTATCGATCCCAGTACCTCTCGCACACTAAGCGAGCGCTCTACCATCTGAGCTACGCCCACCCCCCGTTGACTAATAGTGCTACGTACAGCCACATCAACGACACAGACCCTTACACTCCCATTATTCCTCAGACAAACACTAAACTCTATGGATCAGTGAGGGTGTCTTTCAGGTTTCGTGCATTCTGTATCGAATCGTAGTTGGCCACAATAAGAGTGGCACGCATAACGTCGAAAATAGAATTCGGACACCGCTCTGAGTAAGACGAACGTGTTGTCCACTCTCTAGGCTTCAATGACGTTAAGCCGTGATACCTAAGACAGATCTGCACTCGATGACACCACGATAACAGCCGGTCACCACACTTACATCTTGCTCTCCTTATAACAGTATACATCATATCAGTCTGTGACGCTGGTTTTGCAACTTCTTGCGTCCCTTTATGTTCGCCGCGACCAACACTTACCATGCACTGACCACAAAACATGGAGGGGCCGGAGCTTGAACCCGAGACCTTTCACTCGCTAAGTGAACGATCTGCCAACTGAGCTACGGCTGCACACACGACCAAGCCTGGCTATTCTCCATTCTTTGGGACTCTGATGTGCACGGACACGATGGTTGGTTGGTTTGTAGCGGCGAAGGTACCAGAGTACAAAGGCGCGGACACGTTCATATACACAAGAGTTCCAAGTAGTTTCGATACTCTGGTATTACGAATGCAAATTCCGTCTGTTTTTAACGTCTTAAATGGAAAGGGCGGTCACAAATTGGTCCATTTCACTCCTTGTCGACAATCACACAGCACCTGAGGTAACAAGCACATCTCGAGCCCCATTGTGCTCTCCATTGTTCATGCCAACTCAGTGCCTCGCTCTTTGCTACTGTGTAAAACTCTTGTCGTCCAACTGCAAAACACTGGGACACAACCAGTTTCCGCGTCTCCATTGCACTGATCATACTGCGAAACGCTCCCCAAACTTGGCAATCACCCATGCAGCCGACTTTTCCGACTTTACACGACGCTCACGCTAGTGACAGCCTTACTTATAGTTCGACGTCGGGCCAAAGCGAATGAGCACATTTCGCCTACGGCTTAGGCCGCTCTCCTAGTGTGGCTGCTCTGTGTCTGCAGGCAGCGAGGGGCTGCAAGCTTCCTGTGTTCGCACCTATATCACCTGTGCTTGCTTGTCAGAGACAGACTATCGCAAAACATTCAACTCACTCCATGAAGTGATTGCTACGGCATCTGTTATCAGCAGTCACAACCAGCAACACCAGTAGCAGCCGACTGCACGCAAAGAATGGGAACGTGCAGTGGGATTTACGTGAACTCGGCGCAAGGCAGATCGTTCCGACGTAGGCTTGAGAATCTTATGGGAACATTTGTACTGTTTCTAAGTTAAGTGTAGGTGTGCGAGGTGGGTGCTTCCTGCGCACGAATAAAAGAACGCTTGCCAATTGTGGATGCTAATCGTTCGTTTGTATCAGCCTAGACACCTCTGCTGGTTGGGAATTATTCCACTTGCATGGCAAGGTGCGCATGTAGGAGTGTTAAAAATTTTGGAGGCGCTGGGTATCGATCCCAGTACCTCTCGCACACTAAGCGAGCGCTCTACCATCTGAGCTACGCCCACCTCCCCGGTGACTAATAGTGCTACATACAGCCACATCAACGTCACAGACCCTTACACTCCCATTATTCCGCAGACAAACACTACTCTCTATGGATCAGTGAGGGTGTCTTTCAGGTTTCGTGCATTCTGTATCGAATCGTAGTTGGCCACAATAAGAGTGGCACGCATAACGTCGAAAATAGAATTCGGACACCGCTCTGAGTAAGACGAACGTGTTGTCCACTCTCTAGGCTTCAATGACGTTAAGCAGTGATACCTAAGACAGATCTGCACTCGATGACACCACGATAACAGCCGGTCACCACACTTACATCTTGCTCTCCTTATAACAGTATACATCATATCAGTCTGTGACGCTGGTTTTGCAACTTCTTGCGTCCCTTTATGTTCGCCGCGACCAACACTTACCATGCACTGACCACAAAACATGGAGGAGCCGGAGCTTGAACCCGAGACCTTTCACACGCTAAGCGAACGATCTGCCAACTGAGCTACGGCTGCACACACGACCAAGCCTGGCTATTCTCCATTCTTTGGGACTCTGATGTGCACGGACACGATGGTTGGTTGGTTTGTAGCGGCGAAGGTACCAGAGTACAAAGGCGCGGACACGTTCATATACACAAGAGTTCCAAGTAGTTTCGATACTCTGGTATTACGAATGCAAATTCCGTCTGTTTTTCACGTCTTAAATGGAAAGGGCGGTCACAAATTGGTCCATTTCACTCCTTGTCGACAATCACACAGCACCTGAGGTAACAAGCACATCTCGAGCCCCATTGTGCTCTCCATTTTTCATGCCAACTCAGTGCCTCGCTCTTTGCTACTGTGTAAAACTCTTGTCGTCCAACTGCAAAACACTGGGACACAACCAGTTTCCGCGTCTCCATTGCACTGATCATACTGCGAAACGCTCCCCAAACTTGGCAATCACCCATGCAGCCGACTTTTCCGACTTTACACGACGCTCACGCTAGTGACAGCCTTACTTATAGTTCGACGTCGGGCCAAAGCGAATGAACACATTTCGCCTACGGCTTAGGCCGCTCTCCTAGTGTGGCTGCTCTGTGTCTGCAGGCAGCGAGGGGCTGCAAGCTTCCTGTGTTCGCACCTATATCACCTGTGCTTGCTTGTCAGAGACAGACTATCGCAAAACATTCAACTCACTCCATGAAGTGATTGCTACGGCATCTGTTATCAGCAGTCACAACCAGCAACACCAGTAGCAGCCGACTGCACGCAAAGAAGGGGAACGTGCAGTGGGATTTACGTGAACTCGGCGCAAGGCAGATCGTTCCGACGTAGGCTTGAGAATCTTATGGGAACATTTGTACTGTTTCTAAGTTAAGTGTAGGTGTGCGAGGTGGGTGCTTCCTGCGCACGAATAAAAGAACGCTTGCCAATTGTGGATGCTAATCGTTCGTTTGTATCAGCCTAGACACCTCTGCTGGTTGGGAATTATTCCACTTGCATGGCAAGGTGCGCATGTAGGAGTGTTAAAAATTTTGGAGGCGCTGGGTATCGATCCCAGTACCTCTCGCACACTAAGCGAGCACTCTACCATCTGAGCTACGCCCACCTCCCCGGTGACTAATAGTGCTACATACAGCCACATCAACGTCACAGACCCTTACACTCCCATTATTCCGCAGACAAACACTACTCTCTATGGATCAGTGAGGGTGTCTTTCAGGTTTCGTGCATTCTGTATCGAATCGTAGTTGGCCACAATAAGAGTGGCACGCATAACGTCGAAAATAGAATTCGGACACCGCTCTGAGTAAGACGAACGTGTTGTCCACTCTCTAGGCTTCAATGACGTTAAGCCGTGATACCTAAGACAGATCTGCACTCGATGACACCACGATAACAGCCGGTCACCACACTTACATCTTGCTCTCCTTATAACAGTATACATCATATCAGTCTGTGACGCTGGTTTTGCAACTTCTTGCGTCCCTTTATGTTCGCCGCGACCAACACTTACCATGCACTGACCACAAAACATAGAGGAGCCGGAGCTTGAACCCGAGACCTTTCACACGCTAAGCGAACGATCTGCCAACTGAGCTACGGCTGCACACACGACCAAGCCTGGCTATTCTCCATTCTTTGTGACTCTGATGTGCACGGACACGATGGTTGGTTGGTTTGTAGCGGCGAAGGTACCAGAGTACAAAGGCGCGGACACGTTCATATACACAAGAGTTCCAAGTAGTTTCGATACTCTGGTATTACCAATGCAAATTCCGTCTGTTTTTAACGTCTTAAATGGAAAGGGCGGTCACAAATTGGTCCATTTCACTCCTTGTCGACAATCACACAGCACCTGAGGTAACAAGCACATCTCGAGCCCCATTGTGCTCTCCATTGTTCATGCCAACTCAGTGCCTCGCTCTTTGCTACTGTGTAAAACTCTTGTCGTCCAACTGCAAAACACTGGGACACAACCAGTTTCCGCGTCTCCATTGCACTGATCATACTGCGAAACGCTCCCCAAACTTGACAATCACCCATGCAGCCGACTTTCCCGACTTTACACGACGCTCACGCTAGTGACAGCCTTACTTATAGTTCGACGTCGCGCCAAAGCGAATGAGCACATTTCGCCTACGGCTTAGGCCGCTCTCCTAGTGTGGCTGCTCTGTGTCTGCAGGCAGCGAGGGGCTGCAAGCTTCCTGTGTTCGCACCTATATCACCTGTGCTTGCTTGTCAGAGAAAGACTATCGCAAAACATTCAACTCACTCCATGAAGTGATTGCTACAGCATCTGTTATAAGCAGTCACAACCAGCAACACCAGTAGAAGCCGACTGCACGCAAAGAATGGGAACGTGCAGTGGGATTTACGTGAACTCGGCGCAAGGCAGATCTTTCCGACGTAGGCTTGAGAATCTTATGGGAACATTTGTACTGTTTCTAAGTTAAGTGTAGGTGTGCGAGGTGGGTGCTACCTGCGCACGAATAAAAGAACGCTTGCCAATTGTGGATGCTAATCGTTCGCTTGTATCAGCCTAGACACCTCTGCTGGTTGGGAATTATTCCACTTGCATGGCAAGGTGCGCATGTAGGAGTGTTAAAAATTCTCGCACACTAAGCGAGCGCTCTACCATCTGATCTACGCCCACCCCCCTGTTGACTAATAGTGCTACATACAGCCACATCAACGTCACAGACCCTTACACTCCCATTATTCCGCAGACAAACACTACTCTCTATGGATCAGTGAGGGTGTCTTTCAGGTTTCGTGCATTCTGTATCGAATCGTAGTTGGCCACAATAAGAGTGGCACGCATAACGTCGAAAATAGAATTCGGACACCGCTCTGAGTAAGACGAACGTGTTGTCCACTCTCTAGGCTTCAATGACGTTAAGCCGTGATACCTAAGACAGATCTGCACTCGATGACACCACGATAACAGCCGGTCACCACACTTACATCTTGCTCTCCTTATAACAGTATACATCGTATCAGTCTGTGACGCTGGTTTTGCAACTTCTTGCGTCCCTTTATGTTCGCCGCGACCAACACTTACCATGCACTGACCACAAAACATGGAGGAGCCGGAGCTTGAACCCGTGACCTTTCACACGCTAAGCGAACTATCTGCCAACTGAGCTACGGCTGCACACACGACCAAGCCTGGCTATTCTCCATTCTTTGGGACTCTGATGTGCACGGACACGATGGTTGGTTGGTTTGTAGCGGCGAAGGTACCAGAGTACAAACGCGGACACGTTCATATACACAAGAGTTCCAAGTAGTTTCGATACTCTGGTATTACGAATGCAAATTCCGTCTGTTTTTAACGTCTTAAATGGAAAGGGCGGTCACAATTTGGTCCATTTCACTCCTTGTCGACAATCACACAGCACCTGAGGTAACAAGCACATCTCGAGCCCCATTGTGCTCTCCATTGTTCATGCCAACTCAGTGCCTCGCTCTTTGCTACTGTGTAAAACTCTTGTCGTCCAACTGCAAAACACTGGGACACAACAAGTTTCCGCGTCTCCATTGCACTGATCATACTGCGAAACGCTCCCCAAACTTGGCAATCACCCATGCAGCCGACTTTTCCGACTTTACACGACGCTCACGCTAGTGACAGCCTTACTTATAGTTCGACGTCGCGCCAAAGCGAATGAGCACATTTCGCCTACGGCTTAGGCCGCTCTCCTAGTGTGGCTGCTCTGTGTCTGCAGGCAGCGAGGGGCTGCAAGCTTCCTGTGTTCGCACCTATATCACCTGTGCTTGCTTGTCAGAGACAGACTATCGCAAAACATTCAACTCACTCCATGAAGTGATTGCTACGGCATCTGTTATCAGCAGTCACAACCAGCAACACCAGTAGCAGCCGACTGCACGCAAAGAATGGGAACGTGCAGTGGGATTTACGTGAACTCGGCGCAAGGCAGATCGTTCCGACGTAGGCTTGAGAATCTTATGGGAACATTTGTACTGTTTCTAAGTTAAGTGTAGGTGTGCGAGGTGGGTGCTTCCTGCGCACGAATAAAAGAACGCTTGCCAATTGTGGATGCTAATCGTTCGTTTGTATCAGCCTAGACACCTCTGCTGGTTGGGAATTATTCCACTTGCATGGCAAGGTGCGCATGTAGGAGTGTTAAAAATTTTGGAGGCGCTGGGTATCGATCCCAGTACCTCTCGCACACTAAGCGAGCGCTCTACCATCTGAGCTAAGCCCACCTCCCCGGTGACTAATAGTGCTACATACAGCCACATCAACGTCACAGACCCTTACACTCCCATTATTCCGCAGACAAACACTACTCTCTATGGATCAGTGAGGGTGTCTTTCAGGTTTCGTGCATTCTGTATCGAATCGTAGTTGGCCACAATAAGAGTGGCACGCATAACGTCGAAAATAGAATTCGGACACCGCTCTGAGTAAGACGAACGTGTTGTCCACTCTCTAGGCTTCAATGACGTTAAGCCGTGATACCTAAGACAGATCTGCACTCGATGACACCACGATAACAGCCGGTCACCACACTTACATCTTGCTCTCCTTATAACAGTATACATCATATCAGTCTGTGACGCTGGTTTTGCAACTTCTTGCGTCCCTTTATGTTCGCCGCGACCAACACTTACCATGCACTGACCACAAAACATGGAGGAGCCGGAGCTTCAACCCGAGACCTTTCACACGCTAAGCGAACGATCTGCCAACTGAGCTACGGCTGCACACACGACCCAGCCTGGCTATTCTCCATTCTTTGGGACTCTGATGTGCACGGACACGATGGTTGGTTGGTTTGTAGCGGCGAAGGTACCAGAGTACAAAGGCGCGGACACGTTCATATACACAAGAGTTCCAAGTAGTTTCGATACTCTGGTATTACGAATGCAAATTCCGTCTGTTTTTAACGTCTTAAATGGAAAGGGCGGTCACAATTTGGTCCATTTCACTCCTTGTCGACAATCACACAGCACCTGAGGTAACAAGCACACCTCGAGCCCCATTGTGCTCTCCATTGTTCATGCCAACTCTGTGCCTCGCTCTTTGCTACTGTGTAAAACTGTTGTCGTCCATCTGCAAAACACTGGGACACAACCAGTTTCCGCGTCTCCATTGCACTGATCATACTGCGAAACGCTCCCCAAACTTGGCAATCACCCATGCAGCTGACTTTTCCGACTTTACACGACGCTCACGCTAGTGACAGCCTTACTTATAGTTCGACGTCGTGCCAAAGCGAATGAGCACATTTCGCCTACGGCTTAGGCCGCTCTCCTAGTGTGGCTGCTCTGTGTCTGCAGGCAGCGAGGGGCTGCAAGCTTCCTGTGTTCGCACCTATATCACCTGTGCTTGCTTGTCAGAGACAGACTATCGCAAAACATTCAACTCACTCCATGAAGTGATTGCTACGGCATCTGTTATCAGCAGTCACAACCAGCAACACCAGTAGCAGCCGACTGCACGCAAAGAATGGGAACGTGCAGTGGGATTTACGTGAACTCGGTGCAAGGCAGATCTTTCTGACGTAGGCTTGAGAATCTTATGGGAACATTTGTACTGTTTCTAAGTTAAGTGTAGGTGTGAGAGGTGGGTGCTTCCTGCGCACGAATAAAAGAACGCTTGCCAATTGTGGATGCTAATCGTTCGCTTGTATCTGCCTAGACACCTCTGCTGGTTGGGAATTATTCCACTTGCATGGCAAGGTGCGCATGTAGGAGTGTTAAAAATTCTGGGGGCGTTGAGTATCGATCCCAGTACCTCTCGCACACTAAGCGAGCGCTCTACAATCTGAGCTACGCCCACCCCCCCGGTGACTAATAGTGCTACTTACAGCCACATCAACGTCACAGACCCTTACACACCCATTATTCCGCAGACAAACACTACTCTCTATGGATCTGTGAGGGTGTCTTTCAGGTTTCGTGCATTCTGTATCGAATCGTAGTTGGCCACAATAAGAGTGGCACGCATAACGTCGAAAATAGAATTCGGACACCGCCCTGAGTAAGACGAACGTGTTGTCCACTCTCTAGGCTTCAATGACGTTAAGCCGTGATACCTAAGACAGATCTGCACTCGATGACACCACGATAACAGCCGGTCACCACACTTACATCTTGCTCTCCTTATAACAGTATACATCATATCAGTCTGTGACGCTGGTTTTGCAACTTCTTGCGTCCCTTTATGTTCGCCGCGACCAACACTTACCATGCACTGACCACAAAACATGGAGGAGCCGGAGCTTGAACCCGAGACCTTTCACACGCTAAGCGAACGATCTGCCAACTGAGCTACGGCTGCACACACGACCAAGCCTGGCTATTCTCCATTCTTTGGGACTCTGATGTGCACGGACACGATGGTTGGTTGGTTTGTAGCGGCGAAGGTACCAGAGTACAAAGGCGCGGACACGTTCATATACACAAGAGTTCCAAGTAGTTTCGATACTCTGGTATTACGAATGCAAATTCCGTCTGTTTTTAACGTCTTAAATGGAAAGGGCGGTCACAAATTGGTCCATTTCACTCCTTGTCGACAATCACACAGCACCTGAGGTAACAAGCACATCTCGAGCCCCATTGTGCTCTCCATTGTTCATGCCAACTCAGTGCCTCGCTCTTTGCTACTGTGTAAAACTCTTGTCGTCCAACTGCAAAACACTGGGACACAACCAGTTTCCGCGTCTCCATTGCACTGATCATACTGCGAAACGCTCCCCAAACTTGGCAATCACCCATGCAGCCGACTTTTCCGACTTTACACGACGCTCACGCTAGTGACAGCCTTACTTATAGTTCGACGTCGCGCCAAAGCGAATGAGCACATTTCGCCTACGGCTTAGGCCGCTCTCCTAGTGTGGCTGCTCTGTGTCTGCAGCCAGCGAGGGGCTGCAAGCTTCCTGTGTTCGCACCTATATCACCTGTGCTTGCTTGTCAGAGACAGACTATCGCAAAACATTCAACTCACTCCATGAAGTGATTGCTACGGCATCTGTTATCAGCAGTCACAACCAGCATCACCAGTAGCAGCCGACTGCAAGCAAAGAATGGGAACGTGCAGTGGGATTTACGTGAACTCGGCGCAAGGCAGATGTTTCCGACGTAGGCTTGAGAATCTTATGGGAACATTTGTACTGTTTCTAAGTTAAGTGTAGGTGTGCGAGGTGGGTGCTTCCTGCGCACGAATAAAAGAACGCTTGCCAATTGTGGATGCTAATCGTTCGCTTGTATCTGCCTAGACATCTCTGCTGGTTGGGAATTATTCCTCTTGCATGGCAAGGTGCGCATGTAGGAGTGTTAAAAATTCTGGAGGCGCTGGGTATCGATCCCAGTACCTCTCGCACACTAAGCGAGCGCTCTACCATCTGAGCTACGCCCACCCCCCTGTTGACTAATAGTGCCACATACAGCCACATCAACGTCACAGACCCTTACACTCCCATTATTCCGCAGACAAACACTACTCTCTATGTATCATTGAGGGTGTCTTTCAGGTTTCGTGCATTCTGTATCGAATCGTAGTTGGCCACATTAAGAGTGGCACGCATAACGTCGAAAGTAGAATTCGGACACCGCTCTGAGTAAGACGAACGTGTTGTCCACTCTCTAGGCTTCAATGACGTTAAGCCGTGATACCTAAGACAGATCTGCACTCGATGACACCACGATAACAGCCGGTCACCACACTTACATCTTGCTCTCCTTATAACAGTATACATCATATCAGTCTGTGACGCTGGTTTTGCAACTTCTTGCGTCCCTTTATGTTCGCCGCGACCAACACTTACCATGCACTGACCACAAAACATGGAGGAGCCGGAGGTTGAACCCGAGACCTTTCACACGCTAAGCGAACGATCTGCCAACTGAGCTACGGCTGCACACACGACCAAGCCTGGCTATTCTCCATTCTTTGGGACTCTGATGTGCACGGACACGTTGGTTGGTTGGTTTGTAGCGGCGAAGGTACCAGAGTACAAAGGCGCGGACACGTTCATATACACAAGAGTTCCAAGTAGTTTCGATACTCTGGTATTACGAATGCAAATTCCGTCTGTTTTTAACGTCTTAAATGGAAAGGGCGGTCACAAATTGGTCCATTTCACTCCTTGTCGACAATCACACAGCACCTGAGGTAACAAGCACATCTCGAGCCCCATTGTGCTCTCCATTGTTCATGCCAACTCAGTGCCTCGCTCTTTGCTACTGTGTAAAACTCTTGTCGTCCAACTGCAAAACACTGGGACACAACCAGTTTCCGCGTCTCCATTGCACTGATCATACTGCGAAACGCTCCCCAAACTTGGCAATCACCCATGCAGCCGACTTTTCCGACTTTACACGACGCTCACGCTAGTGACAGCCTTACTTATAGTTCGACGTCGCGCCAAAGCGAATGAGCACATTTCGCCTACGGCTTAGGCCGCTCTCCTAGTGTGGCTGCTCTGTGTCTGCAGCCAGCGAGGGGCTGCAAGCTTCCTGTGTTCGCACCTATATCACCTGTGCTTGCTTGTCAGAGACAGACTATCGCAAAACATTCAACTCACTCCATGAAGTGATTGCTACGGCATCTGTTATCAGCAGTCACAACCAGCATCACCAGTAGCAGCCGACTGCAAGCAAAGAATGGGAACGTGCAGTGGGATTTACGTGAACTCGGCGCAAGGCAGATGTTTCCGACGTAGGCTTGAGAATCTTATGGGAACATTTGTACTGTTTCTAAGTTAAGTGTAGGTGTGCGAGGTGGGTGCTTCCTGTGCACGAATAAAAGAACGCTTGCCAATTGTGGATGCTAATCGTTCGCTTGTATCTGCCTAGACATCTCTGCTGGTTGGGAATTATTCCTCTTGCATGGCAAGGTGCGCATGTAGGAGTGTTAAAAATTCTGGAGGCGCTGGGTATCGATCCCAGTACCTCTCGCACACTAAGCGAGCGCTCTACCATCTGAGCTACGCCCACCCCCCTGTTGACTAATAGTGCCACATACAGCCACATCAACGTCACAGACCCTTACACTCCCATTATTCCGCAGACAAACACTACTCTCTATGTATCATTGAGGGTGTCTTTCAGGTTTCGTGCATTCTGTATCGAATCGTAGTTGGCCACATTAAGAGTGGCACGCATAACGTCGAAAGTAGAATTCGGACACCGCTCTGAGTAAGACGAACGTGTTGTCCACTCTCTAGGCTTCAATGACGTTAAGCCGTGATACCTAAGACAGATCTGCACTCGATGACACCACGATAACAGCCGGTCACCACACTTACATCTTGCTCTCCTTATAACAGTATACATCATATCAGTCTGTGACGCTGGTTTTGCAACTTCTTGCGTCCCTTTATGTTCGCCGCGACCAACACTTACCATGCACTGACCACAAAACATGGAGGAGCCGGAGGTTGAACCCGAGACCTTTCACACGCTAAGCGAACGATCTGCCAACTGAGCTACGGCTGCACACACGACCAAGCCTGGCTATTCTCCATTCTTTGGGACTCTGATGTGCACGGACACGTTGGTTGGTTGGTTTGTAGCGGCGAAGGTACCAGAGTACAAAGGCGCGGACACGTTCATATACACAAGAGTTCCAAGTAGTTTCGATACTCTGGTATTACGAATGCAAATTCCGTCTGTTTTTCACGTCTTAAATGGAAAGGGCGGTCACAAATTGGTCCATTTCACTCCTTGTCGACAATCACACAGCACCTGAGGTAACAAGCACATCTCGAGCCCCATTGTGCTCTCCATTGTTCATGCCAACTCAGTGCCTCGCTCTTTGCTACTGTGTAAAACTCTTGTCGTCCAACTGCAAAACACTGGGACACAACCAGTTTCCGCGTCTCCATTGCACTGATCATACTGCGAAACGCTCCCCAAACTTGGCAATCACCCATGCAGCCGACTTTTCCGACTTTACACGACGCTCACGCTAGTGACAGCCTTACTTATAGTTCGACGTCGCGCCAAAGCGAATGAGCACATTTCGCCTACGGCTTAGGCCGCTCTCCTAGTGTGGCTGCTCTGTGTCTGCAGGCAGCGAGGGGCTGCAAGCTTCCTGTGTTCGCACCTATATCACCTGTGCTTGCTTGTCAGAGACAGACTATCGCAAAACATTCAACTCACTCCATGAAGTGATTGCTACGGCATCTGTTATCAGCAGTCACAACCAGCAACACCAGTAGCAGCCGACTGCACGCAAAGAATGGGAACGTGCAGTGGGATTTACGTGAACTCGGCGCAAGGCAGATCTTTCCGACGTAGGCTTGAGAATCTTATGGGAACATTTGTACTGTTTCTAAGTTAAGTGTAGATGTGCGAGGTGGGTGCTTCCTGCGCACGAATAAAAGAACGCTTGCCAATTGTGGATGCTAATCGTTCGCTTGTATCTGCCTAGACACCTCTGCTGGTTGGGAATTATTCCTCTTGCATGGCAAGGTGCGCATGTAGGAGTGTTAAAAAATCTGGAGGCGCTGGGTATCGATCCCAGTACCTCTCGCATACTAAGCGAGCGCTCTACCATCTGAGCTACGCCCACCCCCCGTTGACTAATAGTGCTACATACAGCCACATCAACGTCACAGACCCTTACACTCCCATTATTCCGCAGACAAACACTACTCTCTATGTATCAGTGAGGGTGTCTTTCAGGTTTCGTGCATTCTGTATCGAATCGTAGTTGGCCACATTAAGAGTGGCACGCATAACGTCGAAAGTAGAATTCGGACACCGCTCTGAGTAAGACGAACGTGTTGTCCACTCTCTAGGCTTCAATGACGTTAAGCCGTGATACCTAAGACAGATCTGCACTCGATGACACCACGATAACAGCCGGTCACCACACTTACATCTTGCTCTCCTTATAACAGTATACATCATATCAGTCTGTGACGCTGGTTTTGCAACTTCTTGCGTCCCTTTATGTTCGCCGCGACCAACACTTACCATGCACTAACCACAAAACATGGAGGAGCCGGAGCTTGAACCCGAGACCTTTCACACGCTAAGCGAACAATCTGCCAACTGAGCTACGGCTGCACACACGACCAAGCCTGGCTATTCTCCATTCTTTGGGACTCTGATGTGCACGGACACGTTGGTTGGTTGGTTTGTAGCGGCGAAGGTACCAGAGTACAAAGGCGCGGACACGTTCATATACACAAGAGTTCCAAGTAGTTTCGATACTCTGGTATTACGAATGCAAATTCCGTCAGCTTTTCACGTCCTAAATGGAAAGGGCGGTCACAAATTGGTCCATTTCACTCCTTGTCGACAATCACACAGCACCTGAGGTAACAAGCACATCTCGAGCCCCATTGTGCTCTCCATTGTTCATGCCAACTCAGTGCCTCGCTCTTTGCTACTGTGTAAAACTCTTGTCGTCCAACTGCAAAACACTGGGACACAACCAGTTTCCGCGTCTCCATTGCACTGATCATACTGCGAAACGCTCCCCAAACTTGGCAATCACCCATGCAGCCGACTTTTCCGACTTTACACGACGCTCACGCAACGCTCACGCTAGTGACAGCCTTACTTATAGTTTGACGTCGCGCCAAAGCGAATGAGCACATTTCGCCTACGGCTTAGGCCGCTCTCCTAGTGTGGCTGCTCTGTGTCTGCAGGCAGCGAGGGGCTGCAAGCTTCCTGTGTTCGCACCTATATCACCTGTGCTTGCTTGTCAGAGACAGACTATCGCAAAACATTCAACTCACTCCATGAAGTGATTGCTACGGCATCTGTTATCAGCAGTCACAACCAGCAACACCAGTAGCAGCCGACTGCAAGCAAAGAATGGGAACGTGCAGTGGGATTTACGTGAACTCGGCGCAAGGCAGATCTTTCCGACGTAGGCTTGAGAATCTTATGGGAACATTTGTACTGTTTCTAAGTTAAGTGTAGGTGTGCGAGGTGGGTGCTTCCTGCGCACGAATAAAAGAACGCTTGCCAATTGTGGATGCTAATCGTTCGCTTGTATCTGCCTAGACACCTCTGCTGGTTGGGAATTATTCCTCTTGCATGGCAAGGTGGGCATGTAGGAGTGTTAAAAATTCTGGAGGCGCTGGGTATCGATCCCAGTACCTCTCGCACACTAAGCGAGCGCTCAACCATCTGAGCTACGCCCACCCCCCCGTTGAATAATAGTGCTACATACAGCCACATCAACGTCACAGGCCCGTACACTCCCATTATTCCGCAGACAAACACTACTCTCTATGTATCAGTGAGGGTTTCTTTCAGGTTTCGTGCATTCTGTATCGAATCGTAGTTGGCCACATTAAGAGTGGCACGCATAACGTCGAAAGTAGAATTCGGACACCGCTCTGAGTAAGACGAACGTGTTGTCCACTCTCTAGGCTTCAATGACGTTAAGCCGTGATACCTAAGACAGATCTGCACTCGATGACACCACGATAACAGCCGGTCACCACACTTACATCTTGCTCTCCTTATAACAGTATACATCATATCAGTCTGTGACGCTGGTTTTGCAACTTCTTGCGTCCCTTTATGTTCGCCGCGACCAACACTTACCATGCACTGACCACAAAACATGGAGGAGCCGGAGCTTGAACCCGACACCTTTCACACGCTAAGCGAACGATCTGCCAACTGAGCTACGGCTGCACACACGACCAAGCCTGGCTATTCTCCATTCTTTGGGACTCTGATGTGCACGGACACGTTGGTTGGTTGGTTTGTAGCGGCGAAGGTACCAGAGTACAAAGGCGCGGACACGTTCATATACACAAGAGTTCCAAGTAGTTTCGATACTCTGGTATTACGAATGCAAATTCCGTCAGTTTTACACGTCCTAAATGGAAAGGGCGGTCACAAATTGGTCCATTTCACTCCTTGTCGACAATCACACAGCACCTGAGGTAACAAGCACATCTCGAGCCCCATTGTGCTCTCCATTGTTCATGCCAACTCAGTGCCTCGCTCTTTGCTACTGTGTAAAACTCTTGTCGTCCAACTGCAAGACACTGGGACACAACCAGTTTCCGCGTCTCCATTGCACTGATCATACTGCGAAACGCTCCCCAAACTTGGCAATCACCCATGCAGCCGACTTTTCCGACTTTACACGACGCTCACGCTAGTGACAGCCTTACTTATAGTTCGACGTCGCGCCAAAGCGAATGAGCACTTTTCGCCTACGGCTTAGGCTGCTCTCCTAGTGTGGCTGCTCTGTGTCTGCAGGCAGCGAGGGGCTGCAAGCTTCCTGTGTTCGCACCTATATCACCTGTGCTTGCTTGTCAGAGACAGACAATCGCAAAACATTCAACTCACTCCATGAAGTGATTGCTACGGCATCTGTTATCAGCAGTCACAACCAGCAACACCAGTAGCAGCCGACTGCACGCAAAGAATGGGAACGTGCAGTGGGATTTACGTGAACTCGGCGCAAGGCAGATCTTTCCGACGTAGGCTTGAGAATCTTATGGGAACATTTGTACTGTTTCTAAGTTAAGTGTAGGTGTGCGATGTGGGTGCTTCCTGCGCACGAATAAAAGAACGCTTGCCAATTGTGGATGCTAATCGTTCGCTTGTATCTGCCTAGACACCTCTGCTGGTTGGGAATTATTCCACTTGCATGGCAAGGTGCGCATGTAGGAGTGTTAAAAATTCTGGAGGCGCTGGGTATCGATCCCAGTACCTCTCGCACACTAAGCGAGCGCTCTACCATCTGAGGTCCCCCCCCCCCCCCCCCCGTTGGCTAATAGTGCTACATACAGCCACATCAACGTCACAGACCCTTACACTCCCAGTATTCCGCAGACAAACACTACTCTCTATGTATCAGTGAGGGTGTCTTTCAGGTTTCGTGCATTCTGTATCGAATCGTAGTTGGCCACATTAAGAGTGGCACGCATAACGTCGAAAGTAGAATTCGGACACCGCTCTGAGTAAGACGAACGTGTTGTCCACTCTCTAGGCTTCAATGACGTTAAGCCGTGATACCTAAGACAGATCTGCACTAGATGACACCACGATAACAGCCGGTCACCACACTTACATCTTGCTCTCCTTATAACAGTATACATCATATCAGTCTGTGACGCTGGTTTTGCAACTTCTTGCGTCCCTTTATGTTCGCCGCGACCAACACTTACCATGCACTGACCACAAAACATGGAGGAGCCGGAGCTTGAACCCGAGACCTTTCACACGCTAAGCGAACGATCTGCCAACTGAGCTATGGCTGCACACACGACCAAGCCTGGCTATTCTCCATTCTTTGGGACTCTGATGTGCACGGACACGTTGGGTGGTTGGTTTGTAGCGGCGAAGGTACCAGAGTACAAAGGCGCGGACACGTTCATATACACAAGAGTTCCAAGTAGTTTCGATACTCTGGTATTACGAATGCAAATTCCGTCAGTTTTTCACGTCCTAAATGGAAAGGGCGGTCACAAATTGGTCCATTTCACTCCTTGTCGACAATCACACAGCACCTGAGGTAACAAGCACATCTAGAGCCCCATTGTGCTCTCCATTGTTCATGCCAACTCAGTGCCTCGCTCTTTGCTACTGTGTAAAACTCTTGTCGTCCAACTGCAAAACACTGGGACACAACAAGTTTCCGCGTCTCCATTGCACTGATCGTACTACGAAACGCTCCCCAAACTTGGCAATCACCCATGCAGATGACTTTTCCGACTTCACGCAACGCTCACGCTAGTGACAGCCTTATTTACAGTTCGACGTCGCGCCAAAGCGAATGAGCACATTTCGCCTACGGCTTAGGCCGCTCTTCTAGTGTGGCTGCTCTGTGTCTGCAGGCAGCGAGGGGCTGCAAGCTTCCTGTGTTCGCACCTATATCACCTGTGCTTGCTTGTCAGAGACAGACAATCGCAAAACATTCAACTCACTCCATGAAGTTATTGCTACGGCATCTGTTATCAGCAGTCACAACCAGCAACACCAGTAGCAGCCGACTGCACGCAAAGAATGGGAACGTGCAGTGGGATTTACGTGAACTCGGCGCAAGGCAGATCTTTCCGACGTAGGCTTGAGAATCTTATGGGAACATTTGTACTGTTTCTAAGTTAAGTGTAGGTGTGCGAGGTGGGTGCTTCCTGCGCACAAATAAAAGAAGGTTTGCCAATTGTGGATGCTAATCGTTCGCTTGTATCTGCCTAGACACCTATGCTGGTTGGGAATTATTCCACTTGCATGACAAGGTGCGCATGTAGGAGTGTTAAAAATTCTGGAGGCGCTGGGTATCGATCCCAGTATCTCTCGCACACTAAGCGAGCGCTCTACCATCTGAGCTACGCCCCCCCCCCCCCCCGTTGACTAATAGTGCTACATACAGCCACATCAACGTCACAGACCCTTACACTCCCAGTATTCCGCAGACAAACACTACTCTCTATGTATCAGTGAGGGTGTCTTTCAGGTTTCGTGCATTCTGTATCGAATCGTAGTTGGCCACATTAAGAGTGGCACGCATAACGTCGAAAGTAGAATTCGGACACCGCTCTGAGTAAGACGAACGTGTTGTCCACTCTCTAGGCTTCAATGACGTTAAGCCGTGATACCTAAGACAGATCTGCACTCGATGACACCACGATAACAGCCGGTCACCACACTTACATCTTGCTCTCCTTATAACAGTATACATCATATCAGTCTGTGACGCTGGTTTTGCAACTTCTTGCGTCCCTTTATGTTCGCCGCGACCAACACTTACCATGCCGTGACCACAAAACATGGAGGAGCCGGAGCTTGAAACCGAGACCTTTCACACGCTAAGCGAACGATCTGCCAACTGAGCTATGGCTGCACACACGACCAAGCTTTGCTATTCTCCATTCTTTGGGACTCTGATGTGCACGGACACGTTGGGTGGTTGGTTTGTAGCGGCGAAGGTACCAGAGTACAAAGGCGCGGACACGTTCATATACACAAGAGTTCCAAGTAGTTTCGATACTCTGGTATTACGAATGCAAATTCCGTCTGTTTTTCACGTCTTAAATGGAAAGGGCGGTCAAAAATTGGTCCATTTCACTCCTTGTCGACAATCACACAGCACCTGAGGTAACAAGCACATCTCGAGCCCCATTGTGCTCTCCATTGTTCATGCCAACTCAGTGCCTCGCTCTTTGCTACTGTGTAAAACTCTTGTCGTCCAACTGCAAAACACTGGGACACAACCAGTTTCCGCGTCTCCATTGCACTGATCATACTGCGAAACGCTCCCCAAACTTGGCAATCACCCATGCAGCCGACTTTTCCGACTTTACACGACGCTCACGCTAGTGACAGCCTTACTTATAGTTCGACGTCGCGCCAAAGCGAATGAGCACTTTTCGCCTACGGCTTAGGCCGCTCTCCTAGTGTGGCTGCTCTGTGTCTGCAGGCAGCGAGGGGCTGCAAGCTTCCTGTGTTCGCACCTATATCACCTGTGCTTGCTTGTCAGAGACAGACAATCGCAAAACATTCAACTCACTCCATGAAGTTATTGCTACGGCATCTGTTATCAGCAGTCACAACCAGCAACACCAGTAGCAGCCGACTGCACGCAAAGAATGGGAACGTGCAGTGGGATTTACGTGAACTCGGCGCAAGGCAGATCTTTCCGACGTAGGCTTGAGAATCTTATGGGAACATTTGTACTGTTTCTAAGTTAAGTGTAGGTGTGCGAGGTGGGTGCTTCCTGCGCACGAATAAAAGAACGCTTGCCAATTGTGGATGGTAATCGTTCGCTTGTATCTGCCTAGACACCTCTGCTGGTTGGGAATTATTCCACTTGCATGGCAAGGTGCGCATGTAGGAGTGTTAAAAATTCTGGAGGCGCTGGGTATCGATCCCAGTACCTCTCGCACACTAAGCGAGCGCTCTACCATCTGAGCTACGCCCCCCCCCCCCCCCCCCCGTTGACTAATAGTGCTACATACAGCCACATCAACGTCACAGACCCTTACACTCCCAGTATTCCGCAGACAAACACTACTCTCTATGTATCAGTGAGGGTGTCTTTCAGGTTTCGTGCATTCTGTATCGAATCGTAGTTGGCCACATTAAGAGTGGCACGCATAACGTCGAAAGTAGAATTCGGACACCGCTCTGAGTAAGACGAACGTGTTGTCCACTCTCTAGGCTTCAATGACGTTAAGCCGTGATACCTAAGACAGATCTGCACTAGATGACACCACGATAACAGCCGGTCACCACACTTACATCTTGCTCTCCTTATAACAGTATACATCATATCAGTCTGTGACGCTGGTTTTGCAACTTCTTGCGTCCCTTTATGTTCGCCGCGACCAACACTTACCATGCACTGACCACAAAACATGGAGGAGCCGGAGCTTGAACCCGAGACCTTTCACACGCTAAGCGAACGATCTGCCAACTGAGCTATGGCTGCACACACGACCAAGCCTGGCTATTCTCCATTCTTTGGGACTCTGATGTGCACGGACACGTTGGGTGGTTGGTTTGTAGCGGCGAAGGTACCAGAGTACAAAGGCGCGGACACGTTCATATACACAAGAGTTCCAAGTAGTTTCGATACTCTGGTATTACGAATGCAAATTCCGTCTGTTTTTCACGTCTTAAATGGAAAGGGCGGTCAAAAATTGGTCCATTTCACTCCTTGTCGACAATCACACAGCACCTGAGGTAACAAGCACATCTCGAGCCCCATTGTGCTCTCCATTGTTCATGCCAACTCAGTGCCTCGCTCTTTGCTACTGTGTAAAACTCTTGTCGTCCAACTGCAAAACACTGGGACACAACCAGTTTCCGCGTCTCCATTGCACTGATCATACTGCGAAACGCTCCCCAAACTTGGCAATCACCCATGCAGCCGACTTTTCCGACTTTACACGACGCTCACGCAACGCTCACGCTAGTGACAGCCTTACTTATAGTTCGACGTCGCGCCAAAGCGAATGAGCACATTTCGCCTACGGCTTAGGCCGCTCTCCTAGTGTGGCTGCTCTGTGTCTGCAGGCAGCGAGGGGCTGCAAGCTTCCTGTGTTCGCACCTATATCACCTGTGCTTGCTTGTCAGAGACAGACTATCGCAAAACATTCAACTCACTCCATGAAGTGATTGCTACGGCATCTGTTATCAGCAGTCACAACCAGCAACAGCAGTAGCAGCCGACTGCACGCAAAGAATGGGAACGTGCAGTGGGATTTACGTGAACTCGGCGCAAGGCAGATCTTTCCGACGTAGGCTTGAGAATCTTATGGGAACATTTGTACTGTTTCTAAGTTAAGTGTAGGTGTGCGAGGTGGGTGCTTCCTGCGCACAAATAAAAGAAGGTTTGCCAATTGTGGATGCTAATCGTTCGCTTGTATCTGCCTAGACACCTATGCTGGTTGGGAATTATTCCACTTGCATGGCAAGGTGCGCATGTAGGAGTGTTAAAAATTCTGGAGGCGCTGGGTATCGATCCCAGTATCTCTCGCACACTAAGCGAGCGCTCTACCATCTGAGCTACGCCCACCCCCCCGTTGACTAATAGTGCTACATACAGCCACATCAACGTCACAGACCCTTACACTCCCATTATTCCGCAGACAAACACTACTCTCTATGTATCAGTGAGGGTGTCTTTCAGGTTTCGTGCATTCTGTATCGAATCATAGTTGGCCACATTAAGAGTGGCACGCATAACGTCGAAAGTAGAATTCGGACACCGCTCTGAGTAAGACGAACGTGTTGTCCACTCTCTAGGCTTCAATGACGTTAAGCCGTGATACCTAAGACAGATCTGCACTCGATGACACCACGATAACAGCCGGTCACCACACTTACATCTTGCTCTCCTTATAACAGTATACATCATATCAGTCTGTGACGCTGGTTTTGCAACTTCTTGCGTCCCTTTATGTTCGCCGCGACCAACACTTACCATGCACTGACCACAAAACATGGAGGAGCCGGAGCTTGAACCCGAGACCTTTCACACGCTAAGCGAACAATCTGCCAACTGAGCTACGGCTGCACACACGACCAAGCCTGGCTATTCTCCATTCTTTGGGACTCTGATGTGCACGGACACGTTGGTTGGTTGGTTTGTAGCGGCGAAGGTACCAGAGTACAAAGGCGCGGACACGTTCATATACACAAGAGTTCCAAGTAGTTTCGATACTCTGGTATTACGAATGCAAATTCCGTCAGTTTTTCACGTCCTAAATGGAAAGGGCGGTCACAAATTGGTCCATTTCACTCCTTGTCGACAATCACACAGCACCTGAGGTAACAAGCACATCTAGAGCCCCATTGTGCTCTCCATTGTTCATGCCAACTCAGTGCCTCGCTCTTTGCTACTGTGTAAAACTCTTGTCGTCCAACTGCAAAACACTGGGACACAACAAGTTTCCGCGTCTCCATTGCACTGATCGTACTACGAAACGCTCCCCAAACTTGGCAATCACCCATGCAGATGACTTTTCCGACTTCACGCAACGCTCACGCTAGTGACAGCCTTATTTACAGTTCGACGTCGCGCCAAAGCGAATGAGCACATTTCGCCTACGGCTTAGGCCGCTCTTCTAGTGTGGCTGCTCTGTGTCTGCAGGCAGCGAGGGGCTGCAAGCTTCCTGTGTTCGCACCTATATCACCTGTGCTTGCTTGTCAGAGACAGACAATCGCAAAACATTCAACTCACTCCATGAAGTTATTGCTACGGCATCTGTTATCAGCAGTCACAACCAGCAACACCAGTAGCAGCCGACTGCACGCAAAGAATGGGAACGTGCAGTGGGATTTACGTGAACTCGGCGCAAGGCAGATCTTTCCGACGTAGGCTTGAGAATCTTATGGGAACATTTGTACTGTTTCTAAGTTAAGTGTAGGTGTGCGAGGTGGGTGCTTCCTGCGCACAAATAAAAGAAGGTTTGCCAATTGTGGATGCTAATCGTTCGCTTGTATCTGCCTAGACACCTATGCTGGTTGGGAATTATTCCACTTGCATGACAAGGTGCGCATGTAGGAGTGTTAAAAATTCTGGAGGCGCTGGGTATCGATCCCAGTATCTCTCGCACACTAAGCGAGCGCTCTACCATCTGAGCTACGCCCCCCCCCCCCCCCCCCGTTGACTAATAGTGCTACATACAGCCACATCAACGTCACAGACCCTTACACTCCCAGTATTCCGCAGACAAACACTACTCTCTATGTATCAGTGAGGGTGTCTTTCAGGTTTCGTGCATTCTGTATCGAATCGTAGTTGGCCACATTAAGAGTGGCACGCATAACGTCGAAAGTAGAATTCGGACACCGCTCTGAGTAAGACGAACGTGTTGTCCACTCTCTAGGCTTCAATGACGTTAAGCCGTGATACCTAAGACAGATCTGCACTCGATGACACCACGATAACAGCCGGTCACCACACTTACATCTTGCTCTCCTTATAACAGTATACATCATATCAGTCTGTGACGCTGGTTTTGCAACTTCTTGCGTCCCTTTATGTTCGCCGCGACCAACACTTACCATGCCGTGACCACAAAACATGGAGGAGCCGGAGCTTGAACCCGAGACCTTTCACACGCTAAGCGAACGATCTGCCAACTGAGCTATGGCTGCACACACGACCAAGCTTTGCTATTCTCCATTCTTTGGGACTCTGATGTGCACGGACACGTTGGGTGGTTGGTTTGTAGCGGCGAAGGTACCAGAGTACAAAGGCGCGGACACGTTCATATACACAAGAGTTCCAAGTAGTTTCGATACTCTGGTATTACGAATGCAAATTCCGTCTGTTTTTCACGTCTTAAATGGAAAGGGCGGTCAAAAATTGGTCCATTTCACTCCTTGTCGACAATCACACAGCACCTGAGGTAACAAGCACATCTCGAGCCCCATTGTGCTCTCCATTGTTCATGCCAACTCAGTGCCTCGCTCTTTGCTACTGTGTAAAACTCTTGTCGTCCAACTGCAAAACACTGGGACACAACCAGTTTCCGCGTCTCCATTGCACTGATCATACTGCGAAACGCTCCCCAAACTTGGCAATCACCCATGCAGCCGACTTTTCCGACTTTACACGACGCTCACGCTAGTGACAGCCTTACTTATAGTTCGACGTCGCGCCAAAGCGAATGAGCACTTTTCGCCTACGGCTTAGGCCGCTCTCCTAGTGTGGCTGCTCTGTGTCTGCAGGCAGCGAGGGGCTGCAAGCTTCCTGTGTTCGCACCTATATCACCTGTGCTTGCTTGTCAGAGACAGACTATCGCAAAACATTCAACTCACTCCATGAAGTGATTGCTACGGCATCTGTTATCAGCAGTCACAACCAGCAACACCAGGAGCAGCCGACTGCACGCAAAGAATGGGAACGTGCAGTGGGATTTACGTGAACTCGGCGCAAGGCAGATCTTTCCGACGTAGGCTTGAGAATCTTATGGGAACATTTGTACTGTTTCTAAGTTAAGTGTAGGTGTGCGAGGTGGGTGCTTCCTGCGCACAAATAAAAGAAGGTTTGCCAATTGTGGATGCTAATCGTTCGCTTGTATCTGCCTAGACACCTATGCTGGTTGGGAATTATTCCACTTGCATGGCAAGGTGCGCATGTAGGAGTGTTAAAAATTCTGGAGGCGCTGGGTATCGATCCCAGTATCTCTCGCACACTAAGCGAGCGCTCTACCATCTGAGCTACGCCCACCCCCCCGTTGACTAATAGTGCTACATACAGCCACATCAACGTCACAGACCCTTACACTCCCATTATTCCGCAGACAAACACTACTCTCTATGTATCAGTGAGGGTGTCTTTCAGGTTTCGTGCATTCTGTATCGAATCATAGTTGGCCACATTAAGAGTGGCACGCATAACGTCGAAAGTAGAATTCGGACACCGCTCTGAGTAAGACGAACGTGTTGTCCACTCTCTAGGCTTCAATGACGTTAAGCCGTGATACCTAAGACAGATCTGCACTCGATGACACCACGATAACAGCCGGTCACCACACTTACATCTTGCTCTCCTTATAACAGTATACATCATATCAGTCTGTGACGCTGGTTTTGCAACTTCTTGCGTCCCTTTATGTTCGCCGCGACCAACACTTACCATGCACTGACCACAAAACATGGAGGAGCCGGAGCTTGAACCCGAGACCTTTCACACGCTAAGCGAACAATCTGCCAACTGAGCTACGGCTGCACACACGACCAAGCCTGGCTATTCTCCATTCTTTGGGACTCTGATGTGCACGGACACGTTGGTTGGTTGGTTTGTAGCGGCGAAGGTACCAGAGTACAAAGGCGCGGACACGTTCATATACACAAGAGTTCCAAGTAGTTTCGATACTCTGGTATTACGAATGCAAATTCCGTCAGTTTTTCACGTCCTAAATGGAAAGGGCGGTCACAAATTGGTCCATTTCACTCCTTGTCGACAATCACACAGCACCTGAGGTAACAAGCACATCTCGAGCCCCATTGTGCTCTCCATTGTTCATGCCAACTCAGTGCCTCGCTCTTTGCTACTGTGTAAAACTCTTGTCGTCCAACTGCAAAACACTGGGACACAACAAGTTTCCGAGTCTCCATTGCACTGATCGTACTACGAAACGCTCCCCAAACTTGGCAATCACCCATGCAGATGACTTTTCCGACTTCACGCAACGCTCACGCTAGTGACAGCCTTATTTACAGTTCGACGTCGCGCCAAAGCGAATGAGCACATTTCGCCTACGGCTTAGGCCGCTCTTCTAGTGTGGCTGCTCTGTGTCTGCAGGCAGCGAGGGGCTGCAAGCTTCCTGTGTTCGCACCTATATCACCTGTGCTTGCTTGTCAGAGACAGACAATCGCAAAACATTCAACTCACTCCATGAAGTTATTGCTACGGCATCTGTTATCAGCAGTCACAACCAGCAACACCAGTAGCAGCCGACTGCACGGAAAGAATGGGAACGTGCAGTGGGATTTACGTGAACTCGGCGCAAGGCAGATCTTTCCGACGTAGGCTTGAGAATCTTATGGGAACATTTGTACTGTTTCTAAGTTAAGTGTAGGTGTGCGAGGTGGGTGCTTCCTGCGCACAAATAAAAGAAGGTTTGCCAATTGTGGATGCTAATCGTTCGCTTGTATCTGCCTAGACACCTATGCTGGTTGGGAATTATTCCACTTGCATGGCAAGGTGCGCATGTAGGAGTGTTAAAAATTTTGGAGGCGCTGGGTATCGATCCCAGTATCTCTCGCACACTAAGCGAGCGCTCTACCATCTGAGCTACGCCCACCCCCCCGTTGACTAATAGTGCTACATACAGCCACATCAACGTCACAGACCCTTACACTCCCATTATTCCGCAGACAAACACTACTCTCTATGTATCAGTGAGGGTGTCTTTCAGGTTTCGTGCATTCTGTATCGAATCATAGTTGGCCACATTAAGAGTGGCACGCATAACGTCGAAAGTAGAATTCGGACACCGCTCTGAGTAAGACGAACGTGTTGTCCACTCTCTAGGCTTCAATGACGTTAAGCCGTGATACCTAAGACAGATCTGCACTCGATGACACCACGATAACAGCCGGTCACCACACTTACATCTTGCTCTCCTTATAACAGTATACATCATATCAGTCTGTGACGCTGGTTTTGCAACTTCTTGCGTCCCTTTATGTTCGCCGCGACCAACACTTACCATGCACTGACCACAAAACATGGAGGAGCCGGAGCTTGAACCCGAGACCTTTCACACGCTAAGCGAACAATCTGCCAACTGAGCTACGGCTGCACACACGACCAAGCCTGGCTATTCTCCATTCTTTGGGACTCTGATGTGCACGGACACGTTGGTTGGTTGGTTTGTAGCGGCGAAGGTACCAGAGTACAAAGGCGCGGACACGTTCATATACACAAGAGTTCCAAGTAGTTTCGATACTCTGGTATTACGAATGCAAATTCCGTCAGTTTTTCACGTCCTAAATGGAAAGGGCGGTCACAAATTGGTCCATTTCACTCCTTGTCGACAATCACACAGCACCTGAGGTAACAAGCACATCTCGAGCCCCATTGTGCTCTCCATTGTTCATGCCAACTCAGTGCCTCGCTCTTTGCTACTGTGTAAAACTCTTGTCGTCCAACTGCAAAACACTGGGACACAACAAGTTTCCGCGTCTCCATTGCACTGATCGTACTACGAAACGCTCCCCAAACTTGGCAATCACCCATGCAGATGACTTTTCCGACTTCACGCAACGCTCACGCTAGTGACAGCCTTATTTACAGTTCGACGTCGCGCCAAAGCGAATGAGCACATTTCGCCTACGGCTTAGGCCGCTCTTCTAGTGTGGCTGCTCTGTGTCTGCAGGCAGCGAGGGGCTGCAAGCTTCCTGTGTTCGCACCTATATCACCTGTGCTTGCTTGTCAGAGACAGACAATCGCAAAACATTCAACTCACTCCATGAAGTTATTGCTACGGCATCTGTTATCAGCAGTCACAACCAGCAACACCAGTAGCAGCCGACTGCACGCAAAGAATGGGAACGTGCAGTGGGATTTACGTGAACTCGGCGCAAGGCAGATCTTTCCGACGTAGGCTTGAGAATCTTATGGGAACATTTGTACTGTTTCTAAGTTAAGTGTAGGTGTGCGAGGTGGGTGCTTCCTGCGCACGAATAAAAGAACGCTTGCCAATTGTGGATGGTAATCGTTCGCTTGTATCTGCCTAGACACCTCTGCTGGTTGGGAATTATTCCACTTGCATGGCAAGGTGCGCATGTAGGAGTGTTAAATATTCTGGAGGCGCTGGGTATCGATCCCAGTACCTCTCGCACACTAAGCGAGCGCTCTACCATCTGAGCTACGCCCACCCCCCGTTGACTAAGAGTGCTACATACAGCCACATCAACGTCACAGACCCTTACACTCCCAGTATTCCGCAGACAAACACTACTCTCTATGTATCAGTGAGGGTGTCTTTCAGGTTTCGTGCATTCTGTATCGAATCGTAGTTGGCCACATTAAGAGTGGCACGCATAACGTCGAAAGTAGAATTCGGACACCGCTCTGAGTAAGACGAACGTGTTGTCCACTCTCTAGGCTTCAATGACGTTAAGCCGTGATACCTAAGACAGATCTGCACTCGATGACACCACGATAACAGCCGGTCACCACACTTACATCTTGCTCTCCTTATAACAGTATACATCATATCAGTCTGTGACGCTGGTTTTGCAACTTCTTGCGTCCCTTTATGTTCGCCGCGACCAACACTTACCATGCACTGACCACAAAACATGGAGGAGCCGGAGCTTGAACCCGAGACCTTTCACACGCTAAGCGAACGATCTGCCAACTGAGCTATGGCTGCACACACGACCAAGCCTGGCTATTCTCCATTCTTTGGGACTCTGATGTGCACGGACACGTTGGGTGGTTGGTTTGTAGCGGCGAAGGTACCAGAGTACAAAGGCGCGGACACGTTCATATACACAAGAGTTCCAAGTAGTTTCGATACTCTGGTATTACGAATGCAAATTCCGTCTGTTTTTCACGTCTTAAATGGAAAGGGCGGTCACAAATTGGTCCATTTCACTCCTTGTCGACAATCACACAGCACCTGAGGTAACAAGCACATCTCGAGCCCCATTGTGCTCTCCATTGTTCATGCCAACTCAGTGCCTCGCTCTTTGCTACTGTGTAAAACTCTTGTCGTCCAACTGCAAAACACTGGGACACAACCAGTTTCCGCGTCTCCATTGCACTGATCATACTGCGAAACGCTCCCCAAACTTGTCAATCACCCATGCAGCCGACTTTTCCGACTTTACACGACGCTCACGCAACGCTCACGCTAGTGACAGCCTTTCTTATAGTTCGACGTCGCGCCAAAGCGAATGAGCACATTTCGCCTACGGCTTAGGCCGCTCTCCTAGTGTGGCTGCTCTGTGTCTGCAGGCAGCGAGGGGCTGCAAGCTTCCTGTGTTCGCACCTATATCACCTGTGCTTGCTTGTCAGAGACAGACTATCGCAAAACATTCAACTCACTCCATGAAGTGATTGCTACGGCATCTGTTATCAGCAGTCACAACCAGCAACACCAGGAGCAGCCGACTGCACGCAAAGAATGGGAACGTGCAGTGGGATTTACGTGAACTCGGCGCAAGGCAGATCTTTCCGACGTAGGCTTGAGAATCTTATGGGAACATTTGTACTGTTTCTAAGTTAAGTGTAGGTGTGCGAGGTGGGTGCTTCCTGCGCACAAATAAAAGAAGGTTTGCCAATTGTGGATGCTAATCGTTCGCTTGTATCTGCCTAGACACCTATGCTGGTTGGGAATTATTCCACTTGCATGGCAAGGTGCGCATGTAGGAGTGTTAAAAATTCTGGAGGCGCTGGGTATCGATCCCAGTACCTCTCGCACACTAAGCGAGCGCTCTACCATCTGAGCTACGCCCACCCCCCCGTTGACTAATAGTGCTACATACAGCCACATCAACGTCACAGACCCTTACACTCCCATTATTCCGCAGACAAACACTACTCTCTATGTATCAGTGAGGGTGTCTTTCAGGTTTCGTGCATTCTGTATCGAATCATAGTTGGCCACATTAAGAGTGGCACGCATAACGTCGAAAGTAGAATTCGGACACCGCTCTGAGTAAGACGAACGTGTTGTCCACTCTCTAGGCTTCAATGACGTTAAGCCGTGATACCTAAGACAGATCTGCACTCGATGACACCACGATAACAGCCGGCCACCACACTTACATCTTGCTCTCCTTATAACAGTATACATCATATCAGTCTGTGACGCTGGTTTTGCAACTTCTTGCGTCCCTTTATGTTCGCCGCGACCAACACTTACCATGCACTGACCACAAAACATGGAGGAGCCGGAGCTTGAACCCGAGACCTTTCACACGCTAAGCGAACAATCTGCCAACTGAGCTACGGCTGCACACACGACCAAGCCTGGCTATTCTCCATTCTTTGGGACTCTGATGTGCACGGACACGTTGGTTGGTTGGTTTGTAGCGGCGAAGGTATCAGAGTACAAAGGCGCGGACACGTTCATATACACAAGAGTTCCAAGTAGTTTCGATACTCTGGTATTACGAATGCAAATTCCGTCAGTTTTTCACGTCCTAAATGGAAAGGGCGGTCACAAATTGGTCCATTTCACTCCTTGTCGACAATCACACAGCACCTGAGGTAACAAGCACATCTCGAGCCCCATTGTGCTCTCCATTGTTCATGCCAACTAAGTGCCTCGCTCTTTGCTACTGTGTAAAACTCTTGTCGTCCAACTGCAAAACACTGGGACACAACCAGTTTCCGCGTCTCCATTGCACTGATCATACAGCGAAACGCTCCCCAAACTTGGCAATCACCCATGCAGCCGACTTTTCCGACTTTACACGACGCTCACGCTAGTGACAGCCTTACTTATAGTTCGACGTCGCGCCAAAGCGAATGAGCACATTTCGCCTACGGTTTAGGCCGCTCTCCTAGTGTGGCTGCTCTGTGTCTGCAGGCAGCGAGGGGCTGCAAGCTTCCTGTGTTCGCACCTATATCACCTGTGCTTGCTTGTCAGAGACAGACACTATCGCAAAACATTCAACTCACTCCATGAAGTGATTGCTACGGCATCTGTTATCAGCAGTCACAACCAGCAACACCAGTAGCAGCCGACTGCAAGCAAAGAATGGGAACGTGCAGAGGGATTTACGTGAACTCGGCGCAAGGCAGATCTTTCCGACGTAGGCTTGAGAATCTTATGGGAACATTTGTACTGTTTCTAAGTTAAGTGTAGGTGTGCGAGGTGGGTGCTTCCTGCGCACGAATAAAAGAACGCTTGCCAATTGTGGATGGTAATCAACACGCGATCTAGTGTTCGACACCTCTGCTGGTTGGGAATTATTCCTCTTGCATTGCAAGGTGCGCATGTAGGAGTGTTAAAAATTATGGAGGCGCTGGGTATCGATCCCAGTACCTCTCGCACACTAAGCGAGCGCTCTACCATCTGAGCTACGCCCACCCCCCGTTGACTAATAGTGCTACATACAGCCACATCAACGTCACAGACCCTTACACTCCCATTATTCCGCAGACAAACACTACTCTCTATGTATCAGTGAGGGTGTCTTTCAGGTTTCGTGCATTCTGTATCGAATCGTAGTTGGCCACATTAAGAGTGGCACGCATAACGTCGAAAATAGAATTCGGACACCGCTCTGAGTAAGACGAACGTGTTGTCCACTCTCTAGGCTTCAATGACGTTAAGCCGTGATACCTAAGACAGATCTGCACTCGATGACACCACGATAACAGCCGGTCACCACACTTACATCTTGCTCTCCTTATAACAGTATACATCATATCAGTCTGTGACGCTGGTTTTGCAACTTCTTGCGTCCCTTTATGTTCGCCGCGACCAACACTTACCATGCACTGACCACAAAACATGGAGGAGCCGGAGCTTGAACCCGAGACCTTTCACACGCTAAGCGAACGATCTGCCAACTGAGCTACGGCTGCACACACGACCAAGCCTGGCTATTCTCCATTCTTTGGGACTCTGATGTGCACGGACACGTTGGTTGGTTGGTTTGTAGCGGCGAAGGTACCAGAGTACAAAGGCGCGGACACGTTCATATACACAAGAGTTCCAAGTAGTTTCGATACTCTGGTATTACGAATGCAAATTCCGTCTGTTTTTCACGTCTTAAATGGAAAGGGCGGTCACAAATTGGTCCATTTCACTCCTTGTCGACAATCACACAGCACCTGAGGTAACAAGCACATCTCGAGCCCCATTGTGCTCTCCATTGTTCATGCCAACTAAGTGCCTCGCTCTTTGCTACTGTGTAAAACTCTTGTCGTCCAACTGCAAAACACTGGGACACAACCAGTTTCCGCGTCTCCATTGCACTGATCATACAGCGAAACGCTCCCCAAACTTGGCAATCACCCATGCAGCCGACTTTTCCGACTTTACACGACGCTCACGCTAGTGACAGCCTTACTTATAGTTCGACGTCGCGCCAAAGCGAATGAGCACATTTCGCCTACGGTTTAGGCCGCTCTCCTAGTGTGGCTGCTCTGTGTCTGCAGGCAGCGAGGGGCTGCAAGCTTCCTGTGTTCGCACCTATATCACCTGTGCTTGCTTGTCAGAGACAGACTATCGCAAAACATTCAACTCACTCCATGAAGTGATTGCTACGGCATCTGTTATCAGCAGTCACAACCAGCAACACCAGTAGCAGCCGACTGCAAGCAAAGAATGGGAACGTGCAGAGGGATTTACGTGAACTCGGCGCAAGGCAGATCTTTCCGACGTAGGCTTGAGAATCTTATGGGAACATTTGTACTGTTTCTAAGTTAAGTGTAGGTGTGCGAGGTGGGTGCTTCCTGCGCACGAATAAAAGAACGCTTGCCAATTGTGGATGGTAATCGTTCGCTTGTATCTGCCTAGACACCTCTGCTGGTTGGGAATTATTCCTCTTGCATTGCAAGGTGCGCATGTAGGAGTGTTAAAAATTCTGGAGGCGCTGGGTATCGATCCCATTACCTCTCGCACACTAAGCGAGCGCTCTACCATCTGAGCTACGCCCACCACCCGTTGACTAATAGTGCTACATACAGCCACATCAACGTCACAGACCCTTACACTCCCATTATTCCGCAGACAAACACTACTCTCTATGTATCAGTGAGGGTGTCTTTCAGGTTTCGTGCATTCTGTATCGAATCGTAGTTGGCCACATTAAGAGTGGCACGCATAACGTCGAAAATAGAATTCGGACACCGCTCTGAGTAAGACGAACGTGTTGTCCACTCTCTAGGCTTCAATGACGTTAAGCAGTGATACCTAAGACAGATCTGCACTCGATGACACCACGATAACAGCCGGTCACCACACTTACATCTTGCTCTCCTTATAACAGTATACATCATATCAGTCTGTGACGCTGGTTTTGCAACTTCTTGCGTCCCTTTATGTTCGCCGCGACCAACACTTACCATGCACTGACCACAAAACATGGAGGAGCCGGAGCTTGAACCCGAGACCTTTCACACGCTAAGCGAACGATCTGCCAACTGAGCTACGGCTGCACACACGACCAAGCCTGGCTATTCTCCATTCTTTGGGACTCTGATGTGCACGGACACGTTGGTTGGTTGGTTTGTAGCGGCGAAGGTACCAGAGTACAAAGGCGCGGACACGTTCATATACACAAGAGTTCCAAGTAGTTTCGATACTCTGGTATTACGAATGCAAATTCCGTCTGTTTTTCACGTCTTAAATGGAAAGGGCGGTCACAAATTGGTCCATTTCACTCCTTGTCGACAATCACACAGCACCTGAGGTAACAAGCACATCTCGAGCCCCATTGTGCTCTCCATTGTTCATGCCAACTAAGTGCCTCGCTCTTTGCTACTGTGTAAAACTCTTGTCGTCCAACTGCAAAACACTGGGACACAACCAGTTTCCGCGTCTCCATTGCACTGATCATACTGCGAAACGCTCCCCAAACTTGGCAATCACCCATGCAGCCGACTTTTCCGACTTTACACGACGCTCACGCTAGTGACAGCCTTACTTATAGTTCGACGTCGCGCCAAAGCGAATGAGCACATTTCGCCTACGGTTTAGGCCGCTCTCCTAGTGTGGCTGCTCTGTGTCTGCAGGCAGCGAGGGGCTGCAAGCTTCCTGTGTTCGCACCTATATCACCTGTGCTTGCTTGTCAGAGACAGACTATCGCAAAACATTCAACTCACTCCATGAAGTGATTGCTACGGCATCTGTTATCAGCAGTCACAACCAGCAACACCAGTAGCAGCCGACTGCAAGCAAAGAATGGGAACGTGCAGAGGGATTTACGTGAACTCGGCGCAAGGCAGATCTTTCCGACGTAGGCTTGAGAATCTTATGGGAACATTTGTACTGTTTCTAAGTTAAGTGTAGGTGTGCGAGGTGGGTGCTTCCTGCGCACGAATAAAAGAACGCTTGCCAATTGTGGATGGTAATCGTTCGCTTGTATCTGCCTAGACACCTCTGCTGGTTGGGAATTATTCCTCTTGCATTGCAAGGTGCGCATGTAGGAGTGTTAAAAATTCTGGAAGCGCCGGGTATCGATCCCAGTACCTCTCGCACACTAAGCGAGCGCTCTACCATCTGAGCTACGCCCACCCCCCTGTTGACTAATAGTGCTACATACAGCCACATCAACGTCACAGACCCTTACTCTCCCATTATTCCGCAGACAAACACTACTCTCTATGTATCAGTGAGGGTGTCTTTCAGGTTTCGTGCATTCTGTATCGAATCGTAGTTGGCCACATTAAGAGTGGCACGCATAACGTCGAAAGTAGAATTGGGACACCGCTCTGAGTAAGACGAACGTGTTGTCCACTCTCTAGGCTTCAATGACGTTAAGCCGTGATACCTAAGACAGATCTGCACTCGATGACACCACGATAACAGCCGGTCACCACACTTACATCTTGCTCTCCTTATAACAGTATACATCATATCAGTCTGTGACGCTGGTTTTGCAACTTCTTGCGTCCCTTTATGTTCGCCGCGACCAACACTTACCATGCACTGACCACAAACCATGGAGGAGCCGGAGCTTGAACCCGAGACCTTTCACACGCTAAGCGAACGATCTGCCAACTGAGCTACGGCTGCACACACGACCAAGCCTGGCTATTCTCCATTCTTTGGGACTCTGATGTGCACGGACACGTTGGTTGGTTGGTTTGTAGCGGCGAAGGTACCAGAGTACAAAGGCGCGGACACGTTCATATACACAAGAGTTCCAAGTAGTTTCGATACTCTGGTATTACGAATGCAAATTCCGTCTGTTTTTCACGTCTTAAATGGAAAGGGCGGTCACAAATTGGTCCATTTCACTCCTTGTCGACAATCACACAGCACCTGAGGTAACAAGCACATCTCGAGCCCCATTGTGCTCTCCATTGTTCATGCCAACTAAGTGCCTCGCTCTTTGCTACTGTGTAAAACTCTTGTCGTCCAACTGCAAAACACTGGGACACAACCAGTTTCCGCGTCTCCATTGCACTGATCATACTGCGAAACGCTCCCCAAACTTGGCAATCACCCATGCAGCCGACTTTTCCGACTTTACACGACGCTCACGCTAGTGACAGCCTTACTTATAGTTCGACGTCGCGCCAAAGCGAATGAGCACATTTCGCCTACGGTTTAGGCCGCTCTCCTAGTGTGGCTGCTCTGTGTCTGCAGGCAGCGAGGGGCTGCAAGCTTCCTGTGTTCGCACCTATATCACCTGTGCTTGCTTGTCAGAGACAGACTATCGCAAAACATTCAACTCACTCCATGAAGTGATTGCTACGGCATCTGTTATCAGCAGTCACAACCAGCAACACCAGTAGCAGCCGACTGCAAGCAAAGAATGGGAACGTGCAGAGGGATTTACGTGAACTCGGCGCAAGGCAGATCTTTCCGACGTAGGCTTGAGAATCTTATGGGAACATTTGTACTGTTTCTAAGTTAAGTGTAGGTGTGCGAGGTGGGTGCTTCCTGCGCACGAATAAAAGAACGCTTGCCAATTGTGGATGCTAATCGTTCGCTTGTATCTGCCTAGACACCTCTGCTGGTTGGGAATTATTCCTCTTGCATTGCAAGGTGCGCATGTAGGAGTGTTAAAAATTCTGGAGGCGCTGGGTATCGATCCCAGTACCTCTCGCACACTAAGCGAGCGCTCTACCATCTGAGCTACGCCCACCCCCTGTTGACTAATAGTGCTACATACAGCCACATCAACGTCACAGACCCTTACACTCCCATTATTCCGCAGACAAACACTACTCTCTATGTATCAGTGAGGGTGTCTTTCAGGTTTCGTGCATTCTGTATCGAATCGTAGTTGGCCACATTAAGAGTGGCACGCATAACGTCGAAAATAGAATTCGGACACCGCTGTGAGTAAGACGAACGTGTTGTCCACTCTCTAGGCTTCAATGACGTTAAGCCGTGATACCTAAGACAGATCTGCACTCGATGACACCACGATAACAGCCGGTCACCACACTTACATCTTGCTCTCCTTATAACAGTATACATCATATCAGTCTGTGACGCTGGTTTTGCAACTTCTTGCGTCCCTTTATGTTCGCCGCGACCAACACTTACCATGCACTGACCACAAAACATGGAGGAGCCGGAGCTTGAACCCGAGACCTTTCACACGCTAAGCGAACGATCTGCCAACTGAGCTACGGCTGCACACACGACCAAGCCTGGCTATTCTCCATTCTTTGGTACTCTGATGTGCACGGACACGTTGGTTGGTTGGTTTGTAGCGGCGAAGCTACCAGAGTACAAAGGCGCGGACACGTTCATATACACAAGAGTTCCAAGTAGTTTCGATACTCTGGTATTACGAATGCAAATTCCGTCTGTTTTTCACGTCTTAAATGGAAAGGGCGGTCACAAATTGGTCCATTTCACTCCTTGTCGACAATCACACAGCACCTGAGGTAACAAGCACATCTCGAGCCCCATTGTGCTCTCCATTGTTCATGCCAACTAAGTGCCTCGCTCTTTGCTACTGTGTAAAACTCTTGTCGTCCAACTGCAAAACACTGGGACACAACCAGTTTCCGCGTCTCCATTGCACTGATCATACAGCGAAACGCTCCCCAAACTTGGCAATCACCCATGCAGCCGACTTTTCCGACTTTACACGACGCTCACGCAACGCTCACGCTAGTGACAGCCTTACTTATAGTTCGACGTCGCGCCAAAGCGAATGAGCACATTTCGCCTACGGCTTAGGCCGCTCTCCTAGTGTGGCTGCTCTGTGTCTGCAGGCAGCGAGGGGCTGCAAGCTTCCTGTGTTCGCACCTATATCACCTGTGCTTGCTTGTCAGAGACAGACTATCGCAAAACATTCAACTCACTCCATGAAGTGATTGCTACGGCATCTGTTATCAGCAGTCACAACCAGCAACACCAGTAGCAGCCGACTGCACGCAAAGAATGGGAACGTGCAGTGGGATTTACGTGAACTCGGCGCAAGGCAGATGTTTCCGACGTAGGCTTGAGAATCTTATGGGAACATTTGTACTGTTTCTAAGTTAAGTGTAGGTGTGCGAGCTGGGTGCTTCCTGCGCACGAATAAAAGAATGCTTGCCAATTGTGGATGCTAATCGTTCGCTTGTATCTGCCTAGACACCTCTGCTGGTTGGGAATTATTCCTCTTGCATGGCAAGGTGCGCATGTATTAGTGTTAAAAATTATGGAGGCGCTGGGTATCGATCCCAGCTCCTCTCGCACACTAAGCGAGCGCTCTACCATCTGAGCTACGCCCACCCCCCCGTTGACTAATAGTGCTACATACAGCCACATCAACGTCACAGACCCTTACACTCCCATTATTCCGCAGACAAACACTACTCTCTATGTATCAGTGAGGGTGTCTTTCAGGTTTCGTGCATTCTGTACCGAATCGTAGTTGGCCACATTAAGAGTGGCACGCATAACGTCGAAAGTAGAATTCGGACACCGCTCTGAGTAAGACGAACGTGTTGTCCACTCTCTAGGCTTCAATGACGTTAAGCCGTGATACCTAAGACAGATCTGCACTCGATGACACCACGATAACAGCCGGTCACCACACTTACATCTTGCTCTCCTTATAACAGTATACATCATATCAGTCTGTGACGCTGGTTTTGCAACTTCTTGCGTCCCTTTATGTTCGCCGCGACCAACACTTACCATGCACTGACCACAAAACATGGAGGAGCCGGAGCTTGAACCCGAGACCTTTCACACGCTAAGCGAACGATCTGCCAACTGAGCTACGGCTGCACACACGACCAAGCCTGGCTATTCTCCATTCTTTAGGACTCTGATGTGCACGGACACGTTGGTTGGTTGGTTTGTAGCGGCGAAGGTACCAGAGTACAAAGGCGCGGACACGTTCATATACACAAGAGTTCCAAGTAGTTTCGATACTCTGGTATTACGAATGCAAATTCCGTCTGTTTTTCACGTCTTAAATGGAAAGGGCGGTCACAAATTGGTCCATTTCACTCCTTGTCGACAATCACACAGCACCTGAGGTAACAAGCACATCTCGAGCCCCATTGTGCTCTCCAATGTTCATGCCAACTCAGTGCCTCGCTCTTTGCTACTGTGTAAAACTCTTGTTGTCCAACTGCAAAACACTGGGACACAACCAGTTTCCGCGTCTCCATTGCACTGATCATACTGCGAAACGCTCCCCAAACTTGGCAATCACCCATGCAGCCGACTTTTCCGAATTTACACGACGCTCACGCAACGCTCACGCTAGTGACAGCCTTACTTATAGTTCGACGTCGCGCCAAAGCGAATGAGCACATTTCGCCTACGGCTTAGGCCGCTCTCCCAGTGTGGCTGCTCTGTGTCTGCAGGCAGCGAGGGGCTGCAAGCTTCCTGTGTTCGCACCTATATCACCTGTGCTTGCTTGTCAGAGACAGACTATCGCAAAACATTCAACTCACTCCATGAAGTGATTGCTACGGCATCTGTAATCAGCAGTCACAACCAGCAACACCTGTAGCAGCCGACTGCACGCAAAGAATGGGAACGTGCAGTGGGATTTACGTGAACTCGGCGCAAGGCAGATCTTTCTGACGTAGGCCTGAGAATCTTATGGGAACATTTGTACTGTTTCTAAGTTAAGTGTAGGTGTGCGAGGTGGGTGCTTCCTGCGCACGAATAAAAGAACGCTTGCCAATTGTGGATGCTAATCGTTCGCTTGTATCTGCCTAGACACCTCTGCTGGTTGGGAATTATTCCTCTTGCATGGCAAGGTGCGCACGTAGGAGTGTTAAAAATTCTGGAGGCGCTGGGTATCGATCCCAGTACCTCTCGCACACTAAGCGAGCGCTCTACCATCTGAGCTACGCCCACCCCCCCGTTCACTGATAGTGCTACATACAGCCACATCAACGTCACAGACCCTTACACTCCCATTTTTCCGCAGACAAACACTACTCTCTATGTATCAGTGAGGGTGTCTTTCAGGTTTCGTGCATTCTGTATCGAATCGTAGTTGGCCACATTAAGAGTGGCACGCATAACGTCGAAAGTAGAATTCGGACACCGCTCTGAGTAAGACGAACGTGTTGTCCACTCTCTAGGCTTCAATGACGTTAAGCCGTGATACCTAAGACAGATCTGCACTCGATGACACCACGATAACAGCCGGTCACCACACTTACATCTTGCTCTCCTTATAACAGTATACATCATATCAGTCTGTGACGCTGGTTTTGCAACTTCTTGCGTCCCTTTATGTTCGCCGCGACCAACACTTACATTGCACTGACCACAAAACATGGAGTAGCCGGAGCTTGAACCCGAGACCTTTCACACGCTAAGCGAACGATCTGCCAACTGAGCTACGGCTGCACACACGACCAAGCCTGGTTATTTTCCATTCTTTGGGACTCTGATGTGCACGGACACGTTGGTTGGTTGGTTTGTAGCGGCGAAGGTACCAGAGTACAAAGGCGCGGACACGTTCATATACACAAGAGTTCCAAGTAGTTTCGATACTCTGGTATTACGAATGCAAATTCCGTCTGTTTTTCACGTCTTAAATGGAAAGGGCGGTCACAAATTGGTCCATTTCACTCCTTGTCGACAATCACACAGCACCTGAGGTAACAAGCACATCTCGAGCCCCATTGTGCTCTCCATTGTTCATGCCAACTCAGTGCCTCGGTCTTTGCTACTGTGTAAAACTCTTGTCGTCCAACTGCAAAACACTGGGACACAACCAGTTTCCGCGTCTCCATTGCACTGATCATACTGCGAAACGCTCCCCAAACTTGGCAATCACCCATGCAGCCGACTTTACACGACGCTCACGCAACGCTCACGCTAGTGACAGCCTTACTTATAGTTCGACGTCGCGCCAAAGCGAATGAGCACATTTCGCCTACGGCTTAGGCCGCTCTCCTAGTGTGGCTGCTCTGTGTCTGCAGGCAGCGAGGGGCTGCAAGCTTCCTGTGTTCGCACCTATATCACCTGTGCTTGCTTGTCAGAGACAGACTATCGCAAAACATTCAACTCACTCCATGAAGTGATTGCTACGGCATCTGTTATCAGCAGTCACAACCAGCAACACCTGTAGCAGCCGACTGCACGCAAAGAATGGGAACGTGCAGTGGGATTTACGTGAACTCGGCGCAAGGCAGATCTTTCTGACGTAGGCTTGAGAATCTTATGGGAACATTTGTACTGTTTCTAAGTTAAGTGTAGGTGTGCGAGGTGGGTGCTTCCTGCGCACGAATAAAAGAACGCTTGCCAATTGTGGATGCTAATCGTTCGCTTGTATCTGCCTAGACACTTCTGCTCGTTGGGAATTATTCCTCTTGCATGGCAAGGTGCGCATGTAGGAGTGTTAAAAATTCTGGAGGCGCTGGGTATCGATCCCAGTACCTCTCGCACACTAAGCGAGCGCTCTACCATCTGAGCTACACCCACCCCCCCGTTGACTAATAGTGCTACATACAGCCACATCAACGTCACAGACCCTTACACTCCCATTATTCCGCAGACAAACACTACTCTCTATGTATCAGTGAGGGTGTCTTTCAGGTTTCGTGCATTCTGTATCGAATCGTAGTTGGCCACATTAAGAGTGGCACGCATAACGTCGAAAGTAGAATTCGGACACCGCTCTGAGTAAGACGAACGTGTTGTCCACTCTCTAGGCTTCAATGACGTTAAGCCGTGATACCTAAGACAGATCTGCACTCGATGACACCACGATAACAGCCGGTCACCACACTTACATCTTGCTCTCCTTATAACAGTATACATCATATCAGTCTGTGACTCTGGTTTTGCAACTTCTTGCGTCCCTTTATGTTCGCCGCGACCAACACTTACCATGCACTGACCACAAAACATGGAGGAGCCGGAGCTTGAACCCGAGACCTTTCACACGCTAAGCGAACGATCTGCCAACTGAGCTACGGCTGCACACACGACCAAGCCTGGCTATTCTCCATTCTTTGGGACTCTGATGTGCACGGACACGTTGGTTGGTTGGTTTGTAGCGGCGAAGGTACCAGAGTACAAAGGCGCGGACACGTTCATATACACAAGAGTTCCAAGTAGTTTCGATACTCTGGTATTACGAATGCAAATTCCGTCTGTTTTTCACGTCTTAAATGGAAAGGGCGGTCACAAATTGATCCATTTCACTCCTTGTCGACAATCACACAGCACCTGAGGTAACAAGCACATCTCGAGCCCCATTGTGCTCTCCATTGTTCATGCCAACTCAGTGCCTCGGTCTTTGCTACTGTGTAAAACTCTTGTCGTCCAACTGCAAAACACTGGGACACAACCAGTTTCCGCGTCTCCATTGCACTGATCATACTGCGAAACGCTCCCCAAACTTGGCAATCACCCATGCAGCCGACTTTACACGACGCTCACGCAACGCTCACGCTAGTGACAGCCTTACTTATAGTTCGACGTCGCGTCAAAGCGAATGAGCACATTTCGCCTACGTCTTAGGCCGCTCTCCTAGTGTGGCTGCTCTGTGTCTGCAGGCAGCGAGGGGCTGCAAGCTTCCTGTGTTCGCACCTATATCACCTGTGCTTGCTTGTCAGAGACAGACTATCGCAAAACATTCAACTCACTCCATGAAGTGATTGCTACGGCATCTGTTATCAGCAGTCACAACCAGCAACGCCAGTAGCAGCCGACTGCACGCAAAGAATGGGAACGTGCAGTGGGATTTACGTGAACTCGGCGCAAGGCAGATCTTTCCGACGTAGGCTTGAGAATCTTATGGGAACATTTGTACTGTTTCTAAGTTAAGTGTAGGTGTGCGAGGTGGGTGCTTCCTGCGCACGAATAAAAGAACGCTTGCCAATTGTGGATGCTAATCGTTCGCTTGTATCTGCCTAGACACTTCTGCTCGTTGGGAATTATTCCTCTTGCATGGCAAGGTGCGCATGTAGGAGTGTTAAAAATTCTGGAGGCGCTGGGTATCGATCCCAGTACCTCTCGCACACTAAGCGAGCGCTCTACCATCTGAGCTACACCCACCCCCCCGTTGACTAATAGTGCTACATACAGCCACATCAACGTCACAGACCCTTACACTCCCATTATTCCGCAGACAAACACTACTCTCTATGTATCAGTGAGGGTGTCTTTCAGGTTTCGTGCATTCTGTATCGAATCGTAGTTGGCCACATTAAGAGTGGCACGCATAACGTCGAAAGTAGATTTCGGACACCGCTCTGAGTAAGACGAACGTGTTGTCCACTCTCTAGGCTTCAATGACGTTAAGCCGTGATACCTAAGACAGATCTGCACTCGATGACACCACGATAACAGCCGGTCACCACACTTACATCTTGCTCTCCTTATAACAGTATACATCATATCAGTCTGTGACTCTGGTTTTGCAACTTCTTGCGTCCCTTTATGTTCGCCGCGACCAACACTTACCATGCACTGACCACAAAACATGGAGGAGCCGGAGCTTGAACCCGAGACCTTTCACACGCTAAGCGAACGATCTGCCAACTGAGCTACGGCTGCACACACGACCAAGCCTGGCTATTCTCCATTCTTTGGGACTCTGATGTGCACGGACACGTTGGTTGGTTGGTTTGTAGCGGCGAAGGTACCAGAGTACAAAGGCGCGGACACGTTCATATACACAAGAGTTCCAAGTAGTTTCGATACTCTGGTATTACGAATGCAAATTCCGTCTGTTTTTCACGTCTTAAATGGAAAGGGCGGTCACAAATTGGTCCATTTCACTCCTTGTCGACAATCACACAGCACCTGAGGTAACAAGCACATCTCGAGCCCCATTGTGCTCTCCATTGTTCATGCCAACTCAGTGCCTCGCTCTTTGCTACTGTGTAAAACTCTTGTCGTCCAACTGCAAAACACTGGGACACAACCAGTTTCCGCGTCTCCATTGCACTGATCATACTGCGAAACGCTCCCCAAACTTGGCAATCACCCATGCAGCCGACTTTTCCGACTTTACACGACGCTCACGCTAGTGACAGCCTTACTTATAGTTCGACGTCGCGCCAAAGCGAATGAGCACATTTCGCCTACGGCTTAGGCCGCTCTCCTAGTGTGGCTGCTCTGTGTCTGCAGGCAGCGAGGGGCTGCAAGCTTCCTGTGTTCGCACCTGTATCACCTGTGCTTGCTTGTCAGAGACAGACTATCGCAAAACATTCAACTCACTCCATGAAGTGATTGCTACGGCATCTGTTATCAGCAGTCACAACCAGCAACACCAGTAGCAGCCGACTGCACGCAAAGAATGGGAACGTGCAGTGGGATTTACGTGAACTCGGCGAAAGGCAGATCTTTCCGACGTAGGCTTGAGAATCTTATGGGAACATTTGTACTGTTTCTAAGTTAAGTGTAGGTGTGCGAGGTGGGTGCTTCCTGCGCACGAACAAAAGAACGCTTGCCAATTGTGGATGCTAATCGTTCGCTTGTATCTGCCTAGACACCTCTGCTGGTTGGGAATTATTCCTCTTGCATGGCAAGGTGCGCATGTAAGAGTGTTAAAAATTCTGGAGGCGCTGGGTATCGATCCCAGTACCTCTCGCACACTAAGCGAGCGCTCTACCATCTGAGCTACGCCCACCCCCCCGTTGACTAATAGTGCTACATACAGCCACATCAACGTCACAGACCCTTACACTCCCATTATTCCGCAGACAAACACTAATCTCTATGTATCAGTGAGGGTGTCTTTCAGGTTTCGTGCATTCTGTATCGAATCGTAGTTGGCCACATTAAGAGTGGCACGCATAACGTCGAAAGTAGAATTCGGACACCGCTCTGAGTAAGACGAACGTGTTGTCCACTCTCTAGGCTTCAATGACGTTAAGCCGTGATACCTAAGACAGATCTGCACTCGATGACACCACGATAACAGCCGGTTACCACACTTACATCTTGCTCTCCTTATAACAGTATACATCATATCAGTCTGTGACGCTGGTTTTGCAACTTCTTGCGTCCCTTTATGTTCGCCGCGACCAACACTTACCATGCACTGACCACAAAACATGGAGGAGCCGGAGCTTGAACCCGAGACCTTTCACACGCTAAGCGAACGATCTGCCAACTGAGCTACGGCTGCACACACGACCAAGCCTGGCTATTCTCCATTCTTTGGGACTCTGATGTGCACGGACACGTTGGTTGGTTGGTTTGTAGCGGCGAAGGTACCAGAGTACAAAGGCGCGGACACGTTCATATACACAAGAGTTCCAAGTAGTTTCGATACTCTGGTATTACGAATGCAAATTCCGTCTGTTTTTCACGTCTTAAATGGAAAGGGCGGTCACAAATTGGTCCATTTCACTCCTTGTCGACAATCACACAGCACCTGAGGTAACAAGCACATCTCGAGCCCCATTGTGCTCTCCATTGTTCATGCCAACTCAGTGCCTCGCTCTTTGCTACTGTGTAAAACTCTTGTCGTCCAACTGCAAAACACTGGGACACAACCAGTTTCCGCGTCTCCATTGCACTGATCATACTGCGAAACGCTCCCCAAACTTGGCAATCACCCATGCAGCCGACTTTTCCGACATTACACGACGCTCACGCAACGCTCACGCTAGTGACAGCCTTACTTATAGTTCGACGTCGCGCCAAAGCGAATGAGCACATTTCGCCTACGGCTTAGGCCGCTCTCCTAGTGTGGCTGCTCTGTGTCTGCAGGCAGCGAGGGGTTGCAAGCTTCCTGTGTTCGCACCTATATCACCTGTGCTTGCTTGTCAGAGACAGATTATCGCAAAACATTCAACTCACTCCATGAAGTGATTGCTACGGCATCTGTTATCAGCAGTCACAACCAGCAACGCCAGTAGCAGCCGACTGCACGCAAAGAATGGGAACGTGCAGTGGGATTTACGTGAACTCGGCGCAAGGCAGATCTTTCCGACGTAGGCTTGAGAATCTTATGGGAACATTTGTACTGTTTCTAAGTTAAGTGTAGGTGTGCGAGGTGGGTGCTTCCTGCGCACGAATAAAAGAACGCTTGCCAATTGTGGATGCTAATCGTTCGCTTGTATCTGCCTAGACACCTCTGCTGGTTGGGAATTATTCCTCTTGCATGGCAAGGTGCGCATGTAGGAGTGTTAAAAATTCTGGAGGCGCTGGGTATCGATCCCAGTACCTCTCGCACACTAAGCGAGCGCTCTACCATCTGAGCTACGCCCACCCCCCCGTTGACTAATTGTGCTACATACAGCCACATCAACGTCACAGACCCTTACACTCCCATTATTCCGCAGACAAACACTACTCTCTATGTATCAGTGAGGGTGTCTTTCAGGTTTCGTGCATTCTGTATCGAATCGTAGTTGGCCACATTAAGAGTGGCACGCATAACGCCGAAAGTAGAATTCGGACACCGCTCTGAGTAAGACGAACGTGTTGTCCACTCTCTAGGCTTCAATGACGTTAAGCCGTGATACCTAAGACAGATCTGCACTCGATGACACCACGATAACAGCCGGTCGCCACACTTACATCTTGCTCTCCTTATAACAGTATACATCATATCAGTCTGTGACGCTGGTTTTGCAACTTCTTGCGTCCCTTTATGTTCGCCGCGACCAACACTTACCATGCACTGACCACAAAACATGGAGGAGCCGGAGCTTGAACCCGAGACCTTTCACACGCTAAGCGAACGATCTGCCAACTGAGCTACGGCTGCACTCACGACCAAGGCTGGCTATTCTCCATTCTTTGGGACTCTGATGTGCACGGACACGTTGGTTGGTTGGTTTGTAGCGGCGAAGGTACCAGAGTACAAAGGCGCGGACACGTTCATATACACAAGAGTTCCAAGTAGTTTCGATACTCTGGTATTACGAATGCAAATTCCGTCTGTTTTTCACGTCTTAAATGGAAAGGGCGGTCACAAATTGGTCCATTTCACTCCTTGTCGACAATCACACAGCACCTGAGGTAACAAGCACATCTCGAGCCCCATTGTGCTCTCCATTGTTCATGCCAACTCAGTGCCTCGCTCTTTGCTACTGTGTAAAACTCTTGTCGTCCAACTGCAAAACACTGGGACACAACCAGTTTCCGCGTCTCCATTGCACTGATCATACTGCGAAACGCTCCCCAAACTTGGCAATCACCCATGCAGCCGACTTTTCCGACTTTACACGACGCTCACGCTAGTGACAGCCTTACTTATAGTTCGACGTCGCGCCAAAGCGAATGAGCACATTTCGCCTACGGCTTAGGCCGCTCTCCTAGTGTGGCTGCTCTGTGTCTGCAGGCAGCGAGGGGCTGCAAGCTTCCTGTGTTCGCAATTATATCACCTGTGCTTGCTTGTCAGAGACAGACTATCGCAAAACATTCAACTCACTCCATGAAGTGATTGCTACGGCATCTGTTATCAGCAGTCACAACCAGCAACACCAGTAGCAGCCGACTGCACGCAAAGAATGGGAACGTGCAGTGGGATTTACGTGAACTCGGCGAAAGGCAGATCTTTCCGACGTAGGCTTGAGAATCTTATGGGAACATTTGTACTGTTTCTAAGTTAAGTGTAGGTGTGCGAGGTGGGTGCTTCCTGCGCACGAATAAAAGAACGCTTGCCAATTGTGGATGCTAATCGTTCGCTTGTATCTGCCTAGACACCTCTGCTGGTTGGGAATTATTCCTCTTGCATGGCAAGGTGCGCATGTAGGAGTGTTAAAAATTCTGGAGGCGCTGGGTATCGATCCCAGTACCTCTCGCACACTAAGCGAGCGCTCTACCATCTGAGCTACGCCCACCCCCCCGTTGACTAATAGTGCTACATACAGCCACATCAACGTCACAGACCCTTACACTCCCATTTTTCCGCAGACAAACACTACTCCCTATGTATCAGTGAGGGTGTCTTTCAGGTTTCGTGCATTCTGTATCGAATCGTAGTTGGCCACATTAAGAGTGGCACGCATAACGTCGAAAGTAGAATTTGGACACCGCTCTGAGTAAGACGAACGTGTTGTCCACTCTCTAGGCTTCAATGACGTTAAGCCGTGATACCTAAGACAGATCTGCACTCGATGACACCACGATAACAGCCGGTCACCACACTTACATCTTGCTCTCCTTATAACAGTATACATCATATCAGTCTGTGACGCTGGTTTTGCAACTTCTTGCGTCCCTTTATGTTCGCCGCGACCAACACTTACCATGCACTGACCACAAAACATGGAGGAGCCGGAGCTTGAACCCGAGACCTTTCACACGCTAAGCGAACGATCTGCCAACTGAGCTACGGCTGCACTCACGACCAAGGCTGGCTATTCTCCATTCTTTGGGACTCTGATGTGCACGGACACGTTGGTTGGTTGGTTTGTAGCGGCGAAGGTACCAGAGTACAAAGGCGCGGACACGTTCATATACACAAGAGTTCCAAGTAGTTTCGATACTCTGGTATTACGAATGCAAATTCCGTCTGTTTTTCACGTCTTAAATGGAAAGGGCGGTCACAAATTGGTCCATTTCACTCCTTGTCGACAATCACACAGCACCTGAGGTAACAAGCACATCTCGAGCCCCATTGTGCTCTCCATTGTTCATGCCAACTCAGTGCCTCGCTCTTTGCTACTGTGTAAAACTCTTGTCGTCCAACTGCAAAACACTGGGACACAACCAGTTTCCGCGTTTCCATTGCACTGATCATACTGCGAAACGCTCCCCAAACTTAGCAATCACCCATGCAGCCGACTTTTCCGACATTACACGACGCTCACGCAACGCTCACGCTAGTGACAGCCTTACTTATAGTTCGACGTCGCGCCAAAGCGAATGAGCACATTTCGCCTACGGCTTAGGCCGCTCTCCTAGTGTGGCTGCTCTGTGTCTGCAGGCAGCGAGGGGTTGCAAGCTTCCTGTGTTCGCACCTATATCACCTGTGCTTGCTTGTCAGAGACAGATTATCGCAAAACATTCAACTCACTCCATGAAGTGATTGCTACGGCATCTGTTATCAGCAGTCACAACCAGCAACGCCAGTAGCAGCCGACTGCACGCAAAGAATGGGAACGTGCAGTGGGATTTACGTGAACTCGGCGCAAGGCAGATCTTTCCGACGTAGGCTTGAGAATCTTATGGGAACATTTGTACTGTTTCTAAGTTAAGTGTAGGTGTGCGAGGTGGGTGCTTCCTGCGCACGAATAAAAGAACGCTTGCCAATTGTGGATGCTAATCGTTCGCTTGTATCTGCCTAGACACCTCTGCTGGTTGGGAATTATTCCTCTTGCATGGCAAGGTGCGCATGTAGGAGTGTTAAAAATTCTGGAGGCGCTGGGTATCGATCCCAGTACCTCTCGCACACTAAGCGAGCGCTCTACCATCTGAGCTACGCCCACCCACCCGTTGACTAATAGTGCTACATACAGCCACATCAACGTCACAGACCCTTACACTCCCATTATTCCGCAGACAAACACTACTCTCTATGTATCAGTGAGGGTGTCTTTCAGGTTTCGTGCATTCTGTATCGAATCGTAGTTGGCCACATTAAGAGTGGCACGCATAACGTCGAAAGTAGAATTCGGACACCGCTCTGAGTAAGACGAACGTGTTGTCCACTCTCTAGGCTTCAATGACGTTAAGCCGTGATACCTAAGACAGATCTGCACTCGATGACACCACGATAACAGCCGGTCGCCACACTTACATCTTGCTCTCCTTATAACAGTATACATCATATCAGTCTGTGACGCTGGTTTTGCAACTTCTTGCGTCCCTTTATGTTCGCCGCGACCAACACTTACCATGCACTGACCACAAAACATGGAGGAGCCGGAGCTTGAACCCGAGACCTTTCACACGCTAAGCGAACGATCTGCCAACTGAGCTACGGCTGCACACACGACCAAGGCTGGCTATTCTCCATTCTTTGGGACTCTGATGTGCACGGACACGTTGGTTGGTTGGTTTGTAGCGGCGAAGGTACCAGAGTACAAAGGCGCGGACACGTTCATATACACAAGAGTTCCAAGTAGTTTCGATACTCTGGTATTACGAATGCAAATTCCGTCTGTTTTTCACGTCTTAAATGGAAAGGGCGGTCACAAATTGGTCCATTTCACTCCTTGTCGACAATCACACAGCACCTGAGGTAACAAGCACATCCCGAGCCCCATTGTGCTCTCCATTGTTCATGCCAACTCAGTGCCTCGCTCTTTGCTACTGTGTAAAACTCTTGTCGTCCAACTGCAAAACACTGGGACACAACCTGTTTCCGCGTTTCCATTGCACTGATCATACTGCGAAACGCTCCCCAAACTTAGCAATCACCCATGCAGCCGACTTTTCCGACATTACACGACGCTCACGCAACGCTCACGCTAGTGACAGCCTTACTTATAGTTCGACGTCGCGCCAAAGCGAATGAGCACATTTCGCCTACGGCTTAGGCCGCTCTCCTAGTGTGGCTGCTCTGTGTCTGCAGGCAGCGAGGGGTTGCAAGCTTCCTGTGTTCGCACCTATATCACCTGTGCTTGCTTGTCAGAGACAGATTATCGCAAAACATTCAACTCACTCCATGAAGTGATTGCTACGGCATCTGTTATCAGCAGTCACAACCAGCAACGCCAGTAGCAGCCGACTGCACGCAAAGAATGGGAACGTGCAGTGGGATTTACGTGAACTCGGCGCAAGGCAGATCTTTCCGACGTAGGCTTGAGAATCTTATGGGAACATTTGTACTGTTTCTAAGTTAAGTGTAGGTGTGCGAGGTGGGTGCTTCCTGCGCACGAATAAAAGAACGCTTGCCAATTGTGGATGCTAATCGTTCGCTTGTATCTGCCTAGACACCTCTGCTGGTTGGGAATTATTCCTCTTGCATGGCAAGGTACGCATGTAGGAGTGTTAAAAATTCTGGAGGCGCTGGGTATCGATCCCAGTACCTCTCGCACACTAAGCGAGCGCTCTACCATCTGAGCTACGCCCACCCCCCCCCGTTGACTAATAGTGCTACATACAGCCACATCAACGTCACAGACCCTTACACTCCCATTATTCCGCAGACAAACACTACTCTCTATGTATCAGTGAGGGTGTCTTTCAGGTTTCGTGCATTCTGTATCGAATCGTAGTTGGCCACATTAAGAGTGGCACGCATAACGTCGAAAGTAGAATTCGGACACCGCTCTGAGTAAGACGAACGTGTTGTCCACTCTCTAGGCTTCAATGACGTTAAGCCGTGATACCTAAGACAGATCTGCACTCGATGACACCACGATAACAGCCGGTCACCACACTTACATCTTGCTCTCCTTATAACAGTATACATCATATCAGTCTGTGACGCTGGTTTTGCAACTTCATGCGTCCCTTTATGTTCGCCGCGACCAACACTTACCATGCACTGACCACAAAACATGGAGGAGCCGGAGCTTGAACCCGAGACCTTTCACACGCTAAGCGAACGATCTGCCAACTGAGCTACGGCTGCACACACGTCCAAGCCTGGCTATTCTCCATTCTTTGGGACTCTGATGTGCACGGACACGTTGGTTGGTTGGTTTGTAGCGGCGAAGGTACCAGAGTACAAAGGCGCGGACACGTTCATATACACAAGAGTTCCAAGTAGTTTCGATACTCTGGTATTACGAATGCAAATTCCGTCTGTTTTTCACGTCTTAAATGGAAAGGGCGGTCACAAATTGGTCCATTTCACTCCTTGTCGACAATCACACAGCACCTGAGGTAACAAGCACATCTCGAGCCCCATTGTGCTCTCCATTGTTCATGCCAACTCAGTGCCTCGCTCTTTGCTACTGTGTAAAACTCTTGTCGTCCAACTGCAAAACACTGGGACACAACCAGTTTCCGCGTCTCCATTGCACTGATCATACTGCGAAACGCTCCACAAACGTGGCAATCACCCATGCAGCCGACTTTTCCGACTTTACACGACGCTCACGCAACGCTCACGCTAGTGACAGCCTTACTTATAGTTCGACGTCGCGCCAAAGCGAATGAGCACATTTCGCCTACGGTTTAGGCCGCTCTCCTAGTGTGGCTGCTCTGTGTCTGCAGGCAGCGAGGGGCTGCAAGCTTCCTGTGTTCGCACCTATATCACCTGTGCTTGCTTGTCAGAGACAGACTATCGCAAAACATTCAACTCACTCCATGAAGTGATTGCTACGGCATCTGTTATCAGCAGTCACAACCAGCAACACCAGTAGCAGCCGACTGCACGCAAAGAATGGGAACGTGCAGTGGGATTTACGTGAACTCGGCGCAAGGCAGATCTTTCCGACGTAGGCTTGAGAATCTTATGGGAACATTTGTACTGTTTCTAAGTTAAGTGTAGGTGTGCGAGGTGGGTGCTTCCTGCGCACGAATAAAAGAACGCTTGCCAATTGTGGATGCTAATCGTTCGCTTGTATCTGCCTAGACACCTCTGCTGGTTGGGAATTATTCCTCTTGCATGGCAAGGTGCGCATGTAGGAGTGTTAAAAATTCTGGAGGCGCTGGGTATCGTTTCCAGTACCTCTCGCACACTAAGCGAGCGCTCTACCATCTGAGCTACGCCCACCCCCCCGTTGACTAATAGTGCTACATACAGCCACATCAACGTCACAGACCCTTACACTCCCATTATTCCGCAGACAAACACTACTCTCTATGTATCAGTGAGGGTGTCTTTCAGGTTTCGTGCATTCTGTATCGAATCGTAGTTGGCCACATTAAGAGTGGCACGCATAACGCCGAAAGTAGAATTCGGACACCGCTCTGAGTAAGACGAACGTGTTGTCCACTCTCTAGGCTTCAATGACGTTAAGCCGTGATACCTAAGACAGATCTGCACTCGATGACACCACGATAACAGCCGGTCGCCACACTTACATCTTGCTCTCCTTATAACAGTATACATCATATCAGTCTGTGACGCTGGTTTTGCAACTTCTTGCGTCCCTTTATGTTCGCCGCGACCAACACTTACCATGCACTGACCACAAAACATGGAGGAGCCGGAGCTTGAACCCGAGACCTTTCACACGCTAAGCGAACGATCTGCCAAATGAGCTACGGCTGCACACACGACCAAGCCTGGCTATTCTCCATTCTTTGGGACTCTGATGTGCACGGACACGTTGGTTGGTTGGTTTGTAGCGGCGAAGGTACCAGAGTACAAAGGCGCGGACACGTTCATATACACAAGAGTTCCAAGTAGTTTCGATACTCTGGTATTACGAATGCAAATTCCGTCTGTTTTTCACGTCTTAAATGGAAAGGGCGGTCACAAATTGGTCCATTTCACTCCTTGTCGACAATCACACAGCACCTGAGGTAACAAGCACATCTCGAGCCCCATTGTGCTCTCCATTGTTCATGCCAACTCAGTGCCTCGCTCTTTGCTACTGTGTAAAACTCTTGTCGTCCAACTGCAAAACACTGGGACACAACCAGTTTCCGCGTTTCCATTGCACTGATCATACTGCGAAACGCTCCCCAAACTTAGCAATCACCCATGCAGCCGACTTTTCCGACATTACACGACGCTCACGCAACGCTCACGCTAGTGACAGCCTTACTTATAGTTCGACGTCGCGCCAAAGCGAATGAGCACATTTCGCCTACGGCTTAGGCCGCTCTCCTAGTGTGGCTGCTCTGTGTCTGCAGGCAGCGAGGGGTTGCAAGCTTCCTGTGTTCGCACCTATATCACCTGTGCTTGCTTGTCAGAGACAGATTATCGCAAAACATTCAACTCACTCCATGAAGTGATTGCTACGGCATCTGTTATCAGCAGTCACAACCAGCAACGCCAGTAGCAGCCGACTGCACGCAAAGAATGGGAACGTGCAGTGGGATTTACGTGAACTCGGCGCAAGGCAGATCTTTCCGACGTAGGCTTGAGAATCTTATGGGAACATTTGTACTGTTTCTAAGTTAAGTGTAGGTGTGCGAGGTGGGTGCTTCCTGCGCACGAATAAAAGAACGCTTGCCAATTGTGGATGCTAATCGTTCGCTTGTATCTGCCTAGACACCTCTGCTGGTTGGGAATTATTCCTCTTGCATGGCAAGGTGCGCATGTAGGAGTGTTAAAAATTCTGGAGGCGCTGGGTATCGATCCCAGTACCTCTCGCACACTAAGCGAGCGCTCTACCATCTGAGCTACGCCCACCCCCCCGTTGACTAATAGTGCTACATACAGCCACATCAACGTCACAGACCCTTACACTCCCATTATTCCGCAGACAAACACTACTCTCTATGTATCAGTGAGGGTGTCTTTCAGGTTTCGTGCATTCTGTATCGAATCGTAGTTGGCCACATTAAGAGTGGCACGCATAACGTCGAAAGTAGAATTCGGACACCGCTCTGAGTAAGACGAACGTGTTGTCCACTCTCTAGGCTTCAATGACGTTAAGCCGTGATACCTAAGACAGATCTGCACTCGATGACACCACGATAACAGCCGGTCACCACACTTACATCTTGCTCTCCTTATAACAGTATACATCATATCAGTCTGTGACGCTGGTTTTGCAACTTCATGCGTCCCTTTATGTTCGCCGCGACCAACACTTACCATGCACTGACCACAAAACATGGAGGAGCCGGAGCTTGAACCCGAGACCTTTCACACGCTAAGCGAACGATCTGCCAACTAAGCTACGGCTGCACACACGTCCAAGCCTGGCTATTCTCCATTCTTTGGGACTCTGATGTGCACGGACACGTTGGTTGGTTGGTTTGTAGCGGCGAAGGTACCAGAGTACAAAGGCGCGGACACGTTCATATACACAAGAGTTCCAAGTAGTTTCGATACTCTGGTATTACGAATGCAAATTCCGTCTGTTTTTCACGTCTTAAATGGAAAGGGCGGTCACAAATTGGTCCATTTCACTCCTTGTCGACAATCACACAGCACCTGAGGTAACAAGCACATCTCGAGCCCCATTGTGCTCTCCATTGTTCATGCCAACTCAGAGCCTCGCTCTTTGCTACTGTGTAAAACTCTTGTCGTCCAACTGCAAAACACTGGGACACAACCAGTTTCCGCGTCTCCATTGCACTGATCATACTGCGAAACGCTCCCCAAACTTGGCAATCACCCATGCAGCCGACTTTTCCGACATTACACGACGCTCACGCAACGCTCACGCTAGTGACAGCCTTACTTATAGTTCGACGTCGCGCCAAAGCGAATGAGCACATTTCGCCTACGGCTTAGGCCGCTCTCCTAGTGTGGCTGCTCTGTGTCTGCAGGCAGCGAGGGGCTGCAAGCTTCCTGTGTTCGCACCTATATCACCTGTGCTTGCTTGTCAGAGACAGACTATCGCAAAACATTCAACTCACTCCATGAAGTGATTGCTACGGCATCTGTTATCAGCAGTCACAACCAGCAACACCAGTAGCAGCCGACTGCACGCAAAGAATGGGAACGTGCAGTGGGATTTACGTGAACTCGGCGCAAGGCAGATCTTTCCGACGTAGGCTTGAGAATCTTATGGGAACATTTGTACTGTTTCTAAGTTAAGTGTAGGTGTGCGAGGTGGGTGCTTCCTGCGCACGAATAAAAGAACGCTTGCCAATTGTGGATGCTAATCGTTCGCTTGTATCTGCCTAGACACCTCTGCTGGTTGGGAATTATTCCTCTTGCATGGCAAGGTGCGCATGTAGGAGTGTTAAAAATTCTGGAGGCGCTGGGTATCGATCCCAGTACCTCTCGCACACTAAGCGAGCGCTCTACCATCTGAGCTACGCCCACCCCCCCGTTGACTAATAGTGCTACATACAGCCACATCAACGTCACAGACCCTTACACTCCCATTATTCCGCAGACAAACACTACTCTCTATGTATCAGTGAGGGTGTCTTTCAGGTTTCGTGCATTCTGTATCGAATCGTAGTTGGCCACATTAAGAGTGGCACGCATAACGCCGAAAGTAGAATTCGGACACCGCTCTGAGTAAGACGAACGTGTTGTCCACTCTCTAGGCTTCAATGACGTTAAGCCGTGATACCTAAGACAGATCTGCACTCGATGACACCACGATAACAGCCGGTCGCCACACTTACATCTTGCTCTCCTTATAACAGTATACATCATATCAGTCTGTGACGCTGGTTTTGCAACTTCTTGCGTCCCTTTATGTTCGCCGCGACCAACACTTACCATGCACTGACCACAAAACATGGAGGAGCCGGAGCTTGAACCCGAGACCTTTCACACGCTAAGCGAACGATCTGCCAACTGAGCTACGGCTGCACACACGACCAAGGCTGGCTATTCTCCATTCTTTGGGACTCTGATGTGCACGGACACGTTGGTTGGTTGGTTTGTAGCGGCGAAGGTACCAGAGTACAAAGGCGCGGACACGTTCATATACACAAGAGTTCCAAGTAGTTTCGATACTCTGGTATTACGAATGCAAATTCCGTCTGTTTTTCACGTCTTAAATGGAAAGGGCGGTCACAAATTGGTCCATTTCACTCCTTGTCGACAATCACACAGCACCTGAGGTAACAAGCACATCTCGAGCCCCATTGTGCTCTCCATTGTTCATGCCAACTCAGTGCCTCGCTCTTTGCTACTGTGTAAAACTCTTGTCGTCCAACTGCAAAACACTGGGACACAACCAGTTTCCGCGTTTCCATTGCACTGATCATACTGCGAAACGCTCCCCAAACTTAGCAATCACCCATGCAGCCGACTTTTCCGACATTACACGACGCTCACGCAACGCTCACGCTAGTGACAGCCTTACTTATAGTTCGACGTCGCGCCAAAGCGAATGAGCACATTTCGCCTACGGCTTAGGCCGCTCTCCTAGTGTGGCTGCTCTGTGTCTGCAGGCAGCGAGGGGCTGCAAGCTTCCTGTGTTCGCACCTATATCACCTGTGCTTGCTTGTCAGAGACAGACTATCGCAAAACATTCAACTCACTCCATGAAGTGATTGCTACGGCATCTGTTATCAGCAGTCACAACCAGCAACACCAGTAGCAGCCGACTGCACGCAAAGAATGGGAACGTGCAGTGGGATTTACGTGAACTCGGCGCAAGGCAGATCTTTCCGACGTAGGCTTGAGAATCTTATGGGAACATTTGTACTGTTTCTAAGTTAAGTGTAGGTGTGCGAGGTGGGTGCTTCCTGCGCACGAATAAAAGAACGCTTGCCAATTGTGGATGCTAATCGTTCGCTTGTATCTGCCTAGACACCTCTGCTGGTTGGGAATTATTCCTCTTGCATGGCAAGGTGCGCATGTAGGAGTGTTAAAAATTCTGGAGGCGCTGGGTATCGATCCCAGTACCTCTCGCACACTAAGCGAGCGCTCTACCATCTGAGCTACGCCCACCCCCCCGTTGACTAATAGTGCTACATACAGCCACATCAACGTCACAGACCCTTACACTCCCATTATTCCGCAGACAAACACTACTCTCTATGTATCAGTGAGGGTGTCTTTCAGGTTTCGTGCATTCTGTATCGAATCGTAGTTGGCCACATTAAGAGTGGCACGCATAACGCCGAAAGTAGAATTCGGACACCGCTCTGAGTAAGACGAACGTGTTGTCCACTCTCTAGGCTTCAATGACGTTAAGCCGTGATACCTAAGACAGATCTGCACTCGATGACACCACGATAACAGCCGGTCGCCACACTTACATCTTGCTCTCCTTATAACAGTATACATCATATCAGTCTGTGACGCTGGTTTTGCAACTTCTTGCGTCCCTTTATGTTCGCCGCGACCAACACTTACCATGCACTGACCACAAAACATGGAGGAGCCGGAGCTTGAACCCGAGACCTTTCACACGCTAAGCGAACGATCTGCCAACTGAGCTACGGCTGCACACACGACCAAGGCTGGCTATTCTCCATTCTTTGGGACTCTGATGTGCACGGACACGTTGGTTGGTTGGTTTGTAGCGGCGAAGGTACCAGAGTACAAAGGCGCGGACACGTTCATATACACAAGAGTTCCAAGTAGTTTCGATACTCTGGTATTACGAATGCAAATTCCGTCTGTTTTTCACGTCTTAAATGGAAAGGGCGGTCACAAATTGGTCCATTTCACTCCTTGTCGACAATCACACAGCACCTGAGGTAACAAGCACATCTCGAGCCCCATTGTGCTCTCCATTGTTCATGCCAACTCAGTGCCTCGCTCTTTGCTACTGTGTAAAACTCTTGTCGTCCAACTGCAAAACACTGGGACACAACCAGTTTCCGCGTTTCCATTGCACTGATCATACTGCGAAACGCTCCCCAAACTTAGCAATCACCCATGCAGCCGACTTTTCCGACATTACACGACGCTCACGCAACGCTCACGCTAGTGACAGCCTTACTTATAGTTCGACGTCGCGCCAAAGCGAATGAGCACATTTCGCCTACGGCTTAGGCCGCTCTCCTAGTGTGGCTGCTCTGTGTCTGCAGGCAGCGAGGGGCTGCAAGCTTCCTGTGTTCGCACCTATATCACCTGTGCTTGCTTGTCAGAGACAGACTATCGCAAAACATTCAACTCACTCCATGAAGTGATTGCTACGGCATCTGTTATCAGCAGTCACAACCAGCAACACCAGTAGCAGCCGACTGCACGCAAAGAATGGGAACGTGCAGTGGGATTTACGTGAACTCGGCGCAAGGCAGATCTTTCCGACGTAGGCTTGAGAATCTTATGGGAACATTTGTACTGTTTCTAAGTTAAGTGTAGGTGTGCGAGGTGGGTGCTTCCTGCGCACGAATAAAAGAACGCTTGCCAATTGTGGATGCTAATCGTTCGCTTGTATCTGCCTAGACACCTCTGCTGGTTGGGAATTATTCCTCTTGCATGGCAAGGTGCGCATGTAGGAGTGTTAAAAATTCTGGAGGCGCTGGGTATCGATCCCAGTACCTCTCGCACACTAAGCGAGCGCTCTACCATCTGAGCTACGCCCACCCCCCCGTTGACTAATAGTGCTACATACAGCCACATCAACGTCACAGACCCTTACACTCCCATTATTCCGCAGACAAACACTACTCTCTATGTATCAGTGAGGGTGTCTTTCAGGTTTCGTGCATTCTGTATCGAATCGTAGTTGGCCACATTAAGAGTGGCACGCATAACGCCGAAAGTAGAATTCGGACACCGCTCTGAGTAAGACGAACGTGTTGTCCACTCTCTAGGCTTCAATGACGTTAAGCCGTGATACCTAAGACAGATCTGCACTCGATGACACCACGATAACAGCCGGTCACCACACTTACATCTTGCTCTCCTTATAACAGTATACATCATATCAGTCTGTGACGCTGGTTTTGCAACTTCTTGCGTCCCTTTATGTTCGCCGCGACCAACACTTACCATGCACTGACCACAAAACATGGAGGAGCCGGAGCTTGAACCCGAGACCTTTCACACGCTAAGCGAACGATCTGCCAACTGAGCTACGGCTGCACACACGACCAAGCCTGGCTATTCTCCATTCTTTGGGACTCTGATGTGCACGGACACGTTGGTTGGTTGGTTTGTAGCGGCGAAGGTACCAGAGTACAAAGGCGCGGACACGTTCATATACACAAGTGTTCCAAGTAGTTTCGATACTCTGGTATTACGAATGCAAATTCCGTCTGTTTTTCACGTCTTAAATGGAAAGGGCGGTCACAAATTGGTCCATTTCACTCCTTGTCGACAATCACACAGCACCTGAGGTAACAAGCACATCTCGAGCCCCATTGTGCTCTCCATTGTTCATGCCAACTCAGTGCCTCGCTCTTTGCTACTGTGTAAAACTCTTGTCGTCCAACTGCAAAACACTGGGACACAACCAGTTTCCGCGTCTCCATTGCACTGATCATACTGCGAAACGCTCTCCAAACTTGGCAATCACCCATGCAGCCGACTTTTCCGACTTTACACGACGCTCACGCAACGCTCACGCTAGTGACAGCCTTACTTATAGTTCGACGTCGCGCCAAAGCGAATGAGCACATTTCGCCTACGGCTTAGGCCGCTCTCCTAGTGTGGCTGCTCTGTGTCTGCAAGCAGCGAGGGGCTGCAAGCTTCCTGTGTTCGCACCTATATCACCTGTGCTTGCTTGTCAGAGACAGACTATCGCAAAACATTCAACTCACTCCATGAAGTGATTGCTACGGCATCTGTTATCAGCAGTCACAACCAGCAACAGCAGTAGCAGCCGACTGCACGCAAAGAATGGGAACGTGCAGTGGGATTTACGTGAACTCGGCGAAAGGCAGATCTTTCCGACGTAGGCTTGAGAATCTTATGGGAACATTTGTACTGTTTCTAAGTTAAGTGTAGGTGTGCGAGGTGGGTGCTTCCTGCGCACGAATAAAAGAACGCTTGCCAATTGTGGATGCTAATCGTTCGCTTGTATCTGCCTAGACACCTCTGCTGGTTGGGAATTATTCCTCTTGCATGGCAAGGTGCGCATGTAGGAGTGTTAAAAATTCTGGAGGCGCTGGGTATCGATCCCAGTACCTCTCGCACACTAAGCGAGCGCTCTACCATCTGAGCTACGCCCACCCCCCCGTTGACTAATAGTGCTACATACAGCCACATCAACGTCTCAGACCCTTACACTCCCATTATTCCGCAGACAAACACTACTCTCTATGTATCAGTGAGGGTGTCTTTCAGGTTTCGTGCATTCTGTATCGAATCGTAGTTGGCCACATTAAGAGTGGCACGCATAACGCCGAAAGTAGAATTCGGACACCGCTCTGAGTAAGACGAACGTGTTGTCCACTCTCTAGGCTTCAATGACGTTAAGCCGTGATACCTAAGACAGATCTGCACTCGATGACACCACGATAACAGCCGGTCACCACACTTACATCTTGCTCTCCTTATAACAGTATACATCATATCAGTCTGTGACGCTGGTTTCGCAACTTCTTGCGTCCCTTTATGTTCGCCGCGACCAACACTTACCATGCACTGACCACAAAACATGGAGGAGCCGGAGCTTGAACCCGAGACCTTTCACACGCTAAGCGAACGATCTGCCAACTGAGCTACGGCTGCACACACGACCAAGCCTGGCTATTCTCCATTCTTTGGGACTCTGATGTGCACGGACACTTTGGTTGGTTGGTTTGTAGCGGCGAAGCTACCAGAGTACAAAGGCGCGGACACGTTCATATACACAAGTGTTCCAAGTAGTTTCGATACTCTGGTATTACGAATGCAAATTCCGTCTGTTTTTTACGTCTTAAATGGAAAGGGCGGTCACAAATTGGTCCATTTCACTCCTTGTCGACAATCACACAGCACCTGAGGTAACAAGCACATCTCGAGCCCCATTGTGCTCTCCATTGTTCATGCCAACTCAGTGCCTCGCTCTTTGCTACTGTGTAAAACTCTTGTCGTCCAACTGCAAAACACTGGGACACAACCAGTTTCCACGTCTCCATTGCACTGATCATACTGCGAAACGCTCCCCAAACTTGGCAATCACCCATGCAGCCGACTTTTCCGACATTACACGACGCTCACGCAACGCTCACGCTAGTGACAGCCTTACATATAGTTCGACGTCGCGCCAAAGCGAATGAGCACATTTCGCCTACGGCTTAGGCCGCTCTCCTAGTGTGGCTGCTCTGTGTCTGCAGCCAGCGAGGGGCTGCAAGCTTCCTGTGTTCGCACCTATATCACCTGTGCTTGCTTGTCAGAGACAGACTATCGCAAAACATTCAACTCACTCCATGAAGTGATTGCTACGGCATCTGTTATCAGCAGTCACAACCAGCAACGCCAGTAGCAGCCGACTGCACGCAAAGAATGGGAACGTGCAGTGGGATTTACGTGAACTCGGCGCAAGGCAGATCTTTCCGACGTAGGCTTGAGAATCTTATGGGAACATTTGTACTGTTTCTAAGTTAAGTGTAGGTGTGTGAGGTGGGTGCTTCCTGCGCACGAATAAAAGAACGCTTGCCAATTGTGGATGCTAATCGTTCGCTTGTATCTGCCTAGACACCTCTGCTGGTTGGGAATTAATCCTCTTGCATGGCAAGGTGCGCATGTAGGAGTGTTAAAAATTCTGGGGGCGCTGGGTATCGATCCCAGTACCTCTCGCACACTAAGCGAGCGCTCTACCATCTGAGCTACGCCCACCCCCCCGTTGACTAATAGTGCTACATACAGCCACATCAACGTCACAGACCCTTACACTCCCATTATTCCGCAGACAAACACTACTCTCTATGTATCAGTGAGGGTGTCTTTCAGGTTTCGTGCATTCTGTATCGAATCGTAGTTGGCCACATTAAGAGTGGCACGCATAACGCCGAAAGTAGAATTCGGACACCGCTCTGAGTAAGACGAACGTGTTGTCCACTCTCTAGGCTTCAATGACGTTAAGCCGTGATACCTAAGACAGATCTGCACTCGATGACACCACGATAACAGCCGGTCACCACACTTACATCTTGCTCTCCTTATAACAGTATACATCATATCAGTCTGTGACGCTGGTTTTGCAACTTCTTGCGTCCCTTTATGTTCGCCGCGACCAACACTTACCATGCACTGACCACAAAACATGGAGGAGCCGGAGCTTGAACCCGAGACCTTTCACACGCTAAGCGAACGATCTGCCAACTGAGCTACGGCTGCACACACGACCAAGCCTGGCTATTCTCCATTCTTTGGGACTCTGATGTGCACGGACACGTTGGTTGGTTGGTTTGTAGCGGCGAAGCTACCAGAGTACAAAGGCGCGGACACGTTCATATACACAAGTCTTCGAAGTAGTTTCGATACTCTGGTATTACGAATGCAAATTCCGTCTGTTTTTTACGTCTTAAATGGAAAGGGCGGTCACAAATTGGTCCATTTCACTCCTTGTCGACAATCACACAGCACCTGAGGTAACAAGCACATCTCGAGCCCCATTGTGCTCTCCATTGTTCATGCCAACTCAGTGCCTCGCTCTTTGCTACTGTGTAAAACTCTTGTCGTCCAACTGCAAAACACTGGGACACAACCAGTTTCCACGTCTCCATTGCACTGATCATACTGCGAAACGCTCCCCAAACTTGGCAATCACCCATGCAGCCGACTTTTCCGACATTACACGACGCTCACGCAACGCTCACGCTAGTGACAGCCTTACATATAGTTCGACGTCGCGCCAAAGCGAATGAGCACATTTCGCCTACGGCTTAGGCCGCTCTCCTAGTGTGGCTGCTCTGTGTCTGCAGGCAGCGAGGGGCTGCAAGCTTCCTGTGTTCGCACCTATATCACCTGTGCTTGCTTGTCAGAGACAGACTATCGCAAAACATTCAACTCACTCCATGAAGTGATTGCTACGGCATCTGTTATCAGCAGTCACAACCAGCAACGCCAGTAGCAGCCGACTGCACGCAAAGAATGGGAACGTGCAGTGGGATTTACGTGAACTCGGCGCAAGGCAGATCTTTCCGACGTAGGCTTGAGAATCTTATGGGAACATTTGTACTGTTTCTAAGTTAAGTGTAGGTGTGCGAGGTGGGTGCTTCCTGCGCACGAATAAAAGAACGCTTGCCAATTGTGGATGCTAATCGTTCGCTTGTATCTGCCTAGACACCTCTGCTGGTTGGGAATTATTCCTCTTGCATGGCAAGGTGCGCATGTAGGAGTGTTAAAAATTCTGGGGGCGCTGGGTATCGATCCCAGTACCTCTCGCACACTAAGCGAGCGCTCTACCATCTGAGCTACGCCCACCCCCCCGTTGACTAATAGTGCTACATACAGCCACATCAACGTCACAGACCCTTACACTCCCATTATTCCGCAGACAAACACTACTCTCTATGTATCAGTGAGGGTGTCTTTCAGGTTTCGTGCATTCTGTATCGAATCGTAGTTGGCCACATTAAGAGTGGCACGCATAACGTCGAAAGTAGAATTCGGACACCGCTCTGAGTAAGACGAACGTGTTGTCCACTCTCTAGGCTTCAATGACGTTAAGCCGTGATACCTAAGACAGATCTGCACTCGATGACACCACGATAACAGCCGGTCACCACACTTACATCTTGCTCTCCTTATAACAGTATACATCATATCAGTCTGTGACGCTGGTTTTGCAACTTCTTGCGTCCCTTTATGTTCGCCGCGACCAACACTTACCATGCACTGACCACAAAACATGGAGGAGCCGGAGCTTGAACCCGAGACCTTTCACACGCTAAGCGAACGATCTGCCAACTGAGCTACGGCTGCACACACGACCAAGCCTGGCTATTCTCCATTCTTTGGGACTCTGATGTGCACGGACACGTTGGTTGGTTGGTTTGTAGCGGCGAAGGTACCAGAGTACAAAGGCGCGGACACGTCCATATACACAAGAGTTCCAAGTAGTTTCGATACTCTGGTATTACGAATGCAAATTCCGTCTGTTTTTCACGTCTTAAATGGAAAGGGCGGTCACAAATTGGTCCATTTCACTCCTTGTCGACAATCACACAGCACCTGAGGTAACAAGCACATCTCGAGCCCCATTGTGCTCTCCATTGTTCATGCCAACTCAGTGCCTCGCTCTTTGCTACTGTGTAAAACTCTTGTCGTCCAACTGCAAAACACTGGGACACAACCAGTTTCCACGTCTCCATTGCACTGATCATACTGCGAAACGCTCCCCAAACTTGGCAATCACCCATGCAGCCGACTTTTCCGACATTACACGACGCTCACGCAACGCTCACGCTAGTGACAGCCTTACTTATAGTTCGACGTCGCGCCAAAGCGAATGAGCACATTTCGCCTACGGCTTAGGCCGCTCTCCTAGTGTGGCTGCTCTGTGTCTGCAGGCAGCGAGGGGCTGCGAGCTTCCTGTGTTCGCACCTATATCACCTGTGCTTGCTTGTCAGAGACAGACTATCGCAAAACATTCAACTCACTCCATGAAGTGATTGCTACGGCATCTGTTATCAGCAGTCACAACCAGCAACGCCAGTAGCAGCCGACTGCACGCAAAGAATGGGAACGTGCAGTGGGATTTACGTGAACTCGGCGCAAGGCAGATCTTTCCGACGTAGGCTTGAGAATCTTATGGGAACATTTGTACTGTTTCTAAGTTAAGTGTAGGTGTGCGAGGTGGGTGCTTCCTGCGCACGAATAAAAGAACGCTTGCCAATTGTGGATGCTAATCGTTCGCTTGTATCTGCCTAGACACCTCTGCTGGTTGGGAATTATTCCTCTTGCATGGCAAGGTGCGCATGTAGGAGTGTTAAAAGTTCTGGAGGCGCTGGGTATCGATCCCAGTACCTCTCGCACACTAAGCGAGCGCTCTACCATCTGAGCTACGCCCACCCCCCCGTTGACTAATAGTGCTACATACAGCCACATCAACGTCACAGACCCTTACACTCCCATTATTCCGCAGACAAACACTACTCTCTATGTATCAGTGAGGGTGTCTTTCAGGTTTCGTGCATTCTGTATCGAATCGTAGTTGGCCACATTAAGAGTGGCACGCATAACGTCGAAAGTAGAATTCGGACACCGCTCTGAGTAAGACGAACGTGTTGTCCACTCTCTAGGCTTCAATGACGTTAAGCCGTGATACCTAAGACAGATCTGCACTCGATGACACCACGATAACAGCCGGTCACCACACTTACATCTTGCTCTCCTTATAACAGTATACATCATATCAGTCTGTGACGCTGGTTTTGCAACTTCTTGCGTCCCTTTATGTTCGCCGCGACCAACACTTACCATGCACTGACCACAAAACATGGAGGAGCCGGAGCTTGAACCCGAGACCTTTCACACGCTAAGCGAACGATCTGCCAACTGAGCTACGGCTGCACACACAACCAAGCCTGGCTATTCTCCATTCTTTGGGACTCTGATGTGCACGGACACGTTGGTTGGTTGGTTTGTAGCGGCGAAGGTACCAGAGTACAAAGGCGCGGACACGTTCATATACACAAGAGTTCCAAGTAGTTTCGATACTCTGGTATTACGAATGCAAATTCCGTCTGTTTTTCACGTCTTAAATGGAAAGGGCGGTCACAAATTGGTCCATTTCACTCCTTGTCGACAATCACACAGCACCTGAGGTAACAAGCACATCTCGAGCCCCATTGTGCTCTCCATTGTTCATGCCAACTCAGTGCCTCGCTCTTTGCTACTGTGTAAAACTCTTGTCGTCCAACTGCAAAACACTGGGACACAACCAGTTTCCGCGTCTCCATTGCACTGATCATACTGCGAAACGCTCCCCAAACTTAGCAATCACCCATGCAGCCGACTTTTCCGACATTACACGACGCTCACGCAACGCTCACGCTAGTGACAGCCTTACTTATAGTTCGACGTCGCGCCAAAGCGAATGAGCACATTTCGCCTACGGCTTAGGCCGCTCTCCTAGTGTGGCTGCTCTGTGTCTGCAGGCAGCGAGGGGCTGCGAGCTTCCTGTGTTCGCACCTATATCACCTGTGCTTGCTTGTCAGAGACAGACTATCGCAAAACATTCAACTCACTCCATGAAGTGATTGCTACGGCATCTGTTATCAGCAGTCACAACCAGCAACGCCAGTAGCAGCCGACTGCACGCAAAGAATGGGAACGTGCAGTGGGATTTACGTGAACTCGGCGCAAGGCAGATCTTTCCGACGTAGGCTTGAGAATCTTATGGGAACATTTGTACTGTTTCTAAGTTAAGTGTAGGTGTGCGAGGTGGGTGCTCCCTGCGCACGAATAAAAGAACGCTTGCCAATTGTGGATGCTAATCGTTCGCTTGTATCTGCCTAGACACCTCTGCTGGTTGGGAATTATTCCTCTTGCATGGCAAGGTGCGCATGTAGGAGTGTTAAAAGTTCTGGAGGCGCTGGGTATCGATCCCAGTACCTCTCGCACACTACGCGAGCGCTCTACCATCTGAGCTACGCCCACCCCCCCGTTGACTAATAGTGCTACATACAGCCACATCAACGTCACAGACCCTTACACTCCCATTATTCCGCAGACAAACACTACTCTCTATGTATCAGTGAGGGTGTCTTTCAGGTTTCGTGCATTCTGTATCGAATCGTAGTTGGCCACATTAAGAGTGGCACGCATAACGTCGAAAGTAGAATTCGGACACCGCTCTGAGTAAGACGAACGTGTTGTCCACTCTCTAGGCTTCAATGACGTTAAGCCGTGATACCTAAGACAGATCTGCACTCGATGACACCACGATAACAGCCGGTCACCACACTTACATCTTGCTCTCCTTATAACAGTATACATCATATCAGTCTGTGACGCTGGTTTTGCAACTTCTTGCGTCCCTTTATGTTCGCCGCGACCAACACTTACCATGCACTGACCACAAAACATGGAGGAGCCGGAGCTTGAACCCGAGACCTTCCACACGCTAAGCGAACGATCTGCCAACTGAGCTACGGCTGCACACACGACCAAGCCTGGCTATTCTCCATTCTTTGGGACTCTGATGTGCACGGACACGTTGGTTGGTTGGTTTGTAGCGGCGAAGGTACCAGAGTACAAAGGCGCGGACACGTTCATATACACAAGAGTTCCAAGTAGTTTCGATACTCTGGTATTACGAATGCAAATTCCGTCTGTTTTTCACGTCTTAAATGGAAAGGGCGGTCACAAATTGGTCCATTTCACTCCTTGTCGACAATCACACAGCACCTGAGGTAACAAGCACATCTCGAGCCCCATTGTGCTCTCCATTGTTCATGCCAACTCAGTGCCTCGCTCTTTGCTACTGTGTAAAACTCTTGTCGTCCAACTGCAAAACACTGGGACACAACCAGTTTCCGCGTCTCCATTGCACTGATCATACTGCGAAACGCTCCCCAAACTTGGCAATCACCCATGCAGCCGACTTTTCCGACTTTACACGACGCTCACGCTAGTGACAGCCTTACTTATAGTTCGACGTCGCGCCAAAGCGAATGAGCACATTTCGCCTACGGCTTAGGCCGCTCTCCTAGTGTGGCTGCTCTGTGTCTGCAGGCAGCGAGGGGCTGCAAGCTTCCTGTGTTCGCACCTATATCACCTGTGCTTGCTTGTCAGAGACAGACTATCGCAAAACATTCAACTCACTCCATGAAGTGATTGCTACGGCATCTGTTATCAGCAGTCACAACCAGCAACACCAGTAGCAGCCGACTGCACGCAAAGAATGGGAACGTGCAGTGGGATTTACGTGAACTCGGCGCAAGGCAGATCTTTCCGACGAAGGCTTGAGAATCTTATGGGAACATTTGTACTGTTTCTAAGTTAAGTGTAGGTGTGCGAGGTGGGTGCTTCCTGCGCACGAATAAAAGAACGCTTGCCAATTGTGGATGCTAATCGTTCGCTTGTATCTGCCTAGACACCTCTGCTGGTTGGGAATTATTCCTCTTGAATGGCAAGGTGCGCATGTAGGAGTGTTAAAAATTCTGGAGGCGCTGGGTATCGATCCCAGTACCTCTCGCACACTAAGCGAGCGCTCTAACATCTGAGCTACGACCACCCCCCCGTTGACTAATAGTGCTACATACAGCCACATCAACGTCACAGACCCTTACACTCCCATTATTCCGCAGACAAACACTACTCTCTATGTATCAGTGAGGGTGTCTTTCAGGTTTCGTGCATTCTGTATCGACTCGTAGTTGGCCACATTAAGAGTGGCACGCATAACGCCGAAAGTAGAATTCGGACACCGCTCTGAGTAAGACGAACGTGTTGTCCACTCTCTAGGCTTCAATGACGTTAAGCCGTGATACCTAAGACAGATCTGCACTCGATGACACCACGATAACAGCCGGTCACCACACTTACATCTTGCTCTCCTTATAACAGTATACATCATATCAGTCTGTGACGCTGGTTTTGCAACTTCTTGCGTCCCTTTATGTTCGCCGCGACCAACACTTACCATGCACTGACCACAAAACATGGAGGAGCCGGAGCTTGAACCCGAGACCTTTCACACGCTAAGCGAACGATCTGCCAACTGAGCTACAGCTGCACACACGACCAAGCCTGGCTATTCTCCATTCTTTGGGACTCTGATGTGCACGGACACGTTGGTTGGTTGGTTTGTAGCGGCGAAGGTACCAGAGTACAAAGGCGCGGACACGTTCATATACACAAGAGTTCCAAGTAGTTTCGATACTCTGGTATTACGAATGCAAATTCCGTCTGTTTTTCACGTCTTAAATGGAAAGGGCGGTCACAAATTGGTCCATTTCACTCCTTGTCGACAATCACACAGCACCTGAGGTAACAAGCACATCTCGAGCCCCATTGTGCTCTCCATTGTTCATGCCAACTCAGTGCCTCGCTCTTTGCTACTGTGTAAAACTCTTGTCGTCCAACTGCAAAACACTGGGACACAACCAGTTTCCGCGTCTCCATTGCACTGATCATACTGCGAAACGCTCCCCAAACTTAGCAATCACCCATGCAGCCGACTTTTCCGACATTACACGACGCTCACGCAACGCTCACGCTAGTGACAGCCTTACTTATAGTTCGACGTTGCGCCAAAGCGAATGAGCACATTTCGCCTACGGCTTAGGCCGCTCTCCTAGTGTGGCTGCTCTGTGTCTGCAGGCAGCGAGGGGTTGCAAGCTTCCTGTGTTCGCACCTATATCACCTGTGCTTGCTTGTCAGAGACAGACTATCGCAAAACATTCAACTCACTCCATGAAGTGATTGCTACGGCATCTGTTATCAGCAGTCACAACCAGCAACGCCAGTAGCAGCCGACTGCACGCAAAGAATGGGAACGTGCAGTGGGATTTACGTGAACTCGGCGCAAGGCAGATCTTTCCGACGTAGGCTTGAGAATCTTATGGGAACATTTGTACTGTTTCTAAGTTAAGTGTAGGTGTGCGAGGTGGGTGTTTCCTGCGCACGAATAAAAGAACGCTTGCCAATTGTGGATGCTAATCGTTCGCTTGTATCTGCCTAGACACCTCTGCTGGTTGGGAATTATTCCTCTTGCATGGCAAGGTGCGCATGTAGGAGTGTTAAAAGTTCTGGAGGCGCTGGGTATCGATCCCTGTACCTCTCGCACACTAAGCGAGCGCTCTACCATCTGAGCTACGCCCACCCCCCCGTTCACTAATAGTGCTACATACAGCCACATCAACGTCACAGACCCTTACACTCCCATTATTCCGCAGACAAACACTACTGTCTATGTATCAGTGAGGGTGTCTTTCAGGTTTCGTGCATTCTGTATCGAATCGTAGTTGGCCACATTAAGAGTGGCACGCATAACGTCGAAAGTAGAATTCGGACACCGCTCTGAGTAAGACGAAAGTGTTGTCCACTCTCTAGGCTTCAATGACGTTAAGCCGTGATACCTAAGACAGATCTGCACTCGATGACACCACGATAACAGCCGGTCACCACACTTACATCTTGCTCTCCTTATAACAGTATACATCATATCAGTCTGTGACGCTGGTTTTGCAACTTCTTGCGTCCCTTTATGTTCGCCGCGACCAACACTTACCATGCACTGACCACAAAACATGGAGGAGCCGGAGCTTGAACCCGAGACCTTCCACACGCTAAGCGAACGATCTGCCAACTGAGCTACAGCGGCACACACGACCAAGCCTGGCTATTCTCCATTCTTTGGGACTCTGATGTGCACGGACACGTTGGTTGGTTGGTTTGTAGCGGCGAAGGTACCAGAGTACAAAGGCGCGGACACGTTCATATACACAAGAGTTCCAAGTAGTTTCGATACTCTGGTATTACGAATGCAAATTCCGTCTGTTTTTCACGTCTTAAATGGAAAGGGCGGTCACAAATTGGTCCATCTCACTCCTTGTCGACAATCACACAGCACCTGAGGTAACAAGCACATCTCGAGCCCCATTGTGCTCTCCATTGTTCATGCCAACTCAGTGCCTCGCTCTTTGCTACTGTGTAAAACTCTTGTCGTCCAACTGCAAAACACTGGGACACAACCAGTTTCCGCGTCTCCATTGCACTGATCATACTGCGAAACGCTCCCCAAACTTGGCAATCACCCATGCAGCCGACTTTTCCGACTTTACACGACGCTCACGCTAGTGACAGCCTTACTTATAGTTCGACGTCGCGCCAAAGCGAATGAGCACATTTCGCCTACGGCTTAGGCCGCTCTCCTAGTGTGGCTGCTCTGTGTCTGCAGCCAGCGAGGGGCTGCAAGCTTCCTGTGTTCGCACCTGTATCACCTGTGCTTGCTTGTCAGAGACAGACTATCGCAGAACATTCAACTCACTCCATGAAGTGATTGCTACGGCATCTGTTATCAGCAGTCACAACCAGCAACACCAGTAGCAGCCGACTGCACGCAAAGAATGGGAACGTGCAGTGGGATTTACGTGAACTCGGCGAAAGGCATATCTTTCCGACGTAGGCTTGAGAATCTTATGGGAACATTTGTACTGTTTCTAAGTTAAGTGTAGGTGTGCGAGGTGGGTGCTTCCTGCGCTTCCTGGTTGGGAATTATTCCTCTTGCATGGCAAGCTGCGCATGTAGGAGTGTTAAAAATTCTGGAGGCGCTGGGTATCGATCCCAGTACCTCTCGCACACTAAGCGAGCGCTCTACCATCTGAGCTACGCCCACCCCCCCGTTGACTAATAGTGCTACATACAGCCACATCAACGTCACAGACCCTTACACTCCCATTATTCCGCAGACAAACACTACTCTCTATGTATCAGTGAGGGTGTCTTTCAGGTTTCGTGCATTCTGTATCGAATCGTAGTTGGCCACATTAAGAGTGGCACGCATAACGCCGAAAGTAGAATTCGGACACCGCTCTGAGTAAGACGAACGTGTTGTCCACTCTCTAGGCTTCAATGACGTTAAGCCGTGATACCTAAGACAGATCTGCACTCGATGACACCACGATAACAGCCGGTCACCACACTTACATCTTGCTCTCCTTATAACAGTATACATCATATCAGTCTGTGACGCTGGTTTTGCAACTTCTTGCGTCCCTTTATGTTCGCCGCGACCAACACTTACCATGCACTGACCACAAAACATGGAGGAGCTGGAGCTTGAACCCGAGACCTTTCACACGCTAAGCGAACGATCTGCCAACTGAGCTACGGCTGCACACACGACCAAGCCTGGCTATTCTCCATTCTTTGGGACTCTGATGTGCACGGACACGTTGGTTGGTTGGTTTGTAGCGGCGAAGGTACCAGAGTACAAAGGCGCGGACACGTTCATATACACAAGAGTTCCAAGTAGTTTCGATACTCTGGTATTACGAATGCAAATTCCGTCTGTTTTTCACGTCTTAAATGGAAAGGGCGGTCACAAATTGGTCCATTTCACTCCTTGTCGACAATCACACAGCACCTGAGGTAACAAGCACATCTCGAGCCCCATTGTGCTCTCCATTGTTCATGCCAACTCAGTGCCTCGCTCTTTGCTACTGTGTAAAACTCTTGTCGTCCAACTGCAAAACACTGGGACACAACCAGTTTCCGCGTCTCCATTGCACTGATCATACTGCGAAACGCTCCCCAAACTTGGCAATCACCCATGCAGCCGACTTTTCCGACTTTACAAGACGCTCACGCAACGCTCACGCTAGTGACAGCCTTACTTATAGTTCGACGTCGCGCCAAAGCGAATGAGCACATTTCGCCTACGGCTTAGGCCGCTCTCCTAGTGTGGCTGCTCTGTGTCTGCAGGCAGCGAGGGGCTGCAAGCTTCCTGTGTTCGCACCTATATCACCTGTGCTTGCTTGTCAGAGACAGACTATCGCAAAACATTCAACTCACTCCATGAAGTGATTGCTACGGCATCTGTTATCAGCAGTCACAACCAGCAACGCCAGTAGCAGCCGACTGCACGCAAAGAATGGGAACGTGCAGTGGGATTTACGTGAACTCGGCGCAAGGCAGATCTTTCCGACGTAGGTTTGAGAATCTTATGGGAACATTTGTACTGTTTCTAAGTTAAGTGTAGGTGTGCGAGGTGGGTGCTTCCTGCGCACGAATAAAAGAACGCTTGCCAATTGTGGATGCTAATCGTTCGCTTGTATCTGCCTAGACACCTCTGCTGGTTGGGAATTATTCCTCTTGCATGGCAAGGTGCGCATGTAGGAGTGTTAAAAATTCTGGAGGCGCTGGGTATCGATCCCAGTACCTCTCGCACACTAAGCGAGCGCTCTACCATCTGAGCTACGCCCACCTCCCCCGTTGACTAATAGTGCTACATACAGCCACATCAACGTCACAGACCCTTACACTCCCATTATTCCGCAGATAAACACTAATCTCTATGTATCAGTGAGGGTGTCTTTCAGGTTTCGTGCATTCTGTATCGAATCGTAGTTGGCCACATTAAGAGTGGCACGCATAACGTCGAAAGTAGAATTCGGACACCGCTCTGAGTAAGACGAACGTGTTGTCCACTCTCTAGGCTTCAATGACGTTAAGCCGTGATACCTAAGACAGATCTGCACTCGATGACACCACGATAACAGCCGGTCACCACACTTACATCTTGCTCTCCTTATAACAGTATACATAATATCAGTCTGTGACGCTGGTTTTGCAACTTCTTGCGTCCCTTTATGTTCGCCGCGACCAACACTTACCATGCACTGACCACAAAACATGGAGGAGCCGGAGCTTGAACCCGAGACCTTTCACACGCTAAGCGAACGATCTGCCAACTGAGCTACGGCTGCACACACGACCAAGCCTGGCTATTCTCCATTCTTTGGGACTCTGATGTGCACGGACACGTTGGTTGGTTGGTTTGTAGCGGCGAAGGTACCAGAGTACAAAGGCGCGGACACGTTCATATACACAAGAGTTCCAAGTAGTTTCGATACTCTGGTATTACGAATGCAAATTCCGTCTGTTTTTCACGTCTTAAATGGAAAGGGCGGTCACAAATTGGTCCATTTCACTCCTTGTCGACAATCACACAGCACCTGAGGTAACAAGCACATCTCGAGCCCCATTGTGCTCTCCATTGTTCATGCCAACTCAGTGCCTCGCTCTTTGCTACTGTGTAAAACTCTTGTCGTCCAACTGCAAAACACTGGGACACAACCAGTTTCCGCGTCTCCATTGCACTGATCATACAGCGAAACGCTCCCCAAACTTGGCAATCACCCATGCAGCCGACTTTTCCGACTTTACACGACGCTCACGCTAGTGACAGCCTTACTTATAGTTCGACGTCGCGCCAAAGCGAATGAGCACATTTCGCCTACGGCTTAGGCCGCTCTCCTAGTGTGGCTGCTCTGTGTCTGCAGGCAGCGAGGGGCTGCAAGCTTCCTGTGTTCGCACCTATATCACCTGTGCTTGCTTGTCAGAGACAGACTATTGCAAAACATTCAACTCACTCCATGAAGTGATTGCTACGGCATCTGTTATCAGCAGTCTCAACCAGCAACACCAGTAGCAGCCGACTGCACGCAAAGAATGGGAACGTGCAGTGGGATTTACGTGAACTCGGCGCAAGGCAGATCTTTCCGACGTAGGCTTGAGAATCTTATGGGAACATTTGTACTGTTTCTAAGTTAAGTGTAGGTGTGCGAGGTGGGTGCTTCCTGCGCACGAATAAAAGAACGCTTGCCAATTGTGGATGCTAATCGTTCGCTTGTATCTGCCTAGACACCTCTGCTGGTTGGGAATTATTCCTCTTGCATGGCAAGGTGCGCATGTAGGAGTGTTAAAAATTCTGGAGGCGCTGGGTATCGATCCCAGTACCTCTCGCACAATAAGCGAGCGCTCTACCATCTGAGCTACGCCCACCCCCCCGTTGACTAATAGTGCTACATACAGCCACATCAACGTCACAGACCCTTACACTCCCATTATTCCGCAGACAAACACTAATCTCTATGTATCAGTGAGGGTGTCTTTCAGGTTTCGTGCATTCTGTATCGAATCGTAGTTGGCCACATTAAGAGTGGCACGCATAACGTCGAAAGTAGAATTCGGACACCGCTCTGAGTAAGACGAACGTGTTGTCCACTCTCTAGGCTTCAATGACGTTAAGCCGTGATACCTAAGACAGATCTGCACTCGATGACACCACGATAACAGCCGGTCACCACACTTACATCTTGCTCTCCTTATAACAGTATACATCATATCAGTCTGTGACGCTGGTTTTGCAACTTCTTGCGTCCCTTTATGTTCGCCGCGACCAACACTTACCATGCACTGACCACAAAACATGGAGGAGCCGGAGCTTGAACCCGAGACCTTTCACACGCTAAGCGAACGATCTGCCAACTGAGCTACGGCTGCACACACGACCAAGCCTGGCTATTCTCCATTCTTTGGGACTATGATGTGCACGGACACGTTGGTTGGTTGGTTTGTAGCGGCGAAGGTACCAGAGTACAAAGGCGCGGACACGTTCATATACACAAGAGTTCCAAGTAGTTTCGATACTCTGGTATTACGAATGCAAATTCCGTCTGTTTTTCATGTCTTAAATGGAAAGGGCGGTCACAAATTGGTCCATTTCACTCCTTGTCGACAATCACACAGCACCTGAGGTAACAAGCACATCTCGAGCCCCATTGTGCTCTCCATTGTTCATGCCAACTCAGTGCCTCGCTCTTTGCTACTGTGTAAAACTCTTGTCGTCCAACTGCAAAACACTGGGACACAACCAGTTTCCACGTCTCCATTGCACTGATCATACTGCGAAACGCTCCCCAAACTTGGCAATCACCCATGCAGCCGACTTTTCCGACTTTACACGACGCTCACGCTAGTGACAGCCTTACTTATAGTTCGACGTCGCGCCAAAGCGAATGAGCACATTTCGCCTACGGCTTAGGCCGCTCTCCTAGTGTGGCTGCTCTGTGTCTGCAGGCAGCGAGGGGCTGCAAGCTTCCTGTGTTCGCACCTATATCACCTGTGCTTGCTTGTCAGAGACAGACTATTGCAAAACATTCAACTCACTCCATGAAGTGATTGCTACGGCATCTGTTATCAGCAGTCTCAACCAGCAACACCAGTAGCAGCCGACTGCACGCAAAGAATGGGAACGTGCAGTGGGATTTACGTGAACTCGGCGCAAGGCAGATCTTTCCGACGTAGGCTTGAGAATCTTATGGGAACATTTGTACTGTTTCTAAGTTAAGTGTAGGTGTGCGAGGTGGGTGCTTCCTGCGCACGAATAAAAGAACGCTTGCCAATTGTGGATGCTAATCGTTCGCTTGTATCTGCCTAGACACCTCTGCTGGTTGGGAATTATTCCTCTTGCATGGCAAGGTGCGCATGTAGGAGTGTTAAAAATTCTGGACGCGCTGGGTATCGATCCCAGTACCTCTCGCACAATAAGCGAGCGCTCTACCATCTGAGCTACGCCCACCCCCCCGTTGACTAATAGTGCTACATACAGCCACATCAACGTCACAGACCCTTACACTCCCATTATTCCGCAGACAAACACTACTCTCTATGTATCAGTGAGGGTGTCTTTCAGGTTTCGTGCATTCTGTATCGAATCGTAGTTGGCCACATTAAGAGTGGCACGCATAACGTCGAAAGTAGAATTCGGACACCGCTCTGAGTAAGACGAACGTGTTGTCCACTCTCTAGGCTTCAATGACGTTAAGCCGTGATACCTAAGACAGATCTGCACTCGATGACACCACGATAACAGCCGGTCACCACACTTACATCTTGCTCTCCTTATAACAGTATACATCATATCAGTCTGTGACGCTGGTTTTGCAACTTCTTGCGTCCCTTTATGTTCGCCGCGACCAACACTTACCATGCACTGACCACAAAACATGGAGGAGCCGGAGCTTGAACCCGAGACCTTTCACACGCTAAGCGAACGATCTGCCAACTGAGCTACGGCTGCACACACGACCAAGCCTGGCTATTCTCCATTCTTTGGGACTATGATGTGCACGGACACGTTGGTTGGTTGGTTTGTAGCGGCGAAGGTACCAGAGTACAAAGGCGCGGACACGTTCATATACACAAGAGTTCCAAGTAGTTTCGATACTCTGGTATTACGAATGCAAATTCCGTCTGTTTTTCATGTCTTAAATGGAAAGGGCGGTCACAAATTGGTCCATTTCACTCCTTGTCGACAATCACACAGCACCTGAGGTAACAAGCACATCTCGAGCCCCATTGTGCTCTCCATTGTTCATGCCAACTCAGTGCCTCGCTCTTTGCTACTGTGTAAAACTCTTGTCGTCCAACTGCAAAACACTGGGACACAACCAGTTTCCACGTCTCCATTGCACTGATCATACTGCGAAACGCTCCCCAAACTTGGCAATCACCCATGCAGCCGACTTTTCCGACTTTACACGACGCTCACGCTAGTGACAGCCTTACTTATAGTTCGACGTCGCGCCAAAGCGAATGAGCACATTTCGCCTACGGCTTAGGCCGCTCTCCTAGTGTGGCTGCTCTGTGTCTGCAGGCAGCGAGGGGCTGCAAGCTTCCTGTGTTCGCACCTATATCACCTGTGCTTGCTTGTCAGAGACAGACTATTGCAAAACATTCAACTCACTCCATGAAGTGATTGCTACGGCATCTGTTATCAGCAGTCTCAACCAGCAACACCAGTAGCAGCCGACTGCACGCAAAGAATGGGAACGTGCAGTGGGATTTACGTGAACTCGGCGCAAGGCAGATCTTTCCGACGTAGGCTTGAGAATCTTATGGGAACATTTGTACTGTTTCTAAGTTAAGTGTAGGTGTGCGAGGTGGGTGCTTCCTGCGCACGAATAAAAGAACGCTTGCCAATTGTGGATGCTAATCGTTCGCTTGTATCTGCCTAGACACCTCTGCTGGTTGGGAATTATTCCTCTTGCATGGCAAGGTGCGCATGTGGGAGTGTTAAAAATTCTGGAGGCGCTGGGTATCGATCCCAGTACCTCTCGCACAATAAGCGAGCGCTCTACCATCTGAGCTACGCCCACCCCCCCGTTGACTAATAGTGCTACATACAGCCACATCAACGTCACAGACCCTTACACTCCCATTATTCCGCAGACAAACACTAATCTCTATGTATCAGTGAGGGTGTCTTTCAGGTTTCGTGCATTCTGTATCGAATCGTAGTTGGCCACATTAAGAGTGGCACGCATAACGTCGAAAGTAGAATTCGGACACCGCTCTGAGTAAGACGAACGTGTTGTCCACTCTCTAGGCTTCAATGACGTTAAGCCGTGATACCTAAGACAGATCTGCACTCGATGACACCACGATAACAGCCGGTCACCACACTTACATCTTGCTCTCCTTATAACAGTATACATCATATCAGTCTGTGACGCTGGTTTTGCAACTTCTTGCGTCCCTTTATGTTCGCCGCGACCAACACTTACCATGCACTGACCACAAAACATGGAGGAGCCGGAGCTTGAACCCGAGACCTTTCACACGCTAAGCGAACGATCTGCCAACTGAGCTACGGCTGCACACACGACCAAGCCTGGCTATTCTCCATTCTTTGGGACTCTGATGTGCACGGACACGTTGGTTGGTTGGTTTGTAGCGGCGAAGGTACCAGAGTACAAAGGCGCGGACACGTTCATATACACAAGAGTTCCAAGTAGTTTCGATACTCTGGTATTACGAATGCAAATTCCGTCTGTTTTTCATGTCTTAAATGGAAAGGGCGGTCACAAATTGGTCCATTTCACTCCTTGTCGACAATCACACAGCACCTGAGGTAACAAGCACATCTCGAGCCCCATTGTGCTCTCCATTGTTCATGCCAACTCAGTGCCTCGCTCTTTGCTACTGTGTAAAACTCTTGTCGTCCAACTGCAAAACACTGGGACACAACCAGTTTCCACGTCTCCATTGCACTGATCATACTGCGAAACGCTCCCCAAACTTGGCAATCACCCATGCAGCCGACTTTTCCGACTTTACACGACGCTCACGCTAGTGACAGCCTTACTTATAGTTCGACGTCGCGCCAAAGCGAATGAGCACATTTCGCCTACGGCTTAGGCCGCTCTCCTAGTGTGGCTGCTCTGTGTCTGCAGGCAGCGAGGGGCTGCAAGCTTCCTGTGTTCGCACCTATATCACCTGTGCTTGCTTGTCAGAGACAGACTATCGCAAAACATTCAACTCACTCCATGAAGTGATTGCTACGGCATCTGTTATCAGCAGTCACAACCAGCAACGCCAGTAGCAGCCGACTGCACGCAAAGAATGGGAACGTGCAGTGGGATTTACGTGAACTCGGCGCAAGGCAGATCTTTCCGACGTAGGCTTGAGAATCTTATGGGAACATTTGTACTGTTTCTAAGTTAAGTGTAGGTGTGCGAGGTGGGTGCTTCCTGAGCACGAATAAAAGAACGCTTGCCAATTGTGGATGCTAATCGTTCGCTTGTATCTGCCTAGACACCTCTGCTGGTTGGGAATTATTCCTCTTGCATGGCAAGGTGCGCATGTAGGAGTGTTAAAAATTCTGGAGGCGCTGGGTATCGATCCCAGTACCTCTCGCACACTAAGCGAGCGCTCTACCATCTGAGCTACGCCCACCCCCCCGTTGACTAAAAGTGCTACATACAGCCACATCAACGTCACAGACCCTTACACTCCCATTATTCCGCAGACAAACACTACTCTCTATGTATCAGTGAGGGTGTCTTTCAGGTTTCGTGCATTCTGTATCGAATCGTAGTTGGCCACATTAAGAGTGGCACGCATAACGTCGAAAGTAGAATTCGGACACCGCTCTGAGTAAGACGAACGTGTTGTCCACTCTCTAGGCTTCAATGACGTTAAGCCGTGATACCTAAGACAGATCTGCACTCGATGACACCACGATAACAGCCGGTCACCACACTTACATCTTGCTCTCCTTATAACAGTATACATCATATCAGTCTGTGACGCTGGTTTTGCAACTTCTTGCGTCCCTTTATGTTCGCCGCGACCAACACTTACCATGCACTGACCACAAAACATGGAGGAGCCGGAGCTTGAACCCGAGACCTTTCACACGCTAAGCGAACGATCTGCCAACTGAGCTACGGCTGCACACACGACCAAGCCTGGCTATTCTCCATTCTTTGGGACTCTGATGTGCACGGACACGTTGGTTGGTTGGTTTGTAGCGGCGAAGGTACCAGAGTACAAAGGCGCGGACACGTTCATATACACAAGTGTTCCAAGTAGTTTCGATACTCTGGTATTACGAATGCAAATTCCGTCAGTTTTTCACGTCTTAAATGGAAAGGGCGGTCACAAATTGGTCCATTTCACTCCTTGTCGACAATCACACAGCACCTGAGGTAACAAGCACATCTCGAGCCCCATTGTGCTCTCCATTGTTCATGCCAACTCAGTGCCTCGCTCTTTGCTACTGTGTAAAACTCTTGTCGTCCAACTGCAAAACACTGGGACACAACCAGTTTCCACGTCTCCATTGCACAGATCATACTGCGAAACGCTCCCCAAACTTGGCAATCACCCATGCAGCCGACTTTTCCGACTTTACACGACGCTCACGCTAGTGACAGCCTTACTTATAGTTCGACGTCGCGCCAAAGCGAATGAGCACATTTCGCCTACGGCTTAGGCCGCTCTCCTATTGTGGCTGCTCTGTGTCTGCAGGCAGCGAGGGGCTGCAAGCTTCCTGTGTTCGCACCTATATCACCTGTGCTTGCTTGTCAGAGACAGACTATCGCAAAACATTCAACTCACTCCATGAAGTGATTGCTACGGCATCTGTTATCAGCAGTCACAACCAGCAACGCCAGTAGCAGCCGACTGCACGCAAAGAATGGGAACGTGCAGTGGGATTTACGTGAACTCGGCGCAAGGCAGATCTTTCCGACGTAGGCTTGAGAATCTTATGGGAACATTTGTACTGTTTCTAAGTTAAGTGTAGGTGTGCGAGGTGGGTGCTTCCTGCGCACGAATAAAAGAACGCTTGCCAATTGTGGATGCTAATCGTTCGCTTGTATCTGCCTAGACACCTCTCCTGGTTGGGAATTATTCCTCTTGCATGGCAAGGTGCGCATGTAGGAGTGTTAAAAATTCTGGAGGCGCTGGGTATCGATCCCAGTAACTCTCGCACACTAAGCGAGCGCTCTACCATCTGAGCTACGCCCACCCCCCCGTTGACTAATAGTGCTACATACAGCCACATCAACGTCACAGACCCTTACACTCCCATTATTCCGCAGACAAACACTACTCTCTATGTATCAGTGAGGGTGTCTTTCAGGTTTCGTGCATTCTGTATCGAATCGTAGTTGGCCACATTAAGAGTGGCACGCATAACGTCGAAAGTAGAATTCGGACACCGCTCTGAGTAAGACGAACGTGTTGTCCACTCTCTAGGCTTCAATGACGTTAAGCCGTGATACCTAAGACAGATCTGCACTCGATGACACCAAGATAACAGCCGGTCACCACACTTACATCTTGCTCTCCTTATAACAGTATACATCATATCAGTCTGTGACGCTGGTTTTGCAACTTCTTGCGTCCCTTTATGTTCGCCGCGACCAACACTTACCATGCACTGACCACAAAACATGGAGGAGCCGGAGCTTGAACCCGAGACCTTTCACACGCTAAGCGAACGATCTGCCAACTGAGCTACGGCTGCACACACGACCAAGCCTGGCTATTCTCCATTCTTTGGGACTCTGATGTGCACGGACACGTTGGTTGGTTGGTTTGTAGCGGCGAAGGTACCAGAGTACAAAGGCGCGGACACGTTCATATACACAAGAGTTCCAAGTAGTTTCGATACTCTGGTATTACGAATGCAAATTCCGTCTGTTTTTCACGTCTTAAATGGAAAGGGCGGTCACAAATTGGTCCATTTCACTCCTTGTCGACAATCACACAGCACCTGAGGTAACAAGCACATCTCGAGCCCCATTGTGCTCTCCATTGTTCATGCCAACTCAGTGCCTCGCTCTTTGCTACTGTGTAAAACTCTTGTCGTCCAACTGCAAAACACTGGGACACAACCAGTTTCCGCGTCTCCATTGCACTGATCATACTGCGAAACGCTCCACAAACTTGGCAATCACCCATGCAGCCGACTTTTCCGACTTTACACGACGCTCACGCAACGCTCACGCTAGTGACAGCCTTACTTATAGTTCGACGTCGCGCCAAAGCGAATGAGCACATTTCGCCTACGGCTTAGGCCGCTCTCCTAGTGTGGCTGCTCTGTGTCTGCAGGCAGCGAGGGGCTGCAAGCTTCCTGTGTTCGCACCTATATCACCTGTGCTTGCTTGTCAGAGACAGACTATCGCAAAACATTCAACTCACTCCATGAAGTGATTGCTACGGCATCTGTTATCAGCAGTCACAACCAGCAACACCAGTAGCAGCCGACTGCACGCAAAGAATGGGAACGTGCAGTGGGATTTACGTGAACTCGGCGCAAAGCAGATCTTTCCGACGTAGGCTTGAGAATCTTATGGGAACATTTGTACTGTTTCTAAGTTAAGTGTAGGTGTGCGAGGTGGGTGCTTCCTGCTCACGAATAAAAGAACGCTTGCCAATTGTGGATGCTAATCGTTCGCTTGTATCTGCCTAGACACCTCTGCTGGTTGGGAATTATTCCTCTTGCATGGCAAGGTGCGCATGTAGGAGTGTTAAAAATTCTGGAGGCGCTGGGTATCGATCCCAGTACCTCTCGCACACTAAGCGAGCGCTCTACTATCTGAGCTACGCCCACCCCCCCGTTGACTAATAGTGCTACATACAGCCACATCAACGTCACAGACCCTTACACTCCCATTATTCCGCAGACAAACACTACTCTCTATGTATCAGTGAGGGTGTCTTTCAGGTTTCGTGCATTCTGTATCGAATCGTAGTTGGCCACATTAAGAGTGGCACGCATAACGTCGAAAGTAGAATTCGGACACCGCTCTGAGTAAGACGAACGTGTTGTCCACTCTCTAGGCTTCAATGACGTTAAGCCGTGATACCTAAGACAGATCTGCACTCGATGACACCAAGATAACAGCCGGTCACCACACTTACATCTTGCTCTCCTTATAACAGTATACATCATATCAGTCTGTGACGCTGGTTTTGCAACTTCTTGCGTCCCTTTATGTTCGCCGCGACCAACACTTACCATGCACTGACCACAAAACATGGAGGAGCCGGAACTTGAACCCGAGACCTTTCACACGCTAAGCGAACGATCTGCCAACTGAGCTACGGCTGCACACACGACAAAGCCTGGCTATTCTCCATTCTTTGGGACTCTGATGTGCACGGACACGTTGGTTGGTTGGTTTGTAGCGGCGAAGGTACCAGAGTACAAAGGCGCGGACACGTTCATATACACAAGAGTTCCAAGTAGTTTCGATACTCTGGTATTACGAATGCAAATTCCGTCTGTTTTTCACGTCTTAAATGGAAAGGGCGGTCACAAATTGGTCCATTTCACTCCTTGTCGTCAATCACACAGCACCTGAGGTAACAAGCACATCTCGAGCCCCATTGTGCTCTCCATTGTTCATGCCAACTCAGTGCCTCGCTCTTTGCTACTGTGTAAAACTCTTGTCGTCCAACTGCAAAACACTGGGACACAACCAGTTTCCGCGTCTCCATTGCACTGATCATACTGCGAAACGCTCCCCAAACTTGGCAATCACCCATGCAGCCGACTTTTCCGACTTTACACGACGCTCACGCAACGCTCACGCTAGTGACAGCCTTACTTATAGTTCGACGTCGCGCCAAAGCGAATGAGCACATTTCGCCTACGGCTTAGGCCGCTCTCCTAGTGTGGCTGCTCTGTGTCTGCAGGCAGCGAGGGGCTGCAAGCTTCCTGTGTTCGCACTTATATCACCTGTGCTTGCTTGTCAGAGACAGACTATCGCAAAACATTCAACTCACACCATGAAGTGATTGCTACGGCATCTGTTATCAGCAGTCACAACCAGCAACACCAGTAGCAGCCGACTGCACGCAAAGAATGGGAACGTGCAGCGGGATTTACGTGAACTCGGCGCAAGGCAGATCTTTCCGACGTAGGCTTGAGAATCTTATGGGAACATTTGTACTGTTTCTAAGTTAAGTGTAGGTGTGCGAGGTGGGTGCTTCCTGCGCACGAATAAAAGAACGCTTGCCAATTGTGGATGCTAATCGTTCGCTTGTATCTGCCTAGACACCTCTGCTGGTTGGGAATTATTCCTCTTGCATGGCAAGGTGCGCATGTAGGAGTGTTAAAAATTCTGGAGGCGCTGGGTATCGATCCCAGTAACTCTCGCACACTAAGCGAGCGCTCTACTATCTGAGCTACGCCCACCCCCCCGTTGACTAATAGTGCTACATACAGCCACATCAACGTCACAGACCCTTACACTCCCATTATTCCGCAGACAAACACTACTCTCTATGTATCAGTGAGGGTGTCTTTCAGGTTTCTTGCATTCTGTATCGAATCGTAGTTGGCCACATTAAGAGTGGCACGCATAACGTCGAAAGTAGAATTCGGACACCGCTCTGAGTAAGACGAACGTGTTGTCCACTCTCTAGGCTTCAATGACGTTAAGCCGTGATACCTAAGACAGATCTGCACTCGATGACACCAAGATAACAGCCGGTCACCACACTTACATCTTGCTCTCCTTATAACAGTATACATCATATCAGTCTGTGACGCTGGTTTTGCAAGTTCTTGCGTCCCTTTATGTTCGCCGCGACCAACACTTACCATGCACTGACCACAAAACATGGAGGAGCCGGAGCTTGAACCCGAGACCTTTCACACGCTAAGCGAACGATCTGCCAACTGAGCTACGGCTGCACACACGACCAAGCCTGGCTATTCTCCATTCTTTGGGACTCTGATGTGCACGGACACGTTGGTTGGTTGGTTTGTAGCGGCGAAGGTACCAGAGTACAAAGGCGCGGACACGTTCATATACACAAGAGTTCCAAGTAGTTTCGATACTCTGGTATTACGAATGCAAATTCCGTCTGTTTTTCACGTCTTAAATGGAAAGGGCGGTCACAAATTGGTCCATTTCACTCCTTGTCGACAATCACACAGCACCTGAGGTAACAAGCACATCTCGAGCCCCATTGTGCTCTCCATTGTTCATGCCAACTCAGTGCCTCGCTCTTTGCTACTGTGTAAAACTCTTGTCGTCCAACTGCAAAACACTGGGACACAACCAGTTTCCGCGTCTCCATTGCACTGATCATACTGCAAAACGCTCCCCAAACTTGGCAATCACCCATGCAGCCGACTTTTCCGACTTTACACGACGCTCACGCTAGTGACAGCCTTACTTATAGTTCGACGTCGCGCCAAAGCGAATGAGCACATTTCGCCTACGGCTTAGGCCGCTCTCCTAGTGTGGCTGCTCTGTGTCTGCAGGCAGCGAGGGGCTGCAAGCTTCCTGTGTTCGCACCTATATCACCTGTGCTTGCTTGTCAGAGACAGACTATCGCAAAACATTCAACTCACACCATGAAGTGATTGCTACGGCATCTGTTATCAGCAGTCACAACCAGCAACACCAGTAGCAGCCGACTGCACGCAAAGAATGGGAACGTGCAGTGGGATTTACGTGAACTCGGCGCAAGGCAGATCTTTCCGACGTAGGCTTGAGAATCTTATGGGAACATTTGTACTGTTTCTAAGTTAAGTGTAGGTGTGCGAGGTGGGTGCTTCCTGCGCACGAATAAAAGAACGCTTGCCAATTGTGGATGCTAATCGTTCGCTTGTATCTGCCTAGACACCTCTGCTGGTTGGGAATTATTCCTCTTGCATGGCAAGGTGCGCATGTGGGAGTGTTAAAAATTCTGGAGGCGCTGGGTATCGATCCCAGTACCTCTCGCACAATAAGCGAGCGCTCTACCATCTGAGCTACGCCCACCCCCCCGTTGACTAATAGTGCTACATACAGCCACATCAACGTCACAGACCCTTACACTCCCATTATTCCGCAGACAAACACTAATCTCTATGTATCAGTGAGGGTGTCTTTCAGGTTTCGTGCATTCTGTATCGAATCGTAGTTGGCCACATTAAGAGTGGCACGCATAACGTCGAAAGTAGAATTCGGACACCGCTCTGAGTAAGACGAACGTGTTGTCCACTCTCTAGGCTTCAATGACGTTAAGCCGTGATACCTAAGACAGATCTGCACTCGATGACACCACGATAACAGCCGGTCACCACACTTACATCTTGCTCTCCTTATAACAGTATACATCATATCAGTCTGTGACGCTGGTTTTGCAACTTCTTGCGTCCCTTTATGTTCGCCGCGACCAACACTTACCATGCACTGACCACAAAACATGGAGGAGCCGGAGCTTGAACCCGAGACCTTTCACACGCTAAGCGAACGATCTGCCAACTGAGCTACGGCTGCACACACGACCAAGCCTGGCTATTCTCCATTCTTTGGGACTCTGATGTGCACGGACACGTTGGTTGGTTGGTTTGTAGCGGCGAAGGTACCAGAGTACAAAGGCGCGGACACGTTCATATACACAAGAGTTCCAAGTAGTTTCGATACTCTGGTATTACGAATGCAAATTCCGTCTGTTTTTCATGTCTTAAATGGAAAGGGCGGTCACAAATTGGTCCATTTCACTCCTTGTCGACAATCACACAGCACCTGAGGTAACAAGCACATCTCGAGCCCCATTGTGCTCTCCATTGTTCATGCCAACTCAGTGCCTCGCTCTTTGCTACTGTGTAAAACTCTTGTCGTCCAACTGCAAAACACTGGGACACAACCAGTTTCCACGTCTCCATTGCACTGATCATACTGCGAAACGCTCCCCAAACTTGGCAATCACCCATGCAGCCGACTTTTCCGACTTTACACGACGCTCACGCTAGTGACAGCCTTACTTATAGTTCGACGTCGCGCCAAAGCGAATGAGCACATTTCGCCTACGGCTTAGGCCGCTCTCCTAGGGTGGCTGCTCTGTGTCTGCAGGCAGCGAGGGGCTGCAAGCTTCCTGTGTTCGCACCTATATCACCTGTGCTTGCTTGTCAGAGACAGACTATCGCAAAACATTCAACTCACTCCATGAAGTGATTGCTACGGCATCTGTTATCAGCAGTCACAACCAGCAACGCCAGTAGCAGCCGACTGCACGCAAAGAATGGGAACGTGCAGTGGGATTTACGTGAACTCGGCGCAAGGCAGATCTTTCCGACGTAGGCTTGAGAATCTTATGGGAACATTTGTACTGTTTCTAAGTTAAGTGTAGGTGTGCGAGGTGGGTGCTTCCTGAGCACGAATAAAAGAACGCTTGCCAATTGTGGATGCTAATCGTTCGCTTGTATCTGCCTAGACACCTCTGCTGGTTGGGAATTATTCCTCTTGCATGGCAAGGTGCGCATGTAGGAGTGTTAAAAATTCTGGAGGCGCTGGGTATCGATCCCAGTACCTCTCGCACACTAAGCGAGCGCTCTACCATCTGAGCTACGCCCACTCCCCCGTTGACTAAAAGTGCTACATACAGCCACATCAACGTCACAGACCCTTACACTCCCATTATTCCGCAGACAAACACTACTCTCTATGTATCAGTGAGGGTGTCTTTCAGGTTTCGTGCATTCTGTATCGAATCGTAGTTGGCCACATTAAGAGTGGCACGCATAACGTCGAAAGTAGAATTCGGACACCGCTCTGAGTAAGACGAACGTGTTGTCCACTCTCTAGGCTTCAATGACGTTAAGCCGTGATACCTAAGACAGATCTGCACTCGATGACACCACGATAACAGCCGGTCACCACACTTACATCTTGCTCTCCTTATAACAGTATACATCATATCAGTCTGTGACGCTGGTTTTGCAACTTCTTGCGTCCCTTTATGTTCGCCGCGACCAACACTTACCATGCACTGACCACAAAACATGGAGGAGACGGAGCTTGAACCCGAGACCTTTCACACGCTAAGCGAACGATCTGCCAACTGAGCTACGGCTGCACACACGACCAAGCCTGGCTATTCTCCATTCTTTGGGACTCTGATGTGCACGGACACGTTGGTTGGTTGGTTTGTAGCGGCGAAGGTACCAGAGTACAAAGGCGCGGACACGTTCATATACACAAGTGTTCCAAGTAGTTTCGATACTCTGGTATTACGAATGCAAATTCCGTCAGTTTTTCACGTCTTAAATGGAAAGGGCGGTCACAAATTGGTCCATTTCACTCCTTGTCGACAATCACACAGCACCTGAGGTAACAAGCACATCTCGAGCCCCATTGTGCTCTCCATTGTTCATGCCAACTCAGTGCCTCGCTCTTTGCTACTGTGTAAAACTCTTGTCGTCCAACTGCAAAACACTGGGACACAACCAGTTTCCACGTCTCCATTGCACAGATCATACTGCGAAACGCTCCCCAAACTTGGCAATCACCCATGCAGCCGACTTTTCCGACTTTACACGACGCTCACGCAACGCTCACGCTAGTGACAGCCTTACTTATAGTTCGACGTCGCGCCAAAGCGAATGAGCACATTTCGCCTTCGGCTTAGGCCGCTCTCCTAGTGTGGCTGCTCTGTGTCTGCAGGCAGCGAGGGGCTGCAAGCTTCCTGTGTTCGCACCTATATCACCTGTGCTTGCTTGTCAGAGACAGACTATCGCAAAACATTCAACTCACTCCATGAAGTGATTGCTACGGCATCTGTTATCAGCAGTCACAACCAGCAACGCCAGTAGCAGCCGACTGCACGCAAAGAATGGGAACGTGCAGTGGGATTTACGTGAACTCGGCGCAAGGCAGATCTTTCCGACGTAGGCTTGAGAATCTTATGGGAACATTTGTACTGTTTCTAAGTTAAGTGTAGGTGTGCGAGGTGGGTGCTTCCTGCGCACGAATAAAAGAACGCTTGCCAATTGTGGATGCTAATCGTTCGCTTGTATCTGCCTAGACACCTCTCCTGGTTGGGAATTATTCCTCTTGCATGGCAAGGTGCGCATGTAGGAGTGTTAAAAATTCTGGAGGCGCTGGGTATCGATCCCAGTAACTCTCGCACACTAAGCGAGCGCTCTACCATCTGAGCTACGCCCACCCCCCCGTTGACTAATAGTGCTACATACAGCCACATCAACGTCACAGACCCTTACACTCCCATTATTCCGCAGACAAACACTACTCTCTATGTATCAGTGAGGGTGTCTTTCAGGTTTCGTGCATTCTGTATCGAATCGTAGTTGGCCACATTAAGAGTGGCACGCATAACGTCGAAAGTAGAATTCGGACACCGCTCTGAGTAAGACGAACGTGTTGTCCACTCTCTAGGCTTCAATGACGTTAAGCCGTGATACCTAAGACAGATCTGCACTCGATGACACCAAGATAACAGCCGGTCACCACACATACATCTTGCTCTTCTTATAACAGTATACATCATATCAGTCTGTGACGCTGGTTTTGCAACTTCTTGCGTCCCTTTATGTTCGCCGCGACCAACACTTACCATGCACTGACCACAAAACATGGAGGAGCCGGAACTTGAACCCGAGACCTTTCACACGCTAAGCGAACGATCTGCCAACTGAGCTACGGCTGCACACACGACCAAGCCTGGCTATTCTCCATTCTTTCGGACTCTGATGTGCACGGACACGTTGGTTGGTTGGTTTGTAGCGGCGAAGGTACCAGAGTACAAAGGCGCGGACACGTTCATATACACAAGAGTTCCAAGTAGTTTCGATACTCTGGTATTACGAATGCAAATTCCGTCTGTTTTTCACGTCTTAAATGGAAAGGGCGGTCACAAATTGGTCCATTTCACTCCTTGTCGTCAATCACACAGCACCTGAGGTAACAAGCACATCTCGAGCCCCATTGTGCTCTCCATTGTTCATGCCAACTCAGTGCCTCGCTCTTTGCTACTGTGTAAAACTCTTGTCGTCCAACTGCAAAACACTGGGACACAACCAGTTTCCGCGTCTCCATTGCACTGATCATACTGCGAAACGCTCCCCAAACTTGGCAATCACCCATGCAGCCGACTTTTCCGACTTTACACGACGCTCACGCAACGCTCACGCTAGTGACAGCCTTACTTATAGTTCGACGTCGCGCCAAAGCGAATGAGCACATTTCGCCTACGGCTTAGGCCGCTCTCCTAGTGTGGCTGCTCTGTGTCTGCAGGCAGCGAGGGGCTGCAAGCTTCCTGTGTTCGCACTTATATCACCTGTGCTTGCTTGTCAGAGACAGACTATCGCAAAACATTCAACTCACTCCATGAAGTGATTGCTACGGCATCTGTTATCAGCAGTCACAACCAGCAACGCCAGTAGCAGCCGACTGCACGCAAAGAATGGGAACGTGCAGTGGGATTTACGTGAACTCGGCGCAAGGCAGATCTTTCCGACGTAGGCTTGAGAATCTTATGGGAACATTTGTACTGTTTCTAAGTTAAGTGTAGGTGTGCGAGGTGGGTGTTTCCTGCGCACGAATAAAAGAACGCTTGCCAATTGTGGATGCTAATCGTTCGCTTGTATCTGCCTAGACACCTCTGCTGGTTGGGAATTATTCCTCTTGCATGGCAAGGTGCGCATGTAGGAGTGTTAAAAATTCTGGAGGCGCTGGGTATCGATCCCAGTACCTCTCGCACACTAAGCGAGCGCTCTACTATCTGAGCTACGCCCACCCCCCCGTTGACTAATAGTGCTACATACAGCCACATCAACGTCACAGACCCTTACACTCCCATTATTCCGCAGACAAACACTACTCTCTATGTATCAGTGAGGGTGTCTTTCAGGTTTCTTGCATTCTGTATCGAATCGTAGTTGGCCACATTAAGAGTGGCACGCATAACGTCGAAAGTAGAATTCGGACACCGCTCTGAGTAAGACGAACGTGTTGTCCACTCTCTAGGCTTCAATGACGTTAAGCCGTGATACCTAAGACAGATCTGCACTCGATGACACCAAGATAACAGCCGGTCACCACACTTACATCTTGCTCTCCTTATAACAGTATACATCATATCAGTCTGTGACGCTGGTTTTGCAAGTTCTTGCGTCCCTTTATGTTCGCCGCGACCAACACTTACCATGCACTGACCACAAAACATGGAGGAGCCGGAGCTTGAACCCGAGACCTTTCACACGCTAAGCGAACGATCTGCCAACTGAGCTACGGCTGCACACACGACCAAGCCTGGCTATTCTCCATTCTTTGGGACTCTGATGTGCACGGACACGTTGGTTGGTTGGTTTGTAGCGGCGAAGGTACCAGAGTACAAAGGCGCGGACACGTTCATATACACAAGAGTTCCAAGTAGTTTCGATACTCTGGTATTACGAATGCAAATTCCGTCTGTTTTTCACGTCTTAAATGGAAAGGGCGGTCACAAATTGGTCCATTTCACTCCTTGTCGACAATCACACAGCACCTGAGGTAACAAGCACATCTCGAGCCCCATTGTGCTCTCCATTGTTCATGCCAACTCAGTGCCTCGCTCTTTGCTACTGTGTAAAACTCTTGTCGTCCAACTGCAAAACACTGGGACACAACCAGTTTCCGCGTCTCCATTGCACTGATCATACTGCAAAACGCTCCCCAAACTTGGCAATCACCCATGCAGCCGACTTTTCCGACTTTACACGACGCTCACGCTAGTGACAGCCTTACTTATAGTTCGACGTCGCGCCAAAGCGAATGAGCACATTTCGCCTACGGCTTAGGCCGCTCTCCTAGTGTGGCTGCTCTGTGTCTGCAGGCAGCGAGGGGCTGCAAGCTTCCTGTGTTCGCACCTATATCACCTGTGCTTGCTTGTCAGAGACAGACTATCGCAAAACATTCAACTCACACCATGAAGTGATTGCTACGGCATCTGTTATCAGCAGTCACAACCAGCAACACCAGTAGCAGCCGACTGCACGCAAAGAATGGGAACGTGCAGTGGGATTTACGTGAACTCGGCGCAAGGCAGATCTTTCCGACGTAGGCTTGAGAATCTTATGGGAACATTTGTACTGTTTCTAAGTTAAGTGTAGGTGTGCGAGGTGGGTGCTTCCTGCGCACGAATAAAAGAACGCTTGCCAATTGTGGATGCTAATCGTTCGCTTGTATCTGCCTAGACACCTCTGCTGGTTGGGAATTATTCCTCTTGCATGGCAAGGTGCGCATGTAGGAGTGTTAAAAATTCTGGAGGCGCTGGGTATCGATCCCAGTACCTCTCGCACACTAAGCGAGCGCTCTACCATCTGAGCTACGCCCACCCCCCCGTTGACTAATAGTGCTACATACAGCCACATCAACGTCACAGACCCTTACACTCCCATTATTCCGCAGACAAACACTACTCTCTATGTATCAGTGAGGGTGTCTTTCAGGTTTCGTGCATTCTGTATCGAATCGTAGTTGGCCACATTAAGAGTGGCACGCATAACGTCGAAAGTAGAATTCGGACACCGCTCTGAGTAAGACGAACGTGTTGTCCACTCTCTAGGCTTCAATGACGTTAAGCCGTGATACCTAAGACAGATCTGCACTCGATGACACCACGATAACAGCCGGTCACCACACTTACATCTTGCTCTCCTTATAACAGTATACATCATATCAGTCTGTGACGCTGGTTTTGCAACTTCTTGCGTCCCTTTATGTTCGCCGCGACCAACACTTACCATGCACTGACCACAAAACATGGAGGAGCCGGAGCTTGAACCCGAGACCTTTCACACGCTAAGCGAACGATCTGCCAACTGAGCTACGGCTGCACACACGACCAAGCCTGGCTATTCTCCATTCTTTGGGACTCTGATGTGCACGGACACGTTGGTTGGTTGGTTTGTAGCGGCGAAGGTACCAGAGTACAAAGGCGCGGACACGTTCATATACACAAGTGTTCCAAGTAGTTTCGATACTCTGGTATTACGAATGCAAATTCCGTCAGTTTTTCACGTCTTAAATGGAAAGGGCGGTCACAAATTGGTCCATTTCACTCCTTGTCGACAATCACACAGCACCTGAGGTAACAAGCACATCTCGAGCCCCATTGTGCTCTCCATTGTTCATGCCAACTCAGTGCCTCGCTCTTTGCTACTGTGTAAAACTCTTGTCGTCCAACTGCAAAACACTGGGACACAACCAGTTTCCGCGTCTCCATTGCACTGATCATACTGCGAAACGCTCCCCAAACTTGGCAATCACCCATGCAGCCGACTTTTCCGACTTCACGCAACGCTCACGCTAGTGACAGCCTTACTTATAGTTCGACGTCGCGCCAAAGCGAATGAGCACATTTCGCCTACGGCTTAGGCCGCTCTCCTAGTGTGGCTGCTCTGTGTCTGCAGGCAGCGAGGGGCTGCAAGCTTCCTGTGTTCGCACCTATATCACCTGTGCTTGCTTGTCAGAGACAGACTATCGCAAAACATTCAACTCACTCCATGAAGTGATTGCTACGGCATCTGTTATCAGCAGTCACAACCAGCAACGCCAGTAGAAGCCGACTGCACGCAAAGAATGGGAACGTGCAGTGGGATTTACGTGAACTCGGCGCAAGGCAGATCTTTCCGACGTAGGCTTGAGAATCTTATGGGAACATTTGTACTGTTTCTAAGTTAAGTGTAGGTGTGCGAGGTGGGTGCTTCCTGCGCACGAATAAAAGAACGCTTGCCAATTGTGGATGCTAATCGTTCGCTTGTATCTGCCTAGACACCTCTGCTGGTTGGGAATTATTCCTCTTGCATGGCAAGGTGCGCATGTAGGAGTGTTAAAAATTCTGAGGCGCTGGGTATCGATCCCAGTACCTCTCGCACACTAAGCGAGCGCTCTACCATCTGAGCTACGACCACCCCCCCGTTGACTAATAGTGCTACATACAGCCACATCAACGTCACAGACCCTTACACTCCCATTATTCCGCAGACAAACACTACTCTCTATGTATCAGTGAGGGTGTCTTTCAGGTTTCGTGCATTCTGTATCGAATCGTAGTTGGCCACATTAAGAGTGGCACGCATAACGTCGAAAGTAGAATTCGGACACCGCTCTGAGTAAGACGAACGTGTTGTCCACTCTCTAGGCTTCAATGACGTTAAGCCGTGATACCTAAGACAGATCTGCACTCGATGACACCACGATAACAGCCGGTCACCACACTTACATCTTGCTCTCCTTATAACAGTATACATCATATCAGTCTGTGACGCTGGTTTTGCAACTTCTTGCGTCCCTTTTTGTTCGCCGCGACCAACACTTACCATGCACTGACCGCAAAACATGGAGGAGCCGGAGCTTGAACCCGAGACCTTTCACACGCTAAGCGAACGATCTGCCAACTGAGCTACGGCTGCACACACGACCAAGCCTGGCTATTCTCCATTCTTTGGGACTCTGATGTGCACGGACACGTTGGTTGGTTGGTTTGTAGCGGCGAAGGTACCAGAGTACAAAGGCGCGGACACGTTCATATACACAAGTGTTCCAAGTAGTTTCGATACTCTGGTATTACGAATGCAAATTCCGTCTGTTTTTCACGTCTTAAATGGAAAGGGCGGTCACAAATTGGTCCATTTCACTCCTTGTCGACAATCACACAGCACCTGAGGTAACAAGCACATCTCGAGCCCCATTGTGCTCTCCATTGTTCATGCCAACTCAGTGCCTCGCTCTTTGCTACTGTGTAAAACTCTTGTCGTCCAACTGCAAAACACTGGGACACAACCAGTTTCCACGTCTCCATGGCACTGATCATACTGCGAAACGCTCCCCAAACTTGGCAATCACCCATGCAGCCGACTTTTCCGACTTTACACGACGCTCACGCAACGCTCACGCTAGTGACAGCCTTACTTATAGTTCGACGTCGCGCCAAAGCGAATGAGCACATTTCGCCTACGGCTTAGGCCGCTCTCCTAGTGTGGCTGCTCTGTGTCTGCAGGCAGCGAGGGGCTGCAAGCTTCCTGTGTTCGCACCTATATCACCTGTGCTTGCTTGTCAGAGACAGACTATCGCAAAACATTCAACTCACTCCATGAAGTGATTGCTACGGCATCTGTTATCAGCAGTCACAACCAGCAACACCAGTAGCAGCCGACTGCACGCAAAGAATGGGAACGTGCAGTGGGATTTACGTGTACTCGGCGCAAGGCAGATCTTTCCGACGTAGGCTTGAGAATCTTATGGGAACATTTGTACTGTTTCTAAGTTAAGTGTAGGTGTGCGAGGTGGGTGCTTCCTGCGCACGAATAAAAGAACGCTTGCCAATTGTGGATGCTAATCGTTCGCTTGTATCTGCCTAGACACCTCTGCTGGTTGGGAATTATTCCTCTTGCATGGCAAGGTGCGCATGTAGGAGTGTTAAAAATTCGGGAGGCGCTGGGTATCGATCCCAGTACCTCTCGCACACTAAGCGAGCGCTCTACCATCTGAGCTACGCCCACCCCCCCGTTGACTAATAGTGCTACATACAGCCACATCAACGTCACAGACCCTTACACTCCCATTATTCCGCAGACAAACACTACTCTCTATGTATCAGTGAGGGTGTCTTTCAGGTTTCGTGCATTCTGTATCGAATCGTAGTTGGCCACATTAAGAGTGGCACGCATAACGTCGAAAGTAGAATTCGGACACCGCTCTGAGTAAGACGAACGTGTTGTCCACTCTCTAGGCTTCAATGACGTTAAGCCGTGATACCTAAGACAGATCTGCACTCGATGACACCACGATAACAGCCGGTCACCACACTTACATCTTGCTCTCCTTATAACAGTATACATCATATCAGTCTGTGACGCTGGTTTTGCAACTTCTTGCGTCCCTTTATGTTCGCCGCGACCAACACTTACCATGCACTGACCACAAAACATGGAGGAGCCGGAGCTTGAACCCGAGACCTTTCACACGCTAAGCGAACGATCTGCCAACTGAGCTACGGCTGCACACACGACCAAGCCTGGCTATTCTCCATTCTTTGGGACTCTGATGTGCACGGACACGTTGGTTGGTTGGTTTGTAGCGGCGAAGGTACCAGAGTACAAAGGCGCGGACACGTTCATATACACAAGTGTTCCAAGTAGTTTCGATACTCTGGTATTACGAATGCAAATTCCGTCAGTTTTTCACGTCTTAAATGGAAAGGGCGGTCACAAATTGGTCCATTTCACTCCTTGTCGACAATCACACAGCACCTGAGGTAACAAGCACATCTCGAGCCCCATTGTGCTCTCCATTGTTCATGCCAACTCAGTGCCTCGCTCTTTGCTACTGTGTAAAACTCTTGTCGTCCAACTGCAAAACACTGGGACACAACCAGTTTCGTCGTCTCCATTGCACTGATCATACTGCGAAACGCTCCCCAAACTTGGCAATCACCCATGCAGCCGACTTTTCCGACTTTACACGACGCTCACGCTAGTGACAGCCTTACTTATAGTTCGACGTCGCGCCAAAGCGAATGAGCACATTTCGCCTACGGCTTAGGCCGCTCTCCTAGTGTGGCTGCTCTGTGTCTGCAGGCAGCGAGGGGCTGCAAGCTTCCTGTGTTCGCACCTATATCACCTGTGCTTGCTTGTCAGAGACAGACTATCGCAAAACATTCAACTCACACCATGAAGTGATTGCTACGGCATCTGTTATCAGCAGTCACAACCAGCAACACCAGTAGCAGCCGACTGCACGCAAAGAATGGGAACGTGCAGTGGGATTTACGTGAACTCGGCGCAAGGCAGATCTTTCCGACGTAGGCTTGAGAATCTTATGGGAACATTTGTACTGTTTCTAAGTTAAGTGTAGGTGTGCGAGGTGGGTGCTTCCTGCGCACGAATAAAAGAACGCTTGCCAATTGTGGATGCTAATCGTTCGCTTGTATCTGCCTAGACACCTCTGCTGGTTGGGAATTATTCCTCTTGCATGGCAAGGTGCGCATGTAGGAGTGTTAAAAATTCGGGAGGCGCTGGGTATCGATCCCAGTACCTCTCGCACACTAAGCGAGCGCTCTACCATCTGAGCTACGCCCACCCCCCCGTTGACTAATAGTGCTACATACAGCCACATCAACGTCACAGACCCTTACACTCCCATTATTCCGCAGACAAACACTACTCTCTATGTATCAGTGAGGGTGTCTTTCAGGTTTCGTGCATTCTGTATCGAATCGTAGTTGGCCACATTAAGAGTGGCACGCATAACGTCGAAAGTAGAATTCGGACACCGCTCTGAGTAAGACGAACGTGTTGTCCACTCTCTAGGCTTCAATGACGTTAAGCCGTGATACCTAAGACAGATCTGCACTCGATGACACCACGATAACAGCCGGTGACCACACTTACATCTTGCTCTCCTTATAACAGTATACATCATATCAGTCTGTGACGCTGGTTTTGCAACTTCTTGCGTCCCTTTATGTTCGCCGCGACCAACACTTACCATGCACTGACCACAAAACATGGAGGAGCCGGAGCTTGAACCCGAGACCTTTCACACGCTAAGCGAACGATCTGCCAACTGAGCTACGGCTGCACACACGACCAAGCCTGGCTATTCTCCATTCTTTGGGACTCTGATGTGCACGGACACGTTGGTTGGTTGGTTTGTAGCGGCGAAGGTACCAGAGTACAAAGGCGCGGACACGTTCATATACACAAGTGTTCCAAGTAGTTTCGATACTCTGGTATTACGAATGCAAATTCCGTCAGTTTTTCACGTCTTAAATGGAAAGGGCGGTCACAAATTGGTCCATTTCACTCCTTGTCGACAATCACACAGCACCTGAGGTAACAAGCACATCTCGAGCCCCATTGTGCTCTCCATTGTTCATGCCAACTCAGTGCCTCGCTCTTTGCTACTGTGTAAAACTCTTGTCGTCCAACTGCAAAACACTGGGACACAACCAGTTTCCGCGTCTCCATTGCACTGATCATACTGCGAAACGCTCCCCAAACTTGTCAATCACCCATGCAGCCGACTTTTCCGACTTTACACGACGCTCACGCAACGCTCACGCTAGTGACAGCCTTTCTTATAGTTCGACGTCGCGCCAAAGCGAATGAGCACATTTCGCCTACGGCTTAGGCCGCTCTCCTAGTGTGGCTGCTCTGTGTCTGCAGGCAGCGAGGGGCTGCAAGCTTCCTGTGTTCGCACCTATATCACCTGTGCTTGCTTGTCAGAGACAGACTATCGCAAAACATTCAACTCACACCATGAAGTGATTGCTACGGCATCTGTTATCAGCAGTCACAACCAGCAACCCCAGTAGCAGCCGACTGCACGCAAAGAATGGGAACGTGCAGTGGGATTTACGTGAACTCGGCGCAAGGCAGATCTTTCCGACGTAGGCTTGAGAATCTTATGGGAACATTTGTACTGTTTCTAAGTTAAGTGTAGGTGTGCGAGGTGGGTGCTTCCTGCGCACGAATAAAAGAACACTTGCCAATTGTGGATGCTAATCGTTCGCTTGTATCTGCCTAGACACCTCTGCTGGTTGGGAATTATTCCTCTTGCATGGCAAGGTGCGCATGTAGGAGTGTTAAAAATTCTGGAGGCGCTGGGTATCGATCCCAGTACCTCTACCATCTGTGCTACGCCCACCCCCCCGTTGACTAATAGTGCTACATACAGCCACATCAACGTCACAGACCCTTACACTCCCATTATTCCGCAGACAAACACTACTCTCTATGTATCAGTGAGGGTGTCTTTCAGGTTTCGTGCATTCTGTATCGAATCGTAGTTGGCCACATTAAGAGTGGCACGCATAACGTCGAAAGTAGAATTCGGACACCGCTCTGAGTAAGACGAACGTGTTGTCCACTCTCTAGGCTTCAATGACGTTAAGCCGTGATACCTAAGACAGATCTGCACTCGATGACACCACGATAACAGCCGGTCACCACACTTACATCTTGCTCTCCTTATAACAGTATACATCATATCAGTCTGTGACGCTGGTTTTGCAACTTCTTGCGTCCCTTTATGTTCGCCGAGACCAACACTTACCATGCACTGACCACAAAACATGGAGGAGCCGGAGCTTGAACCCGAGACCTTTCACACGCTAAGCGAACGATCTGCCAACTGAGCTAGGGCTGCACACACGACCAAGCCTGGCTATTCTCCATTCTTTGGGACTCTGATGTGCACGGACACGTTGGTTGGTTGGTTTGTAGCGGCGAAGGTACCAGAGTACAAAGGCGCGGACACGTTCATATACACAAGTGTTCCAAGTAGTTTCGATACTCTGGTATTACGAATGCAAATTCCGTCTGTTTTTCACGTCTTAAATGGAAAGGGCGGTCACAAATTGGTCCATTTCACTCCTTGTCGACAATCACACAGCACCTGAGGTAACAAGCACATCTCGAGCCCCATTGTGCTCTCCATTGTTCATGCCAACTCAGTGCCTCGCTCTTTGCTACTGTGTAAAACTCTTGTCGTCCAACTGCAAAACACTGGGACACAACCAGTTTCCACGTCTCCATTGCACTGATCATACTGCGAAACGCTCCCCAAACTTGGCAATCACCCATGCAGCCGACTTTTCCGACTTCACGCAACGCTCACGCTAGTGACAGCCTTACTTATAGTTCGACGTCGCGCCAAAGCGAATGAGCACATTTCGCCTACGGCTTAGGCCGCTCTCCTAGTGTGGCTGCTCTGTGTCTGCAGGCAGCGAGGGGCTGCAAGCTTCCTGTGTTCGCACCTATATCACCTGTGCTTGCTTGTCAGAGACAGACTATCGCAAAACATTCAACTCACTCCATGAAGTGATTGCTACGGCATCTGTTATCAGCAGTCACAACCAGCAACGCCAATAGCAGCCGACTGCACGCAAAGAATGGGAACGTGCAGTGGGATTTACGTGAACTCGGCGCAAGGCAGATCTTTCCGACGTAGGCTTGAGAATCTTATGGGAACATTTGTACTGTTTCTAAGTTAAGTGTAGGTGTGCGAGGTGGGTGCTTCCTGCGCACGAATAAAAGAACACTTGCCAATTGTGGATGCTAATCGTTCGCTTGTATCTGCCTAGACACCTCTGCTGGTTGGGAATTATTCCTCTTGCATGGCAAGGTGCGCATGTAGGAGTGTTAAAAATTCTGGAGGCGCTGGGTATCGATCCCAGTACCTCTACCATCTGTGCTACGCCCACCCCCCCGTTGACTAATAGTGCTACATACAGCCACATCAACGTCACAGACCCTTACACTCCCATTATTCCGCAGACAAACACTACTCTCTATGTATCAGTGAGGGTGTCTTTCAGGTTTCGTGCATTCTGTATCGAATCGTAGTTGGCCACATTAAGAGTGGCACGCATAACGTCGAAAGTAGAATTCGGACACCGCTCTGAGTAAGACGAACGTGTTGTCCACTCTCTAGGCTTCAATGACGTTAAGCCGTGATACCTAAGACAGATCTGCACTCGATGACACCACGATAACAGCCGGTCACCACACTTACATCTTGCTCTCCTTATAACAGTATACATCATATCAGTCTGTGACGCTGGTTTTGCAACTTCTTGCGTCCCTTTATGTTCGCCGAGACCAACACTTACCATGCACTGACCACAAAACATGGAGGAGCCGGAGCTTGAACCCGAGACCTTTCACACGCTAAGCGAACGATCTGCCAACTGAGCTAGGGCTGCACACACGACCAAGCCTGGCTATTCTCCATTCTTTGGGACTCTGATGTGCACGGACACGTTGGTTGGTTGGTTTGTAGCGGCGAAGGTACCAGAGTACAAAGGCGCGGACACGTTCATATACACAAGTGTTCCAAGTAGTTTCGATACTCTGGTATTACGAATGCAAATTCCGTCTGTTTTTCACGTCTTAAATGGAAAGGGCGGTCACAAATTGGTCCATTTCACTCCTTGTCGACAATCACACAGCACCTGAGGTAACAAGCACATCTCGAGCCCCATTGTGCTCTCCATTGTTCATGCCAACTCAGTGCCTCGCTCTTTGCTACTGTGTAAAACTCTTGTCGTCCAACTGCAAAACACTGGGACACAACCAGTTTCCACGTCTCCATTGCACTGATCATACTGCGAAACGCTCCCCAAACTTGGCAATCACCCATGCAGCCGACTTTTCCGACTTCACGCAACGCTCACGCTAGTGACAGCCTTACTTATAGTTCGACGTCGCGCCAAAGCGAATGAGCACATTTCGCCTACGGCTTAGGCCGCTCTCCTAGTGTGGCTGCTCTGTGTCTGCAGGCAGCGAGGGGCTGCAAGCTTCCTGTGTTCGCACCTATATCACCTGTGCTTGCTTGTCAGAGACAGACTATCGCAAAACATTCAACTCACTCCATGAAGTGATTGCTACGGCATCTGTTATCAGCAGTCACAACCAGCAACGCCAATAGCAGCCGACTGCACGCAAAGAATGGGAACGTGCAGTGGGATTTACGTGAACTCGGCGCAAGGCAGATCTTTCCGACGTAGGCTTGAGAATCTTATGGGAACATTTGTACTGTTTCTAAGTTAAGTGTAGGTGTGCGAGGTGGGTGCTTCCTGCGCACGAATAAAAGAACGCTTGCCAATTGTGGATGCTAATCGTTCGCTTGTATCTGCCTAGACACCTCTGCTGGTTGGGAATTATTCCTCTTGCATGGCAAGGTGCGCATGTAGGAGTGTTAAAAATTCTGGAGGCGCTGGGTATCGACCCCAGTACCTCTCGCACACTAAGCGAGCGCTCTACCAT